>NC_081414.1:388272906-389472906 GCF_030272615.1 Cryptomeria japonica | reverse complement strand
ATTGAGATCTACACTTATAAGTAGTGTGACCATACTTATGACAATTGTGGCAGTAACCATCAAAAGTGAAGGTCTTCTTTTGATTAACCGGTTTATCCCTACAGTCTTACACAATGATTACAAGAGAATTTGAAAGACTTCATACCTCTTGCTTCTGAGTGATTTCTTTTATCATCCTTCATCCTCTTGGATTTAGATGATTATCTAGTTTCCATAGGACCTGAATCGGGGTAACCAAGACCGGTTGTATCCTTTGTTCTTCTCTGAGCCTTCAACTGTCTATCTACCTTCTCAAAGATTTCATTGAATTTTCTCAACTTCTCATTTCTCTCATTTTCAGTTTTCAACTCACTCTTGAGTTGTTCAATCTCTTTCATCATCCTCTCCTTTTCTTTTGCATTGTCATTCAGTTGTTTATGTATGTATTCATTTTCCTGAGTGAGAACTCAGGTCTCTTCATCTTTCTCAATCATGATTGCATCATTTTCTCTCAAGGCATCTTCAGCAAGCCTCCTGGCTCTTTCAGCTTTTGACAGATCTTCTTCTACCTCTCTTTCTTTCATTCGCACTTCTGCCAGCTTCCAGTATCTTAGTCATTCTCAAGGCCTGACCTTTATGTTCTCTTTTGAGATGTGTAATTTCTTCGGTCAACTTCTTATTCTTTTCCATAAGTTCTGAGACTACTTCTTTAGCTTCTTCAGATCCACTCTATTCAGAGAGTTGAGCTATAATATCTTGGCTCTCATTTAGTTGTTGAGACAATTCCTTCCTTTTAGCAAAAGATTTTCTCAGTCTCTCTTTCAATTGAGCAATAATCTCATTGGCTTCATCAATCTACTTCTGATATCGATATTCTTCCATGATATTTATCCTCAAGCTGTCAAGCTTCTCACCGAAGGAACTGAGCTCTGATATCAATTGTTAGACCCAACCGGTACTGAGAGGGGAGGGGTGAATCAGTACATTATCGGTATACACTAATTAATACTTTTACTTTAAGTATGAAACAATTTACCATTCACCAATGTAAACATTTATTACAAAAAATAAGCATACATGAAAAGATACTCAAAGACACACAAATTTATCTCATGGAAACCCAATAGGGAGAAAACCATGGTGTGAGTAGGAACTCATAAAACTTGCACTCTTCTGGAGTATGCCTAGTTAAGAGCCATCCCTGTTAGGAGATTACAATGACATTGTTAGGTGCCACCCGGTTAAAGGATTTTGATCAAGGACGGTTAGTGCCTTTACCCTATTAAAGGTAGCCTGATTAGAGGACATAGAACATCAGTTAAGATGTTACCCGGTTAAGGGATTTATACAATGGGACCTGTTAAAGTCCACCCGGTTAAGAGATTTATGTTGCAGTTATTTGAAGAAACAACATATGAATGATCAGATACATGAAGCTACACATTAGCCTGATCAGATCACAATTAAGCGTCACTCTTGGTCTGCATCGGTTGTGTTTGTCCTTCACAACTCTACCTTCTTTTGGTTTGCTGGAACTTCAATCCTACACTGTCGGTCCTCTGTCACTTTAGTCACTACTCAGTGAAACCCTCACTCTACTAGTCTTCTGTCATTCGGCTCTGCACACTCTAAGACTCCCCCTGTGTCCTCTTTCACATTAACTTTATTCACCTTGACAACAACTATCTCAAGGATGACATATGTGTATTTATAGACCCTTAAGTCTATCGCCAACTTTTCCCTCCAAAACATACCTTTCAAAATTCCATTGTCAAGCCTTAAATTGCACTTCTGAAATCATGCAGGAATCTCTGTCAATATTGTTGAACATGCCGATAAGTTTGTTGGTTGATTGAGAGAAGACTTTTGATTTAGCTGGTTGTAACTAAACGTTACCAATCTGTCGGTTACCAACTTTTCTGGTCTATCGATCAAAACATGTCTTAGCTGATTTCTTCTTGTGTACCTGTTTAGTCTTTGCTTAGCCGGTGGATATCTTCCTTGTCGATCTACTCACCACTACTCGAACTCCTTATTGCTTGCTAGTCTACTACTTGCCGGTATACTTACTGCTTTCCAGTCTACTACTTGCTCCCTAAGGATTGGGAAGACTGAGGAGATGATGTTGCCAACAATGACGACCATATCATTTTCCGATCATACAAAATTGCATCAGAATGCCAACATCTCATGCGTTCTTTTGACTTCCTTATTGATGGTTAAATTCCTCTCGATTGGGATATGTTATGATGTTTTGATTTGACATATGTTGGTTATGCAGTTTATCTTTTGGATGATTAAATGTTAGATTTTATTTATGTGTACTGATCCATGGATTGACATATTTTCTTCACTTATGAGATGTATTATGTGTTAGATTTGATGTCATGTGTTTGGTTCTGTATGGGGTGCGAGGGGATGATATTCCATCACTCACTTTGGAGAGACATGAAATGTCACGATTCCCCTTCATCAGTGTGTGTGTAATTGCTGGTTATATGTATGTTGTTCATATATATGCTCTTCTCGATGATGCAGGGTTGTAGGTACAAGGCATCGACTCCACCTAGTTCTCAAGTCTGAGCATGCCTACATAATCCTGATGGAAGTTGTGGGAGATAACATAAGGCCCAATGTTCATACCCATAACCTTGTTCGGTAATGGAGCAGTGTCCTCTGTTAAGTGTCAACCTAATACGATTGCCACTTAGGCAATAATCCGATGTCCTTTGGTATGTTGTATGTGTTTGTTTGTGTGTTTTGTATGGGTTATTATTTTATTGTGTAGGTAGATTTTAATTATAAGTTTACTTTCAATTTTTATTTAAATTGGAGTTAAATTTATTTAATTGATTTTACTTGTGTTTTAAAAATAAAATATATGTATGTATATGTGTGTGTGTGTGTATTGAAATGTTAGTACCTTGATAATTAATTAATATATTAGTATCAATGTTTTAAACAAATGAATTAAAATAAAAGCTTCATTAATATATATGTGTGTGTGTGTGTGTATGTGTGGTAGTAATAATATCTTTATATTTATTAATAAATTAATATCAATGCTTTAAATAGATTAATTTAATATTAATGCTTTATTTAATAAATTAAAATAAAAAGCTTTTATTGATTTATTAATTAAGTAAACTAATATTAGTATGTTGTATAATTAAATTTATATAAAAGACTTTTTATAAATTCAATTGTTTTAATTTAAAGAATAAATTAATTTTATACAATAAACTTGATGGCTATTAAATTAAAATTTCATTAATTATTTCTAAAAGTTTTTTTTTGGGAAATGGAGGTAATTTTGAATTTTGTCAGGGAATATTTATTTTCCCGGGAGAAATCATGGGGGGGGAATAGAGTATTCTTTGATTGCTTGGAATTGTTGCGATTGTGAAGATGTAAAATTTGGGATTCAAAGTTTTGCCTCTGCACTTGTCTTCCAAGATTTCGAATAAAGGTAGAGATTTAATCCCTCTTGTCTGTGAAATTTATTTGAAAGTTGGTAAAGGAAAATAAATTTGCTTTTTAAGAAAATTGGTTGAATTTGTTAGTACGTGTTGTTGGAATCGAAGAACATGGAGAGGGGGGGTGGGGGGGGTGAATCAGTGTTCTGGCAGTATAATCAATTTTAACCTTATTAACAATGCAATTCAGTAACCAGTAAACATAAAAGAGTATAACAACAAATAGAAATGAAGCAACCACAAGATCATACACCATAACATAGAGATTTATACATGGAAAACCTCAAAGAGAAAAAACCATGGTGGGATTTGTGACCCACAATATCTATCCATTGGCCAAATGAATAAATATTACAATAGGGGCCTACACATGCAGGAAGGCCAACAGCCTAGAGCACACTGCTCATCACAAAAGGAGCCTCACTGACTACAAACACCAAATATGGAGTTACAAACAAAATTATGAACTCTGAAAGTGCATCTGCTATACTGGACAAGTTCTGGTTAAAGCACTATTTGTACTTGTTTTCACTGTGTCCTCCCTTACTGACATCTTGATTCACTTCCCAAACCTCTAAACCAATATCCAAGACCGACCACAAAATATTACATTCGCGCTATCGATCAAGATCGCTCGCACAATATCACATCATTATATTTCATTACATTACAAAAATAACCTAATCAAACTGACTTAAATACCCTTCCCAAACACAAACATAAATGCCTTACATCGGCTGACAATGATATTACAATTTATTTACATGTCGGCCTAGACAAAAATAAATTCATTAAACTTTGAGACCGATGCCTTTGATAGTTGTTGTGTAAACCTGTCGGATCAATCTCCTATGTCAGCCTCATATACCGGTTCCTAGTTTGTTGGTTTCCCTTGTCTATCGATGTTGGTTCTTTGTGTGTCAGATGACTTAAATGCTTGTTGCCAAACAATGAATACTAGTGAGTACCGGTTAAGTGACCAACCCAAAATGGTGTGTATTGCCATCAATGACAACACTACTAAATCAGATGAGTGTCAATTGCCAACAATCTCCCCCTTTGGCATTGATTCACTATTCTGGTTCCCTGCCAAAAACTCCAAAACTGATCTCAAAAATTGTTGGAGGACTGCTCCCCTTGAACTATACATTACTTCTTATGTCCCAATCATTTTTCACATCAACCTCTCCCCCTTTGACATCATTGACAAAGGCCAAGGTAAAAAAAAAGAAAGAATGAACTTAAAATGTGATTATCAGATCAGATGTACTTGAAAATCCCAAGTATGTATCCTAACCTATCTTCAATGTTCTCAAAATAGATATAAAACCATTAAGAATATATGCATGAATCTCTTCTTCTAATAGGTCCGTCGGAGTAGGTTTATTCATTAACTCTATGCTTTCCCTCTTGTGAAGTAACAAAGTGTTCAACTGGGGACTCACCAAACCTCTTAATTCCCTTGCATGCCGGATTAGCCTATTCATGTCCTTCTGTAATGCATAAATCTCAGATTTTGTTATCAAAATCTGACCATCAATGGTATTGGTCAGTGTCTGATTACCATTAAAACTGTTAGCCAAATGTTCTAACCAAGCCTTTGCCACCTTCAATTTCACCTCAAATTCCACTGTTAGTTTTCTAGTGTTAATACAAGACCTATATATTTCTACACTCATTTAGAGCCTTATCAATCTTATATAGTTCCCCAGTTAACCTAGCCTTGTGAGATGAAATCATGTTGTCACAAGTGACCTTACGGGCTGCATTATACCGCTCACCGAACTGCCAGTTTGATACCTATTGAAGAGTTTGGAACTCTTTGGAAATATGCTCTGTCAAACCTTTCAATTTACCAGATGGACTAGCTGCCAGATTGGTATAACCCAGGACTAGCTGCTGCAAAACATGAATGGCTTTCTCAATGACTTGTTTATCTTTAGTCCCTTCCTTCCTTAACTTCTGAGCTGCAACATACATCAATTCAAAACTGCTCAGTTGCTCAATCTTCTTCTGTGCAAAATCAATTTGATCGGATGAGTCAAGTGCCAACACTGAATGACTATCCAAAATCTTCCAAGAGGATTCAACCTTATGACTTGCACCGGTGGCTTCGCCACTTGGTGTAGTAACCTATTCAACCTTAACCTCTTCAGTATGTACATTTGGTGCCGGAGGTTCAATATCCGCAACCTGTTTATTTTTTGTATCCACATCAATAATCTCTATATCCAGAATATTTGGTTCCGGTGTATCCTGCTTATCGTGTACAGTTTCAATATTATCTATAGATTTCTCTACATTTTGTACAGGTGGTTCTACTGGAGGAATATCCTCTATTAGTTTATGTTCAAAAACTAGTGGATCCATGCCCAATATACCTTTCCCTTTATCATCTATTAGGATGTCTTAAGTGTTGGACTTTTGAGGGACTTTTGGTGATATAAAGAATCCAGGCTTATCTACAAAGAATTTTACCCAGGCCTCATGTGTCTCCTTAACTATCTCATTTACTCTTCCTACTATGAGACTCACATGTCGATGTTTACTCCATAAAATTTTTTTATTTTCAAACTCAAGATGCATCTCCTCATCTGTTATGGCTCCACAAATAGCTAACAACTCCTGTATCTTTATATGTCTATCCTCTTCAACTGCAGATAACCTTCTAGCATCTAGTTTATTGTACAAGTTTGTCGGTATCTGTTTTTCAATCTCTAAAAGTGCTTTCTTATAAATGTCTAAATACAACAAAATTGATTCCTCTATTTCCATTTGTTCCTTATCATCCGTATGTAGATAATAATGTTGTATATTACTCAAAATTCCATCTTGAGTTATTTGATCAATCAACTCAACAACTGAGAGAGGAGAAACGACTTCAATACTCTTACCGGATTCGAGAGCTATATCTACATCTGATTTCTTCTTCTTGTCGGGAGTAGAAGTAGACTCCTTAACCAGTTGCCTCTTCTCTGTGGGCTTCCTCTCCTTCAAAAGTTTCTTTGGGGGTGCCGGAAGGGTGACCTTCACTATCTACTTCTTTACTTCCACAGGCTTCTTCCTTGGTATCATGATGAAATTCTTGGGAATCTTTGAGGGCACAACATCAGTATCAAAACCAGATGTAACAGGGGTAATATAAGTCTTTGGTTTCTTCCTCTTTACTACACCCTTGTTGATTGTTGTTGCTGGTGAGGCTTGAAATGCTGCCGGAGAAGATCCTTTCGCTAGTCTAGTAATATGTTTGATTTCAACAGACATCTTATGTACAACTTCCCCAACCTTCTTGATCTTTCCTTCAATTTTCTTCTTGTTGAAACCTATTTGAACTTCGGATTCCTTTTGCTTTGTTGTCCCAAAGGTTTTCTCTACTTCATCAACCGAGGCATCAGTAAGAGTCTTGGCATATAAGTCCAAGATCTCAACATCTACCTCATAGACCATCTCTGTGATCCAGATCTTCCGTGGTTGCACTGCTTCCATAGGTGTTTCATCCTTCTTCACCATAAAGCATATTTCAGTTGAGTATTTGTCAACTATATGCTTTGGAACTCTTTCTCTTTGCCTCATTATTTTCTAAAATGATTTAAAATAACCCCTTAGAATGGAGTCTCTCTCCTTTTCCTGTCCCAAACCTCTTATAGCTTCTTTAATTTTTTTTCCTACAGGCATATCAAATTCCCATTGTGTTTTACCGGATCCCAGTAACTCATTCAGAAAGAAACGCATCAAGCAGACCACAAGGTTGCCATACCAAAAAACAACTTTCTTCTCACCCTTAATCTTCCCTAGGTTTATAATTAACTCATCACACATCCATTGACATAGATCTATCTTTTCATTCTCCTTAATCATTTTGTGAGAACTGGAAATGCATGAACTGGAAATAGAGTTCAACCGGTTTGATTGGGTTACCTTGTAACCGATGATCATGCTTGCAAATTGAACTGCTTTGTCTCTGATAGTGCTAATTCTTATTGATCGGTTGTCAGATGTTGCACTAGTTAACTTATCCACCTTGTTGTTAGATATCTTATTTATGAGAATCTGACCAGTTTGGGGCAAACCAGTGATTGCACGAATATCCTCCCTAGTGATCTTGTAAGGTCAGTCAAGCCATATGAATTCCATGTGGACTCGAATCAACACATATCGGATCATATCGTCTTCGAATTCTAGCATCTCCAAAATGTCTGCGAAACCCTGATCCTTTAGAATTTGGAATTTTGGTTTCATCGATCCCCTTCTATCCAACAGATTTGTTATGTAGATTCTTTTTATCTCAGCAAAACCCAAATCCTCTAGAGTGCAATGGTTATATGCACGAACATCCCCTACATACAAGACTCCTTCAGAAAACCTAGAAAATGCACCGACTGAATCATTAATCTTCATAATCTGAGGGCATTGCTTGAAAATAGGGCATGGAAAAGCCTTGATGTCAATGACAACAGGGGTAGCCACACCTATTAGAGCGGAGGTCAATCCATAAGCCATTGAAAACAAAAGATAGCTCGAAAACTCAGAAAATACCTCACAACCTTCGTCAGTGAAAGCTCTTGAAAATCCGCTCTAAATGGCTTTGAGAATGATCTAGATTGCTTTGAACTCACTCTGTTTCACTCTGAATGTTGTGTGATTGAAAATGAACCAACATTTCCCTTTTATTCTGTGAAATCCTAATTTCCTATTAACATTAATGCATGCTGACATATGATACCAGATATAAAATCCATTATCTCAGCGTCGGTGAATCTCCAGACTATCTTCACCAATATCTGAAACAAGCTTTCAGACCTCTATCGGGGGCAATGCAGGACCTGCCATTAATTTTCCTCCCCTTAAGGCTAAGGCCTTAGTTATCGGATGAGTTTCCTGTCAGTGCAGGAACATTCTATTATGTCGATTGAGTAACCAGAGAATTTACCTCTGCCGATTGATCTTCAGTCTTCCTAATCCACTTTTTAGCATGAGCTTGTCGGATCTTATCAACCTTTTTCTTTCCTTTCTCGTTTGATGTGTCATTCCCTTCTGGTGTATTCTTGCTTCTATAATATTTGGCAATATGTCCTATTTTGTTGCATGCATAGCAAGTAACATTGTTTTTTTGAATTGCCTTGTTGAGTCCTTGACCATTCTTCGACCTACATTGATTAGCCATATGTCCAAACTTTCCACATGCATGACATCTCACATTCATTCTACAATATTTTGTCCTCATAAAAGAGCTTAACAACAAATAGAAATGAAGCAACCACAAGAGCATACACCATAACATGGAGATTTATACGTGAAAAACCTCAAAGAGGAAAAACCACGATGGGATTGGTGACCCACAATATCTATCTACTAGCCAAATGAATAAATATTACAATAGGGGTCTGCACATGCAGGAAGGCCAACAACCTAGAGCACACTGCTAATCAAAAAAGGAGCCTCACTGACTACAAACACCAAATATGGAGTTACAAACAAAATTCGGAACTCTGAAAGTGCATCTGCTATGCTGGATGAGTTTCGGTTAAAGCACTGTCTATACTAGTTTTCACTGTGTCCTCCCCTATCGGCATCTTGCTTCGCTTCCCAAACCTCTAAACCAATATCCAAGACCAACTACCAAATATTGCATTCGCATTCTATCGATCAAGATTGCTCACACAATATCACATAGCTATATTTCATTACATTGCAAAAATAACCTAATAGGAATGACTTAAATACCCTTCCCAAACACAAACATAAATGCCTTATGCCGGCTTACAATGATATTTCAATTTATTTACATGTCGGCCTAGACAAAAGTGAATTTATTAAACTTCAAGACCAATGCCTTTGATCGTTGCCATGTAAACCTATCAGATCAATCTCCTATGTCAGCCTCATATACCAGTTCCTAGTTTGTCGGTTTCCCTTGTCTATCGGTGTCAGTTCCTTGTGTGTTGGATGACTTGAATGTCGGTTGCCAAACAATGAATACCGGTGAGTATCGGTTAAGTGACCAACCTAAAATGGTGTGTGTTGCCATCAATGACAACACTACCAAACCAGATGAGTGTCAATTGCCAACACGTGTTTGTTGGAAGATATGAATTGAACAAATTTGTGTTTGCATTTGGAAATTTTGATTCTCTGAATAAACCGACTTTGGGAATATTGTATTTTAGAATTTTATTATGGTCTGTTGTGGGGAGTTTTAAAATTAAAATTTTTATTGGATTATTCTTATCTCTTGTCTAGGGATTTATTTTAATCGAGATTTGTGATTATAAAATTTTAATTTTTAATTCTAGATCTGTCTTGGATTGTTGGGATTATGTTTTGGAAATTTTAGATTGATATTATTTTTCAGATTGCATTGGAATTTCATTTTTGTTTCTTAAATTGGTTTCTGAAGTTTTAGTTAAATGTGTTTCCAAAGAAATTATTGTCGAAGGTTTTAAATTTATAATTTTTATTTATGAGTTTAAAATCCACGTGGAGAATTTAATTTTTGTCATTATAATTACAATATCTTAAATCATAAATTTTGATTATTTTTTAGTTGTGTGTAAATTGTAGATTTATTATTTTAATTTTTTTTTATTAAAATTTATATTGTTCTGTTAAAAAATAATAAACGCCCTGTTTAATATAAATTTATTTGTTGTTATTAAATGCCCCTCAATATTTTGTGTAGCTCAACGATTAAATTAATTTGGCCAACAACAAATTTTGTCACCCAGCTATTATAATTTTGGCCTGCAACAATCTAAAATGCTGGTGTAATTTTTAGAATAATTAGTATTTGCTAGAAATCCCCATTTGAATCATATTTTTATTATTTTGTTATTATATATATGTGGATAGAATTAAATTGTTTTTTTCTTAAATCTATTTTGGGATCAATCAAAATTAATTTTTTTTTTTAAGGAATTTAGATATATATAATTTGGTTTATGAAATTAGATTATTTTATAGTTAATTTAGTTTCAATGAAATTTGTATATATGTTTATTTTGGTGTTAATAAAATGAAATTGTATTAGATTCGATTTGGAATAAATGAAAATATACTATTTTGGTTTTTAAATAAAATTAGATTATAGGTAATTTAATTTATCCTTCTTGTGTCAGAAGTAATACTAATAGAATAATTATTATTTTATACTATTAACTATAAGATTGCCTATTTGCCTCTTTATTTATTAATTTCGTTATAGTCTAATGTAAATATATGTTTATATATATCTATTTGTATATACTTTATCATTATTCTTTTGTAATCAATAATTTTATGTGATTGATGGAAAAGATTAATCATTCTAATCTATTGATAATCTTTTGTATATATATTTGTTTATTTATTGATTATTTAGTCAAATTGGTTGTCTTGGGGTTAGATTGGGGTAAAAAACTTTAATGGGATTGTGCGAGTTTTATTTTTTCCAAATGTTTTAATTAAGTAATGTTTGTAGTATTATTGAGATTAATTTATCATTATTTTAAGAGAAGGCTTTTGTTATGACGCTTTCTTGTATGCCAGTAATTGTCATTTCCCATCTGAGGTTCAGTGAATGTGAGTTGACTTGTTTATGTCACCTATGTTACCCTTGTGTGTTTTTTTTCCAATGTGGAGAATGTATGTGGCCAAGTGTTTGACAGTTTTTCTTTTGAACTCCTTGTGATGTTATTGGTCAATGTTATCATGTTCAATTTTCTTTATGGACTTCAGTTATGGATATTTTGGTGGTTTATCTTTTTTTTGGTAATTTATCATTACTCTCCTTATGAATTGAGCCATGAGGTTCTCTTTGATGGAAGTCATTGTTATTGATGTATTTGTAGTTGAGATGAGATGTTATTCTAAGACTTGGCAGGATCTTTTTATGTGATCATTTGTTGGTATTTCATCTATTGCCTTGAGATGGATTTGAGTAGTTAGTGTCATAAGGGAGAGTGGCTTCCAAGTGGGGGTCGGAGCCCAAAGTGGCTACCAAGATAACCCATTGGAAGTTTGCTTAATAAGTGATAACCTAATAATGAATTAGGGGGTTGAGTAGTTAAACACATTAAACAAGATAATGGATGTCCCGCTCATGGCTTGAGTGCTTGTTTAGGCTCAAGATGAGGTGTGGAAGGCTTGGAATGGTGTGATCAACTACCTTGTCCTCTTGAAATGTATCTTGGTTCTGCATGAGACTTGAATGGGGGTCGAGGGTCGGGAGAGACTACCAGGATAACCCAAGATGGGGGGTCGAGGCCTATGGAGACTTGCCATGATAACCCGTATCAAGCTATACGATGACACTCTCCCCTTGTGAGCACTAGTTCCTATTTTTATGTTTGTAGCCTCTGGAGTTTTCCTATTTGGAGTTTTATCTTTGTATATGTCTAGATTGTGCCTTTACCCAGTGGAAGAGTGTTTAGTCCATGTGTTGTGTTCCCTTGTTTGTCTGGTTGAGGGCCTTATGTCTATCTCCTAACACGGGGGATGGACCTTTTGGATCCATATGGTTGGGTGGTAGTTGCCTTCTTCCATCAGGGATTTTGAACTTGTCTATGCATGGATTGGCTCGTTCCTGATCCAGGTTGCCATTCTTGGATTTGGTCAAGCTCAGTGAGTCAGGTGAAGATTATATGCATGTATGATGTTGTACTTATGTTTATTTGATGTAATCTATGTATGTTCATGCCTTAATGGCAAATAATGTAATCGTGATGTAACTATGATGTATTTATGATATAAACTTGATGTAAATGAAATGAGATTTAGATGGTGGGATTTTATATCAGTTAATGAAAACTTTTATTCTGTGCAATTTAATGTGTTAATGATTAATGTAGCTTTAGAAATATTTATATTATGCAATGCAAATGTATAAATCAGTAAATTGCTTTAATGGATTACTTTAGTTGATTATTTTGCTTAAGAATATGTATGAATTAGATATTATCTTTATTTAAATTAATTCCTTAAATGATGTATGGTTAGATTAAGTAACCAAGTTGAGAAACCTTAGGGGAAAAGTTGTAGAAGTTTTCCACTTGTGCATTATAGAGTAATCTTATCCTTTTAATGTTTTGAATGTTTAATAATTTTTATTTTTTTTAATATTTCACTCTTTTTCTAGATCATTAGTTGTTTTTCCCCAAGGTTTCTTGGTGGGGCATTACAAACATAGTTTGATGCACTTAACATAGACTTAGGGTTTTGACCACAATTAGGATTTCATAATCATATACAATTCTACCTATTTCTTCAATAAATTTAAATTATACTAGCAAATACACATTCATAACTATGGAATTCACCAAATTCAAACAAAATCAAGCATGGAAAGACCACTTTGATTTGCAACACACACTATTTGTTTGCAAAATTCATAAAGAGCTCAAATTATCTAAAAAATTCAAGTAAACTTTAAAGTATTCTTTGAGTAAGTCCTTAGGATGTATTTATTTCTCTCAAATGACCAAAAATCTGACACGAACTTATCATTTCACCATTATTGCTTGCATGCTCAAATTATACATCTAGAACTAGCCATTCTCAAAAAAGAATGCGAGTCATTTATTTCAGTTGATGATGACAAGATAAATGATCAGGATCAGTCAAAATATATTTTAAAAATCTTTGCACGTCTTGAAAATACCTAGACCAATTAGAGATTTCCATCAAGGAACAAACTTTACATAATAGCCAATAGTTAGCACCACATGTCATTTGCACCCTCATAGAAGAATTTGGGGCCCACTATTCTAACACCACAAGACTACAATAAGCCTTTCCTTCACACAACCAAGTAAAGTGGGCCTAAGATCATGCCATTATTCCATGATACCACACAACTATGTAAGCATTACAATCTCTAACATCATGGAGCCATGTAACCAATCAAATCTCTTTGAGATGGGAAAAGAGCATACTCCACCTTGTGAACAGACAAGGTCTGCTAGACAAGTGTTTCAAAAATGCAACAATAGGGCTTTGATAGAGTACAAATCTCTAGAGCACATGAACATGCACCTAGATACCACATTTCATCATCTCATAGACGACCATAAAGACAATGGGACTTAGGAAATATTAATGATTGATAAGACTAATTGGTAATTAGGCAAGGGGGTTGATAACTTGATGACAAGGGAAATCCCACAATAATGGGTTACAAACTTTGGTACATCCTAAATTTTGTTGAAATCGCATATGTTTTAGAAAATTTAAATATGTAAGCCTTGAGATGCCCCATTTAAAGGAATTAATTGAAGAGAATTAGATCAAAGCCTCTTAGAGAAAACCCCCTTGGATAGAACCTCTCTAGTCTCCAACCACACCTGCAATGAAGTCTTCTTTGCACCTATCAAAATGCTAACAACAAAAATAATTTTATATTAGCTTTTGGGGGATCAAATGAACTCAATTATAATTTGTGTTTCGTAAGTATGTAGTCCTTATTACAAGCTTTCCAAAAAGTATAATTTTGAATATATTTTTTTTAATTTCTTATGAAGGTAGGTTTTTCATCAATAATTAAGGTCTTTGTTTCACACATGGAAAAATAGGATAATAGAGATTTTTTTGTTAAAAATATCTTTTCCCTAGATATTGATATCTACATTTCAACACAAAAAGAATATGTTAATTGAAATGCATACAAAAAAGTTATACATGACATAATACTCCTCTGTCTAAATTATAATTACCTTGACTTACAAAATTAATTTAAAAAAACATATGGAGCACAAAAATATGAAAAATATACATACACTAGATACTGATGTGAAAAATCTTTATTTTAAAAATTAGTATTTTAGTCTTTCTCTAAAAATTGTTATGTATGACAAAATAAAGGTCACTTCTAAAAAATGTTGAAGACTGTAAAAAATAAGTTGTTCAATGTTACATAAAAATATGCACAGTTTATATATATATATATATATATATATATATATATATATATATATATAATCTACACTAAAAATATCACAAATTAGCAATTTTCTTCATCTTCACATTCTTAATGGTTTAGCTGCTATAAGTGTTAGAGAGTGAAGATTTGATGCAAAATGTTGATTTCAATGTCAAGTTTGGCCAAAAGTGTAACCAATATCAAGAAGACTTAAAGTCATGACGTAAAATCAGGTGATTGGGCATAGCAAGTCAACAACAAATTAGATTGTAGGGCTTAGGGTTTAAGGTGAACTTATTAGGACTCAAGGATTTTTGTACCTAGGAAAATTTTGTAAGAGCTTGACAAACCCAAAAGCCTAAGAAATTTGAAGGGGTTCCACAGGTGGCTCTAGTTTGGGAGCATGATTGAAACATGCATGGCGAGGACCATAGAACTCTAGGAAGCAAACTAGACCAAACAAAACTAAATAAAAATGAAAGAGTATACAAAATATTTATATATTTACAATGTGCATGGAATAGAACTTATTTCAAGAGAAATAGAGTTTCAAGAATTATCCATGCACTAGTGATTCTTAAAATTCACCATTTAGACTTTTCCAAAAGTTGTAAATTTTCTTCATGTTTATTATTGATCAAATATGGGCCAGTCCAAAGTGGATCAAATTTTTCATGTTTACCATTATCTTAACAACTTTCATTGCACATCAACACTAGGTCATCAATTTGAAGCTGCCTATATGAGGCTTTATTGTCAAACAAATATTTCGCCTTCTGCTACTTCTTAAGACTTGTCTTATGTGCTTCTCTTCTAGCTTCATCAAGTGCAACCAAATGATTTATTCTATCTTGCATAGCTCCATCAATTTCATCATCATATTCCTACACAAATTTATAAAATTGGTAAAATATTGTTTATAGGCATCCCAACATCCATCCCATATACCAGTTCATATGGGGACTTTCTTGTATCTTTCTTGATTGTAACCCTAGCAACACATAGTGAAAGGTTGTTTGAAGGGGGCGCTACAATGTGGGATAAGAAAAAGAGTTGAACAACTTCAAAATTAGAATCCTATGACTTCTTATTTTTTCCTATTATCCTCTTTATAATCTTCATGACACTCTTGTTACTATATTTTTCTTGTCCATTGCCTTGAGGATGATAAGGCGATAAATAGGAAAAGATTATACCATAATCATTGCAAAAGATAACAAATTTTTCTGATCTGAAACACATTGCATTATCTATGATCAACTTATATGGTAGTCCAAATCTAGTTATTGTATGTTCCAAAACAAAATCAGAAAAAAATTTCTCTTTTCCCTTCTAGTTGGAATTTCAGTCCATTTTATAAAATAATTTTTAGCAACTAGAATCCAACTACGACCTCCACTACACTTTTTAAAAACTTCTCCCATGAAATCAATTCCCCATTGTTGAAATGGAGCTTCAATTGTTTTGGTCCATAATGGTAGAGTACGATCCGAGTATTTCACTTTACCTAAAAATCTCTAAAAGGCATCACAATTCCTTACCATTTTCTGAGCATCAGTAAAAAGAGTAGACCACAAATAACTAGACTTGAGAATCTTATGAGAAGTAGTCTTTTCCATAAAATGATCACCACATATTCCACTATGCATTTCATTTGATATCTTACTAGCTTAGTCTTTTTCAACACATTTAAGAAGAACACCATCTAATATTTCCCAATATAACTCACCCTACATTATGACATACATAATTGCTTCTAACCTCAGAGTCCTTTTCTTGGCATGTCATGTTTTGAACGTACTGAATAATGTCTTTATACTAGTCTACATTTTGCAAATTATACTTTTGAAAATGAGGTATCATCTTCAACCTAATTTACTTGACATGCTTCAAGGTTAGACTTTGGCATTGGCTTAGCCAAGCCTTGTGCTGAAGTAACTAGGAAACTATCTAATTATTTAATTGATTAGGTCTTTTATTTACTTTATTCACTTAAGCTAAACTTAGGTTCTTTTTTCTTATATTTAATTAGGCAAATAATAGCTTAAGTTATCTCATTCATTATGACTGTAACACTTGGCGCATGATAATTTAATCTATCATTTGGGTTTTGCATCTAGGGTTCCATTCATTCTTTTATAAGGATTCATTCATTCATTGTAACATATTGTTTTGTGTAATCAATACCGAATTCTCATGTCGTTGAGCATATTGTTCTTGCTTGTTCTTTTTTTTGTGACAAGTATTTTGCTTGTAGATGGTGCTTGGCTCATGTGGTTGTACCATCAACTTCTAAACCTTGTCCTCTTACTAACTTGGAGATTTGAATATCAATATTGAATTCTTGAAATTTTTTTATCCATCTACATCTTCTCCCTATTATCTCTTGTTAAGTAAAAATATCTCTGACAACAAAGTGAGGAACATAGGCTACATTTTAAGCTCCAACCAAATAAGGTCGAATTTTTTTAATTACCTTGACCAAAGAATATGCTTTCATTTCCATGATATTATATTTCAATTCTACAACTTGTAATGATTTGCTAAAAAATGCAATCAAATTTTCATACCCTTGTCATCATTCTTTAGCAAAAATATTGTAGCAATTGTGTAAATAGAACAAAAAGAAACAAATTGGAAAGGATTGAAAAAATTAGGTGGTTTTGACACATGAGCCCTTTTTTTCTTCTTTGATGCTTTGGAATGCTTGAGTAGGTTTGTCTCCCCATGAGACTGATCCACTGAATCTTAGCATCTTTGATATGGACTTAGTAGTTTTGACAAACCTCCTTACAAAATTTATTTTCCCAAAGAATGATTGTATTCCTTTGATAATCAAAGGGATTCAAATTATTTCAATAGATACAACTCTTATAGGATAAATTCTAGTTCTATCTTTGGACACAATGTATTCTCACAAGTATTGATGCACAATGCACCCTTAACAAGTACAACAATATCAACATATTTTCACATCTCATGAGCACAAACCAATACAATTTTTTTAACAATCAATGCATCACTCAAATAATACTCATCATAATGCCTAAACAAAAGGCAAATCATTGACATTCAAGACAAATCAGAAATATTCTTTTGTCATACCAGACAATGAAGCACATAGAACTAGTAGGACCACTCAAGGGTCACTAAATATTCATAATAATCAAGAATCAAACTTTGAGAAGAGAATCGTACCTAAAAGCACTCCTTGACACATTTGAGGGTCTAACTAGCCCTCAACAACAAAAATTCATCCAAAATATCATACTAGGGAAAACATGGAAACAACCACAGTTGTCACCAATAGCATCTACACACTCCAAAATGCCTGAAGACCTAACAATAGCTTACACATGAGAGAAATGCACCAAAGAGTAATCATTTTTCACCTCAAGAGACTCAAATAGGGGTATCTATACTTTCATGATAGGTGCAAAAGGGCTTGAGAGGTACACTGCCTCCATAAGCACTACTTTGGCCTAGTTCACACTGGACCTACTAAAATGCCATACAAGGCACCCAAGCGACAAGATGAACAACCAACTCGCAACATAAGAACTCACCCAACTACATACCAAGTCCTAACAACCACATGGGAAACAACATGAACCAAAGATCCTAGTAGTACAATATGGGCTTTGATATCAAATCTAATGCCCCATCCTAAGGACCAAGAAAAAACTTGACGAAACAACCTTTAAAAAAAAAATGAAAGCTAACATCACACAAGATATGAAAAACACATGTCGCATTTGCATTACATTGTACATGTATCACAAGAAAATTACAACACTAAAGAGCACCAACATAAGACCTCACCGTTGCACAAGCAAGGTGGTACTAGTGGGAGACTAACCACAATGAAATGATGAGAGAAATGATGACACCTTGACGATGATTGACACAATACATGATTTCATTCTCTCACAAACGACACTAAGATAGGATGAGGGAATCATCAACTTCCAATCCAATTCAAACCAAATTGACCAACTTAAGGCCAAAGACTTATGAGACACTTAGAAGATTCACATTGAGGAGGAAATCTAGGTCCACATTCATCAACTAGATGATAAATCTACCGATTTGCAAGACAAGGGAGAATGACAAGGGCCTAGTCACCTCTAGTCCACTCACTAGACCAATTGGAAGCATGCAACATGAGGTTTTACCTACATAAGAGGTCTCTCAACCAGAAGGTTGTTAGAAACTTGAGTTCGTGTGCTATGTTATCATTGATGTCAACTTGGCTTGTGTTGTCATTGATGTCACTAAGTGTTGCAGATGGTCAGAAGTGGGTGTTTTGGTATTGTTGTGTGGTCCAGTGAAGATGTTGAGGTATTTTTCAGAAATTTGGTGTAGTGGAGGTTTCAATATGCAAGAAAGAGTATTTAATGTCCCAGAGGAAGAATACTTTGCATTCCTCCGCTATGTGAAGACTATGGAGTGCAGTTATAAATATAATGTTTATGATTTCTGTATGTTGCACTATCAAGTTTGCAGGTACTCTATTTCTTAGATAGTAGAGCTGGTTATTACTATTTTTTACAATGAAGTTGTTTATCATCATTGGTTCAAAGAATGCTTGGTGGCTTCTAGATATGTGGATTCAAGTGCTATAGTTTGGAGGAATGTGTTGGTATTTTGGTATGGTTTTGTCATTGATGTTAACACCTACTAACACTTATCAACTCTGGCACTTTGGAGAATCAGCAACATTCACCGACAAACAAATGACTTATGTACAGTCACTGGTATTTGGTACATCGATAGGATATAATGATCACCGACACTTGGAATGGCATGGAAAACACTTGCTTATGTCGAAGACATCATCTGGACACTTTGTCTTGGAGATTTATTTATTGGCATATTCATATTTGCATATTTGTTGTTACCAAAAAATAGGTCCAGGTTATACACCGGCAGGATTATCTTTTCCAGATCAGCATGACACACTATGGAGATGATTTATTATTGTTGTAAATGCATCAAGCCGATATGTTGTACCGGTTACTACATTGGATATTGTTTTTGTAGACACCTAAAATTGTCCAGTCTAATTAAATAAATATTTTATTTATTTAATTACTTTAGCCTAATTCCTCTATTAATTAAATAAATCTTTATTTATTTAATTAATTCATTTATCCTCTTCTAGCCTTATTTCTCATTTGAATAAATACCTTTATTTATTTAAATTATCATTTTCTTAAATTAAATAAATATCTTATTTATTTAATTAATCCCACTTCTTCTATTAATTAAATAAATCTTTATTTATTTAATTAATTCATTAGCCTTTTCTACCCATGACACATGTCATTCATCTCTTAATTCATACACTAACTACCCTTTCATTATTTTATTATTTTCTTTACCTACCCTCTAATCATAGCCGACCTCTTTTACACCTCTTAATCTTATCCATCCATTTCTTATAGTGTCATCTATATAAGGAGATGCTTCCTTCATTATTAACCCTAATCAATCAATCATCCTAATCAATCTATGCATCCTAATCAATTGACTACCCAACTATGCTTTCGAACTTGCATATGCAATCAAGCCTACTTGCAACCACATTTCTGTTCTTTGTTGAGCTCTTGTGCACATATAAAATCTGAGAGCAAATATATCAAGCAAGATCAATGGAGATAGGAAGAATGGAGATCCAGACCCTATTGGAGATGTGATAGTATAATCTTTCTGATTTTATTTGATTTGCATTGTCTTAGGTAATCTTCATATGTTATGGTGGATCTTTGTTGTTGTTAGGCTAGGGTTTTGTGGTTGAATCTATTTAGTCTTTCAATATTATTGTTAATCCATTTTCACCATATACATTTTGACACGCCCTGTGGGACATGGATTTTTGTTAGATCTGTATTTTTTGCAAGTTTTCCTAACCATATATTGTTGTTTTGTAAAATAATTTGGAGAATTACCTTGTGCAACTAGGGTTTTGGACACAAAATCAAGATCTTGGAGAGATTTGATCATATCTCACAAACGGCTTGAAAATTTTGCACCAATTTGTTTTTGTAGGTTGAAGACAGTATCAGGAGCTCTCAATCCAAAATTCAGAATTTTTGGAGCACATTTTCATTTTCTATGAATTTTTTATGATTTTTCATAAAAAATTAATTTTGAGAGCAAATGAGAGATTTTTTTGGATTTTCTTACATTTTTGGAAATCTCTCATAATTATACTCCACATCTATTCTTTGTGATTTTAATTTTGATGCAAAATATTTCCCTAAAAATCAAATCTTTAAAAATTAGGGTTTTTCCTTATTTTGATCAGATCTAACAAACGGCTTTGAATTTTGGCATCAAATTTTTTGTGAAGGTCAGGAAAAGTATAAGAAGGATTCAGCAAAAATTTCAAATTTTTTGAATCAAATTTTCATTTTATATGAATTTTTTATGAGTTTTCATAAAAAAATAATTTTGAGAGCAAATTAGAGAAGCTTTGGGATTTTCTTACATTTTTGGAAATCTATCAGAATTATACATAGGATTTGTTCTTTGTGATTTTAAATTTGATGCAAAATCATTCCTCAAAAATTGGATCTTTGAAAATTAAGGTTTTGCATTATTTTACTAATATCTCACAAATTGCTTAGATTTGTTGCAAAATATTTTTTATGCAGGCTTGGAAGACCATCAGAACTCTCTAGTAAAAATTTTAGATATTTTTGATCGAGTTTGCATTTTATATGAATTTTTTTATGATTTTTCATAAAAAAAAATTTTTTGGAGTAAATTAGCAAATTTTTTTGATTTTCTTACATTTCTAGAAATCTCTTGAAATTTTACAGGTGCTTTTTTTTTATGATGAATCAAATCTTTGAATTGGTCAACAAAATGCATTGTTGAAGGCCCCTATTTCACAAAGTCTTTTGGATCTAAAATTTACCTAACTTGTGTGCTTGCAGGAAGGGGTGATCATTTGAAACAATCCAAACTACTAACAAATCTTTGTTGCAGGACCTTGACAAGGGTTTTTGATCTTTATTGTGTGCCTTGTTCTCATAGACTATCAAACACTTCAATTGGTGCACTAAAATTGAACCATTGTCTTTTGTGTCTTGGGCAATAGGCTCTTTTTGTTTAATCTTTAGAGGGTCTGTCTCCCCGTGTGGTCATTAGGACTACTAGTGAGGAGAGAACGACTCAAGTGGTAGCAAGGAAAACCCACCTCTTCCGAACCACTATAAACAACTGTATTCATGGTGAAAACTATGGATAACGTGTGTTGATTGGTTCATACAGACACTATGTCTCCCCATAAACCCGTTTGATCAAATTTATTTGATCAGTTGTAGGGCGTAACCCCTACCGGCTGGGAGCCTTCTCTATTTACAGAGCTGAAAGTGCCACATGTATGGCCCCACAAGCGGATGCCCTTACTAGCACCTTTTTGTTTTAGAATCCAAAATCCTTCTAGTCGTTGAGGCAGGAGGTCGGACCTCTGGTAGCGGCTCACACACATACGATTCTTAGTAGAGATACAAAGTTTGCCATGGGGAGTTTTTGTGGAGACTGATGCTTGGCTACCCCGAGAAGTGAGTTCTAAGGGTGGAGCCAGTGGGGTCAAGCATCTAAGTATCCGCTCTGAATAACGTAGCCTCGGGGGAAACTCCATGTGGGATCAACAACTATTGTTTTGGCTAGCCATAAGAATTATGCTTGTCTTATTTTGAACAATCAAACATTCAAGACCAAACATCAAAACATTATCTCTTTTGTGTCTTCAAGTGTATGCAAAACATTCTTACATCAAACAACACACTTTTCTTGGAGTCATTTTGAGTCTAAACACTTGCAAACATTGAGTCTTCATCAACATTGTGTCCTCTTGTCACAGAAATACAGTCAAAATTTCAGATTGGGTCACAACACAACAACTTCACAAATTGCAAAAATTTACAGTCCAACAAACAAGAGCAATCAGTTTCAGAATTCTTGAGCTTCCTAAGTTATTTCTCTAGATTTTCATCTAGCATTCAACCTATCTTTAGGTCTCACAAAATCCATCATTGCTTTACACCTTACATTACATACACATTTGTCTAAACTTGAGTCAAAAGGTCACTTGCTTGTCCTCATCTTACTTTGTCAACACACTACATACAACAACATTTTGCTAAGTGGTCCCTCATCAAGGTCTATCACCTTTGGGTCTCATTTGGTCTTACTTAGAGTCAAGGTCAACTTACCTCATCAAGAGAAACTATCATCTCTTTGGAAGCCACACCTACTCTACTACATACATACTTGGTCTTACACTTTGGACATTGAAAGTACACCTCAGATTCATTTACATTCCATCCAACTCTTGGTCTTCCATACTCTTTCCATTTTCATCTAGTCTCACACATCTTGGTCAATACCTAGTTCAT
Organism: Cryptomeria japonica; assembly: GCF_030272615.1. Lineage (NCBI taxonomy): Eukaryota > Viridiplantae > Streptophyta > Pinopsida > Cupressales > Cupressaceae > Cryptomeria > Cryptomeria japonica. The sequence goes on along the minus strand of NC_081414.1, from coordinate 389,450,149 downwards.
GGTTGAAACCCGTTCCCAAAAATCTAGGAGAGAAACTAAAGAGGCTCAAGAGTCTGCAAACATGAGCTCCTATGAGTATGACAATGATATCTTTTTCAATTCTGATCATACTACATTACTTGACATGGATGCTTATAAAAACGTTCCAAATGTTGAGCACATGGACACTACAAACAACAATGATACACACAATGACAATATGGACAACTTTTCCGTACATTCAACAGGAGTGGAAGACACCATTATGAATCCTCATTTCAATCAATTGGTTGAGGAAATAATGAGGAGAGATAGACAATATTTTCTACAAGTGATGGCACAAAGTGGAACCAAGATCCCTCATGATTTTGACATGTCTCAAATAATGGAAAATCGACCTTTGCAACAACCTCACTCCAACATGGATAAAAGGAGGCCTAATAGTGGAGGCAATAGAGGACCACATATGGTTCCTAAATCACCATCGTCTTTGTTTCAAAAACCAGAGGTCCCTTACACACATGGTCAAGCATATATACTCACCTTCGCACACCATTATGGAAGTCTTATGCAGAGAAATATGCTCAACCACATACCAATGCTAAGGATCAACCACCAAAGCAATTGGATATTCAAAGGCATGCTCAAAATTTGGACACAAGGAAACCCCGTGTCAAATTTGAGGGCAACACACTAGAACAAACTCATGACATACCTGTAGAATATGGTATACATGGACAAAGTAGATATTTCGTTCCTCAACATGACTTTATACCAAGTGGTCCATATACGCAACATCATTATAGACCTCCTCCATATGAACATGTGTGTGATCAATATCATCCATATATGCAACATGCTCCTCCTCCAATTGGTGCCTCAAGCATGGGGTATGGTCCAAGAAGTCGATCTCCACCTAAGAACAATTTGGAGCAACAAATCAGGGACTTACAAAAGAAAATGGAGGACATAAATACACCAAAGCCAACATACACAATGAGAGACATATGTCCTTATCCATTTGACAAGAGCATTCCAATGCCTCCTTTTCCTATACACTTTGTGACACCTAAGTTTGATAAGTATAGAGGAAAAGGGGATCCTGAGGCACACATAAGATAGTTTTTCACAGCTTGCATTGAGGTAGCTTCAGAAGAGACATATTTGATGAGATTATTCCCACAAAGCTTAGGAGATCAAGCTATGGAATGGTTCTCCCAACTTCCACCTGGAATTAAGTCATGGGGTGACTTAGCTGAGGCATTTATCCAACATTTCTCATATAACATAGAGACAGACATATTAGTCACTACCTTGTGCAACACTAAGAAAAAGGATGGAGAATCTTTTTCATCATTTTTACAAAGATGGAGGAATCTAGCCAGCAGATGCTCTTGTGAAATTTCACAAAAACAAATGGTAGAGATGTTCACCCAGAATGTTACCAAAGACATTGGTTATGACTTGAGAAAAGCTTGTTTGTCCATGTTCAAGGACGTCATTGAAAAAGGCTTAGCAATAGAGAAGGTCCTAATTGAACAAGGAGTCATTAAGATATTCATGGAAAACAAAGATGACTTTAAAGGAAAAGATAAGACAAGATTTTGGAACAAAAACAAGAACACAGTCAATGATTGTGTTGTTGATGCCAATACAGTGCGACCCAAAATCATTTTTTCGGGATCAAGCTCTACAAACAACCAAGTGAATACTCAAACAACTTCCAAATCACGAAGGAAGTACACTCTATTAGGAGAACCACTTGAGTCCGTTTTCAAAAAGTTAGTGGCAAACAAAGTAATGAAAGTTCCTAATTTTCCTCCATATGAACCAAAGGTTAAACCAAATTGGTGGAATGATGATGAGTATTGTGAATTTCATAAAAGTAAGGGACATAAAAAAAGAAATTGCTATCGACTGAAGAACATCATACAAGATCTCATTGATAGAGGTGACATTGAAATTGAAGGACACTCATCCAACCAAGAACATGAGATGTTTAAGGAACCATTCCCAAAGCATGACAAGGGAAAAGCCAAAGCCACAGAGGACCAGACCAATTATACCAGAGCATCCTATAACAATGATTCAACTATCAATCACATTTCAATGGATAATTATGTCTCTACCATTATCATCAACGACAAAACGCCTGAGAATTCTACCCAAAGACCCAAGATTGTCCTAAAAGGCATTGGATCTTCTTCTGAACCTACCTCTGAATGTCATGTTACAACCCGTCGAGGTAAATTCACTTTGCAAGGTACTCCAACCAAAAACACCGCTTCCTCATCAACCAAACCTGAGTATGACTTTGTAGAACAGTTAGGGAAGATACCCACACTTATCTCAATTCTTGAGCTCTTACGCATATCCCCTACACATAACGCTATTCTTGACAAAATATTGAGAGACACCTCTATCCCTACTAATCTAAACGTGGACCAGTTTCAAGCCATGGTGGGATACCTTTCCATTCCACACTCCCTTACATTCACAGAAGCTGATGACGCCTCCATAAGTCAGCCACATAATGCACCTTTACACATCGAAGCCTTCCTACACAAACATCGAATAAAGCGAGTCCTGATAGATGGAGGAGTAGGTCTGAACATTTGTACATTGAACACTATTAAACAATTGGGATATTCAGATAAAGCTGTAAATTCTACAAACAAAATTACCATCAAAGCATATGATGATGAAGAGCATTCATCCAAGGGCATAGTCACCTTGCCTCTCAGAGTGGGGCCGATTACAAAGGATGTGGTTTGTCAAGTCCTTGATCTAGATCTCACATACAACATATTGCTAGGACGTCCATGGATTCTTGAGATGAGCGCAGTACCATCTACATATCATCAATGTATCAAGTTTCCACACAATGGAGTTGAAGTGACTGTCAAAGCTGACCCAAATCCACTCATCTTTTGTAACAATCTGCAACCTAGATCAGAAATAACAATCCTAGTCAATCGAGAAGCTATTCCTTCATCAGCATATGTGGATCCAGAATCCTTAAAAGTTTCTACATCAAAGCAAGCAGAGATCAAAGAAAAGTTCAAGTTTAAAGACATGGGAGGTGGTGAGTATATCTTTCATGTTGATCAACTCCCACTATCTCCTAAGACATTCAGTCGATATGAACAATCTATAAACAATTTGCAATGCCAAGGAATTGGGTGTGAACCACCTAGTGTTGTGGCTACTAAATCTAAATGCAAATCTCCTCTAGTGGTGCAAGCATCTCTTGATATCAATAGTCCTAAGAGTGGCTCCAACGAAGAATCTATTGAGCATATCGCCAACCCTCTTGAGAACTCACATAACTCTACCATTTCATCCACTCATTCCATTTCCACTCCGCTCCTAGACTTGGATCAACAGAAATCACAAAAGCCCTTACTCATTCAGGATCACAAATCAAGCTTTGAAAAGAAAAAACTAAAAGTCAAAACTAAAGAAAAATCCTTTAGTCCAAATCAAAATCAAAAGCTATTGGACTCTGCAAAAATCAAAGTCAAGGATAAAAATCCTATGAAAGAAAAAAAACAAGAGTTGATCTCACATAATATCAAAATAACTGGGGGCAGAAGCTCTAAAATTTTAAGTCAAAAAGCATACTTGTTGATCCTAAGTCTCCATCATGCTATCCTACTTTCACTTCTTTTCACAATCATAAGCCTTCATAACTCATCCACTTGCTCCATACATCATTTCCCTTTTGGCGATACATCATGGACCTTTAATGGAGCTTTCTCAAAGGACTTTGTTGTCAAGGATGCCCAAACTTCTTTAGGTGACACGTATACAGGCCTATGTAGTCCACATGCTAGTAATTCTATCTCAGTTCCTTCATCAAGGAAGATAGTCACTCAAGCTACACATCATTCTATCAAGGAACAATGCAGCTACAATCATAAAGTGAAGCGTCATACATATGAGGTGGCTGACTTAGTTCTCAAAGAAAATCCTAAAAATCAGCAAGACAGAGAGAATAAGGGCAAGTTTGAATCAAATTGGCTTGGTCCTTATATCATTACAGCAGTCTATGGATCTGGTGCATATCAGCTCTCAACCACAGAGGGTGAACCTTTCGAGGATCCCATCAATAGCATGCACCTTCATAGGTTTTACACATAGCTCTTTAGAGTATCCCAAATTCAAAAAAAAAAAAAAAAAATTGAAAAAATTGAAAAACGGAAAAACATTTCGTCCAATGGTGAAAACCACTTCGGTGGCGCCCTGGGCAAGTACTATGGTGAAAACTGGGTCACCAGCGCCATGCATAGAGGCATTGCTCCTCCCTCCTTCAGGATTCCATTTCATCCTTCACTTTGCACACACTCACAACCTATACATCCACAATAAACTTACCCATTCCCATCATAGCTTGTTATTGATCTACCCAAGATTGGTTAGCCATTCATAATAAACATTCCTTTTCGCCCCTTTTCCATCCATAATAAATCAGCTCCTATCTGTGGCTAAGGCAAATCCTATGTCTAGTGATGGGTGTGGAACTGAGAGCATCACATGTGTTGAGGAGTACAGTTTCTTCCAACCTTGTTCAGTCTATCCGCGCACAATCTGCAATAAAGAAACACTTGCATCACCAATCCACAATAAAGTTTTGTCTTCTCTGTAATAAAGTATCAATTACATGGATTCAGTCAGTTTCATATGAGACACAATAGCAACAATGGGCTCCAACAAATCAAATCTTTCAATAGACTCAGACAACATAAGGTTCAGTGCTATCTATCCTTTTGTGAAAGTAAACATTGTGACCACAATCAAATAAAATTATACAAGTGACAAGAGACATTAAAACTTGAGGACAACAGTGGATGTTGGTGTCGAGTCTTGGTTTTCTTTTTGATTTTTATCTTTTTGGTAACATGTCTTTTAGCATTTCCAGGATGTCTTTAACTAGAGATTTTTTCTCCAAGATGTCTTTGACTAGAAAGGCGAGGATGGGGTATCGTCACCTATTTTTCTTTTGTTGTCTGTGGATTGTCTCTTAGTAATGCTATGACTTGTCCAAGGATATGAGGACACTGTGAGTCTAGTGTGAATTGGGGCATTCCTTGTTTGTGACTGTCTTATCTCCATGCAAATAGGTACAATGACTTTCTGGGTCGAACATATGCCTCGATTGTCATAACCTACTTGCCATAATAAAGCTCAATGATGATAACGCACAAGAAGCTCTTTCATTTTCATATCTTCTATCTTCCATCCCCCTTTCTTGATTGACCTCCATCGTCCTTCCTGAGTCCGTGTAGCTTGTTATCACATGACTGAGTGTAATGACACACCAAAAACATTTACATTTCATGTAGTTGCACCTGCATTATCACATGTTAGCATTTCATACATACTATAGCTAGGAATTCGGAAATCATCACAAGCAAATCAAAATACTAATCTAGCTCAATCACGAAAGCTGAAATGCAATGATCAATCCTAATCACACTCAATAAAGACATGAAAGCAAAACATTCAAGATTAAAAGCTAAGCAAACCAAATGCAAATCTGAATATCTCCTTCATGTGGCTCCATTGTCCTTCTTTCTTCTTCAAATAGCTTTTGTTTGTGGGTCTCACCTTCAAGTGCATAAACCTAATGTGAAAGCAAGATCAACAATTAGCGCAAGAGTACTCAAAGCATGATTGATTCGACAAAGTGATTATTAGATCAGGATTGAAGAAATTCATCCAATTTATAGATAAATTGGAGAAAAGACAAGATTAGCATGAAATTGATATTAGAGGCAATTGATTTCAAAATGGGAAAATTGAGTGGAAAGAAGAAGGTTATGACACCTTCTATGTTATTGATTATGACATATTGCCAATGCAATGGTTACAGAACTAGAATCTTATGACATCTTGCTATGCCAAAAGTATGACGCATGAGAAATTCATGCTTCCACCAAAGCACAAAAATAGGGAGAACTAGAGAGAAATTAATTAGGTGGAAATTGAATTTGACAAATTAGAAAATAGGTGGAAATTAGAAATTGAGGAAAATAGGAATTAGGAAATTAGAAAAATAAGGAAATTAGGAATTTAGTGAATTAATTAATAATTTTTCATTTATTAATTAATTCACAAAGAGGGAATTTAGAAATTGATGAAAGATTAGGAAATTAGGAATTAGGAGAAATTAGGTAAATCAATTAATAATTTGTCATTTATTAATTAATTCACAAAAAGAGGAATAATTAGTTAGCCAATTAAATTAAACATTTAATTGTGACAAAAAGATTTAGGATAAATAAATAAATAATTTACCCTAGAGGGAGAATGGAGAGAAAATGACAAACAAGGTTAAATGAATAAATTATAAAACCCTAGAAGATAAATTAGAAATGCAAGGACGACAATTAGGTCTTGATATAAAATTGATTTGATGTTAATTCGATCATGATTTCTGACTTGATAAAAGACCAATGCTGACAAACGATGTGATTGATAAATGCACCAATTGACAAGGAACAATGACAAATTGATCCAAATTGACATGATTGAGAAAGACAACGATCGATGACAAATCGATCACAAAATGACAAAATTGACAAGAAGACAAGAACGAGGACAAAATAGATTGCAAAATGACAAGATTGAAAATGACCATGATCGATGACAAATCGATCGCATGATGACAAGATCGATAATGACAAATGACAAATCGATCGCATGATGACAAGATTGATAACGACAACGATCAATGACAAATCGATCGCATGATGACAAGATTGGTAAAAGGACAAAACCCTAATTAGGATCGACGATGTCCAAAATGATGACAAATGAATACGCACATAGATGCGACAAGATAAGATTGACCAAAATCATGACTGAAGATTATTGTCAACAAGACCAAATTCGAGAGCGAGATAAATGAAGAATGCGGAAGAATGACTCAATGCTCGCAAATGATAAAGACCAAGTGCGTAACATAGGAGAAATGTTAATGCGACGCAAAACTCTAAAATGAGACAATGCGCCAATGTTAAAGTATGACTCTGCAAGCGTTGACCATTTTTAGGTGTCTACATTTTACCCCTCTTTGAGACAATGCAATTTTAAGTGTTGTTTCAAAGAACAATAATGAAAATGCCCCAGACAATGACAATGACATATGCATGCCCCCTCGAGGAATTGGCCGGAAACATGTAGAGAAGAGGCCAATTGATCGATAAAAATGATAGAAAATGATAGGAGCAAACAGACTGACAATCGAAGACCGGATGCACGAAGGACAAGCAATTGAAGACACAAAAGACTGCGACCAACATAAGATGGAGGGGGTGCACGTCCATCTATGCATTGACAAAGATCTATAAATGAGGCAAAGAGAATGAAATTTGCTCATTTGCACTATCCCAAGAAGAGGATTTGTTGCTCTGGAAAAGGACACTTGCAGAGAGATGGTGAACATTCCAAGGGCAGATCACCTCGGAGAACGTGTACGGACATTCAGACGACAGGACGACGCAGGAGTAGCGGTATGTATCTCAAAAACCCATGTTTTCCAGTTTATGAATTTGACTTGCTTGCTGGACATTGTGGGGCCCACAGGGGATGCAGAAAGGGACTCCTGTGCTTGTGTAGGGCGAATCCTGCACTTGTGTAGGGTCTTCTGCGCTTGTGTAGGGATACACAGGCGCAGGTTATGATACACAGGCGCAGGATGCAGAACACAGGCGCAGAAGTGCATTGGCAACCCTAATTTTGGTCAAAACAGTATGCAAATGATCCAAAAAGGGGGGATAAGGGTAGGATAGGTCAATAGCTTAGAAACACCCTGATTTGTGGATGAAAATGAGGAAATGCAACCCATAGGAGAAAACCCTAAAACATACAAAATATGGCCCAATTGTGATGCAGAGTCGACAGTATCCATTGATCACACGGGAGAACCGACCTGACTGCTTCATGCTACGACATAGACTCAGGAGCACGGACAGAGATACATTAGCAAGACTTGAGATATACTATATCACATTCATGCCCGAGATTAGGGAAAACATAGGACTGCTTACCGCATTGGCAGAGCGATGGCATTCAGAGACCTCCTCCTTCCATCTGGTGACTGGAGAGGCGACTGTGACACTAGAGGATGTATGGCGTATCCTCCGCATTCTAATTCATGGAGAGATGGTAGAGTATGACCCAATGATAGGGAGAGACGCATTGTGCAGATTATTTGAGTGCGACATAGAGGATCTGGATATCGTAGAGAGGGAGATCGGCTGGGAGACCATGGCATTAGAGTATGATCGACGATATGTGGTGATAGCAGTGGTGATAGCATGTCTACTAGTAGGGGACAGACGAGGACATGGATTCCCTATTGGATGGGGAAGAGTGCTAGAGCAGATGGCGACAAAGGGGACTATGTACGCATGGGGACCATGTGTACTGGCTATGCTATATTTTCAGTTGCATTAGATACCATATCAGGGAGTGTAGACTTTGAGCTGTGGAGTCACATTGCTACAGGTATGGGCATTTGAGCACATAGCCATATGTCAACCGATTACAAAGAGATAGGTAGTACCACATCGACCATATGTGTACTGCTATGGGAGAGCACTGAGATAGGGTCCTTTTGGATACATATTGTATTGGCGACATGAGCTAGATAGACTGAGAGAGTTCACATGGAGGCCATATCGTGATTGCCCTAGATGGTCAGATGATAGTGATGAGCTATCATATTGTAGACAGGAGAGGTACCTGATTGGGCGACCAGTGAATCGCTAGAGAGTGATTGAGATGTACCTGCCAGAGAGAGTCATATGATAGTTTGGAGAGAGGCAGGATGTACCGAGGAGGACTGCACACTTTGCCCGATCTCACAGAGAGACGAGTCAATGGGGGAGTATGATTCAGCCAAACATAGTATATGCTAACTTCTCACAGCTATAGCAAAGATAGTGGGATTGGAAATCAGATGTGGAGGATGCCGGGATGACAGAGGAGTATGAGAGATGGTTTGCACGACGACGGGCAGTGCCATTGACAGATCCGGATATTCCAGTACCTAGGAGACAGGAAGACTTCCCACTCGCTGGAGAGGAGGAGGGAGATGATGAGGATGAGGAGGATGAGGGCAGTGATGAGGATGAGGAGGATGAGGGTGGTGATGAGGATGAGGGGGATGACGAGGACGAAGATGAGGATGGGGATGATGAGGATGAGCCGGATTCAGGTGAGCATGAGGCATGGTAGGGTATACCCATAGAGCCGGAGACATCTAGCATAGAAGAGATGGAGATGTGCAGGGCTACCATAGCGAGTCAACATGATCATATTGTGACATTAGAGAGACAGAATGATCAGTTCAGAGCAGAGATAGCCAGACTCACAACGGCTCGAGATACAGCGATAGTGCAGGCACAACGAGAAGAACAGAGAGTCACTGAGTATATTGGGTCGATTAGGGACGCCAGTACACGAGAGATGGCACAGATGTTGGTAGAGACTGGAGAGGAGATACGCCATTGGAGGACACTATATGAGAGCGCAGTTCCACCAGAGTAGAGAGCAGCTTCATATCGGGCACGATCGAGGACAGAGAGCAAGGCACACTCTCAGAGGTCATTGAGCAGCATGGGGGTGAGTGGACCTATGAGACCACCACAGCCAGGACCAGGAGGGACATCATCCGTGAGACATGCCAGGGATGAGGAGGACAGAGGGAACATCCAGTGACAGAGGCACATGCTCCTTATGATAAACAGTGGACATTATGTAGTTTGACATTTTGTAGTCAGCCTGCAGGCCATACTTAGGACAGACAGTCCAATTTTGTACTCCGATATTATTTGGATATATGATATGATATGCATTGATATGATGGGATGCAATGTGTTATGACTTATGTTATTTTCCATGTATGGATAACTTATGCACTGTTGATGTATGAATGTATTTTTATATATTTTTGATGCATTGATAATATGAAATGGATAAAATGCTTGATGTGATGCTCGATGGGATGTTTGATATAATGCAAATGTACTAACCAATGAATGCAGGATGTAGCATATGTGTTTGGGGAAATCGGAGCACTAGACCGAACTGACTATCCGAACTGACGGAAGAAATGTTAGTAAGAAGAAATGAAACAGAAGACAATTAGAGATGAAGAAAAACTTGCTTTCAGTAATGCACTTTGTAGGTGAGAACCTTTATTTTAATGTAGCAAAATGGATGCGTAGCATCATGGCATTGAAGGCCAGAGCTGAAATGCAACCCTTTTTGCAAAAGACAGACATATCACAGACAAACAACAATCACATCAAAAAAAGAAATGGACCATGAACCATCCCGGTCACTCTAAATCAGTCAGTGACATCATCGAGCAACGTAGGAACATGACCGAAGCCAAAGATAAATCAGTAAAAAGATAAGATGCACAAATTCCAACAAATCAAACATACATCTTGATCTTCATTGTCAAAAGTTGAAAGTGCTGATAGGATGATCATGTTGTCTAGTTTCAGGGAATGCGGTACCCCGTCTAAGACAGGACACAGTCTAGTTTCAAGTATACCACATCCTATATAAGACCCATGATAATGTGACAAGGACAGATAATGTTGATGCTAATGTTCGATTGATAAGACAATGTTGATTAGTTTGAATGCTTGGTTGAACAGTTCATCTGTGAATGCGTGATTTCAGTAAAGCACAGTGTATGATTGCATGTCGTTGGAGGGATGCTCAATGATCTGTCTTATGCACCAAGGGGATATATTTTTGTTATGCGTGTTTTTCGAGTGTGTACAATTTTTTGTGTTAATTTTTTCTTAGGACATTATTTGACTTTTTAGGGATTTTTTCAGGACATGATTTTTAAAGATTTTTTCAGGACTTTCTTTGATTTTTAAAGATTTTTTTTTTAGGACATTTTGTTGATTTTTAAAGATTTTTTCAGGACATTTTTCAATTTTTTTTTTTGAATTATTTTAGGACATTTTAAATACAAAAATTCCAGTGATTGATCATGACAAGGGGAACGCACCCAATGCACATTGGAAAGACATATGTACAAGAAACCAGAGTATGCAAGACAATGATGTTGACTAATCTCAGGCTTGAAACAAAACATTGGGTCAAGACAAAGATAGACATGATAAATCGACCGAGAGAAAGCATAGCTAGAGGTCATAACAGATGATAGAGCGATGATCTCATTACTCATGGCACCTGATTGCCAGGTTTTCACCATGGTACTTGCCCAAAGCGCCTGTTTGCCAGGTTTTCACTAGAGGGCGAATCATTTGTCTTTACTTTTTTGCTCTTTTTCTCTTTTGCTTTTTTCACTTTTTTTGTATTTTTTTTTGCTTTTTTATTTTTTTTTTATTTTGACTTTTTGATTTTTTTTGTATTTTTTCAAGATCATACTTGAAGAATGGCTGATAGAAAATTATGCCCAGTACTTGCGAAGGTGCATGCTGTTGATAGGATCAGACAAAGGTTCACCTTCTGGAGTGGCAAGCTGATATGCCCCCGAGCCATAGGCTGCAGTCACTATGAAAGGCCCAACCCAATTAGGTTCAAACTTGCCTTTGATGATGTCAGTAGACTGTGCATTCTTAGGGTTTTCCTTTAAAACCAGATCTCCCACTTCGAAGTGTCTCCCTTTGACCTTCTTATTATAAGAGCGACGGAGACGGTTTTGATATGCTTGCAAATGTGTCAGGGTTGTTTGACGTTTCTCATCTAACATCTCAAGCTGATGCAACCGAGAGACTCTATGTGTCTCATCATCAATCAGATGTTGCAAGGAAACACGCAAGGAAGGAATCTCCACTTCCAAGGGTAAAATAGCTTCCGCACCATACACCAAGGAATAAGGTGTTGTGCTAGTAGGTGTGCGGATAGAAGTGCAATAGGCCCATAGTGCTGGATTCAACTGTACATGCCAATCTCGACCAGCGTCATTGACAACCTTCTTCAGAATCTTGATAATGGTTTTATTTGATTCTTTGGCTTGACCATTACCCTGTGGATAGTATGGACTGGAGAAACAATGTTGGATATGAAACTTTTCATAGAGTTCCTTGACATCTTTATTCTTGAAGGGACGACCATTATCTGTGACTATGGCAAGGGGAACCCCATACCGGCATATGATATAATTCAATAGGAATTTTGAAATTTGCACACCAGTGATATAAGTCATGGGGATAGCCTCGATCCATTTTGTAAAATACTCTGTGGCTGTAATGATAAACTTGTGTCCATTTGCAGATGTCAGGTGAATCTTGCCAATAAGATCCAATCCCCATTGGGAAAAGGGCCACGGAGATATGATAGAATGAAGCTCTTGGGCTAGTGCATGAATGTAGTTTCCATGGATCTGGCATTTGTAGCATTTCTTAACAAAATCATGAACATCCTTTTCCAGTGTGGGCCAATAATACCCAGCACGAATCAACTTTTTGGCTAAGCTTAGACCATTGAAATGGCCCCCACATATACCATCATGAACCTCGTGTAAATCCATTTGTGCTTCGTCAGAATCCAAACACCTGAGGAGGGTATGGTCAAAGGAACGACGGTAAAGGGTGTCAGCGATGATGACATATTTGGCTGTCTGTCAGATGAAGGCTTGGCATTGGTTAGCGGAAAGGTTAGGTGGTAAGGTTTGGGATTTCAAATATAGATATACATCATTGTACCACGGGGAGTTGGGACCAACAATAACGCACATCACATCTGTTGTCGGAATGTCAAAAGAAGGAACCAATAACTATTCGACTAAAAATTCACATTTGTCCATATTGTTTGGCATATTTAACATGGAAGCGATTGTAGCCATCGCATTTGCTGACTTGTTTTGCATTCTTGGAACTTGACTGAAATGGATAACCATGAATTTTGTCTTGAATAAATCTACCATATGCTTATAGGGAACAAGCTTTTCATCTTTTGTTTCGTAGTCATCATTCACTTGTCGTATGACTAATTGAGAATCTCCATAGACTTGCAAATGTGTGATATTCCAGTGGACTGCTACTCGGAGTCCTGTGACCAATGCTTCATACTCTGCAATGTTATTGGTACAATGAAAAGTGATTCTGTAGGACTTGGGAATAGCATCACCTTGAGGGGTGACAAACAAGATGCCTACTCCGGACCCAAACTTGATATGGGATCCATCAAAGTATAACTTCCATTCATTAGAAGATGTGAGAGCAAAGACTGATTCATCTGGAAAATCGGTCAACATGGGATGATCATCATAAATAGGAGCCTCTGCAAGTTGATCAGCAATGACTTTCCCTTTTATCGCCTTTTGCTCCATATACTCAATATCAAATTCACTGAGGATCATAACCCACTTTGCTAGGCGACCCATCAAAGCTGCTCTGCTAAGCAAGTATTTTAGGGGATCAATTTTTGCAACCAGCAATGTTTGGTGATTTAACATATAATGTTGGAGCTTCTGTGTTGCAAATACCACTGCTAAGCATGCCTATTCAATAGTTGAATAATTTAGCTCATAACCTACTAGTGTTCAGCTGATATAATAAATAGCTCTCTCTTTGTCGTTCTCATCCTGTTGGGCCAAGAGAACTCCTAGTGCCGTTTTAGTTGCAGAAATATACAATATAAAAGGCTTTCCTTCTATAGGAGGCATTAGAATAGGCGGCGACAACAAATAGTCTTTGAGAGCTTGAGAGGTTGATTGGCATTGCTCAGTCCATTTAAAAGTGACACCTTTATGCAATAGATGCTGGAATGGATGACATTTGTCGGCCAACTGAGCTATGAAGTGATGGATTGACTGTAGCTTTCCTTGCAGACTGCGTAGTTGATGGAGATTAGCAGGAGGAGGCATATCCATTATTGCTTTAACCTTGGCAGGGTCGACTTCAATGCCTCTATGAGAAACAATGTACCCTAGTAATTTGCTAGCTGTGACACCAAAGACACACTTCTTTGGATTGAGTCTGAGCTTGTAGGTCTCCATTCGGTCAAAGATTGGGCCCAGGATGGCTAAATGACTATCTCTTGTGACAGATTTGCATAATAAGTCATCAACATAGTCCTCCATCAAAGTATGCATGAAATCATGAAAAATTGTCGTCATCGCTCTTTGATATGTTGCGCCTGCATTTTTAAGACCGAAGGGCATCACATTCCAATAGTAGGTACCCCAAGCACATGTGATTGCAGTCTTATGCTGATCTTCAGGAGCAATGCAAATTTGGTTATAGCCGGAGAAACCATCCATCAATGAGAGCATCTCATATCCAGTAGTCATGTCAACTATGATGTCGATATTTGGCAGTGGAAAATCATCTTTGGGGCATGCTTTATTGAGATCCCTAAAATATGTACAGATTCTGATGCCCCCAGTTACTTTGCTAATTGGTACTAAATTTGAAATCCAGTCTGCATAATTGATGGGTTTGATAAAGCCCACATCTAGTAATTTTTTCAGTTCTACCTTGACCAAAAGAGCCACCTGGGGATGCATCTTTCTAAGTTTTTGTTTGACAGGCTTGGCATCTGCTTTTAATGGAAAATGATGAAGGACTAATTCTGGATCGAGGCCAGGCATATCTGCATAGGACCATGCAAAGCTGATCTTCTTCTCAAGAAAGAAATTGACAAAATCTATCTTTTCCTGTTGTGATAGAGAAGCAACGAAATGAATGACCTTAGGGTTGTTAGGTGTACCCAAATTGATTTCTTGGGTAATTTCCACAAGTAATGTTGATTTATCCTGACTTGATAGGGGTATGTCCACTCTTCCACCTTTGGGCGCCTTAGAGAGGTTTTCACCCGCAGGTACGTCTTTTATTTTTACTTTTGTATGATTAGAGAGTGCCTTACAGTTTTCACTCAAAGATCTATTCTTTTGATTTTTGATTTTTTCTTTTCTTTTTTCATTTTGATGACTGGAAGATGGAGTTGACTCCCCAAAATATGCTATGGAATCTAGGTGAATGGCAAATCCTGCCTTATGATCACCTTGTGGTATGCCTTCCCGTAGTCCAAGGAATTCTGCAATTGCTTCGTCATT
The DNA here is from genome assembly GCF_030272615.1 of Cryptomeria japonica. Classification (NCBI taxonomy): domain Eukaryota; kingdom Viridiplantae; phylum Streptophyta; class Pinopsida; order Cupressales; family Cupressaceae; genus Cryptomeria; species Cryptomeria japonica. The sequence continues at coordinate 389,435,109 of NC_081414.1, read as the reverse complement.
TTGAAAATAGTCCAATGTGAGTGGTTCTTGTTGATCATGTTGGATAAGCTGGGGATAGATGAGGGGCATGTCATCATCGGTTTTTAGGAGAGAGAGGGTTGATATGGTAAAGATGTAAACATCTGTGGTATCATTATCCGAACTACTTGTATCTGATTTGGAGCTTGGATCCCAGAATGACTCTATCCAAGCATTAGGACATGTTTTAGGAAGAGGAGTTATTTCATGTTTGTCTTCCATAGGCAAATTATCAGGGTCAAGAAAAATATTGTCAAGGGAATAGGAGCTAGAAGAAAAGGAACTCCACTCCCATTCATTGGAATTAGTTTTGGGTCGGGTATCCTCAGGTGTTATTTCATCATCAAAGTCATGCCCTTTTCCACACGTGGTCACTTTGGTAGATGAAGATCCAATTCACAATGGTACAAAACCTAACCCTAAAGTTGGAGGTCGCATCTTGGGTATAACAGGTTCTAACCTTCCATTCTTGTTCAGGCCTAAGCCACTGCAGCCGTCATATCCTTTGTCGTACCGTTCCACTGGCAACCTGACAGGTGGGGTCTCAGTTGGATCCTTATAAAGCCAATCTATGACATCATCATCTAAGGTTTCTTTGTCAAGTTCACCCCATCTTGTAAATGTAGTGGGAGGCTGATATTGAATAACCACCTTAGGTTCCTTTTGCAACAAATGCGGTTTGCCATATGATTTTGGAGATATTGGTAAATTCCCGATGAGGAATGTTTGATCCATTGAATATTCTCCGCATCCTTGGTCCTATATCTTCAATTTTCCTTTGACAGCATCTAACAATTCATTAGGATCCACATAACTATGTGATTTGGCCTCTCTATTGACGGGGACTTGCTGCTGAGGGGTATCCTTTAGAGTAGCACAAAATTGAAATGGATTAGGATTTCCTGGAATTGTTATCTTAGTTCCATTGTAAGGATATTTTAAACATTGATGATAGGTGGATGGAACTGCTTTCATTGCATGGATCCATGGACAGCCAAGAATCATATTGTAAGGGAGATCAAGGTCTAAGACCTGCAGGAAAGTGTTTTCTGTCACTAGACCGACTCGGATAGGCAATGTAATTATCCCTTTGGATGGGCGCTCAACATCATCATATGCTTTGTTTGTTATTATTTTGGAAGCATCAATGTCATTTTCTATGTAACCAAGGCCAATGACCACTCTCAAGGTGCAAATATTAAGACCTGCTCCGCCATCTATCAAGACTCGTCGGATTTTGCAATTATGGACAAAGACTTCTAGGTGCAAAGGGTCATTATGAGGGAGCTTATCAGGTGAGATATCATTATCAGAAAATGCGACATTTTGGGAAACAGCTAGATGTCCAATTCGGGGTCAACATCAATGTTTGTCGGGACAGTGGACTCAATTAAAGCTTTATCTAGGATTGCACGATGCATGGGGGACATTTTCAACAACTCAAGGATTGATATTTGTGCAGGTGTCTTTCCTAGATGATCCAAGAGATTGTACTGACTTGCAGGAGTTGGTTTGGGAGGAGCTGCAGGAGCTCCTTTCAGGACTATTTTGGATTGACGAGTGGTGACTGCGCAAGAAGGATCTTGTCCCTTTATTCTCAGGGTGGGAACGTACTCATTTGACGTGCGAAAATAATTGATGACATTGTTATAACCAGTATTTGCATAATTTGCCATTTGGGTAGAGTTTGAAGAAGACACTTTACCCTTGTCATGATCAAGCAAAGGAGTTTTGAAAATGGTATGATCAGTGTTAGAGGTCGCATGGGGTGGATCTACCTCAGTTACTCCTTGCTCTAACATGTCTTGAATCAGATGTTTCAATTGAAAACATGATGCAGTTTTATGTCCTTTGGACCGATGGTATTCACAATATGCATTATCATTCCACCAATGCGGCTTTACCACAGGTTCTGCCTTGATATCTGGTAGCTTGATAAATTTTTCTTGTATTAATTGTTTCATTAATGATTCAATAGGCTCTCCCAATGGCGTAAATTATCGAGGAGGCCCATCCCGCGATTGGAAAGGTTTGCGTTGTTGGTTTTGTTGTTGGCCTTGTTGCTGATTATATTGTTGAGTGTATTGTTGAGTATGCTGTTGTTGAGTAACATTTCCCATTGGCGTTTGATTTTGTTCCATAGTTGACATATTAGGAACACTCAATTTCTTGATCATGAATGGGGGTTGATTTGCATTCACCGCTCTTGCATCAACAATTCCATCATTAGTGACATTCTTGTTCTTATACCAAAATCTATTTCTGTCCCCTGAATTGTTCGTGTTGTCACTGTCTTTGTTAAGCTTAATGATTCCCTTGGCTACAAGAGCAGTTTCAATGCTCATCCCCTTCTTAATGAGTTTCTCTATAGTACTGGGACTTTTCAATTTTAGTTCATACATCATTTCTGGGACCAAATTTTGGATGAACAGATTCACTTGTTGTTCTTCAGGTATATCGAGGGAAGAATGACTATACAAGCTTCGCCATCATTGCAAAAAAGTCACTAATGGTTTACCTTGCTTTTGCTTGGTGTTGCATAGATCTGACATGGTCACGTCACTGTCGATGTTGAATGCAAAGTGAGATATAAACTTTTGAGCCAGTTCAGACCAAGTCTTTATATTTCCTGGCAGATGCGAATACCAATCCATGGCTTGTCCCATGAGACTTCATGCAAATAATCACATTAAATATGTCTCCTCATAGCTCACTTCAGTACATTTTGTGAAAAATGCTCGAATGTGATCTTTTGGATTGCCATTCCCTTTATATTTCTCAAAATTAGGAGCTTCAAAATGCTTAGGGAATGGAGGCATGTATAAGCTCTTATCAAATGGATTAGGACATAAATCCTGATCTGTATACAATTTCTTTGTTCCTTTAGTTTCTAATGCGTCAACTTGTCATTGCAACTTCTCAAGCTATTGCACAATTGTATTAGATTTTGGAGGTCCATCATTAATCCCAGTGGGTACTCTTTGTCGATACATCGTGTTTCCTATCGGTTGTGGATGCTTTGAAATGGCTATTTTTGGTGTCTTCGACATATAATGTTCTTGGTACATCTCTTGTTGTTGTGGTTGTGCCATGCCTTGATATCGACCTTGTTGTTGTGCTTCTTGTAGCCTAGGTTGATATTGCAATTGAGTGTGTTGTTGATATTGCACAGGCGCCAATTGTGGTTGTGAAGTATGATAGCTTGTTTGCCTTGGCATATATTGAGGCACATGTTGTTGTTGATGCTGACAAATCGGAATTTGTTGACTTTGTGCCAATTGTTGTCGTGGTGTATATCCCATCATTTGTAAAAAACTTTGTTTAGGTGGTTTTTGCGGTTTCTCCTTAAGATGAGGTATGGCACTTGCATTAACTTGTTGTGTTGTTTGTCCAATCCATTGTGATGGTTGCAAGTTTGCATTAACTTGTAATGGTGCAGAGGACGCTGCAACATGTTGTTGAATGCGGTATTGTTGTTGTTGTACATTGCTTGTTTGCACATTTGATTTTACCTTTTGTGTATTACTCAATTGATGCAACAATTGTTGTTGGTGCAAACCACTATCCATAGCTCTTTGTGTTGCCATTATCGAAGGATCTGTCGCAATAGTGTTTGGCAAATATATTGAACTTAACGGGACATAAGAACTTTGTTACATCATGGAATTGCTTTGGACATTAGTGATATTAGGCATTCCAGTCATGAAGCTTTCCTGCATCTTAGATTTTGATCCAATTTTATGCATGTAAGGAACCACTTCTTGTTGAGGGACAACTGTCAATATTTGAGCGGTCTTCATTTGATCTTGTGTTACAGGTGTTGTGTTGAATAATGGATTATTTATTGTCTCAAATGGTAACTTTTGAGGAATAGTCACTGTCAATTCCTTTGAAGTACGTTTACTCATCAAGGTAGGCTGAGTTTCTGGTTGCACATTTTCTTCATTTGGATGTGGAGAAAAACTTAACAGCTCATCGCCTTGCTGTTTTTGCACATTGATTTGCTCACTTGAGGAGGTCACATTACTCATCATGTTAAGATATTTTTGTGGGAACATTTTAAAGACCTTTTTCAAAAACTTATCCATCTTTTTTGTCAACTTTGGATCTTGAAGGAACATGTCAACATCATCAGAAGCATTAGAATCTGATGAAGAATCTGGTTGGACATTTGGATTTGTTTCTTGTTGAATGCCTTGATCTGAACCAAATCCTTGCGAAAGAGTTTGTTCTTCATATAACGTTTGAGTTTGAATGTCATGTTGCAGGTGTGTTTGATTCCAATCGAAAGGTGTACTTCCTCTTGGTGTTGGTGGAACACTACCATGTCCTGGTTTCATGGGTACAAATACTGGTTCATATAATGGAGGTGGTCCGAGTTGAACCATTCCATATGGTGGTAATGATGTGTTTGATGAACCTTCAATTTGCACTGTTTGACTAGTTTGAAATTGTGAATTTGATATGTTATCAATGGGTTGATACGTTGGTTCACCCATCTTTTTAGATTTTGATCTTGTTTCAACAGGCATGTCACTTATGCAAATGTAATATTTTTGGAAATTTTCAAGGACAATATATGATATGCAACTAAATGCAAACTAAATAAATGAGAATGCAATCTATGGCAAGAATGCAACCTATGTTTTTCAAGATTTTGACAAACTTTTGGAATGCAAATCTAAAAAGAGACCCTTAGGAAATTGAAATGATGTCTAGACCTGAAAGGACAAAAGGACCAAGTAACAAAAGGACAAATGACAACGTCTCCCCTATATGCTTGGATACTAAGCTAGGTTTGACCAAATGACAAGAATGACATAAAGATAAAAGGTTTGATAAGGTCTAGACTTCTTAACAACGACTTAGGGTTTATCAAAGATTTGGATTACTCAAGTATGACAAAACCTAGTTTTGACACTATATGCAAAGGGACAATTACTATGCAAATAACCCTAATATGATAATGATAATGACCTAAACTTAATGAAGAGACCTAGGATATGCAAATATGAATGTATGACAATGGTATTACTCTAATGCAAGAGGACACATGCAAATGGATGACCCTTATTGATATGCAAAGGAGTATGACCTAGATGAAACCTAACCTTGGTAGTTGACAATGAATTTGAAAAATGCAAACCTAAGATGCACCTAAATCTAAGTGACATGAATGTTGAGACAAGATTTTGAACAATGTTTGACAACCATGTTTGAAGGTGTTTTGAACTTTGAAATATTCTTGTGTTTAACCTTGTTTTGAATCAATTTTGTCTTGTTTTGAAATGAGATACAATTCAACTTTTGACAAACAAAGAAGACAAGATATTTCAACTTAGACTCAAGACAATCATGCTCATTCACACATTTCTTATGGTAGGCAAGGACATTAGGTACTTGAGAGGTAGACTCGTTATGAGATTCAAGGAGAATACATAGATGCTTGACCCCACGGACTCCCCTCCACAGCACTCACTTCTCAGGGCAGCCAAGCATCAGTCCTCATGGAAATATCCCCATGGCGAACTTAGTATCTCTTCCAAGTATCCGAACTTGTCCTTCTCAAGCAACTAGAAGGATTTTTGGCCTCTAAATACAAGGTGTTTAGTAAGGATTTATGTTAAGCGTTACTCCTTGATGTCACGCAAGCGTGATTGAGACATTAAGCCCATCAAGATACCAAACAAATGTAGTCGTGCAAGCACGATTTAGACCGTGAGGTCCTACTTAGATGTTGATATGAGAAAGAGTTCAAGGGTCATCACTTCCCAAGTAACTGCAATTCCCACGTAACCCTTCCTTCAAAGCTTTTGCTCATTAGGTATTTTTTTATAGTGAGTTAGAATGCCAAGGTATTCTATCCATACTCACTTTGGGTCATTCCCTTCTCACGATTGTCACTTGCTTGCAAAAGCAAATGGTCGGGAAGGCAGGCCCTCTAAAGGTGACACACAATCAAAAACATGAGCATGGTATTGAAGATCTGGATTTTTGATCATCCTAAGAAGGATGAGAGCATACTCTCCTACTCCAATGTCAAACTTGACAATCAAAGCAAACATATATTCATTCCATCCTATTTAGAAATCATATTAGGTGCCTAAACATTAATTGCAAACACAAAGTTTAGCTGTAGTCCAAGGCAACCTGCAAAAACCCAAGTCAGAAGTTTGATATGTTTAGTCTTTGACTATCGAACCTGCATAAAACATGTTAGTAGTTTCATTTGTTGTCTTTGTCATGCGTATGCCAAGGTTCTGCATAGAGAATCAGTACCAACAAAACCAAAAAAGCAGAAACAGAATACAAAAGAAAACAATTTGCAAGTAAAAAACACTGTCTTTTACCTCTGTTTCTTGCCCTACACAGGCACAGAATGTCTGACACAGGCGCAGAATGTCTGACACAAGCACAAAATGTCCTTGACACAGGTGTAGAATGTCTGACACAGGCGCAGAATGCTTGACACAGGTGCAAAAGTTCCCAGAAAACACTACACTACCCTATTTCTTGGGTTTTTGACCTTCAAATCAACTCAAAAGCACTCAAAAGAATAGTTAAGTGGTTAGTTCACGTCGGGTTCACCAATTAATGTAGCTAGGAATTCGGAAATCATCACAAGAAAATCAAAATACTAATCTAGCTCAATCACGAAAGCTCAAATGCAACGATCAATCCTAATCACACTCAATAAAGACATGAAAGCAAAACATTCAAGATTAAAAGCTAAGCAAACCAAATGCAAATCTGAATATCTCCTTCATGTGGCTCCATTGTCCTTCTTTCTTCTTCAAATAGCTTTTGTTTGTGGCTCTCACCTTCAAGTGCATAAACCTAATGTGAAAGCAAGATCAACAATTAGTGCAAGAGTACTCAAAGCATGATTGATTCGACAAAGTGATTATTAGATTAGGATTGAAGAAATTCATCCAATTTATAGATAAATTGGAGAAAAGACAAGATTAGCATGAAATTGATATTAGAGGGAATTGATTTCAAAATAGGAAAATTGAGTGGAAAGAAGAAGGTTATGACACCTTCTATGTTATTGATTATGACATATTGCCAATGCAATGGTTACAGAACTAGAATCTTATGACATCTTGCTATGCCAAAAGTATGACGCATGAGAAATTCATGCTTCCACCAAAGCACAAAAATAGGGAGAACTAGAGAGAAATTAATTAGGTGGAAATTGAATTTGACAAATTAGAAAATAGGTGGAAATTAGAAATTGAGGAAAATAGGAATTAGGAAATTAGAAAAATAAGGAAATTAGGAATTTAGTGAATTAATTAATAATTTTTCATTTATTAATTAATTCACAAAGAGGGAATTTAGAAATTGATGAAAGATTAGGAAATTAGGAATTAGGAGAAATTAGGTAAATCAATTAATAATTTGTCATTTATTAATTAATTCCCAAAAAGAGGAATAATTAGTTAGCCAATTAAATTAAACATTTAATTGTGACAAAAAGACTTAGGATAAATAAATAAATTATTTAACCTAGAGGGAGAATGGAGAGAAAATGACAAACAAGGTTAAATGAATAAATCATAAAACCCTAGAAGCTAAATTAGAAATGCAGGGACGACAATTAGGTCTTGATATAAAATTGATTTGATGTTAATTCGATCATGATTTCTGACTTGATAAAAGACCAATGCTGACAAACGATGTGATTGATAAATGCGCCAATTGACAAGGAACAATGACAAATTGATCCAAATTGACATGATTGAGAAAGACAATGATCGATGACAAATTGATCGCAAAATGACAAAATTGACAAGAAGACAAGAACGCGGACAAAATAGATTGCAAAATGACAAGATTGAAAATGACCATGATCGATGACAAATCGATCGCATGATGACAAGATTGATAATGACAAATGACAAATCGATCGCATGATGACAAGATTGATAACGACAACGATCAATGACAAATCGATCGCATGATGACAAGATTGGTAAAAGGACAAAACCCTAATTAGGATCGACGATGTCCAAAATGATGACAAATGAATACGCACATAGATGCGACAAGATAAGACTGACGAAAATCATGACTGAAGATTATTGTCGACAAGACCAAAATCGAGAGCGAGATAAATGAAGAATGCAGAAGAATGACTCAATGCTCGCAAATGATAAAGACCAAGTGCATAACATAGGAGAAATGTTAATGCGACACAAAACTCTAAAATGAGACAATGCGCCAATGTTAAAATATGACTTCGCAAGCGTTGACCATTTTTAGGTGTCTACATTTTGCCCCTCTTTGAGACAATGTGATTTTAAGCGTTGTTTCAAAGAACAATAATGAAAATGCCCCAGACAATGACAATGACATATGCATGCCCCCTCGAGGAATTGGCCAGAAACATGTAGAGAAGAGGCCAATTGATCGATAAAAATGATAGAAAATGATAGGAGCAAATAGACTGACAATCGGAGACCGGATGCACGAAGGACAAGCAATTGAAGACGCAAAAGACTGCGACCAACATAAGATGGAGGGGGTGCACGTCCATCTATGCACTGACAAAGATCTATAAATGAGACAAAGAGAATGAAATTTTCTCATTTGCAATAGCCCAAGAAGAGGATTTGTTGCTCTGGAAAAGGACACTTGCATAGAGATGGTGAACATTCCAAGGGTAGATCACCTCGGAGAACGTGTATGCACATTCAGATGATCGGACGATGCAGGAGCAGCGGTATGTATCTCAAAAACCCATGTTTTCCATTTTATGAATTTGACTTGCTTGCGGGACATTGTGGGGCCCACAGGGGATGCAGAAAGGGACTCCTATGCTTGTGTAGGGCGAATCCTACGCTTGTGTAGTGTCTTCTACGCTTGTGTAGGGATACACAGGCGGAGGTTATGATACACAGGCGCAGGATGTAGAACACAGGTGCAGAAGTGCATTGGCAACCCTAATTTTGGTCAAAACAGTATGCAAATGATCCGAAAAGGGGGGATAAGGTAGGATAGGTCAGAATAGCTTAGAAACACCCTAATTTGTGGATGAAAATGAGGAAATGCAACCCATAGGAGAAAACCCTAAAACTGACAAGATATGCCCCAATTGTGATGCAGAGTCGACAGTATCCATTGATCACACGGGAGAATCGACCTGACTGCTTCATGCTACGACATAGACTCAGGAGCATAGACAGAGATACATTAGCAGGACTTGGGATATACTATATCACATTCATGCCTGAGATTAGGGAAAACACAGGACTTCTTACCGCATTGGCAGAGCGATGGCATTCAGAGACCTCCTCCTTCCATCTGGTGACTGGAGAGGTGACTGTGACACTAGAGGATGTATGGCGTATCATCCGCATTCTGATTCATGGAGAGATGGTAGAGTATGACCCAATGACAGGGAGAGATGCGTTGTGCAGATTATTTGAGTGCGACACAGAGAATCTGGATATCGTAGAGAGGGAGATCGGCTGGGAGACCATGGCATCAGAGTATGATCGACGATATGTGGTGGTCAACAATCCCATGTTCGCTTGAATTCAGACACATACATAATGTATCGCAAGCCCATGGCCTCAGTTGTCACTCTATCCTCGAATGGCATCTCTGCTCGCAAACTCTGAGTCGAAGGGAACCTCTCCCGTGACTCCAGCATAGGTAGATCCTCCTGTAGTCAAGCAAATCAATCATGTCAGTCATAGTGGCATTCCCTGTTCATCATAAAATGTTGTTGTTTATCCTAGTGCTTATATTTATCATATGGCGCTATTTATCCTAGTGACACTCACTGTTCATCACAAAGTGTTTCTATTTATCCTAGTGGTACTCCCTGTTCATCACAAAGTACTATGTGTTTGCACTCCCTGTTCATCACAAAGTACTGCTCACTTTTGCACTCACTGTTCATCACAAAGTGCTGCTCTTTTTTTTAGTACTCCCTTTTCATCACAAAGTACTTTGTCTTGGTACTCCTTGTTCATCACAAAGTTCCTTGATCTATCTTATCCTAGGGCCTCTGCTTGAGTGTATCCTCTTGAGTAGTTTCATAATTGGCAACGTATGTTCTATCATAGAATTGTCAATCCTAGCCCTATTTGCTATTTTAGTCTTCCCTAGAGGACCTGCTTGAGTGTATCCTCTCAACAACTTATCCAATCGACAATGTATATTCATCACAGAACTACCGATTTGACATTAAAGACATAAACGCGCATTCATGATGCAGACACGCCTGGCACCAGCACAGACGTGCCTAAGCATTTTTTACATTTTTCTAGACATACCAAAAGTGCATTTATTGTACTACCTAACATGCATTTATGACAACAATTAATGCGGTAAAGTACAAGGATGTTTTGCGATACTTACCGGCTCTCCTACATCTACTGGCCTCTGAAATCGGCGAATGCGATCAAATCTATGAATCAAAGCCATCGATGCTAACTGTTGCTGCTCTATTCTCTCTCTGGACTTTGATCTCTTGGATGTGTGGATGACAATGAGGATGTTTTCCCCTAGTGGTCTATCTTATAGACTATCCTAGCCCTCATCTCCCGAGTCAGTCTTCATTATCTTGTGACTCTGTCACTCTATCCTATCTGGTCAGTCCATTATAGCCTTTCTTTCTTATCGAGAGATTGTCTGCGACCTTTCCAGACATTTTCATCCAATCTCTCAAGGGGGCATATCATTCTCATCTTGGGGCAACTTTGTATCAGTTCATCTTATCTTCTTTGAAACAACGCGACAAACTGCATTGTCTCAAAGAGGGGCAAAATGTAGACACCTAAAATTGCCAGTCTAATTAAACAAATATTTTATTTATTTAATTACTTTAGCCTAATTCCTCTATTAATTAAATAAATCTTTATTTATTTAATTAATTCATTTATCCTCTTCTAGCCTTATTTCTCATTTGAATAAATACCTTTATTTATTTAAATTATCATTTTCTTAAATTAAATAAATATCTTATTTATTTAATTAATCCCACTTCTATTAATTAAATAAATCTTTATTTATTTAATTAATTCATTAGCCTTTTCTACCCATGACACATGTCATTCATCTCTTAATTCATACACTACCTACCCTTTCATTATTTTATTATTTTCTTTACCTACCCTCTAATCATAGCTGACCTCTTTTACACCTCTTAATCTTATCCCTCCATTTCTTATAGTGTCTTCTATATAAGGAGATGCTTTCTTCATTATCAACCCTAATCAATCAATCATCCTAATCAATTGACTACCCAACTACGCTTTCGAATTTGCATATGCAATCAAGCCTACTTGCAACCACATTTTTGTTCTTTGTTGAGCTCTTGTGCACATATAAAATCTGAGAGCAAATATATCAAGCAAGATCAATGGAGATAGGAAGAATGGAGATCCAAACCCTATTGGAGATGTGATGGTATAATCTTTGTGATTTCATTTGATTTGCATTGTCTTAGGTAATCTTCATATGTTATGGTGGATCTTTGTTGTTGTTAGGCTAGGGTTTTATAGTTGAATCTATTTAGTCTTTCAATATTATTGTTAATCCATTTTCACCATATACAGTTTTAATTGTAATATCCTTTAGAGTTGACCTACTAAAATTGGTCCTAGGTTATGATATAAATGTAAGATATTATTTGTAAGATCGGATGAGGAATGCAAAGAAGAATTGAGTGAAGGTATATGCGAGAATAGGCAGAGCTATACACGCAGACATCATTTGAAGGTGAAGCAAGGTTTTTGTGAAAGCATATTAGAATTACACCGGTGTTGATTCCAGCATATGAAGATGCTATTTTGAGCAATACATCCTTATTGGATTTAACCATCCAATTGTACTTAGTGTGACTCCTATTTTGTGTTTGAGCAGTGAGCTCTAGGCGCTTGGTCTTTCTGCATGTGCAAACCCCATTTGTATACACTTACTATCTACAGTAGTATCATCTGATTGTGGGTAAGGTTTCCCACTGTGGTTTTTCCCCTTACAGGGTTTCCACATACAAATATTGGTGTTATGTGTTGTGGATGACTTTGTCTTTTTGTTTCATGCATTAATCTTCACAGGTATTACAATTAACTAATAAAACTATCAACCAGTATAAAAGACTACTTTATTGGTGTTCAACATTAAGTTGGTTAAGTTGTTTTTGGTTTGAATTTATTTGACAACTGATTCATGCCCCTTCCCTCTCAGTTTTCTTCGGGACCTAACAATTGGTATCAGAGCTTAGTCCTCTTTTGCAGAAGTTTAACAACTTGAGGAGATCCAATGTCTACTAACTATTTCAAGAAGGATGGTCCTAAACTTGATGGAGCCAACTATGGCATATGGAATATCAGAATGGAGACACATCTAAATTGCATTGGTAAGGACATTTGGGATGTTAAAAAGAATGGCTATACTACTCCTACCCAAAGTCAGCCTAATCCACCTAACTTGGCTAAAGATGAGGAAAATGACTGCAAAGCAAGAGAAGCACTTTTGAGCGCATTAACAGATCAACAAATCATGGGATTATCAGATAGATCCACTGCTAAAGCTATTTGGGATCATTTGGAAACACTGAATGGAGGAGATTCCACAGTCAAAATTGCAAAACTTGAAAGCTTCTGGATCAAGTATGAACATCTGAAAAATGGAAGAAGATGAAAGGATTTATGCTTTTATGGAAAGAGTTAATGAAATTGTTTTGGGTATTAAATATTGTGGAGGAACCTTAAGTGAAGATGAAATTGTTTCAAAAGTTCTAAGAGGATTGCCACCGGCATATAAAATTAAGGTTACTGCTATAAATGAGTTAAGAACAATGCCTAATACATCAGTAACTAGGGATACATTGATTGGAAAACTCTCAACTTTTAAAATTGAGGAGTTTGGTCTTGTTGCTACTATAAAGATAGATTTAGCTTTTAAGGCATCAACATCATCTGCACCGTCATTTGACAACTCTGATTCAAAAGCCTTTTATGCAAGAGAACTTGAGGAGAGCAAAAGAGAAAATGAAGAACTTGAAGAACTATTTGCAAGGAAAATGCCTAAAGGTCCAGTTGGAAGTAAGTATGAAGGTAAAGAACCCTTTAAATGCTTTAACTATAACAAGATCGGTCATATGGCTTCTAGATGCCCTGATAGACATGCTAGACTAAGAGAAGAAGCTAGAAGAACATACAAGCCTAACCCTAAATATCAAAGATACAGATTTAAGAAGAATAAAGACAAATCTTGTTATCTTGTTGATGAAGGAGTGACTGATGATTCTGATGAGGATCCGATAGATAATGGATGGGTTTTTGTTGCTATAACAGAAGATCAACCGGCACCTACCATTCAACTGGTAGAGCAGGCTCTGACAGCTAAAGTTGAAGTAAAAGTTGAATGGATCATTGATTTAGGATGCTCACATCATATGAGTGGAGATAAAAGTAAATTCTTGAAATTTCAAGAATATAATGGATGCTTAGTGAGATTTGGAGATGATAAAGCTTGTCTGATCAAAGGTAAAGGTACAATATCTCTTGATGGTAAGCATAATACTGACAATGTTTATTATGTTGAAGGTTTAAAAAATAATCTTTTAAGTGTTGGTCAATTAGTTGAAAAAGGATTTCAATTACAATTCAAAAATGGAAAATGCAAAATCATGAAGAGAACTGGTTTGGAAATTGCAACCGGTAATCAAACTAGAGGTAATATCTTTCATTTGAATAATAGTGAAAAGACATGCTTAATTGCACATATTGATGAAAGCTAGATATGGCATAAGAGACTCTGTCATGTAAACTTTGATTGCATGCTAAAAATCAATACTACTAAGGCAGTTAGAGATTTACCTAAAATTGTCAAACGTCACAATACAGAATGTAAGGAATGTCAATTTGGAAAACAAGTTAGAGCTACTTTTAAAAGTATTCCAGAAAAATCAAATAATGCTCTTGACTTAATCCATAATAATTTATGTGGTCCAGCTAGAACTAAAAGTTTGCAAGGTGGTAGATATTTCATGCTAATCATTGATGACTACTCTAGAATGTGTTGGGTTACTTTTCTCAGAGAAAAATCAGAAGCATTTGGAAAGTTCAAACTGTTCAAAGCAATGGTAGAAAATGAAACCGGTAAGAAAATCAAATGTCTGAGATCAGATCAAGGAGGAGAATTTACATCTAAGGAATTTAATACATTCTGTGAAGTGAATAGAATCAGAAGACAGCTATCAGCACCCCAGACACCATAGCAGAATGGAGTTGTTGAAAGGAAAAATAGAACTATCTTGGATGCAGCAAGAAGTATGTTATCAGAAGAAAATCTACCACATGTGTATTGCAGAGAGGCAGTAAGTACAATGGTCTATACACTCAACAAAGTTCACATCAAAGGTGAAACCAGTAAGACCCCTCATGAACTATGGTTTGGTATTACTCCTACTCTTAAATATTTCAAAATATTTGGAAGTAAATGCTATATTAGAAGAGATGAGTATATTGGGAAATTTGATCCTAGAAGTGATGAAAGAATATTTCTTGAGTAAGGCATATAGATGTTTTAATAAAATATTGCAGAAAATTGTTGAGGGTACAAATGTGAAGATTGATGAATTGATCAGAGGAACTTCAAGGTATACAGATTCTGAACCGGCAATAGAAATTCTGACAAATGAACCTACACTGAACCCACCGGTACAGAATGAAGATCCAGTTACACCAGTATTATCTGAAAATTCCACTGTAACTGAGGAACAACAACAAACAAAGACACCTCGATATGTAAGACTGAATCATTCTAAAGATCAGATAATTGGAAACAAATATAAAGGAGTTATGACAAGAGGAAGATTGACAAATGAAGAGGTATGTCTTATTTCTCAAATTGAACCATCATCAATTATTGAGACATGTGAAGATAAACACTAGATTAAAGCTATGGAAGAAGAATTAGAGCAAATTGAGAAGAATAACACTTGGACATTAGTTCCCTGGCCTAAAGATAAAAATGTAATTGGAACCAAATGGGTATTTAGAAATAAACTTAATGAACATGGTAAAGTTATTAGAAATAAAGTAAGACTAGTGTGTAAGGGAAATTCTCAGAAAGAGGGAATTGATTATAATGAGACCTTTGCATAAGTAGCTAGAATTGAGGCAGTCAGATTATTTTTTGCTTTTGCAGCACATAAGAACTACAAAGTATATCAAATGGATATTAAATGTGCATTTCTGAATGGAGATCTTGAAGAAGAAGTTTACATTGAACAACCTGATGGATTTTCTTTAACAGATAACAAAGATATGGTTTGCAGGTTAAGGAAAGCTTTGTATGGGTTGAAGAAAGCTCCAACAGCTTGGTATGCAAGACTGGATAAGTATCTTTTGAAGATTGTTTTTTCTAAAGGTAATGCTAAAGGCAACTTATATTATAAAGTGACAAATGATGACATCTTGGTTATAGAAGTTTTTGTTGATGATATAATATTTGGAGGAGAAGATGGATTATGTAAAGAATTTTCTATTGAAATGTAGCAAAAAATTGAAATGTCTATGATTGGAGAAATAAAATTCTTTTTAGGATTGCAGATTTCACAGACTGATAAAGGTATATTCTTGAGTCAATCCAAGTACTTGAAGGAGTTATTAAAGAAATTTGGGATGGAGAACTCTAAACCGGTAAGCACACTTATGACTACAAATGACAAATTATCACAAAGGGATGAATCTACACCTGTTAATCCGACTAGATACAAATCTATGATAGGAGGTTTACTGTATTTGACACAAACAAGACCTAATATCATGAATGTAGTATGTATTGTTTCAAGATTTCAGAGTAATCCTAGAGAAAATCATGAATCAACAGTAAAAAAGATTTTTCGGTAGTTGCAAGGCACAACAAATCTTGGATTATGGTATCCTAGAGATGAAAACTTTGAATTATGTGCATACACAGATGCAAATTGGGCAAGAGATGTGGATGATAGAAAAAGCACCACCGGCGGAGCATTTTTTCTTGGAAGCAGATTAATTTCTTGGTTGAGTAAGAAACAAAGTTGTACATATTTATCAACAGCTGAATCGGAATATGTTGTAGCAACAACTAACTGTACACAAGTATTATGGCTTAAGAAAATGTTGAAAGATATAAGTGTAGAATGCAAGGAACCTATTACCATCTATTGTGATAACACTGCAGCAATTGATATATCTAAGAATCTGGTATTACATTCTTAAACCAAACATGTTTCTATCAAACTGAATTTTCTAAGAGAGAATGTTGAAGCAAAAGAAATAAAATTGGTTTATGTGAATACTAAAGAGCAGATTGCAGATATTTTCACTAAACCTCTGCCTAAGGAGACTTTTGAATATCTTCGAGATCAGCTTGGGGTCATACCCCCACCGGTAAAGACTAGTTTCTTGGTTGAGTAAGAAACAAAGTTGTACATCCTTATCAACAATAGAATCAGAATATGTTGCAGCAACAACTAACTATACACAGGTACTATGGCTTAAACAAATGTTGAACGACATAAAGGTAAAATGCAAGGAACTTATAACTATCTATTGTGATAACACTGTAACAATTCATATATCTAAGAATCCGGTACTACATTCTAAAATCAAACATGTTTATATCAAATTGAATTTTCTAAGGGAGAATGTTGAAGCAAAAGAAATATAACTAGTTTATGTGAATACTAAAGAGCAGATTGCAGATATTTTCACTAAACCTCTTCTTAAGGAGACTTTTGAATATCTTAGAGATTAGCTTGGGGTCATACCCCCACTGGTAGATACTTAGGAAGTTGATGTTTGTCATCAACCGATAGAATTAACAGAGAAATCTTTTACTTTGGCTTTGATGAGGAAGCTACTTCTTAGAGGGAGTAGTTGGTATACTGAATTGGTTGGTATTTTGTATCTGAAAAATGTTTTTACTTTGGCAATTGATGTCAAAGGGGGGAACACATGTCACTCTCAGGGGGAGAGATTGTTACTTTGGGAGAGATTATTTATATTTGAATTTTTTATTTCTGGTTATGATCTCTTTTGGGAGATTGTTGGCTTTTATTGGCTTTTGGTATTTGGCATTTCTGTTTTGGCACTTTGATGGTTTTTCCATCTTGTGTTGCCATCAATGCCAAAGGGGGAGATTGTTGGTATTTTGGAATGGTTTTGTCATTGATGTCAACACCTACTAACACTTATCAACTCTGGCACTTTGGAGAATCAGCAACATTCACCGGCAAACATATGACTTATGTACAGTCACTGATATCTGGTACACCGGCAGGATATAATGATCACCAACACTTGGAATGGAATGGAAAACACTTGGTTATGTCGAAGACATCGTTTGGACACTTTGTCTTGGAGATTTGTTTATTGGCATATTTGTTGTTACCGAAAAATAGGTCCAGGTTATACACCGACAGGATTATCTTTTCTAGATCAGCATGGCATGCTATGGAGATGATTTATTATTGTTGTAAATGCATCAAGCTGACATTTTGTATCGGTTATTACATCGAATATTGTTTTAATTGTAAATTGATTTTATTGTAATATCCTTTAGAGCCGACCTACTAAAATTGGTCCTAGGTTATGATATAAATGTAAGATATTATTTGTAAGATCGGATGAGGAATGCAAAGAAGAATTGTGTGAAGGTATATGCGAGAATATGCAGAGCTATACACACAGACATCATTTGAAGGTGAAACAAGGTTTTTGTGAAAGCATATCAGAACTACACCAGTATTGAATCTAAGATATGAAGATTCTATTTTGAGTAGTACATCCTTATTGGATTTAACCATCCAATTGTAGTTAGTGTGACTCCTATTTTGTGTTTGAGCAGTGATCTCTAGGCGTTTGGCATTTCTGCATGTGCAGACCCCATTTGTATACACTTACTATTTGCAGTAGTATCATCTGATTGTGGGTAAGGCTTCCCACCATGGTTTTTCCCCTTATAAGGTTTCCACGTACAAATATTGGTGTTATGTGTTGTGGATGACTTTGTCTTTTTGTTTCATGCATTAATCTTCACTGGTATTACAATTAACTGATAAAACTGTCAACCAGTATAAAAGACTGCTTTATCGGTGTTCAACATTAAGTTAGTTAAGTTGTTTTTGGTTTGAATTTATTTGACAACTAATTCACCCCCCCTCTTAGTTGTCTCTGGGACCTAACAGAATGTTCATTTTGTTTGTGTAGTGTTCTAGTTCAATTTTCACAGGGTGATTTGATTGGCAAGTGTAGTTATGATGTTCTTAGTTTAGTGTTGTTAGATGTTTGGCTTTTGGTTGACTATGGTGATGTATCTTACTTGGATCATATTATTTTGGTTTGGATTTTCTTTGGAGAATGAGTTTGGTTAGTTTCTTGGGTCTCACTGTGGCGTGTGGATATCCACATAATGTAATTTGCATTGAAGGACAATTTTTGGGATGACTGGTTAACATGCTTTAATGTTTATCTACATGTTTCTTTTGATGTCGACCTCAGAAGATGTGTTATTGTGTGTGATTCATAATAATTATTTGAAAAGTATGTGTTGTGCTGTATTTGGTTCCTCTCTATCTCCTAGAGTAGACTAGAATAGATCTATTTTAGGTCTAGGTGATCAAATTTATGCAATATTGTCTATTTTATCTATGTTTGACCTGGTCAAGGGTTTTAATGATTAATCTTGTATATAAAGGAGTGATAATGTATAGGTGAGGTGTGGGATGAGTGTGAATTAACAAGAAGTGGAGGTGAATGATTTGCAAGTAGATATGGTATTGGCAATGTGTGAAAGTAACATGTGAAGAGCATTGATGATGCCATCTTTAGTGTGACAGTGTTCAAAGACAATGTTTGAAGTCAAATGTGTTTTCCATGACCTTGGTCGCTTGACACAAATTTTCAAGGATAATTTCATGATCAAGAGATCTTGTTCTTTTCAATTCATCTATTCCTAAGTTCTCTACCAGAAGACAGTGAATCTCTTGACAACTTTCTGTATTTTTCCTTGAGATAGTGTGTCTCAGTTTTGTAAGTCATTTGTATCTTGCCCTATGGTTGTGCATCTTAATTCTGCAAGTTATCTTAGGAGCAATGAGTTCCTGAGGCAATATTTTAATAAATTATATTCATATTGTGAGTGTGATTCTCACCGTGGTTTTTCCCTATTTAGGGTTTTCCATGTAAATTTGGTGTTCATGTGTTTGTTATGCATTGTGCTTTCATGATTTATTACTGCTATATAATTGTGATTTAAAGTTTATAGATTAGAAATTAAGAATATTTAGGGTCCGGACTGATTCACTCCCCTCTCAGTCTTTTGTGTTTAACAATTGGTATCTGAGCAAGGTTCCTCTTGAGAAACTTAACTGCTTGAGGAAGTGTTGGCTCTTTTTTATGCTGAACAACAAAATCAACAACCAGTATAATCTACAACCAAATTTTGAAAGGTAGCCAACCTCAACTATGATTTCAAAGGACTAATTGGACCAACTTAACAAGGATATTTAATCCTTCTTCTCTTCAGGCTCTGCAAGGCCTAGGCAGGTTTACCTATGATGCACTTCAAATATAGTCTAAACTCACACACAACATCACCATTAAAGCAGAAATCTCAAACATAGCTCAACAACAAGGAAAGTATTGCAAACTAGCTACATTCACATTGACTCTTACCTAGATTGGAGCTTGAGATAGGTGGGACATTACCACAAAAACAGAAAGAAAAGGCATTAAAAACTGATTTGATTTTTAAATCTCTGAGAAAACCCCAAAATGTGCAAGACTAGTGCCTTATCCAAGGGTAACAGAGTCATACATCAGACTACAAATGAAAACACTCATTGCAAATCCATCTTCATCATGAAATATTCATGCATTAATGCCTTGCATAAATGCATTACTAAGCTTATCCACAAAAAACATCAGATCTAGAAACATGAACCCCATTTCATTAATGTTTGCTCACAGAGTTTAAAATCTTCCTTGAAGATTACCTACAAACAAGCATTACACTCACAGACACAACTACTCATGACAAACATGATCCTCCTTAAGAATCAGATTTGAATAACATGAAAGTACATTTCAGAGACAAATTCTATGCGAATTTGTGCATGCCTTACATACACAAGAACTTGCAACAAATAACACCTATAGCAAGAAAATAAGGCTCCATTACTTAAAATAAGACATTACTCTGCAACCTTGAAAATAAACCCAGGATTGGAAACCAAGAAATCTGGAGCCTTTCTCACAAAATTCTGGAACCCTTACAATTGAGAAGAATTGAGAATAAGAAGAGGAGGGAAAGATCAGATCTGCATAACACACTGCCAAGTGTCCTTTTTTCTAACTGAATTTCAATCCCTTTCTCTTTCCCATGGAAACTGCTCTTGAAATATCTCATATTTATAAAAATTAATAGCCTAATTGGATTCCTTATCCCGAGAGATTTTCGGCAATATATAATACTTGCCATTTTGACCAAAAATAGACCTTTGGGCGAATTAATCATTCATGTGGCTTTGTCATTTCAATTTTTCGAATTTCCTATATAGTTGAAACTATATATTTAATTTTAATTTTTCATCCATTTTTTGCCTCTGATTTTTGCCTGATGCCCTGCCACGTGGCAGCCTCTGATTCACCGATAAGATCCACTGGGCACCACCTAGGATGACACTTCATCACTCTGCCACATGTCCACCACCAGGCTGCTTGCTCATCACCACATCATCTCCACATGTCTGCCACCTATGCGCCACATCACTACCATGTCACTGGGACTCGCGAGCTGGACCTCCAGCTGGACCTGCCGTCTGTCTTTCGCCATTTCATGATGGCTAACGAGCTTGCATCAACTTGCTTACCAGTTAAGACGACCTTTCTATGCAAAATTTGCCTCAGGATCCGTGCATGCATGGCATCCAGCTGGTCGCCACTCAGTTAGCCTCCTTGGCTGCCTCGGGAAGCACACCCATGCTTGTGGGGTCCACTTGGGTGCCCATTAGCCCCTTGTGTTAAAAGCGCTTAAGGCTTTGACACTATGAATGAGTGTGTTTTTAGTTATAAATACCAAAACATTTCATTTCCCAGCCAATGTGGGATAAATGACTTTGCTTGGGACTGCACTTTGTAGGTTTTACCCTGAGTTTTAATGGCTCCTTTGCATTTGTTTCGGATTTTCTGAGGTTTTTTCATGATGCCTTACAACTGCCAATGACATTTTCTTCAAGATTTTTGCCTCTGATTTTTGCCTGACGCCCTACCACATGGCAGCCTCTGATTCACCGATAAGATCCACTGGGCACCACCTAGGATGACAATTCATCACTCTGCCACATGTCCACCACCAGGCTGCTTGCTCATCGCCACGTCATCTCCACATGTCTGCCACCTATGCGCCATGTCACTACCATGTCACTGGGACCCACGAGCTGGACCTCCAGCTAGACCTGCCATCTGTCTTTTGCCATTTCATGATGGCTAACGAGCTTGCATCAACTTGCTTACCAGTTAAGACGACCTTTCTATGCAAAATTTGCCTCAAGATCCGTGCATGCATGGCATCCAGCTGGTCGCCACTCAGTTAGCCTCCTTGGCTGCCTCGGGAAGCACACCCATGCTTGTGAGGTCCGCTTGGGTGCCCATCAGCACCTTGTGTTAAAAGCGCTTAAGGCTTTGACACTATGAATGAGTGTGTTTTTAGTTATAAATACCAAAACATTTCATTTCCCAGCCAATGTGGGATAAATGACTTTGCTTGGGACTGCACTTTGTAGGTTTTACCCTGAGTTTTAATGGCTCCTTTGCATTTGTTTCGGATTTTCTGAGGTTTTTTCATGATGCCTTACAACTGCCAATGACATTTTCTTCAAGATTTTGATATCTTTCCTGCCAAACCCCATGTGAAGGAGGGATTGTGGAGCTGGTTTAACCTGCCATAAGCATTTGGTTGAAGTTTTAAAACATTTCCCACACCACTGGAGCTCCAACGTAGCCTTCCAAAATCCACGTGAAACATAAAGGACTGGCAAAGGGCATGTATTTGTATTTACATCTGCCAAGGGAAACTTGCATTGAAGTTTAAAAATTTCTGCTCACCCACCTCGCAAAAGCTCATGGCAAGGAGGAGAAGGCTGCCAATTTAAAATTTGTTGAAGTTCCCTTGGTGCTGCTCACATGTGGGAGGGAGAGTGCTGGTTTGCAACTGCAATTTCATTAAGTTTAAGGTTTATTAAACCTTTCCCAGCTGCCATGGTCTGTGCATTTGTTTGAAACTTTGAATGCCCTTTACTTATGCACACAGAGAGGAGGCCAACAAAGGTCACGTTGGAGAATTTGCAATACACATGCCAATTTCCATTTGTTGTTTGAAGTTCATTGCCTTTGCTGAATCCTTAACTTCAATCTTTCACCATGCTACGACAAAGAGCTACTGGCAGATTGCATTTGTTTGAAAGTTCTGCTATATTGCATTTGTCTGATGGTTTCTGCTGCTATCCACACTTGCAGAAGATCCACGCCAAAGTAAAGAGGAGGAGTGACTACCAAAAGATTAAAGGAGAACACCAGTCACATTGTAATAATTGAAAGCCTCTGAGTGGCCTCCAAAATCCATGGCAGAGGGAAATTGCTAATGGTTTGCATTTGTAGTAAAGGTCATATCAAATTTCCCTTGTCATCAAATTCTGCTTTCACTTTGATGCGCTTCCAAACGAGACTTCCCAATGTATCCATTATGTCACTGACCAAAACAAATAAGGTGGGATCAAATTGAGGGACTGAAGTGTCTGACAAGAGCCTTGCAACCTCAATGGACAATCTGGGAGCAATAAGACGATCATTTTGCTGCCAAGCTTGAGCTATTGCATCATTTAGCTCACATAAGCACCTAACACACCCTTGTTGTGAAATAATTTTAACTTCTTCTTCTGCATTCTTCTCTGGATTGTCCAGTTCTTCTAGATGCATAGTTATTGAAGATTTCCCTCCTTTATTCTTAAATCATATAACATGTGATTTTAAAATATATTAAAATTTTGCCTGAAAGATGCACAAAGTGGCAAGCCAGGTCGGGCCCCAAAGTGGGTCTGGCTAAATTTTTTTTCTTTTTCATGCAACTGACCTCTGAAATGTCTCACGGACCTTGAACATACCTCTATAAATGATCGACACCATTTTCGGATCATCAAATTGAATTTCGTGACTTTCAGGCACTTACGCCACATTTTCGCATTTAATTGCGAAGATGTAATTTTCAAAGTGGTCAAAACATCTTTCTGGACCACGCCATCTGACAGGCATGTACTCTGATATACAAGCATGAACTCTACCAAATGGTTTTTCAAGAGGAATCCTGAGTGAAGAGATATTAATTAGCGAAAATAACCAATTGGCTTTGTCGACACTACGGACCTGATGAAATCAATGTTCAGGCAACACATGATGCCTTTCTTAGAAATATCAAACGACCTCCGTAGACCCTCAAATTTGAAACACAGGTACCTTGAAGTACATATTAAATCTTTGGATTCTCATTTCAACCAAAATTCTAACTACGTGTAAGCGCTCATGAAAATGGCTACTTTAAGTAATATAGCACTGAAAGTACAGATCACTGAAATAGATGGCTCAAGAAACCCTTTTGAAAACCGATCAAACGAATTGGCAGAGGCTTGAAATTTGAAACATGACTCATCATTTATACCAAAAATATCCTGGAACAAACATTCTAGCATGACACTTAGTGAAACAACTTTTACACTTATGTGAAACAGGGCTCCGACTAGGCACTGGAACAGGGACTTGTCAAAATATATGAACTGCAAACAGTTTGAGCTTGGTAAAATGAGAAAATGGATTCATGAAGACTTGAAATTTTGCATGCTGACTCAAATTTATACATACAATTCAATCCATTTTGAAATTATTCATGAAAATCAACAGGGCAAAAGATATAAGCACTCAAAGTAGGCTACTCAATAAAATCTGCATATGTGCCTAAAATGCACTTTCAGCTCACCCCTTGAAATGGGTACCTGATACACTTATCGAAACTGAATTCTAAAAGTTTCACAACACTTCATTAACCAAATGAAAGGTTTAGGACACATCTCTTGAGCCTTACCCTCTGAAAATCAACCGGATCCATGTTACCCTCTCTCTAACTAGGCCATTCAAACTGACTCATTTGGAAATGTAAAGCAAAAATTTGAATTGGGCCTGAAAACTTGACTCAATTTTAATGAGTCCCAACAGGAAGATTCAAAATCATAGAAGATTTTACATTCAAGACTCCAAAGTTTGATGGCACAAATTATGCCTATTGGAAAGAAAGGATGGAATATCATTTAACAACTATGCCAACTAAAATATGGGAAAGCATTAAGAATGAATATACTACTCCTCAAGATGGTCCTAAGATTCTAGATGAAATCAAAGCATATGAAAATAATGCAAATGCTATAATTGCAATTGTCACTTGTTTGAATGATGCAATGTTTAACAAAGTTACATTAACAAAGTCAACTAAAGAAATCTATAAAAAGTTGAAGAGCATATTTGAAGCACATGAAAAGACAAAGCAATCCAAGATTTCAAATCTAAAGAACAAGTTTGAGAATGTGAGGATGCTTGATGATGAAAACATTGAAGGCTATATTCATTGACTGAATGAAATTGCAAATGTACTTAGGGGCATTGGTGGAATGGTAGAAGAAAGTGAAGTTGTGAGGAAGATAATGACAATATTGTCCAAAAGCTACCTAAGAAGTATGCTATTGAGGAAAGTCATGGTATGAATAAGTACACTATGATTAGCTCCTTAGTTCACTCTTTGCCTTTGAGATTGTTGAATTGGATGTCATCAGAAAGGAAAGGAAATAAGTATCATTAACAAAGAAGCTTGAAGAAGAACCAAAAGAAAATGAATGCCTGGATGAGATTGAAACTAACTTTGTAAGAGGATTGAAGAGAGGAACTTGAAAGTAAAAAGGTAAGTTACCCCTATAATTTTTTAATCATGGAAGAACTGGTCATTATTCTTGTAGACGTATCTATAAAGAGTATTATGGTAGATTACCTAATGCTGATAAAAAAGGAAAGGACAACTACATATGAAATGAAAGAAATATGAGAAGAGGTGACAAAGATAAGTAAAACAAGAGTTTTTGTTTAGTGAATATATACTCATTTCCAGAGTAAGATGGTGATGACTCAAATTAAGAATATTTGTTTCTAGCTATAGAAAAAAAGAATAATGAGTGATTTGGAAGTTTGAAAGATGTGAAGAATAGTGAAGAAAGAGTCAGTTTGAATACCACACTACATGCAAAAGTGGAACCAAAAGCACATATTATTGACTTTGGATGTCCAAATCATATGACTGGTGATAGAGGTAAGTTTATTAGCCTTGAGAAGTATGATGGTAGATCACTTAAGTTTACAAGAGAGGAAGTTGCACCTATTTGTGAAATATAAGCATCTATATTGATGGTAAGCATAAAATTAATGATGTCTATGATGTTAAAGGTCTAAGATATAATTTGTTGAGTGTAAGTCAGATGTCTAATAAAGGTTATAAGGTCAAATTTCATGGGACTAGATGTGAAATTATAAAAGGAGGGTCGAGAAGACTTATTTCATAAGGTATTAGGACTAATATAAATGTCTATTATGTGAAGGATAATATTATACGTAGTTGTTTCTTGGCATAGAGTAGTGAATGTTAGTTGTGGCACAAAACAATGCGACATATCAATTTTGATTACATGGTGAAGATTAATTCTAATCATGTTGTGAGAGATTTACCAAGAATTATCAAACCCACTGATACTATTTGCAAGGAATGTCAATTGGGAAATAAAACAAAGAGGAAGTTCAAAAACAAGGAATATGCTACTTCACAGCCTTTGGACTTGATTCATACATATCTATGTAGACCTACAAGAATAAGAGGACTACGAGGAGAAAGGTTTTTATGTTACTTATTGATAATTACTTTAGAATGACATGGGTTACTTTCTTGAGAGAAAATTTTGAAGCACTAGATAGATTTTAAATATTCAAGTCAATGGTTGAGAACCAAATAAATGGTGGAATAAAATACCTAAGGTCTGACAGAGGAGGATATTTTACATCAAATGAGTTTGATAAATTTTGTGAAGAACATGGTATTAGGAGGCTTTTTTCTGCTTCAAGGAGTCCTTAGAAAAATGGTGTAGCTAAAAGGAAACATTATACTATTGTTGAGATGACTAGAACCACGTTGAAAGATGCTAATCTGCCTAATGTGTATTGGAAAGAAGTTGTGCATACCATTGTTTATCTTTTTAACATGGTATAGGTCAGAGCAAATCACACAAAGATGCATGAGCTTTGATATGGAAGATCTCCTACAATTAAGTATTTCAAAATATTTAGAAGCAATTGCTACATAAATAGAGATGAAGATGATATAGGAAAGATTGATGCAAGAGTAGATTAAGGAATCTTTTTGGGATATTATATAAATAGCAAGGCTTACCAGTATTACAATAAGAGGTTGTAAAAGTTTGTGGAAAGTACAAATGTGAAAGTTTCTAAAGAATGGAATCAAATTGAACCTGAGGCTGAGATAGAAATTATATCAGTTGTTGTAGAAGATAAAGTTGATCTGGAAGAGGAATAGACTAATGCAGAAGAACCTGAACAAGCTCTTAAAACATCAACAAAGCATGTGTGGAAGAATCACTTAGAAGATTTGATCATTGGAAAGAAGAGAAAGGGTGTTCAAACAAGAAGAAGAATTGCAAAGTTTAGTGAATATGCAAATTATTGATTTGTATCTCAAGTTGAGCCAAAGATCTATGCAAAAGATAGTAAAGAGGAGAGTTGGATAAAGGAAATGGAAGAAGAGTTGAATCAAATAGAAAATAATCATACATGGGAGTTAGTACCTATACTAGTGGATAAAAATGTGATAGGAACCAACTGGGTATTCTTGAACAAGCAGAATGAAGATGGAGAAGTCATTAGAAAAAAGGAAATATTGCTATGAAAAGGTTATTCACAAGTTGAAGGCATATATTGTAAGGAGACATTTACAACAGTAGCTAGGATGGAAGCTATAAGGATGTTTCTTGTATTTGCAACTCATAAGAACTATAAGGTATATCATATGGATTTCAAGTCAACATTCTTGAATAAAGAACTTCAGGAAGAATTATGCATTGGACAATTAGATGGGTTCACATTGTTAGAAGATCTTGATATGGTTTTTAGGTTGAAGAAGGCATTGTATGGACTCCAACAAGCTTCTAGAGCTTGATATGCGAGGTTGGATAGGTGCTTATTACGACAAAATCTTGGAAAAGTTACTACATATAGCAATCACTATTTCAAAATTGAAGGTGATAAATTGTTGATTGTTGTTGTGTATGTTGATTATATCATATTTGGAGGAGATGATAATGTATGTAGGAAGTTTACTGAAGAAATAAAAAACGAGTTTGAAATGTCTATGATAGGTGAGGTATCATATTTCCTTGGTCTACAAGTTAGTCATAATAAAGTATATTTAATTCTCAGACCATTAGGGTTTAATTTAGTGACGAATATTCACCAATGGTGAATATATTGTACTACTTGAGGGTGGCCATGTCGTTCGGACTTTATAAATATTCATCAAATGCATGACCCAATCGCCCATTGTTCTATATAATTAATTGTATCTCTATCAAGATTTTTCTAATAGAATCTACGTTTTCCACACGGTAAATTCAATATTTTTGTCTACACAAAAAAATTGAAGTTGATAGGGAAGTTTTGAAGTCCATGGTGAAAAGTGTAGAAGATGCATTAGATGAAGGCAGAAAAATATTCAAATCATGTCTCTTTTTGCCGAAGTTCACTATAGATATTGATAAGAAAATAAGAGATCTTGAAGGGAAACTAGCCAGTATTAGTCATTCATTTGCCCCTTATTCAGTTTTTCCAAGTTCCCTTTGTAGCGTCCTAAAATTGCGACACTTGCAATTTCGACTGCATTTGGGTCTTCACGATGGCGGCGCAACGTGGAACCTGAATGGAGACCCCGAAACCTGCTTGTGACACCAAAAACTGCATTTTTCTGCACCCTGGCCTGATCCCTCCTTGCACCCTGTTGTCCCGGGAGGTGGGACCATGGCGCTCAGCGCCCTGGTCCTTGGCCCTATTTTGGGCCCGGTCCCTTTTGGGCATCGGGTCTTTAAGTTTGCAAATTGAAAATAATGTTTCCTGGTCGGCCCAAGGTCGGAAAAATCAGTCTATCAGCCCTAATTGACAAGTATATAAACTACATTTCCCCTCTCAAAAGGAGGAGGACATATGTGTGCAAAAGGCGGAAGCGATATTCAAACATTCAAACATTCAAGCATTCAAGCATTCCTTCAAACAATTGAGCATTCTAAGTCTCCATTCAAGGCTAAGTGTTGCATTCAAGACAAGGATTCAACCATTGAAGAGGAGATCACATACAACATACAACATACTACATACATTACACCTTCGCATGTAAGAATACAAACATTCTTACAACAAGGTATCAGTACTTGTTTACATTACAAACATTTACATTTACAGCATTCTCATTTCTTGGTTAATTCCAAAATCGGGGTTTGACCTAAAGGCAAACCCCTCATCCCTAACCCCCCAATCATCCTCTCTTTTCTGTGTGTAGGTTGCAGGTACGCGGCTATAATTGAAGATCTGGAATCCTTGTGCAGAGACGAACAGATCTACCTTCATTTCGTTGATTTTTCGGAGGACCGTGTGCATGCCGGGCGCCATCGTCCTGTCAACTTTCGCTCAAATTTGTAGAACAACACCGTCTCGGACTTTTACTACTAATTCCAGGTCCGCAGCTTCATCCCATATCCCTATCTCTGTTTATAAGCGAATCTTTCCTACTTTACATGCATTCCTAGTTCAATATTTCTATCTACATTCTTTACAAAAGAGGGTATCCTTGCTATCACAACCCTTGAAACTCATTTAGGATCCAATCTTGCATTGTGTGGGATTGGATCTTGTGGATTTCAACCCCTCTTTTGAATGTAAAGTCTCTCCTAAGTGAAAACCATCAACCCTAGTGACTCTCCCTTCTCTCTCCTTGGAGTTGGGGAGGGGAGAACAACTAGGGTTCGATTTTTCCACTTTACAATTTGGTGAACCCGATGTGAACATCCTCATTTTGATTATTCATGGTTAGATCTGAAAATTTTTCTTTCCTTATTATATTTCCATGTTTGATCTTTTGCAAATTTTAGAGGTTGATTGCATAAAAACCCTAAAATTTTCTTTTTAAGTAATCAAACTTGTGAAATGTTTAATTGTTAATGCTTGTTTCAGATCTACTCTTCTATTGCAAATTGTCAATTCATATTTGTGCCTTAATTCTGAAAATTAAGTGGTTAAATGTCAAAACCCTAATTTTTAAGACCTTCTTGATTCAACCTTTGACTGATAATTTCACTGATCAAAACACCTCCAAATCGGCTGTAACTTTGGATTCTGCAATAAAATCACAATATCTCTCATCCTTGAAAATTTGGAAAAAATTTGCGAGGACCGTGTGCACCCCGAGCGCCATCATCCCTGACATTTTTTCCGAAATTTCGGGAGCTAGATCTTACTGTATTTTTCTGCTAAAATCTAGAATTTTGGCTGATTTTATCAATTCTAATACTTTCAAAATTAAAGTCAAAGTTGGTCTAGCGATTGCTTGGATTGAGGCTTATAATCATTCAAAAATTGTTGAAATTAAAATTCATATCAAAATTGTGTTTCTTATAGTCCTAAATCCGGAAAGTGTGTTGGCATTCATTCGAAATTTCAATGCTTTATTCAAGTTTTTGCAGTTTGTGACTTTTGAAATTAAGTGTTTAATTGCAACAACCTTGATTTCCACTTTAAATTTGAATTTTGCATGAAATTGAGTCAATTTTTAAATTTCAAAGCCTGCATTGCTTTCAGCATTCCCTCTAAAATCATAAAATTCAAAATTTCAGTTTCCCCCTCTATTTCAAAATTCAAATTTTACATTTTTCAACAATCTTGGTAAGGTTCAGTTTTGAGATTGCAACTTTAATTTGGCCTATCTACAGATCATAAAATCACTCAATTTTTTCAGATTAGCTTTAAAATCATCATAACTTTCATCCCTGAAAATTTCGAAAAAAGTTGCGAGGACCGTGTGCACTCCATTCGCCACGGTCCTTGACATTTTTTCTGAAATTTCGGGAGATTGTCTTGATTGCATTTAACAGCTTAAATCTAGGAGATTGGCTGATTTTATTGAAATTTGCTACCTCTAAAATTCAAAATCTTCTCTCTTTCTTTAGTGCATGAGTTTTACAACAATAAGCCCTACTTACATTATTCCCGTTAGACGAAGCCTTAGAATTAAGTCTTTCCAAGGTTTAATTACTGAGGAGATGGAACCTAATTTGAATGGCCTTTTTAACGAGGACATGGGTAATTCCTCTAATCCTCTTAATGATGAAGAAGCTCTCCATGAGGTTTCTGTAGAACAACTTTCGAAATTGGATAACCAATTTGATGATTTTCGACAATGGATGTCTCAAGAATACCCCGATAGCGAAGCTCTTTCATTAATTGAGGGTCTAAAACGTATGGTTCAAAGTGATAAGAATGGAATTGATATTTTGCGTGGTATTGCACACATTGTGGATTCGAATGTGATGCCAATGAAAAGTTGTGCCGAAACCTTAGGTTATACACAACCTCCTACTCAAGTTAATCATTCTATTCCTTTGACAACTTCTATTGCTAGTATACCTACTTTTACATCAAACATAATGACTACTTCAATACAAGACATTCCTCCTATGATCACCAGTCATGGGGGCAATCCCTCTTCTTCAATCAACCCTCTTCCTTCGTTCAATCCAACTTCTTCATTCATTCCTTCAATGAGTGTCCCTATTATATCTCCACAAATGAACAAGACGCAAGGGGGCAATTCATTTAACCCTTCCATTCCTCCTTGTAGTGTTCCTCCTTTCCAATCATCTCCTATGACTAACTATCATAGTGTCCCACCACCTTACTCTCTACCTTCTTTCAATAACATAATACCTCCATCACAATCTAACACGTCTAATATGAACTCTTCGACTGAAGCGACCATTAACAATCTTGCACAAACTGTCTCTTCTTTACAGCAACAAATTGCCTCCATGAATCAATCTAAGTTTAGTGTGCCCACATTTGATGTTGCGAGCCCACTTTCTGTTGACATTGTTTGAGCTATTCCCCCTAAACATGTTGAAATTCCGCATTTGGAGCTTTATAATGGTAAGGGTGATCCTCTAACACAAGTTAAGACCTTTCAAACAATATGTACTGATTTTGCTTATGACCAAAGGTTGCTTGCAAAACTGTTTACTAGAACGTTAAGAGATAAAGCCCTACAATGGTATTGCTCGTTGCCTTCTTATTCTATTACTTCTTTTGAACAACTTGCAAATGCTTTCATTCAACAATTTCAAAACAATATATGTCCTAAAGTTACTTTGATTGATTTAATGCATTGTAAACAAGGTGTTAAAGAAAAAGTGTCTGATTTCATTGGTAGATATAAGCATTTGTATGCTCAAATTTCTTTTCCAGTACCTGACAATGATATTCAAAGAATCTTTATTTCTAATTTACAAAAAGATATTAGAGAAAAACTTCTGTTTTTTGAGTTTACTTCTTTCCAACAGTTGTGCGCAACTCTTCACAATTATCAACTGACTGTGAGTCAAATGGAACAAGCAAATCCTATGGCTCCGAGTGATAAGGGTGATAGTAGTCAACAACCATTTGGGAAGTTTAAACCGAACAGAGAGTCTATTAAATTCAATGAAAACATCATCAACAACAATGTGAATGCAACATCAGGTGTGCCTCCTATTTCTAAGTTTTTCAAAAAAGAAAGAAAGTTTACTCCTTTGAATGAATCATTGCATAGTATTATGAATAAGTTATTGGAACAAAATGTGCTTACTCTCCCTCCTATAAGGCAAATAGATCCTGCAAAGATTAATTCACCCTATTTTGATAACAAATCTTTTTGTCAATTTCATTGTCATCCTGGGCATGATACCGAAAAATGTTTTTCTTTAAAGGGTAAAATTCAAGATTTGATTGATAATAATACTATCTCTGTTTCTACAGTGAATGATAAAGGCAACACATCTGTAGCTCCTCCTAACCAAAATCTTAAGATTTTTACTGATCCATTGCCCTCTCATACCTCTAATGCGATTGATACTAATGATTCCTCTGTCTCACCTGATGATCTTGTGTCTATGACTCCGAATGTGATTAACTTTGTAGAGCAGCAGAAAATCCCTAAAGAACCTTCCATCACATTTGATTCCAGTGAAACTATCAGGGCACCTGATGGTCCTTTATATATAGTTGCAAAAGTCAAGAATACACCTTGCCGTGGAGTGCTTATTGATCCTTCTTGTATGGTTAATATCATTACTGAAGAATTTCTTTTTACTTTGCAATTGAATCAAGTGATCTATGATGAAACAAATGTGGTTGTGAAATTATTTGATGCATTTTCTTCTCCTGCAATTGGTTCTATTACATTACCTATTGAGGTCCATAACAAATCCCTTGATGTGGACTTTGCTATTATTCCATCATCCGAACAATTTCGTGTGAAGCTAGGCTATCCTTGGCTATCTTCCATGAAAGCTATTGCTTCTCCTATTCACAAGTGTTTGAAATTTCCCCATAATGGTGAAGTTGTTACTGTCAATCATAGTCTCTTTAAACCAGCTGAAAGAACTCCTAGCGTTCCTATTGATTACTTTTGGCCTAAACAATTCCAATCTCTTCGTCCGCAAAGTGATCATCTTTTCAAATATTATCAAAAGTGGAAAAAAGATATGATTCTATCTCTAAGTGAACCTAGAACACCCAAACTTGACATTCCTATCGTTCTTGAGAAGGAAGTTCTTCCTTTGAAAGATAAAACTAATGTCTTTCCTCAAGAAGATTCCCAACCCATCCCTATGAATGTGACTATGCCTATATCTAATAAACTTCCTAAAAGTAGACCTATACCTCCTCGTCATGATGGGCTTGGTCTCCTTCCTAAACCAAATATTCCTCCCTTATATGGAGCAGTTCCTCCTCCTTCCTCTTATGGAGAGAAGAGACCTTCCTCTTCTCCTATTATTCAACCTAAGAGACCACAACCTAAACACCCAAGTGATAGGGATGAGAACATTCCTCCTCCTCAATCTCCTCAGCTTCCTACTAAGACTAGACGGGATCATTCTGCACGTGAACGCCGACGAAAGCGTCGTCTTAGAGCTCAGGCAGCTGCTTCTCAAACTTTGCAATCCCCAAAAACACCTTCAACCAGTATTATTCCATTTTCTCCTCAGCCAAAAATTGAGCCAAAATCTCCTAAACATAAGATGCATGATGGTCTTGATCCTGTGCGAGTTAAAGATCCTATTTTTATAAATCTTGATGATGATATAGGTGAAAATGTTATTCATGATGAAAATGTTACTCCTGTTCATTCTGATAGCGAATATGAATATGTTGATGTTGATAACCATTTATCTAACGAATTTTCTAATGCACTTATCCTAGCTCCTAGACAAGAACAACGTGGCTCGAAACATGAACATAGCCCTTGTTTGGATCTTGTGATAGCTCCATCTACTCTGTTGGATGTTCCTCCTCTAGTGTGTTTCCTACCTTCCCGAAATATTGATCAGCAAGATCGGGGGGTAGATGATGTGCTAGACTAGTTTCATTAGCATAGCAGACTCTCTCCTCCTCTCTTGATCTCTTTTGTTACTTCTTCTATGTGTTATTCTCATTCTTCTATTTTTTGTCCTTAGTGTTGTCTACTTGAGGACAATGCAAACCATTGATATCTCTTTTGGTCTCTCTCATGTTGACTCAAAAGACACATGTGTTCCCTTCTTCTAGGCGACCTTCCTTGATTGGGGAATGAAGAACAATTATGCATACATACATATGATATACATGAATTATCATACAACATACTGACCCTGAGGAAAGCGAAGTCACCTTGTGCTTTGTGTTTTGTGTCTATTATCCTTGGGTTTATCTCACACTTGGGGGCTAAATCCTTGTGATAACATGCTCCTTTCTCATTTCTTATATGTATCACTACCTTAAAGCAATCACCCCCGGTGAGGCATGTGCGATCGCTTCAACGTAGGGGGGCATACATCCCGTTCATATCTTTTCAAGATACTTGAAAGTTTCTTGGCAAATTTAGCTTTGCCTTGAAAATTTTTGGTATTTTTCTTACATGACTCATAGTGAGGGAGCCTTACTACTGACAGTCATGGTTCTCCCTCGTGATCTTCCCTTTTACTTTGTCAATCAAATTTGTAAGATCCTTAGTCCACTGGGGGCTTGGTGTATCTTGCCTCCTTGATGTGGTGAAAGTTTTTCAATGTTGTTTCCTTGTACTTTACCGGAAGTATGAGCGTACGCTTATACTCCCGCTAAAGTGGGGGCTAAATGTAGCGTCCTAAAATTGCGACACTTGCAATTTTGACTGCATTTGGGTCTTCACGATGGCGGCGCAATGTTGAACCTGAATGGAGACCCCGAAACCTTCTTGTGACACTAAAAACTGCATTTTTCTGCACCCTGACCTGATCCCTCCTTGCACCCTGCTATCCCGGGAGGTGGGACCATGGCACCCAGTGCCCTGGTCCCTGGCCCTATTTTGGGCCCGGTCCCTTTTGGGCATCGGGTCTTTAAGTTTGCAAATTGGAAAATAATGTTTCCTGGTCGGCCCAAGGTCGGAAAAATCAGTCTATCAGCCCTAATTGACAAGTATATAAACTACATTTCCCCTCTCAAAAGGAGGAGGACATATGTGTGCAAAAGGTCGAAGCGATATTCAAACATTCAAACATTCAAGCATTCAAGCATTCCTTCAAACAATTGAGCATTCTAAGTCTCCATTCAAGGCTAAGTGTTGCATTCAAGACAAGGATTCAACCATTGAAGAGGAGATCACATACAACATACAACATACTACATAGATTACACCTTCGCATGTAAGAATACAAACATTCTTACAACAAGGTATCAGTACTTGTTTACATTACAAACATTTACATTTACAGCATTCTCATTTCTTGGTTAATTCCAAAACCGGGGTTTGACCTAAAGGCAAACCCCTCATCCCTAACCCCTCAATCGTCCTCTCTTTTCTGTGTGTAGGTTGCAGGTACGCGGCTGTAATTAAAGATCTGGAATCCTTGTGCAGAGATGAACAGATCTACCTTCGTTTTGCGGATTTTTCGGAGGACTGTGTGCACGCCGAGCGCCATTGTCCCGTCAACTTTCGCTCAAATTTGCAGAACAACACCATCTTGGCATTTTACTGCTAATTCCAGGTCCGCAGCTTCATCCCATATCCCTATCTCTGTTTATAAGCAAATCTTTCCTACTTTACATGCATTCCTAGTTCAATCTTTCTATCTACATTCTTTACAAAAGAGGGTATCCTTGCTATCACAACCCTTGAAACTCATTTAGGATCCAATCTTGCATTGTGTGGGATTGGATCTTGTGGGTTTCAACCCCTCTTTTGAATGTAAAGTCTCTCCTAAGTGAAAACCATCAACCCTAGTGACTCTCCCTTCTCTCTCCTTGGAGTTGGGGAGGGGAGAACAACTAGGGTTCGATTTTTCTGCTTTACACCCTTGAAACTCAAATAATGGATCTTACTGACAAAATAAAGGGCTTGAACAAGGAAAAAGAGAAAGTGTTAAGCAAAGTGTGAGAAATGAGAAGTTTGATTGCTCCCCGGATGGACACCTTACTTGGAGCTCAATAGGATGCAGTCAATTCTTTAGGTAAACCGGTGCCATCTGATCTCAAAGGCATTGAAGTTCATGCATACATGTTTAGTTCTTTGATTAATGTTTTAGATTATTTACCTAGAGGATGGAATGGGTACTTGAAATCCTTGAAGGTCACTTATGCAGACATTTTTAAATTGATATAAATTGTTGCATTCATTTGTACATAAGTTTTGGTGAATTCCTACCCTTTTCCATTGATGTCAAAGGGGGAGAGGGTTGGGAGAGAGCAGTGAAAATGACACTCATTCTTAGGGGGAGTCAGTTGAGTGTAAAAATTTTAGATTTTCAGATTGCTTGCATTTTTTGGTGCTTTGGGACACTTATCATTTTTCAGAGTGTTGTCATCACTGCCAAAGGAGGAGATTGTTGGCATAAGACTCTATTATGGTGATGCTCCGGTAAAGATTGATGATGTCTGGTGCATGATATTTCTTACGAGTTGTCATTGATCGAAACTCAGCCTATTTATCTTATCCGATATAAATTTTGGGTTATCCAGATGTCTTGAGTAAGTTTTGGTATAAGTTCGTTGGTAATACTTAGTGTATAGTGTTGGTGAGAATTTCTCATTTCCGGTGATGTGTTTTTGCTTCCAGTCATCTGAGTTAAGTTGATTGAGTATGAGAAGCATATTATTATGCAATACTATCCTCTCCTCTGGTGTTGTTTCTTATACATGTTAGAACGTCTGGTATCCGGTAGAGCAGTAAAACAAGGTTATTTTAATTATTGATGGTGTAACATGTGGACCGGATTCTTTGAGGTGATTCTGGTGGTTGTTGGTAAGTTTAAAATAATTGGACCAACTTATGCAAAGTGTGTGATCATATATTTTGGATTCGGAATATGGTCTTATGAAGATTTGAGTCGACTTGAAGCTACATGTTTCATATTTTGATATTTTGAGAAGATGACCTATGGGAGAACAATTTTGTTAGTGTAGATATATAAGATCAACTTGGTTAATTCTTTTGTGTGATGATATTATATGGGAAATGATTTTGGGAGCGATTGAGCACAGTTTCACATGTGCACCTTGAGTTTTGTTGATTCGGTAATCACTAGCAGAGCAGATCAAAGCAATTTATCAGATCAGCAACAACAGATCACCTTATGCCTAACCGAAATTGTTATTTGGCATAGTCATATTCTTTTCTTCAGTTAATTACTTATTGTAATCATTTTGTATTAGCCTGTAAGGCAATGAGACTTCCTCTGGGTTGTTGCCCTTTTGTAATTGAGCACTGAGCTCTAGGCAGTGTGCCTTAATGCATGTGCATTCCCCTCATGTAATATTGTTTTACTCCTGGCCATAGTATAATAATATTGTGGGTACTCAATCCCACCGTGGTTTTTCCCTTTCCGGGTTTCCACGTAAAAATATTGGTGTTATGGTTATATGCATATTTGTTTTGTGTTTCTGCATTTTAGTTTCTTACTTGTGCATCTGGTGGTTAAAGAATATATTAACAAATTTGTAAATACAAGAACACTGATTCACCCCCCTCTTAGTGTTCATTGATTCTAACAAGGTATTCAGCACAACCTTTCCAGCCAGTAGTAGAAATGAGACTCTTCACGTAATGGGGAATGGATTTTATCGGAATGATAAATTTGACATCATCAGCAGGTCATAGGTATATTCTAACCCTAACAGATTACTACACAAGGTGGTATGAAGCAGGAGCGTTCAATTTTTGTACAACCGAAGTCGTCATCCAATTCTTTGAATATAATATCATCAGACGGTTTGGCACCCCACATTTTCTATTATGTAACAATGACCTTTCTTTCTCATCTTTAAAATTTACTAATTGGGTATTATTTTAAAGTTTTATTCCAATTATTATCCCTAGAGGAGTGGTTTGGCCGATTCCACGAATAAAAATTTAATAGGCATCATTAAAAAGTTGCTAGATAAAAAGCCATAGGGAGTGGCATATGATGCTCAAATATGTATTGTGGGCTAATATAACTAGGGTAAAGTGTAGTTTGGGGAATTCCCCATATCATCTAGTGTATGGTATTAACCTCGCATTACTCGTAAATTTAAAAATACCCACGTTGAAATTCATTCAAGAATTTATAGGGTTTGAAAATAAAGAGGAGGTGAGGTTAGTACAACTTTAAACTTAGATGATAAAAGAGATAAGGTTGTTCAGTCCATGAACAAATACCAACCCATAATAAAAGATGGTTTAATAAACAAGAAAAAATAAAAACATTTCATATTGAAGACTTGGTCTTATATCGGGAAAAATCCCAAGAAGGGAAAGGAAACTTCAGAAAATTTGCACCTACTTGGTCTGGCCCCCAAATTTCTGAGATATTTGGCGATAACACATTTAGATTAATTACCCTTGAGGGAGACGTGTTGTCATTTCTTATCAATGGGCAATTTTTGAAAGTTAAATTTGCGAAAACGTACTAAATATTGTTTATAATATTAGTAAGTTAGTTTAGTTAGGAGTCGCGTAAGTAGCTATAGGGTGGTAGGACTCAATTTTGAAGCGCGTTGCAAAGTGTTTAAAAGAAAAATATGATAAAATCGTAATCAAATTAAAAAGTTAAATAAGAATACGCATTCAATTAGAGCACAATTGGAGGGAAGCTAAGATGTTCATAATGTTGTAATATCGATATTTTAATTTATAAGGAAAAATGTACAAGAACAAGACAAAATCGATGCTAACTATCTTATATATATGTACATAGGCAAAATGAGTTCTTCTAGTATGCAACATTAGGCAAGTTTGAGTAGTCCAAAAAGGGGTCCAAAAAGAGAAATTAGCAAGAGCGATCTTCAGTTGTTGTCATGATCAAGGAGGAGTGTCCACCTGATGAAATTTATTTTGCCCATGGCTTCGACATCCCGAATGAGCCCAAAATGTTGTTTTAGAAAGTGGAAAGCTCACTGTGAGTGTTCTCGATGTTCCTGGATGGTGCTGGTGCACAAACCATCGATAAATTCGTAAATAGGCATTAGAGCAGGTGAAATACAAAAATCCCCAATGTCTTGTGGCATTGGAATGCCATAACCAGGCAGAGCCACCTCAAGGATTACGTCTTGTCCCCCCATGAAATCATCATGAAGTGAATGATCACATAGGCTAGAGATTGTATCCTCATCTTCTCCTAAGCATAAAAGGGATGCTACAAAGTGAGAAGCAATATCAGTATTAACTCAGTACCTAGTGGTCTAGGAGAGAAATTCAAAACCCAAAACCCACCTAATTGCTTTTTCTATCAAGTATGCATCTTGGATGTCGCATAGCATGAAAACACAATACAGGTGTTGATTAGCTATTGCCCCTAGGAAAGCTACTTGACATGCGTTTCTAGTAGACAAAGTGCATAGTATACCATGGGAATAAGCTCTTTGGCCATGATGACATGCATATTACACTTTAGGTAGTCTAAGAAAATGTGAGAAGTTGAGGTGTAACTGGGGATATAAATAGCCATTTTAAGCACGGGGTTATTAATGCAAGTCATGTCAATTTAAAGGAAAGTTTCCTAATTGAGTGTCACCAAATCCTAAGGAAACCTCCTTGGCAATATCAATGAGTATGGTGATAAACTTATAAGGCACTGAGAGGGGGGGTGAATCAGTGCAATAAAAAACTTAATAAATCTGATAACAACTTTCACCAACTTGAAAATCAATAAGCATGAAAGAAATATAACCACATAAGAAAACATACAACAAAGAATACAAACCATAACACAATGATTTTTGATGTGGAAACCCAACTGGGAAAAACCATGGTGGGAATTAGTACCCACAAAGATCTTCTAACTGTAGTTAAGGTCATACAACCACCATGTTAGGGGCACACTTGGTTAAGAGATATACAATAAGGCATGTTAGGACCCAACCCTGTTAGAAGGTACCCACGTTATTGGG
Source organism: Cryptomeria japonica (assembly GCF_030272615.1). Lineage (NCBI taxonomy): Eukaryota > Viridiplantae > Streptophyta > Pinopsida > Cupressales > Cupressaceae > Cryptomeria > Cryptomeria japonica. Next base: position 389,395,252 of record NC_081414.1, on the reverse strand, counting down.
ATTTGCAAACACGAGCTAATGTGTCACCTGGTTAGAGGATTTCACCTTCGGACCTACTAGGATTCTACTGCACCCTGTTAGGAGTGACCTTGTTAGAGGATTTTCTTGCTGCAACTATTAGGAAGACACCAAGATCAACTAAACTGAAGTTAGCACCTCTTTGGTTGATTAGATCCACTTCTAGTCAGCTTCTATCATCGACTAGACATCAATACCTAACTTCTCCTTCAACCACGCGATCAATTTTTCACTCTTGATACATGAAATCATACAACTTACACCTCCTTATAAAGAAATCTTTTAGGTCAGTTAAGAACCTTGGAACAATTCCCTAGGTTCATTTAATCTAGTCACCTTTTACATTTTCCTACTCATTACAATTTTATCTTGTCCGAAAAACAATTCATAACTTAAAAACATAACAATAAGTCTACCAATTACCGATCAAACTAACTCTACTATATCGGTTCTCTGTTCTTCTTGACTCTAACTGGAAAATCCATCATAATTCACTCAATACACTGAATCTATTGTTGTGGTTTGGAACATAGGTGTATGTTTCTGTCTCCAACACTTTTGTAAAACCACAATGTTAACTTTTCGCCAATCATCCATACCAGTTGCTTGACCATCGCTTTGTTCCTGTTTACCGATTGACAACAACTTAGCAGTTTTGTTGTCTAACTGATTCCACTACCGGTTGGTCTAGATGACCTAGATGAATAAATAAAACATGGTTTCCATCAATAAAAACACAAATAAAGTCATCAAACAACCTATTACAACTATCATCATCATTAAGTCAACAATCTCCCTCTTCGGCATTGATGGCAGCACTTAGGAAATATTTGTCTAAGTGTCACATTACAACAATCATGACTCAACTCAAATACATAATGCAAAACTCCCCCTTAGAAATTACATGTTACAAAATTTTGACTGACTTATACTACTCCCCCTTTGACAACAATGAAAAAGGTAAGAAAATACTTTTAAAACAAATGAATACTACACACCAAAATTTGCATTACCAAATGTATGAGTTCAAAAGTTTACAATTACATTTTGAGAAAAATATCAGCAAAATTAGTCTTCAAGACTTTCAAATTATTCTTCCATGTCTCCAAAAGAGTAGATGTAATATCAATTTGTGTTTGGACCTGGTATGCAATCTCTTCCATAATATCAAGTGTACTCATTTTAGGTGTAGTCAAAATTACCTTTGTCTCTTTGTATCCTCTCTAAAAGATTTCTAATTTGGAGACTAGGTGAGTCTGTAACTCCTGCAATGATGTAGTCCTCTTAATCTGTTCTGCCTCATATGCCTTAAGCTTATGTTGTATTAATATGACAGATCTACCAAAAAATGTTGTTGAATCATTTAATGGATCAAATGATTCACTCAAACTCTGTAGAACACAAGATGCCATTGAAAGGGGAGGGGGTGAATAAGTGGTTTCCAAACTTAACCATTTTAATCCCAAATGTGAGTACCAGTTAACATATCAAAGACCAAGAGAATATACTAGTGAGATAGGGGAAGAGATCATAATAAAAGCACATACAATGATATATCACATAACATTGAATGTACGAGGAAAACCCAATATGGGAAAAACCTCGGTGAGAAATGTTGCTAGAGTCTACTGCTCCAATCCAACCTCACAATAAACAACTGTATTACAATGTTTAGGGCACCAAACCCTACTGATTTATGACACCAACCCAAGGATCACCAATCCAAGGAGCACCAACCCAAGGAGCACCAATGCAAGGAGCACCAACCCCTACATCGAGCACCAACTTAGTGATTACAATGAATGCTAACAATACAAAAGTAATAACCCAGTTAGAAATAAGTTATGTAACCTCTACAATTAATTCTCTCTTATGGTTCAACTCTTCTCTTCCAGTTCAACCCTGCCCTTTTATCTATCGGTTCTCTGCTCACCCTCTCTTTCTGATTCTTCTCCTGCTATGCTTTTGTCTTGCTGGATCTTCTCTTACTTGCACTCTATCTTACTAGTTGAATCCTCTTTCTCTTACTATGCTTTTGTTCTATCAGTTCTTTGATCACCTCTCTGCACTCACTCACTTTCTGATGCCTTCTTACCATTCCAACCACTACCGGTTCACTTGACTGTCAACTCTGAGACAGTTCACTAGTTACTCTATTCCTTAGCGGTTAAACCCCTCTTGTCGGTTCTCCTTCCAACACTCAGTCACTATAGCCTTCTGCAAATTACACTTTGACTGATTCTTCTTGCACACTTATGCTCTGTCCTCCTGCATTTGACATCACAACATCTGGCAACATCAATCAACTATGATCTTTGATCTGCACATTTATCCTTGTGCTTTCCCGCCAAAACATAACTTCAAACTTGGCAGGCTAGGGTTTTCTCTCATTTACCGTGACCTATATCAAATCATATATGATCTTCTTAGGGATTGAAAATATACAACAAATTAGATAACATGCCATCTTCTGAACCTTCCTGTGCACGTTTACTATACTTAGCAGTCTGCAACCTGTTTGTTGGCCTTGACCTTGTCAATCACCATAAATGATCTTGCAGTTGCCTTCACCAAATCTGATCTGCATCCGCACAGCCTGCATCGATTATCACACCACGGGTCTTCACCTTTCGGTCTGCCTTGAGCCGCATCCTCCTGCACCTAACCCGTGATTTCCACAATTAATATTAATTTTGACCTACTCACCAACTACCTTGCTGACGCACTCTTCAGCTCCCTCTTCATGCTTGCCACCTAGTAGCCACATGTCATCTTTGTCAGCATCCAACTCACTTCACTGTGTCCATTCAAGCTCAGTCATCGACCACAACATACAACTGATGTATACTTTATACAACCGGTCCTCTTGCCCTACCGGTCATGCAATAACCGTTCAACCTTTGAACCATGCAGTTTCTTTTTCTTGTCGATGGAATCACATCAGCCTAGTCACAAACCTTGTCAATCCACAACATGTTCATCTTCATCTGATGGGGGCCTTTCACTTCTGCACTTTCTTGCATACTGGTAGCCCTATTTACCGGTTGACACTACTCCTACCTTCATACCAGTAACATGCATGATAACATCATGCCAACAATCATTGCAACAATTTGCATCTGCATTTCGGTTGACATCAGCATCTCGGAGTGAGTCCATGTCTACAAATACCAAACCTTCTTTCTCCTTCATTTGTTTGGACCTCATCTCATCTGGTTTGCCAAAGTGGCAAGCTCATCACAACTCACTCTTCCTTTTATGTCTTGATATCTTATCATGCCTTACTCTTGTTGATCTAGTGCACATATCTGGTTTCACCTACCGGAGGCTTTCTCATGTTCCAATATGGTTATTCGTTATAAGCCTTTAATCACCTTCCTTTAACTTCTATGTCTTATCCCAGAGCATTATCACTTACATGTGGGAGTAGATGAATTGTTGCACTCAACTTTCCAATTACTTGGTGAGAGTGGATCCTTTTCACCTACTGACAAATAATTGGTGGGAACCAGTTGTCATTATATTTTGTACTCCTCTTTCGGTGTTGCACCAATGTGACTTCCCTATTTGAGCAGATACATCTTCAATCAAAACTCATAACCCAATAGACATCCCTTTTGTCTACCTTACCATCTGCCAATATTCTCTTCATCTAGTGGGATTCTTGTTGTATGACATCCAACTGCATATTGTGTTATCATTGTTTTTAAAAATGGATGTTCTCAGTCCATAATTGGCTAGGTTTTTGAAAATTTTGAGTCTGGTATGCCCTAGTTGCTTCAAAAATTGTTTTAAGTCCTAAGGAGTTCAGGGTTTTGGGTTTTAAGTCACTTCAATTTTAGAGAAAAAATCTTTGGTTTCTAATCCTGCGTTACTTTATTCACTTAAGTGATGGGTCCTTTTGTCGTGCAAAGTGTTCCCCCCATTACTATTTACCTAGGTGGTCCCTTTAAATGTTTTAAATTTTATTCGCCTTTAAATCTTCCTTTTCTAATGTTCGTCAGGCCTTATAAAAGTCGATCAAGTTTCAGTTGATCGGACAGCTCGCGTGGATTCATGAACTCAACATGCCTGTGTTTTAACTATTGTGAAATAGCAAAAAGGTTTGGCGGGACCCATCAATAAAGACTTCTCCCTTGGCTAAAAGGCGATTAGTTTGAAAAGAGATCAACGGCCCACGTTGATTTGCAACCTAAAGATGCCCATGGTTTACAAGTTGTGAAATGGTGAAAAGATAGTGGGCCCAAGTGGAGTGGTTAGCAAAAAGACTAACAACAGTGCAAGTCTTTGAGATCGGACTGCCTACGTTGTTTCACGAGATAAAGATAACCGAGTTTTACCCTTCATGAAATAGCAAAAGAGTTTGGTGGGCCCAATGTCCAAGCTTCGTCTAAAGATTAAAGACCGATCATGTTCTATCTGATCGGATGGCCCTCGTTATTTCATGAGATCAAAGAGCATGTGTTTTAACTATTGCAAAATAGCAAAAGGTTGTGGCAGGTCCCAGAGGCCGGTGGGTTTTCTGACGAGTAAAGAGTGAGTGGTTCAGAGAATAATCAACGGCCTGCGTTGATTCGCAACCCAAAGATGTGAGCTTGTTACCATTTGCGAAATGGTGAAGATGGTTAGTGGTAACCAATTTGAACACGGTTAGTAATATAAACCGCCAAGTTAAGACAGAGTAAAGATCGATCAAGTTTCAGTTGATCGAATGGCTAGAGTAGTTTCGCGAGGACAAGATGCAAGATGGTTACCTATCGCGAAACAGCGAAAAGGTTTTTCAGTCTATCGCCAAATGAGGAAAAGTCAAAAGCTAAAAGTTGATCAAGTTTCAGTTGATCGGACGGTCGGCGTGATTTTGTCAGATGAACCTATAAGCGCTTTACGCTCTATGAAAAAGTGAAAGAGAAAAGGAAAAAATACTCAGAGCTGTTCTGACCCGTTGGAGCCAAATTTACGAATTCTTTTATGAATTCAATTCTGAAGGGACGGTCAAAGCATGCGGTGTTAATGTCGCAGTTAAGGAGCCAAATTGCGGTATATTCCCTGCATCAATTGAATGAGGGTATCATTTCAAAGAAGAAGTTGAAGAGGGAGTTGGTGCAGAAAAGAAGTTTGCAAACCAAAATCAAGTTCTCTTGTTCTTTGTTTACCCTTTGTTTAAAGATTGCTGAATTATGGTCTTGTGCTATTAGAACATTGTTTTGATTGATAATTGGCTCAGTCGCATACTTTTAAAATGGGACCCAGAAGAGAATTAACAAGGAAGGTAAATTACCAGGACCAAAATATTTGTGATGATTTTCTTGAGCAGTTAACCATGTCGACCAATGTCGGGGCTAGAGCTAAGGAATTAGTACCAAAGAGCCCCCGTCTAAAAATTGGTGATGGTTTATATGATAAAGGAAATTGGTTGAGGGACCCTGAAATAGGGATATCCGGTCTTAGTTTGTTTAAAGTGGGTTTTGGTCAGAGACATGCCTCTTCCCCTATGAATAGTATCTGGGATTTAGATGTGGGAAAACTTGTGGTCTCTGGTGTGTTCGTGGACATTGATTTGTTGACCTTAATAGCACAAAATTATGACCCTGCTGCTAGATGCATCAGAAACATAAAGGGATCAACCCTTGTTGAAATCAAAGATGATGAATTTAGGAATGTCTTCAAGCTTAGTGAAGCTTCCTGCTATCTTGAGCCTATTGATGTTGAGGCATTAACCCAAGTTTACAATGCCCAAAGAGATCATCTTAGGAGTGGCCCATTGAGAGAATTCTTTGTCAAAATAGGGGGGTTAATAGTTGTAGGCCCTAGAAAAATGGAGCCATTTTCCTTGAATTTGTTTATGTTGAGAGCTAAGGGTATGTATTGGACACTGTGTCAAATTTTTGGGGAAGATGCCGAGAAAAACATGCCAGACCATTATATGTTAATGATCGCCCAAATTTTGAACCCTTCCCTGGCCATAACATTTGACTTCACTCCTTTCCTCACTGATGTTATCCATGCAGGCCTAGTAGGAATTAAAAATGGTAAGGTAGACAAGCCATTTGGATGGTATTCCTTGTTGATGCATATGTTTCTTTTGAAAGGGGCAGATTATTTTGCAAAAGAGATGGACCTGGTTAAGGTCAAGGATAAAGAGGAGATGCCAGTGCAATTGTGGAGTACTGTTCTATCTTGGGATAGAAAGGATGCGAGTTATCTGAAGTTTGATAGATTCTTTGCATCTGAGATTAGAGTGCTGTTATGTGCAGAAAACCCTAGGATTCCCAAGACTCTCTTGGAATTCCTTAGGCCCAAAGAGTTTACAGAGGACATCAAGATTGTTCATAACTGGGGAGATATGTATTTGTATCTAGTCTCTATAGTTTTGAGAGTATATGGTTTCAAAGGAACCCCCTACTTACTGCCTTATCAAGTTCCATTGAAGATAGGGATTGCAGAGGTGTTGAGACAGATTGGTGGAGTGCAGGAAGTCGAGTTGATCAACAGGGGTAAAGGGACAATTTTCCCAACCATCACAATGGCTCATCATTTTGTAATAACCAAAGGTGGATGGAAGTATTTTGAAGAATTATTTACACCATACATGTTATCAACTGCAGTATCAAGGTGTGTCGACCCTGAAGATTTCTTCAACAACATGTTCAGAAAGAGGGCAGTATGTAAGATCAGGCCTCATCAATTTCAGTTTCCTGAAGATTTGATCAGGAAAGAATTCAGTCTAGATGAGCAGGAGCTAAGGAAGGAGAAGTGGATTGCCTACAAGAGAGCCCTTGACTTCATCCACCAATTTGATTCTAGCTATGATCCTCTTTCCAATTTTACCCCATTTGAGGAAAAGATTAAATTCTTGATTCTTTATTTTGAGGATTTAATGCAAACCCTGAAGGAGAAGAGAGAGGCCATAATGCAGAATGATCCTAATAGGGATAAATTGGTCCTATCCAAGCCTACCTTTGCTAAGGCTATTCCACCAGGTAACTATATAATGCAGAAAAAATCTAAATACACTGTGATGATGCCAGTGTCAGGTGAACCTTCTACTTCCAAAGGGAAGAGGGCCATTGAAGATATTATAGAGATTCAGGATTCACCAAAAAGATAGAGGGTAGGAAAATAAATTGAATCCGATGACCCTCAGTACTCTCCCTCTTAGTCCCCCATTTCATATAGGAGATGAGCAAGCTGTGGTGGAGCAATTATTAGGGAGTCTAGGTGAAATTGCATACACCTACAATGAGACTCAAGAAGGAATGCCAGAGGAGCCACCTAGTGCTGAAATGGACATAACTAATGGTGAGCTACAAGGAAAAGAGTTGGACATCACTGTCAAGCAAGCTAGTGAAGAATTCCTAGCTAACAACAATTTTGTTGCATCAGGTGCTTTCATGCAGTTTCTTTGGAAAAAGAATATTGATCAGTTCAATATTAGATGTGCAAAAAGAACAAGTGAACAACCTCATAAAGATACAAATTAAATAGAAGAAGAGTTCAAACAAGAAATGATGGCTGAATTCAAAGCCATCACTCCTGAGGCTGGAAGGGAAATGGTTTCAAAAGCCGGTGTGTTAATTCTCCCTGAATGGGATATAGCTGATGCATTGGTCCTGGAAGCAGTCAGAAAGGAAACCAAGCCAATGAAAGGAGTGGTATTTAGTAAATATGATGCCTCTCTAGTAATGTGGTCCCTTAAAAGAGATGAGGGTAGAAGAAGGAAGGACACCTCGGAGTCTAATCTCGTAGGAGGAATGATAGTCTAGAGAGTCCAGGACACAGGGGTGGTGGAAGCAGCTAGTACTGTTTTGGAGACTGCTAAGTTCAATATAGCAGTAGCAAAGAAGGAAAAAAAAGAAAGGGTTGATCTTCAAATCAAAATGGAGACAGTTCTAAAGGCTTATGATGAAGCAAAGAAGGAGGTAGCCAGCAAGGACACTATCATTGCCAAACTTCAAAGTCAGCTGATGGGACAATACCAAGGAGGTGAGTCCTCTACCTTGGCAATCTCTTCATCTCCAGCAGGATCTCCTCCTACTAGTCCCATCATAGAATTCCCTCCTTCTATGCTTTTTGGTTTTCAACCAGCTAAGACCTATCAACATGAATTGGAGAAGATGAAATAGGCTCAAGCCTTATTTGCAAGCAAATATGAGGAGAAGATAAAGCTACAATTTTGAGTTTTGCTGATAAAATTGATGCTCCCATAGTACACATAAATATGAAGAGGATCTTGGACACTCTTAGTGAGTTAAATGAGGACAAGGCTATTTTAGAGCCCATTCTAAATAAGTGGATCCCAAGGGAAGTGGATTTAGAATTCATTTATGTATCTTATGATGAAGCCGGATCCAATACCACTATCAAATCCACATGTGAATTGGCCAAAGGTTTGACAAAGCTGGCAGAAGGGAAAGCCAATGTGGAAAGAAAGGCTAATTTATATGGAAAAGAGTATACTGAGCACAAATTTGAACTAGTTCCTGGAGGTTTTGTCAACCAAAATCAGATAAAGGACAAACAGGTATGGCTGGATGAGTTAGAAGCAAATCTGTCTCTAAGGGTAAATAAAATAATCAATAAGGATAACACCTCACTGTTTGTTAAAACAATTGAGGATATAGAAAAGATCAAATCACATTATGGTTTCTTGGAGTTAGAAGTGAGGAAAATAAGGAACTCTTGGAAAAAACTATTAAAGTTGAAGAAAAAGATTATTGGCTACTCATGGCCTACCAATGATGTTTTTCAAGAGTGGTCCAAAAAATATGCAGTGCAGGAAGAAGATGCTCTAGAACAATTGGAAGATGCTCCAGGATAGTTAGAGGATATTGCAGAAGAGTTACCAACTGAAAAGGCCGCTGAGACAGAAAGAGACTTGTAACTGCTTTTTGAAACAAATAATAGTTGTAACAAATTTTCCTAGGGAAGTCCAAAGCTTTATATGCATCCATGTTGTTATAAATGGATACCAGGATTGTTGGAAAAAGGGATCGCAAGAAAATTGTAAAGAAATGCTGCATAAATTTATCTGAGCTTTTTCTAAGTCTTATGGAGAACATTCAAGTGTTTTTGTAATATTTTCTGAATTAATATCAATACACAGATCATCAACTTTGAGCCTAGAATCTGTGTTGTCTTCAAGTGTGCTTGCAAATATTTACTATTTTCAATTTGAGTAATCTAGGTTATTCATTTGGGTATGGGTTGTAAGGAAATCTTAAATAGATGCGTTTCTTAGCTTTTCTCTTCAAGAGGGAAATTAAATATGCAGGAATCATTTCTATCAGTAAATTCCTTATGGGAGACTTTGAATTTGATGAATGATATCTAGTTTGATGAGGGTAAATTCTTATGTATGTCAGGCATATGTGGGGTTTATAAAAGCCGAGGTAATGGGATTTATGGAGATGTTTAATTGGGAGATTATTGTTTAAACTTAAATGACTCTGTGGTCTGGATAAGGCACTGGTATCTATTGTGGTTATTTTTTACATATCTTGTAGGTCGATACTGAACATGAGCATAAGCTTTCTTTCTTTGTTTCAGTTAGTTTTGAGGCGATAAGATTCATTGGTTTTCGAACTGGTTTGCTGTGGATCTATCTTTTAAAAGTGTGAAGTCAATTCACATAAGGCATACTCGCCTGAACTTTGGATAAGTTCGAAGTGTAGAAGATTCATCAAATCTTGTCATATGTTGCTCTGAAGTTTCCTTCTCCTTGATTTCTCTTTTGCAGATAGAGTTTATTATTTTATTATAAGAGATTTTAGGGGGAATCAAAATTTGACAACAACATATTGGTTTCCTGCACTTTCTCCATTAGTTGAACCTTGCTTGCTTACCGGTTGGCATTTCCTTAATGACAAGTGTCTCCAATTCCTATTCACCAATCAACATCCCAACAATCCATACTGGTCAACATCCCATATTTACCGGTGACAAGCTATACCGGTTGACATCAATGACAACATAATGCCAACAAAATCTTTAGCTCTTGTTGAGATTCCTTTATGTTCTTATCAAGATCATCAAAGAACAATTAAAAGTTACAGATTATTGAAAGAATTTTACCTCCATCCTTCAAGGCTTCTTTGATTTGGTCCATATTCGAAGTAAGATCTTCTCTGTCTTTGCCCATTGCCTTGATCAATGTCTCAATTATTTTCTTTTCACATTCCTTCTTTACATTATGTAGAGAAGCCTCTCCAAGATTTTTCATTTTCTCCCCTACAGTTGTGACCAAGTGGTCCAGTTTTTCAATGGGAGTTGTGAGACTATCAGTATCAGTCTCTGGTAACAGACTGGAAAATATGTCAATTGCAGTCTGTATAGTTTGAGCTTCTCTCCTATGGGCTCTTATTATCTTTGTCTTGACCTTGGATTGCATTGCATATGCAATCTACATCAGTTTTGTTGGACTCAACATATACATATTTATTGGCCCTTGGATGGCCATTTTATCATCATCCTCATCATCATCAATGATTTTCTTTGAAGTGACCAGAGGGTCACTTTCTGCTCTTGTGCTTCTTCTTTCTGCTTCTCTTCTGCCTTCTCCAGTGACTTTGTAGTTTTCACAACATCTATTTATACACTCTCTTATGTATCTTTTTGCATCTCTTTTGCCTTCTCTGGTGGCTTTGTGGTTTGTGCATCATCTATTTGTGCATTCTCTTTTGTCTTTTTTTTCTCTTCATATTTACTAGTTGGAATAACTTTCGGTATCATTGGTTGTTCTTTAGTGATAGTAGGAACTGATGTGGCACCACCTTCTGGTTCTTTCTCCATTTGAGTAACACCTGGTGTCTCATCAATTTCAATCACATCCGGTAGTTCACCTTAAATTACCAGTGCTTCAGAGAGATCTTCTTCCTCAGAAGAATCTATCTTCTTTGGTTCCTTTTCTTTTTCAAGTCCTAAAATTTTTTTCAAAATTTCCTCAGTCTCAGCTTGTACAGACTGGGACTCACCAACAAGCAATCTTATTAACCTCTTTTTGGTATGAAATAATGGTTTTGATTCTAAAAGAATTTACTGCATTTCCTCCTTGGAGGTCTCTGGTTGTAAATGAATAAATACATACTCTATCATTTCTTTATATTTCTTAATTGCAGTCTGCCATCTAGCTTCCAATTTTCTATACAAAGAATCGGATATATGTCCTTGTAATTCAATCGATGCTTTTCTATATTGACTCATAAACCAAACAACTGAATACTCAATTTATTTCTACTCTTCCTCACCAAAATTGTTAGCGTTTATTTACACCAATCAATATACCATAGTTCTTTATATTCCTTAACAAGTTCTCAAGAGAAGTAAGTTTAGTTACCTATGGCTTAACTGATTTGACAGTGGGTGAACCAACAACTTTATACTTCTTGCCACTTGCCCTCAATTCTTTCTTACCACCTTCTGATTCAGTTTTCTCTGCCTCTTCCTCTGCTACAGCCTTAAAAACTTTTTGTGTTTTTTATTTCTTTCTTTTTCCTGTAGTGTAGCGTCCTAAAATTGTGACACTTGCAATTTCGACTGCATTTGGGTCTTCATGATGGCGATGCAACATTGAACCTGAATGGAGACCCCGAAACTTGCTTGTGACACCAAAAACTGCATTTTTCTGCACCTTGGCCTGATCCCTCCTTGCACCCTGCTGCCCCGGGAGGTGGGACCATGGCGCCCAGCGCCCTGGTCCTTCAGGACTAGGGTGCCCAGCACCCTGGTCCCCCAGGACCATGGCGCCCAGCGCCCTGGTCCCTGGCCCTATTTTGGGCCCGGTCTCCTTTTGGGCATCGGGTCTTGAAGTTTGCAAATTGGAAAATAATGTTTCTAGGTCGGCCTAAGGTCAAAAAAATCAGTCTCTCAACCCTAATTGACAAGTATATAAACTACTTTTCCTTTCCTAGAGGGAGGAAAAAGAGAAAGAAAAAAGGAAATAAGCAAGAGCAAGGCGCGGAAGCGATATTCAAACATTCAAACATTCAAGCATTCAAGTATTCCTTCAAGCAATTGAGCATTCTAAGTCTCCATTCAAGGCTAAGTGTTGCATTCAAGACAAGGATTCAACCATTGAAGAGGAGATCACATACAACATACAACATACAACATACATTACACCTTCACATGTAAGAATACAAACATTCTTACAACAAGGTATCAGTACTTGTTTACATTACAAACATTTACAACATTCTCATTTCTTGGTTAATTCCAAAACCGGGGTTTGACCTAAAGGCAAACCCCTAATCCCTAACCCCCCAATCATCCTCTCTTTTCTGTGTGTAGGTTGCAGGTACACAGCTGTAATTGATGATCTGGAATCCTTGTGCAGAGACGAACAGACCCACCTTCGTTTCGCGGATTTTTCGGAGGACCGTGTACACTCCGGGCGCCATCGTCCCGTCAACTTTCGCTCAAATTTGCAGAACAGCATCGTCTCGACATTTTACTGCTGATTCCAGGTCCGCAGCTTCATCCCGTATCCCTATCTCTGTTTATAAGTGACCTCCCTTCTCTCTCCTTGGAGTTGGGGAGGGGAGAACAACTAGGGTTCGATTTTTCCGCTTTACATTTTGGTGAACCCGACGTGAACATCCTCATTCTGATTATTCATGGTTAGATCTGAAAAATTTGCTTCCTTAATTACATTTCCATGTTTGATCTTTTGCAAATTTTAGAGGTTGAGTGCATAAAAAACCCTAAAATTTTCTTTTTAGTAATTGAGCTTGTGAAATGTTTAATTGTTAATGCCTGTTTCAGATCTACCCTTCTATTGCAAATTGTCAATTCATATTTGTGCTTTAATTCTGAAAATTAAGTGGTTAAGTGTCAAAACCCTAATTTTTAAAACACTCTTGATTCAACCTTTGACTGATAATTTCACTGATCAAAACACCTCCAAATCGGCTGTAACTTTGGATTCCGCAACAAAATCACAATATCTCTCATCCCTGAAAATTTGGAAAAAAGTTGCGAGGACCGTGTGCACCCCGAGCGCCATCATCCCCGACATTTTTTCCGAAATTTCAGGAGCTAGATCTTACTGTATTTTTCTGCTAAAATCCAGAATTTTGGCTGATTTTATCAATTCTAACACTTTCAAAATTAAAGTCAAAGTTGGTCTAGTGATTGCTTGGATTAAGGCTTATAATCATTCAAAAATTGTTGAAATTAAAATTCATATCAAAATTGTGTTTCTTACAGTCCTAAATCTGAAAAGTGTGTTGGCATTCATTCAAAATTTCAATGCTTTATTCAAATTTTTACAATTTGTGACTTTTGAAATTAAGTTTTTAATTGCAACAACTCTGATTTCCGCTTTCAAATTTGAATTTTGCATGAAATTGAGTCAACTTTTAAATTTCAAAGCCTGCATTGATTTTGGTATTCCCTTTAAAATCATAAAATTCAAAATTTCAGTTTCCCTCTCTTTTTCAAAAATTCAAATTGTGCATTTTTCAACAATCTTGGTAGGGTTCAATTTTGAGATTGCAACTTTAATTTGGCTTATCTACATATCGTAAAATCACTCAATTTTTTCAGATTAGCTTTAAAATCATCATAACTTTCATCCCTGAAAATTTTGAAAAAAGTTGCGAGGACCGTGTGCACTCCGTTCGCCACGGTCCCTGACATTTTTTCCGAAATTTCGGGAGATCATCCTGATTGTATTTAACAGCTTAAATCTAGGAGATTGGCTGATTTTATTGAAATTTGCTACCTCTAAAATTCAAAATCTTCTCTCTCTCTTTAGTGCATGAGTTTTACAACAATAAGCCCTACTTACACTATTCCCATTAGACGAAGCCTTAGAATTAAGTCTTTCCAAGGTTTAATTACTGAGGAGATGGAACCTAATTTGAATGGCCTTTTTAACGAGGACATGGGTAATTCCTCTAATCCTCTTAATGATGAAGAAGCTCTCCATGAGGTTTCTATAGAACAACTTTCAAAATTGGATAACCAATTTGATGATTTTCGACAATGGATGTCTCAAGAATACCCTGATAGTCAAGCTCTTTCATTAATTGAGGGTCTAAAACGTATGGTTCAAAGTGATAAGAATGGAATTGATATTTTGCGTGGTATTGCACACATTGTGGATTCGAATGTGATGCCGATGAAAATTTGTGCCGAAACCTTAGGTTATACACAACCTCCTACTCAAGTTAATCATTCTATTCCTTTGACAACTTCTATTGCCAGTATACCTACTTTTACATCAAATATAATGACTATTTAAATACAAGACATTCCACCTATGATCACCAGTCATGGGGGCAATCCTTCTTCTTCAATTAACCCTCTTCCTTCATTCAATCTGACTTCTTCATTCATTCCTTCAATGAGTGTTCCTATTACATCTCCAGAAATGAACCTGGGGCAAGGGGGCAATTCATTTAACCATTCCATTCCTCCTTGTAGTGTTCCTCCTTTCCAATCATCTCCTATGACTAACTATCATAGTGTCCCACCACCTTACTCTCAATCAATACCCTCTTTCAACAACATAATACCTCCATCACAATCTAACACGTCTAATATGAACTCTTCGACTGAAGCGACCATTAACAATCTTGCACAAACTGTCTCTTCTTTACAGCAACAAATTGCCTCTATGAATCAATCTAAGTTTAGTGTGCCCACATTTGATGTTGCGAGCCCACTTTCTCTTGACATTGTTTGAGCTATCCCACCTAAGCATGTTGAAATCCCGCAGTTGGAGCTTTACAATGGTAAAGGTGATCCTCTAACACATGTTAAGACATTTCAAACAATATGCACCGATTTTTCTTATGACCAAAGGTTGCTTGCAAAACTGTTTACTAGAACATTAAGAGATAAAGCCCTACAATGGTATTGCTCATTGCCTTCTTATTCTATTTCTTCTTTCAAACAACTTGTAAATGCTTTTATTCAACAATTTCAAAACAATATAAGTCCTAAAGTTACTTTGATTGATTTAATGCATTGTAAACAAGGTGTTAAAGAAAAAGTGACTGATTTCATTGGTAGATATAAGCATTTGTATGCTCAAATTTCTTTTCCAGTTCCTGAAAATGATATTCAAAGAATCTTTATTTCTAATTTACAAAAAGATATTACAGAAAAACTTTTGTTTTCTGAGTTTACTTCTTTCCAACAGTTGTGCGCAACTCTTCACAATTATCAACTGATAAACTTATAAGGCACTAAGAGGGGAGGGTGAATCAGTGCAAACAAAAACTTAATAAATCTGATAACAACTTTCACCAACTTGAAAATCAATAAGCATTGAAGAAATATAACCACATAAGCAAACATCCAATAAAGCATGCAAACCATAACATAGTGATTTTCGACGTGGAAACCTAACTGGGAAAAACCATGGTGGGAATTAGTACCCATAAGGATCTTCTAACTGCAGTACATAGATCTGATCGGTTAAGGTCATACAACCACCTTGTTAGGGGCACACCCGGTTAAGAGTATTTTAGCCCGATTAAGAGCTATACAATAAGGCCTGTTAGGACCCAACCATGTTAGGATCTACCCACATTATTGGGATTTACAAACACAAGCTAATATGTCACCTGGTTAGAGGATTTCACCTTCAGACCTGCTAGGATCTTACCGCACAGTGTTAGGAGTGACCTTGTTAGAGGATTTTCTTGTTGCAATTATTAGGAAGACAACAAGTTCAACTGATATGAAGTTAACACCTTTGTGCCTGATGATATCAGCTTCTTCTTAGCTTCTATCACTAAGTAGACATCAATACCTAGCTTCTCCTTCAACTGCACGATCAAATTTTCACTCTCGATACATGAAATCATACAACTTACACCTCCTTATAAAGAAATTTGTTAGGTTGGTTAAGAACCTTGGAACAACTCCCTAGGTACATTGAATCTAGTCACCTTTTACATTTTCCCACTCATTACACTTTTCTCTTATCAGCAAAATAATTCATAAGTTAAAAACATAACAATAAGTCTACCAGTTAGCGATCAAACAAACTTTGTTATATCAGTTTGTTGTTCTTCCTGACTATGACTGGTAGATCCATCATAACTCGCTCAATACACCAAATCTGTTGATATTGTTTGGAACATAGGTGCATGTTCCTATCTCCAACACTCCTCTAAAATTACAATGTCTAACTCTTCACCAATCATTTGTACCAGTCGCTTGATTATCGCTATGTTCCTGTTTACCAGTTGACAACAACTTAGCAATTTTGTTGTCTAACTTATTCCACTACCGATTAGGCTATACCGGCTGGTCTAGATGACCTATATGACTAAACAAAAGACTGTTTCCATCAATGAAAACACAAATAAACTCATCAGACAACCTATTACAACTATATCATCATCATCAAGCCAACAAAGAAAGAATGACAAGTGGAAAAAGCTGAGCATAGAAAGCTAACGTGATGAGTGTGCAAAAGTATTAGGAAGAGGTTAATGCAAAAGATGTCACATGATTCCATGTGAGTGTTCCAACCTCAAGATTAAGAAAGGTTTTAATTAGTATTAATTAAGTGTCAGGTCACGCGTTAGCAATAATAAATGGAGCAATGGTTGGTACCTTTTAAGGCTAATTTGCAAATTCATGGTTTTTCTTCATAAAGGGAATTTTCATCTAGATATTTAGGAGGCTAATTGAGGGGTATGCTATAAACCACATTTCATTAAAATTCATACTGGGTGAAATAATTGGTGACTTTACACATTATTTGTTGGACACAATGGATCACTAAGAGGGGGGTGAATCAATGATTTAAACTCTTTTCCTTCAGCAAGGAGATACTGGTAATGTATAAAACAAACTGAGTGTTGACTAGTAGCTCAAACAATGCAAACAAGGTGTGTGAAAGGATTTGCTAAAACATTAATATACCACATGCACAAAGATGCAACACACAACACCAGATATATACGAGGAAAAGCCAATGTGGGAAAAACCTTAGTGAGAATAGTTGTTGGAGATCCTTTGATCCAATCCAGCCTCACAATAAATTTTTGATTACAATATTTATGAGCACCAACTCAAAGGAGCACCAACTCAAAGGAGAACCAACCTCTGCACAGTTTATAGGCTACAACCTAAAGGAGTTACTACCCCTAAACTAAGCTACAACTTAGGGAAAACAATATAAAACTGAGATATAAAAATGGAATCACTGTTGTAAATGAAGTTTTGCAACCTTACAATATTCTCCTCGGTTGGTTTCACCCTTACTGGTCTGTATTCTCTCCACCCACTCTGCAACTTGACTTTTTTGATGATTTTTCTAAAACCTCTCTCACAATGTCTTCCCTCTCTCAACTCACACTCGATCACTCTTAATCAAGCATAACTTATGTTGTTTTGTCACCTCTGTGTTCAATGCACTCTCCACTGGTTGTTCCTTATACCAGTTTACTCTGCTTCTCCTTGTCAGTCAATACTTCGCTCATAAACACTTCAAGTGTTTTTCTCTTTGGCTCTCAGACAACAATTTCACACTTGTCTTCACTCAGTAGCAACAACAATCATAGTCTCAAGTCATCATATTTAAACTTGAGCTTTCCTGCCAAGAATCCATTCAAACTTGGGACGGTTAGGGTTTCCTTTATCCAACACAATCTGTATGAGATCCGATCCATTCTGTCTTTGATCGATCACCTATATTCAAGGAATGCATCTGTACATGTTTTCCATTATCCAATACATACTTGCGAAAGATAGCAATCTCGTACATGATTTTCTACCTTGAAATCTGTCGACTCATAAAAAGCTTAGATGTTTCCTTCTTGAAATCTTCTTGTAATTTGATTTATTTTATTTGATCCAGGTGCCAACTATTCCCTGATCTTCCTATGTCATTCTTTCTTCCTCGAGCCGCATCAGTCAGTTACAATCCCATGATTTTTAGTTTTTTCATTAATGTTGACTAGCTATTTCAACAACCATGTCGATGGAGGCTTCATCGAACTTTGCATGTTTACCACCTCAACTCCACATGGCATCACAATGGTCATACACTTAGCTCATTGACACATAGTCGGTTTATACTTAAACATTCAAAAAACTCATACCGGTACATGTCTTTACCGATGAGACCCTCTTCTCTTGCTAACTGGTAGTGCATACTACACCATTAGCACATCTTCTCCTCCGCTGGTTTATGATTACTTTAGCATTCTGTCTCTTCTTCATGAGCATGCATCTCACCTCATACCAGTGAAGTCACTGATAGTCTCAACAAATAATTGTCTGTCACCATACCAGTACATTCTTCTTTATATCGGATGACATACCTCTACTGGTAGCTTGCTTGTAATACCGGTTGACATCAATGACAACTCAATGCCAACAATCTCCCCCTTTGGCATTGATGTCAACATTTTCTTTTCTGGTTTCTCTCCCCCTTTGATAGCAATGGCAAACGGAACCTTGATCTGACACCAATAATATCTCCCTTGACTACATCTGGTTATAAAACACTCCCCCCGTGTCCATGCTTCATGATTCAAGAGTCATAAGATAGTAGCAATGGTTGACTCCCCCTGAATCATGCAATCTCCTATGCATTCAAGTGCTACTAGATGGTGGGACAACTCTTATCTTTTGTCTCAAATACTCAAATTGGCTCAAAGGAAGTGGCTTGGTAAATATGTCAGTAATCTACCCATCAGTGGGAACATACTCTACCATGACTTCCTTGTCATCTACCTTCTCTCTCAAGAAGTGAAACTTGATTTCAATGTGTTTTGTTCTTGAGTGCATTATTGGATTCTTGGAGATGTTGATTGCACTCGATTTATCACACCGGATTGGAATAGGTTCTAGTATCTCTACCTATATGTCTTTTAGTGTCTGCTTCATCCATAAAACCCGTGAACAACATGTAGCAGCTTCTATGTACTCTCCCTCAACAGTAGATAGTGACACTGAATCTTGCTTCTTACTGTGTCATGATACTAACTGGTCTCCTAAGTAGAAAGCACCTCCTTTTGTAATTTTTCGGTCATCAATACTTCCTGCCCAATTTGTATCAGTATAAGTCTGCAAAGAGAAGTCTCCTTTCTTTGGATACCACAGACCATAGCTGATAGTTCCTTGCAGATACTTGAAGTTTCTTCTGACTGAATTAAAGTGAGATTGTTTAGGAACAACTTGGAATCTTTCTACCATGCAGACGACTTGTACAATATTTGGTCTAGATGTTGTTAAATACAACATACTACCGATCATAGACCTATACAGTGTTTTCTCAACTTTCGGTGATTCATCTAGTTTGATCAACTTACAAATGGTAACCATGGGAGTACTTACTGGTTTGTTGTCCTCCATTTGAAATTTCTTCAGCATGTCTTTTGCATACTTGGTTTGGGAGATGAAAATTTCTTTCTCCTTCTGTATCTGCAAACCAAGAAAATAGGACAACTCGCCCAACATGGACATCTCAAACTCTGTCTTCATCTGATCTACAAATTCTTTGCACATGATGTCCTTGTCTCCACCAAAGATAATATCATCCACATATACAACAACTATAATCATGTGATCTTCATTTACATTGACATACAAGTTGTTTGCATTTCCTTTCTGGAATCCTTTCTCCTTCAAGTATTTGTCTAACTGAGAATACCATGATCTGGGAGCTTGCTTCAAACCATACAGGGATTTCTTCAACCGGCATACAAAAATATCATCTTCTTGCAACAAGTACCCTTCTGGCTGGTCCATATACACCTCTTCTTCAAGATTGCCATTGAGAAAAGCAGATTTCACATCCATCTAATATACTTTATATCCCTTGTAGGCTGAGAAAGCTAAAAAAATTCTTATTGCCTCTAACCTAGCAACCGGTGCAAAGGTTTCCTCAAAATAAATACCATCCACTTGAGCATACCCTTTGAAAACTAATTCCTTTACGCTGGACTAACTTACCTTCTTCATTCATCTTGTTCCAATAGACCCATTTGGTACCTATGACATTCTTGTCTGCTAGTCTAGGAACAAGTTCCCAAGTCTGATTTTTCTCAATTTGTCTCAATTCTTCATCCATGGAATCTACCCACTTTTCACTTTTGCTAGCATCATCAAAAGTTTTGGGTTCTACTTCAGTCGTGAGACAAAAAATTACCTGCTCACCTTCCCGGGCTAATCTCCTTTTGGTCTGCACACCTTCATTCCTATCTCCTATGATTTGTTCTTCTGGATGATTCTTCTACACATACCGGTTGGGGATCTTGTTTGGTGTATCTTCTACCGGTCCATTGTCAGATTATTATTCATTTTCAACATCTGAATCATCAATGTAAGGTGTCGGTGCAGATTTTCCTCTATGTGAGTCTTCATCTATTCTCACATTTAAACTCTCAACCACCCTTCTCAACCTCTTATTGTAGCATTTGTAGGCTTTACTGTTGGTTGAGTATCCCAAGAAGATTTCTTCATCACTTCGAGAATCAAAACTTCCTAATCCATCAACATCTCTCTTGATGAAGCACTTACTTCCAAACAATCTGAAGTGCTTGAGTGATGGTTTCCTTTCATTCCATAACTCATAAGGAGTCATTCTACTATTCACTCTTAACTGTACTTGGCTTAAAGTGTAGACAATAGTATGAATTTCTTCCTTCCAGTATATATCCGGTACGTTGGCCTCATTCAACATAGTCCTAGCCATCTCCTTCACTGTCCTATTTTTCCTCTCTACCACCCCATTTTGCTGAGGTGTCCTTGCAACTGAAGACTGTCTTCGAATTCCATGTTTCTCACAATAGTCAACAAATTCATTGGAAGAAAATTCTCCACCCCAGTCAGATCTTAAGAATTTTAACACAACTCGGGAAGAAGAGGATCATATATTTTACACGGAGTTAAACCAAGTGTTTGAAGAATACAATAAGGTTAATATGGAAGGATTGTCAAAAAAGTTAGAACAGGGGAAGGTTTCGCAAAAGGTAGCGTCCCCCGCGAGAACAAAAGCAACCACAAGCCAAAGCATGATAGAAAACCTAGTGAATCTTGATGGAGAGTCCACCGAGTCATGAGGTGAAAGGTTCAGGGATCAATATATGCCCCACCAAGGTGAAGATACTCCCATGGAAGAACATGAGAATCCTATACTTAGTCAAAGTAACTCAGGAAAGAGTATGGGAGAAAATGAAGAAATATGAATCTCAAAAGGAAAAGGAATGTTGGACGAAGATAAAATTGAGCAAAATGAGATCCCAAATGTAGAAGTCCTTACTGTTTTGCAAAAAAAAGCACAAGAAGTCCCATAAGAACTTCAATGAGAAGAAGGAGATAAGAATGAGGAACTGATACTTGAGGACTTATCAAATAAAGAGAGCGGTGGATCAAATCAACAAATGGAAAAGGAGCATCATGAGGTAGATACATTACAAAATAGCCCGCTAAGAAATCTCAATGTAAATAAAAAAGAAAATGTGACTCAAGATCAGGGACCTGAAGAGAGTTTGTGGGAAGATGAGGGAAGGAAAGAACTCCACATAAGAAGAAGTTTTTGGCAAGTAGGGAACTAGAAATCTCCCCGATTAGCTACAATAGTGAATTGTGCCCAAAGAAGAAATAGAAGTAGTCCCACTAGATTTAAATATTCTGCTTGTTGAGACACCTAACACAAAGAAAAGGAAGAAGGAAAAAGTTAGATATGCTACGAGGCTTAATCCTGATGGAGAACAAGAATTGCATATAGCAGAGCCTATAAAAGACAAAGAAGATGAGGAATTAACTGCCCAAGACTATTAGATTACAATAGTCCAATTAGGTCGACCCTCAAGGTTTGAAGATGTGAGGATCACTCGAGAAGCCACTGCTATTACAAAGGATAGGTTGCGGTGGGACCAAAGGAAGATCAAAGAACAAAAGGCACACATAGAATAATTAGTGCAGTTTATCAAAGGGATTATTTGACTAGGAACGACTTTGCAAACAATTCCACAGCATCCAAAATTCATGTTTGAAGAAAAAGAAAAAGTTGTTAATACCTTGAAGCAGAAGGTGGAGTTAGTGGATGAATGGATAGAGGAAGTATTAACTCATGCTAAATCATCACTCAAGGTGGAAACAACTAGATATTTCATGTGGGCAAAGTTAATCAAGAAGATATCCCGCGTGCAAGGAAAACATGAGGAGTCGTTGGAGTAGATTGAAAGAGAAAATACCAAATTGTTAAAAATAGGGGATATAACTAAAGATGAAGTCATAGAGAAGGAAATAATGAATGTTGATCAATTATAAGATTTGCAAGCATGGATTGCTACAAACATTTGGCAGTTAGATAGATTGTGAGATGGTATCAATAAGTTGTGCATATCAGGCCGAGATGTTGAGGATATACAAAGGAAGAATACCACTCTCATACAAATATTGATGGATAAATTAATTCAAGATGCAATACAATTAGGGGAGGAAGTAATGATTCAGGAATTTGATGAAACCTAAGAAAAAAGATTTTACAACCCCACCAAATATAATAACCCACAAATTTTAAGAGAATTGGACATTTACAAGCTACAACGAAAGAATATGATGAAAAGGTTACTCAAGGGGAGCAGAACACTGAAAATTTGTGGAGCACTTATCAAATTCAGGAACATAATTTGTCTATCGTAAAGTTCAGCGAAAGTGATGAAATAGCTCAAGTATTAGTCAAATTTGAGAATGTTCTACAGAAGCAGGATTTAGATAAATCTAGTTCCAAAAATATTGTTGACTAAGTCAATTCCAAATAGCCTACCTGGCAATTTTGTCTTTTTTTGTAAAAGGTTGCTATAAAAGAAGATAAGCTATTCATTTTAAAGTAAGTTTGAGAATTGTAGACTTGAGTGAGCTTTGTTGTCCTAGAGACTCCTTTTCTAAGTTCTCTTACAAAAATAGTTGTCATAGTAGTGTACTTTCTTTGCAAGTGACTATTATAATGAAGTTTGAAGGTCTATTAATAATGCAAATCAGACTATAAATCATTGTTGTTGATGAAGAAACATATGACTTTGCACAGCTCTTTCTGGTGTGTCATATTTTTTTATTTGTCGATTGTAATTTCTTTAAAAGATTGCACGATTTTATGAGTAACTGATAAAAAATATGATTGTTCGTAAAATTGTTCTTCATTATTTCAACTCACTTCAAAAAGGCATCAAACTATGAAGCTATCCGTAGATAAGAATTTATTTCATTTTAAGTTTGTTTTTCTTTTAATTGTGATTGTATAGAGAGAAATAAGTTAAAAATAATTGCTCAAGAGTGTGAAGAATTAGCTAAATCTAGAGAGATTAGTTGGAATCTCCTCGTGAAATAGTTGATGTGTGCTTACTAAGTAAAACCACGGGGTCCTAAAATGATGTTATGAGTCTTGGGATTGACATCTTCTCTATCTTTCAAGTTAATAAACTTTTCTTGCATGTGAAAGTTTGTAGGTGTTGAGTGAGCTCAAAACTCATATCAACAATAGGGTTCTTTCTAGAGAAGTGAGGATAAGGGAGAGGGATGTCCATGCGGGCTAGCGGGGAATTCTTATGAAGTAAAAGAAAGTTTACCTCACAAGACAAAAAGACTCCCCAAAAGCTAAAGTGGGATAGCGGGGTAGATGTAGAATGACTTCCCCACCACCCTGCGGGTGAACTACAAGGAAGTCGGTCACCCTACGGGTAACAAAATTAGTAAAGAGGATCGGGGCCTCATTGCCCCGTGACACCAAAGGTAATAGAAAAGTGACACCGCAGGATAACTAAATGGATAAAAATAGGAGACCTTGCTATCTCACATAAGGAAAATCATAAGAAAAGGGTGAAATTTTATCAAAGGCGGGAATTCAGAGTTAAGTGAAAATGGAAGGTGGCCAAGTATGAATTACTAGGAGCCATGCCATTATTCAAAGGGATCAACGATGAAATCACATTCGTCTATGCCCAAATCAATGGTGGAGTTTAAATTTTGATGCCACCAACTAGTTGGGTTTACACGAAGGAATTAATGGCAGCATCCTTGTGATCAATAAAGGCGAATTTTGAAGCATAATCTTCTACCTTGTATTGGAAGAGAATTCAAGGAGTGATCAAAGGGCGAGTATAGGTGACCCAGAGCATTTATCAAAGCTGTGATTGCGACCAAGTGCCTTTGAAAACCAAGTAATTGATTACCAAGCCTCACTTTGTTCTATTGTGAAGATTTTAGTAGTTGTTGTTAGGAATCGGGAAGGACAACTGAGAGGGTGGGTGAATCAGTTGTCAATAAATTGCAACCCAAAACCAATTATTTCCACTTAAAACTTAGTGTCGGTAAAATAGATTAACAATTATATTATTACTGGTATGACTTAATGCATGAAACAGAAAGGAAAAACAACATCCACAACATATGACACAAAGATTTTGATGTGGAAACCCTGTAAGGGGAAAAACCATGGTGGGAAACCTTACCCACAATAAGATGATACTACTGCAGATAGTAAGTGAGTACAATAATGGGGTCTGCACATCCAGAAAGGCCAACCGCCTAGAACTCACTGCCCAAGTTGCATTGGTGATAGAATTAATTAATTCCATGCACTTATGATAAAAATTGGTGATTCCATGCGATTCTTTGATTTATTCAAGAAAAGAGTCTTTTCAATACAACTGAAATTCTTTTTCTCAAAAGCTTTGAGTTCTAATTTTAGAGAATGATTAATAATTTAATTTAATTATTTTTCTGATTTCAAGTTAATCTCAATTTAGAAGAAGAAATAATATCTCAAGTTTGATTTCCCTCAATTCAATTCTTTTATTTTATTTTCAATTTAACTCTTGCTTTGCATATTGATTCCTCTTTTGTAATAAATTAATTCCTTTTTTGCAGGATTAAATGGTAAATTTATTAATTAATTAAATATGCTAGGATATTTAATAAATTAAAATAGGATTATTGATCAAAATGATATTCTTAGAATGATTCAATTAATTAAATAAATATTTAATTAATATTGAGTAATTGATTTGCCATGTAATATTTGATGATTGAAGAATTAATTAATTATGTGCTCAAGATTGATTTAATTGCCTTTGGTTAGGACCTTGGTGATGTTGTCGAGATTAGGGGCCCATGGTTTAGATGACCATTTTTAGGGTATTACATTTGCCCCTCTTTGAATTAATGTGCGAGCAGAGCGTTGGTTCAAAGAATAGTTGATGTCTAGGAGATACTAGTTCTGAACTTGATTGATCACGAACCAAATGAAGAGAGAGGTGTTTAGCTTAATTTGAAGCGATGAAGCTGAACAGAGTTGATTAAAATGATATCGATATCGAACTTGATTGAACTAGGGTCGATAGAGAGCAGAGATACCAAAATTGAACTTGATTGATCAAGAAGCAGATCTTACTGCTCTAGAACTTGATTGAACTAAACATAGTGAGCAAAGATAAAATCAATCTTGAACTTGATGGATCAAGACACGATGAGTGAAGGTAAATTGTCCAGCTTGATTTGATGCGATGAAACTGAACACCTGCTTAGATTGAGTGCGTGATCAAAGATACTCTTTAAACTTTTGATTGAGTTTAAATGAATAGTCAGCTTGATGAAAAGTGATGAAACTGATTGACGTTAAGAGACTAATTCAGATGAAGACAAATATCAGCTTGATATGAAGTGATGAAACTAATATTCCCCTAGCGATTGATTCGATTCAGATGATCGAGAGATCTCAACTTGATATGAAGTGATGAAGCTAAGATGCCCCTTAGCAATAAGAATTTGATTTTATTTAGTTGAAAAAAAATTTTGCTCGACTTTTGATGAAGATTTGAAAATTTTCTCGACTTTAAAGATGTGAGGTCATAAGTTCACGAGTATGCCCCCTTGGGAGAATAATCAAAAGATAGCGAGGGTACATGATTATAGGCAATCGTTGACGATGATAATGATTTGAACACAAAAATAATTCAGAGGAATTTTTGAAAATTTGGCGATGATTGATGAGAAATTGAGTGCAAAGTTGATTTGTAGAATAAAATTGAGATTCAGTGTTGATAAATTAGATACTGAGCTCAATTTGAAGAAAGAATGAGCTTTTGATGAAAGCGCTAAGTGGTCCAAATTGTATTGAGATTGACTAGGGGAAAGATCTCGGATATCAATTTCGATCTCGAAAATGGAATCAAGACGGGCAAATTAGCTAAGGGTACAATTTTCATGTCCATCGGAGCAAGTTGAAAAATTAGGGTTTTGGCTATATAAGGGGTGGAAGTGTCATTTTCAATTCACTTTAACCCTCCAAGTTTGAAAATTCAAAAAGCCTTCTGTGATTAAAAATGGTGGTTCCCACATAGGAGCATCAATTTGAGTGCCATAGATGACATAATTGACCTCAGAACTATGAGCTAGCGGTAAGTGATCGATCTTAAGCCTCTTAATCATTTCATTTTTGAATTTTTTTGTTGATTTTTTATGTTTTTTAGCTTTGTAAAAGTCGAGCTTTGTCGATTTGTCATGCGAGACGACATCCTGTGCCATATGACAAATTGCTTTGTATTCTTTTGTCATTTAAGTCCAATAGTTTTTTCATTTCATACCTACCCTTGTATCATACGAGCTTGTTCAAAAGAGACCATTTTGTCGTTTGAAAGCTTGATTTGTGTCATTTCAGAGTATTTTGTCATCCTATACCCAGTCCTAACTCATATGAGTTTCTACCTCTACTGTGTTATGTCATTTGAAAAACAGTGAGCATTTTTGAGGGTGCAAACTTGAAAATTTGATTTAGCAATTGATTGTTTTGGATTTGCGTGATGTTTTACTTGTCTTATAGCATAATTTGAAATTTTTTCTGATAATCTTTTGTTTGATTCTTGCAAGTTCGACTACCTCACGTTCTTTTCATATGTGTCTATCCATCGACTATGACATTAGTTTGCGAGTTATCTAATGTGGACAAGGCACATATCACTTTATGCGGTTTTACTCATCTCCTTGACATGCCTGATATCTGTGTAAATCATGGGATGCTCACTGCACTTGTAGAGAGATTCCATTCTAAGCATAACACATTTCATTTGTTAGTTGGGGAGATGACTATCACTCCCAAGGATGTATATAGGATTCTCTAGATTCCATTCACTGGGGATAAGGTGGATTATGATTCAACACAACATCCTGGCCTACTAGCTCTGAGGCAGGTATTTCATGATGCAAACATTCTTACATGGTCTATCAGCTGGGATGACATGATGGCCAGGTACAGTGATCAGTTTCCACTGGCATGCATCTTAACAGGGTTCATCGGTTGTTTTCTTACGTCGGATAGGCGACAACAGGGTTTCTTATGCGGCTAGGGAAGGATGTTAGAGAGACTGATGGAGCACCCCTAGCAATTATGATGGGGTTCTTGTATTCTAGCTCACATGTATCATGAGATGCATGAGGTGGTTTACCGGGAGGGGAATAGTATGGTTGCAGGGGTTTTGATATTACCAGTATGGGCCTGAGAGCACCTCCTAGTTTGCAGACCGATTGTGGATGATGCCAGAGATTCACAGCAGCCCATCGTATACAGATACTCCGGATATGTTACTCAGCCCCATCTTGGCAAGACAGAGTACTGGAGATGGCAGCTGGATGATTTGATAGTTGTCATATGGAGTCCGTATAGGGGTCTTCAGCCTTGGGATGACTGGAGAGCTGTGCATAGATACCTTTTCATGACTCAGCCTCTTAGCAGCAGATCAGTGACAGTGGTCAAGCGGTTTGTGGTTACTCGAGTGATGAGGCAGCATGGTAGACCTCGGGGGATATCACAGGAGTTTACTGCATACGTGCATTATGCAAAGGAGGAGAGATGAGGATGGGGACCTAGGTTATTATATGCCCTGGCCATGTAGGATTTGATAGGATTACAGCGGCTTAGGTGGGACTATTTAGAGGATATTGCAGATGCGGGGGTATTGCCCCAGTATAGGGATTGGTTCCAGTAGCATCCATTCCCTATATTCACAGATCTGATAGAGCAGGCACCTCTGATAGAGGAGATTGAGGATGATGCCTCTACGTAGGCACTGGGACAGGGACAGAGGTAGGGATAGAGAGTCGAGGCTTTGAGGTGAGCAGGTGGTGATCCTAGTGCTAGCAGCAGGGTACCAGTTGGTGGTAGGCAGTAACCAGAAGAAGAGGGTGGATCCCTAGGGGCTATTGGTGTCAGACTGAGTGGAGCTAGGGTACCAAAGGGTGGAGGTGAGGAGGAGCGAGTAGCTCCCAGGTAGGTGAGACAGAGGAGAGATGAGCAGGGGGAGCCAGAGGTGGAGATGGAGGTGGTGATGGAGGCAGAGAGCCTTCGAGGGAGGAGGCAAATGCAGTGCAATCGATGAGAGCATGTTTGGCAGGTCTGCAGTCATAGTTGACAGTGGCACAAATACAGCTGGCGGAGAAAGACCGACATATAGCAGAGGTTAGGGCTGAGCGCGATTCCTAGGTTGCAGAGATGAGGGAAGAGCGAGATGCTTTGCAGTAGGAGGTTCTCTATCAGACCAATAAGGTGGCCTATTATGTTGTAGCTTATAGCATAGCAGTTCCACTAGCACAGCAGGTTGTACCCTACTCGCAGTACATGGCACAGTCTGAGGGAGCTCGGGCACCTCGTCAAGACCCTGGTTAGCAGGCTTCACCTCCTCCACCACCTGGCGATGAGAGAGAGGCAGAGAGCTAGATTTTTTTGTGTAGCTCTTAAATTTTTTTGTAGACACACCCATTTTTTGTAGGCCTTACAATTCTTGCTCCAATGGGAGTTTGTATATGTCAGTTGACATTATTTTGTACCTTGAGACTTTATCATTATATATACGAGACCTTTATTTGACTTCATTGTACTTGTGTCGATCGATTATGAGATGTTTTTTATATGCTTTATTCTATATATATGTATATCTTTTTAGTATGGATGTGATGAAAATGAATATGGATGTTTATTTTTTGTTTCTTTTCATATGCAAATAAAATGAATGAAAATGAGTAATGAGTAATGCAAAAAAAAATAAAAAATTCTATGCAATAAAATGAATGTAAATGAATGTATGAATCTATATAAAATGCTTATGTATGCATCTAACATCTCAATACACAAGAACTCGATCGGATAAATGATGAAAAAGAGACCACTTAGCTAAGAAATGATGATGATACTTCAAACTCTCATACAAAAGATAGAGAGATCATTGTTATCATACCAAAATCACTCTAAATTAACAAAATGCAAAATGAGATGCAAAATGGAATGCAAAATGAAATGCAACCTAAACCTAGTCACTAGATTTGAAATGCTTAAGTTTCATCACTGGGCGTTAACAAACATAGCAGGCATATTAGAGTTCCTTTCTTTTTATGTACAATATTAATTATCTTATCTGCAATGACCCTTTTTTTATTCATATCCTTGGACAGATTACGCATGGACCCGGATTGCACATTTAAAGAAATTCCCTCAAAATAGACAAAGAAATGATATGAACCTCCTTGTAGCATACAAATAAGTAGAGTCGAGGTATCTGTGGCGATTTTACCTTAATGTGAAGGCACTTGTCATAGACACCCAACTGATTAGATGTTTCCAGATCATTGGAATTATTCCTACAAGCAAAAAATAAAGAAAATATTATGCCCCCAATCCTGGCTCCTCTTAGTCAAAAATAGACTTCCTTGAGTTACTCAGAGGGTTAATAATCGAAAACCAATATAAAAGACAACACACAAAGAAAATTTCATGCATATCTCAAACTGTTTAGTGATTGTTTTCAGTAATGTTGTTTTCCTTGTGTACTCAGTGATGAAACTTTGTAGTAGTTAAGAGACAGGTGACTGACTTGGAGTGGATGACTGTGTATCACTGACAGAATGATGACTTGATTGATATTGCTTAGGACATGTAATGTGCTTTGTCAATTAACCTAAGACTAGGATATTAATCAATTTCAAGCCATGAGGGTTTCAACGAACTAGGATGTCACAAAAGTGACTAAAATATATGTACAAGCGAAAGCAAAGATTCACAAAAGAGGAAATGTCAACGTTGCATTGATAGATGGAGAGCTTGAGTACAAGAGGCGCCTATTTGCCAGGTTTTCACCTACTTGGCAAAGATCTTTTTTTTCAGGACATTTTTCAGTTGTACAGGTTGTTGGAGCAGAGAATTCTAAGTAAAGAATTTCTTCAAATGGATAGTGTTAATCGGTTCATGGATCTATTCTCCTTTTGATGTTGAGAGCTGATAGGCACCAGTGCCAAAGACTACAGTAACGATGTAGGGACCCAGCCAGTTGGGTTCAAACTTCTCTTAATTATCTCAAAACTATTGATTTTTAGGATTTTCTCTCAGCACAAGGTCACCAACCTAAAATTCTTGTTGTCAAACTTCTTGTTATATCCTCTGGACATTCTCTTTCGATACACTCTCAGATGATCATATGCCACTTGCCAACGTTCATCCAGCAACTCGAGTTCTTGCAATCTAGATATTCTATAGTCCTCATCAGTAACAATACCTTGCAAAGAAACTCTAGAGATGGTATTTCCACTTCAATAGGTAATACTTATTCAGACCCATACACCAAAGAAAAAGGTCTAGCCCCAATAGGTGTTCTAATACTTGTTCTATAAGTCCATAATGTAGGATTGAGCTACAGATGCCAATCCTTCCCAGATTTATTCACTATTTTGTGTAAGATAGTCAGTAGGTTTTTGTTAGATGCCTCAACTTGTCCATTACCTTGAGGGTAATATATAGATGACCAGTGTTGTTTAATTTTGAATTTCTCACAGAGCTCGTCTAGATCTTTATTCTTGAATTTTCTTTCATTGTCAGTAACGATGGATGAAGGTATCCCATACTTGCAGATGATATAGTTAAGGATGAACAAAGCTACTTGTTTACCAGTTGCTTTGATGAGTGGAACTGCTTCTACCCACTTAGTGAAATACTCAGTGGGAGTTATAATAAACTTGTGTCCATTAGATAATGCGGGATATATTTGACCAATGATATCAAAGGCCCATTGCTGAATAGGCCAATATGTAATGAAGGGTATGAGATCCCTCGCTGGAGTATGTATAAGATTCCCATGTAGCTGACACTTCTCACGAGTTTTAGAAAACTTTATAGCGTCCTTCTCCATGTCTGGCCAGTAGTAGTCAGCCAGTAGTAGTTTTCGAGCTAAATTTAGACCATTCGAATGAGATCCACAAATACATTCATGGACTTCCAATAATGCACATTTAGATTCTTCAGTTTATAGACACCTAAGAAATGTACCGTCCAAACCTCGCTTAAACATATCGTTAGTGATGATGACATACCATGAAGCATTTCGGGTTAGGTTCCTTTTCTCATTACGGGTAAGATTTTCTGGAATAATTTGGTCACGCAGATAAGAGTAAATGTGGTTGTACTGAGATGAGTCATGTCTGATAATAGAACAGACTATCTAGGAGTCAAGAGAATCATATGCAGGGTAATGTAACTCTTCCACCAGGAATTCAAAGAAAAAATTAAACTCTTGTAACTCTGGTATAGATGCCAAGGTGGCCATAGCATCTGTTGCTCTATTTGCAGATCTGGGAATCTGTTGGAATGATACAAAAGTAAAATATTTCTTGAGATCATCCACCATTCTCTTATAAGGCATCAATTTCTCATCTCGAGTCTGATATGTATCATTGATTTGATTGATGATTAGCTGAGAAACTCCATAGATGGGTAATTCTAGAACCTTCCATTAGATAGCCAGCTTGATCCCATTTACTAGAGCTTCATACTCTGCAATGTTGTTTGTGCAAGGGAAAATAATCTTGTAAGCCTTCGGGATTGAATACTTTTGAGGAGTAATAAAAAGTATTCCAGCACCAGAACCATTTTGAGTGAAAGACCCATCAAAGAACATCTTCCATGATTGTTGAGTAAGATGCATTATTGATTCATCTAGAAATTCTATATGTAGAGGTTGAGTGTCTTCAAGTGGAGCATTGGCAAGTTGATCTGCAATCACCTGTCCTTTGATGGAATTGTGGTCTACATATTCAATATCAAACTTTGTAAGAACCATGACCCATTTAGCCAATCTTCCTATAAGTTTTGCTTTGTTGAGAAGATATTTGAGCAGATCAATCTTACCTTCTAGCTTGATGGAATGTGCTAACATGTATTGTCTTAATTTTTGTGATGCAAAGACTAATGCCAAGCATTTTTTTTCTATTATAGTATAGTTCATTTCATAAGACACCAATGTTCTACTGATGGAATATATAGCTCTCTCTTTTTTATTTTCATCCTGTTGCACCAGAAGTGCCCCCAATGATGAATCTGTAGCTGATATGTATAAGATCAATGGTTTACTCTGAATTGGTGGCATTAATATTTGTGGATTGGACAAGTATTCTTTGATTTGTAGAAGGTCTTGTTCACATTCCTGATCCCAGTTGTATATTACTCCTTTCCTCAATACTTTTGTGAAAGGTTGAGCTTTGTTTGCTAGCTGAGAAATAAAGCGTCTGATTGATTGGAGATATCCCTATAAACTTCTCATTTGACTAATGTTCTTCGGAGGAGAAATTTCCATTATAGCTTGGACCTTCTCAGGATCAACCTCAATTCTCTTATTTGAAATGATGTAGCCAAGTAATTTCCCTGATTTTACCCCAAATGCACACTTTTTTGGATTTAGCCGGAGTTTGAATTTTTCCATTCTATCTAGTATGAGGCCTAGCTTTTGAATATGGGTGGATCTCTTCATAGTATTTACTAAGGTGTCATCAACATAGTCTTCCATGTTTTTATGCATCATGTCATGAAATATAGTAGTTACCACCCTTTTGTAAGTTTCTCTTGCGTTCTTTAGCCCAAATGGCATGATATTCCAGCAAAAGGTTCCCCATGCACAGGTGAAAGTTGTCTTTTCTTGATCCCTAGGAGCTATTTTGATCTGATTATAACCAGAGAATCCATCCATTAGTGAGTACATCTCATACCCAGTAGTCATATCGACTATCATATCAATGTTTGGCAATGGAAAGTCCTCCTTCAGACAAGCTTTGTTGAGATCTCTGAAGTTTGTGCAAACCCTAATAGATTTGTCTACCTTTGACATAGGTACTATGTTTGAAATCCATTTTGCATAGTCTATAGCTCTAATAAATCCATATTTTAGCAGTTTTTCTAGCTCAGCCTTGACTAGCAGTGCCACGTGAGGGTGCATCTTACGGAGTTTTTGCTTGACTGGTTTAACTCCTGGTGTATTAGAAAGATGGTGCATAATAGGATCAGGATCTAGGTCTAGCATATCAGAGTACATCCATGCAAAATTGATCTTCTTTTCTGAAAAGAGTAGTGAAATCTTTCAATTATTCTATTGATAGTGATTGAGCTAAGTGAATGGTGTGTGATGTCTCTTGACTCCCAATGTTCACTGGCTGAGTTGGCTCAATCAATATAGAAGACCTTTCCTGAAAATGACTTGACAGTATATCAAGTATCTCACCTTCAGGCACCTCAGAGAGGTTTTCACCCTTAGTTACATCCTTTATTTTCTCTTTTTTAGATTCTGACATTGCCACAATGTGGTTTTCGCCATTAGATCTTTTATTTTTTTGATTTTTACGACTAAGATACTTGATGTCTGTTTTAGTCATATTTGCACTCTGTTCGCTAGTGGAAGAGTCCATGGGTTCAACTGCGTTGAGGTAATAGGTTAGCATGTAATCAGTGGCAAAAGTAGGTACATTCATAGGTTGGTCTTGTAGACTATAGTCAATTAATTCAGCATGTACCAAAGATAGAGTTTGGATAGGTTCGAGTGAGTTCGCGGTATTATCATCACAACTGCGAATCGAAAAGTCTAGTTCTAGAAGACTACCTTGCGTAAATGTCTCAAGACCAGGAAGAGTCAGAACATGAATATTAAAGTGCACGTTAATATTTAGTTGACCTAATCCAATAGACCTACCTGTAGCACCATTCTCTACACTAGACTGGACTTCATCTCGTGGTTCGACAGTAACAAGATCAGTAGATAGATTCTCATCATTTACATCAAATGATTCAAAGTTTGATGCTGAGCAGATATTGTCATAAATAGGATTGTTGTTAGAGTCATCAGAGTCATCGGATGAAGTTTTCGAGTCTTCTTCAAGTTATTGAGTGAATGTATGTATGGTATCAACACCAACATCTTTAATGTTGCAAGTTCCCTCAAGATTTGGTTCATTTATCATTTGTATCTAGCATACATGTTGACATAACCTTGATGGTTTTGTGAGTCCCTGTCGTCTACTCCATTCAGCTTCCTCTGGACTAATGACTGGTTCTTCTTCCGTAGCTTCCAATTCTTCTTGTGTAGTCCCATACTCAATTTGTTATGTCTTATTAGAGGGGTATATAATAGATGAAATTTTTTCTAGTATTCTTCCTTCTTTCAGCCTTTGTTCATAGTCTTCTTGTCTTTTTAGTCTGATTTCTTGTATCTCCTTTTCTAGCTTTAAGCACATCATCTCTTGATGGTCATCTATGATATCACTGGACTCTTCTGGAGTTTCTGTAATGGATGTATTGGAGAGGTCATCTAGACCCCATTCATACTCATTTGAGTCAGTTTCTGAATCTTCTACTTGTTGTCTACCAATGTATGTGACTGGAACTTTCTAGGGTGCAAACAATTCTCTGATTCTTTCTAATTCGTCTCTCATATCTTTTGGAACTTCAAGTCCTTGTATTGTTGTAGCTGATACCATCAGAACTTGAGTATTGACTATTTCTTCTCTCTTGATTGGTAGCTCCTCTTGTTCTTTTTCACACTCTGCTTGAGTTTGTTGAGTGTTGACTTCCTGTGATGTTGAAAGTGATCCTTTTCTTCCATTTAGACTTAGAAGCATGTTTTTGGTCTGATGTCTTTTCTGGATTGTACCCCAGTCCAGCCTTATCATTTGTGGACTTTGTTTGCAGCTAAATCAGTTCAATAATACCCTCATGATGTTTTCCCAGGGGACCGATACCTAAATATCCCATGCGTTGAATCATTTTATATCCTGGAGCATACTATGTCAGGGAAATCTCACAATGTCCTACTTCCTCGTTTTGACTATCTTCCTTGAAAAGCCACTTAAGAACAACATCCTCTTCTATTTCATCTACTAGGGAAGTAGAAGATTGTACAAAAAGACCATCATATATGGTATTTGGAGTTAAATTTTGTGTTCTCATAGCCTCTAATGGTTTGCCCAACTATTTCGGTGATGGAGGGACAAAAACTAATGAAAGTACTAGTTCTATCTTGTAGCCATCCATGCCAGTATTTGTAATCTTCAATTTATTTTCTAAGTCCTTCATCAGAGCTTCTGAACTTTCATTTGTAGAGGCTGCTCTATTATGAGGCACAAAGGTATCAGCAACTTTTGTCAATGCATTATAGGGGAGATTTGTATCAACAGGGATACTGACTTCAACTCTATTATAAGGGAATTTTAAGTATTGATCATATGTATATGGAACTACCTTCATATCATGAATCCACAACCTGCCCAGTAAGATATTGTATGACAAAGGAAGATCGAGTACCTATAAAATGACCTCTCTTTCTACAGGTCCCACCCTAATTGGTAATAATACCAGACCTTTAGAGGTCCTTTCTTCTTCATCATAGGCTTTAATTGTTATTTTCTTGGCCGGATCAATGACATTTTTAGAAAATCCTAGCTGTGTCAGAAGACTGTAAGTACAATTATTCAACCCCATGCCTCCATCTATCAAAACATGTTTAACTCTGTGTTTATGGATCATGGAATATGCAATGGTTGGTTATGTGAATGGTTTAGCGAGTTGTCATCTTCTTCAGAGAAGGTCAGATAGTGAGGTGAAGTCAGATGACCCACCTTAGATTGAAACTGATCAATATCCAAATCTTTTGGAACATTAGTTGTGAGCAACACTTTGTCTAGGATCTCTTTATGAGAAGAAGAGATTTTGAGCAATTCAAAGATGGAGATTTGAGCATTCATTCTTTTCAATTGTTCAACAATGCTATACCTAGAGGATGATGATGAAGTTAGTTGTTTAAATTTATCAAATGTTGCATCTTTTTGTTTGTTTGACGAGGTTGGTAGGTTTGATGTTGTTTGAGCTGGAGTTGAAGAACTAGCTCCTTGGAGAGTGACTTTCTTTTGAGAACGGGTCATAGCATTTGCATGTTGTGATTCATGTTGTTTGTCTTTGATTATAATCACAATGCAACATTCAGGTTGGGAAGACTCAATCATGTTGATCACATTGTCATTGCTGGTATAAGTGTAATTTACTCTGGCACCTCCTTTTGTCTTTGAGGAATCACCTTGTTCGTAAATAGGTAAAAGGTCCTTAAAAGCTTTGTGATCAGCATTTGTCAGGTGATTCCCGACAATAATTTTACTAGCATCTATGAGATCTTGAATCTCATGCTTGTGCTTCATGCGGTTGTTTGTGTTATGACATTTGTTTCGATGGTATTCGCAATATTCATTTTCTCTCCACCATTTTGGTTTGCCTTTGGGATCATATGGCCTAGAATTATCTGGTAATGTTATCAGA
This sequence comes from Cryptomeria japonica, assembly GCF_030272615.1. Classification (NCBI taxonomy): domain Eukaryota; kingdom Viridiplantae; phylum Streptophyta; class Pinopsida; order Cupressales; family Cupressaceae; genus Cryptomeria; species Cryptomeria japonica. Next base: position 389,358,657 of record NC_081414.1, on the reverse strand, counting down.
TCATTTGCCAATAAAGTTTTGAAAGCGGATTCGTATGATTCTTCCAGAGGAGTGAATTCGTGTCTAGGTTTCAAAAGCCAAGGTTTCTCTTTGTACCACTCTTTCACTTTCTTCAGAGGATTTTCTATTGCGGTTTCAGCTGCTTTGAGTGCTTGTGTGCCACTAGCCAAGTTAAATATCGTGGGCTTCAAGTTTGTTTTAACAGTGTCTACGACTCTATCATTAACAACATTTTTGTTGCTATCTTTGCCATATTTCCAATATTTGTTCTTTTCTTTGGAATAAGATCTTGGTTGTGTTTCTTTCCAAAGTGAGATATCTCCCTTCTTTATAAGCACATCTTCCATTCAGATAGCATTATCTACCATTTTGTTGAATGATGGGTGCACTTGCATCTGGATACTATATTTCAATTCAGGGATCAGATTGTTGACGAATATATCCATTTTCTCGAAATCTGGAGTAGGCCATGAATATCTAGAGAACATCTTTCTCCATCATTGGAGAAAAGTGAGAAAGGGATCTCTTGTTTTGTGTTTGGTATTGCAAAGTTCTATCATAGTGACTGGGTGACGAATGTTATAGGAGTATTGTTGTAGAAACAGTTGGATTAATTCTTCAAAAAACTTTATTCCCATAGGTAGGCTTGAGAACCATTCCATAGCTTGTCCTCCTAAACTTCTTGGGAAAAGGCACATGAGATACATTTGGTCGTGCATGAACTCCATACATAAAGCACAAAATTCTTTGATAGGGTCTTGGGGATCTGAGTTGCCATCATATTTATCAAATTTTGGGATCTCCACTCGTGAAGGAAATGGAGGCATGTAAATGTTTTTGTCAAATGGAAATGGGCATATTGTGTCTAGAGAATATTGTTTTGGTGATTTATCCTTGTTTTTTAGTTCTGTGATCTCAGTTCATAAGGCTTGTAATTGTTTGTTTACCATTACTAAGGGTTACTCTTCCTCTTTAGTGATGAAGGTCTCAACATTATAACTAGTAGGAAGTTTAGCGCCTTATTTTGCTAGTTCTAGAAAATAGTCTTCTTTTTCTCTAGCTATGATAACCTTCATCATTTTTTGGAAATCTTTATCCTCTTGACAATTTTGTATATCAATTTCTGGAGGTTCAGAGGCTTCAGATTCACTTGATGAGGAACCACTGTCAGTAGTATGTATACTAATATCATCACGGGCAGTGTGTTTAGCAACTTGTCTTTCTTGTTTTGTTCCAGATATGGTGGGAGATAAGGGTTGATCAAAAACTGGCATATCTGATGATGAAGGTTTATCAGTGTGAGGATCCTTTATGTAAAATGGATTATTTTGATATGAAAAGGATTACCCTTTGCCTTTGGCATATTTCTTATGATAAATTCTTCTTTGAATAGGCATTTTTATTGACTAATGTGACCTAAAGTTGGTTGTGATGCAGAAGTCAAGATCAAATTTGGAGCTAGTTGTTCGTTTAACGTACCGATTGAGAGAAGCAACTAAGATCTAGTCTGGTTTCAGGAAAGATCTATCCTATATAAGATGTTTATCTAAGTTACCTAGTTTGATTTAAGAGAAGTGACTAAGACTCAGTCTGGTTTCAGGAACGATCTATCCTATGTAAGACATTATCTAAGTGACTTAAATTTGATAAGTAGTTGATTGAACTAGCTAAAAGATGATTGACAAAATCATGCAACACAAATGGCAGAGGTACATTGTTTTGATCTGTTTATGCTCAGGATTATGATAACTAGTTTTATGCTCGCTATAGACTATTTTAGGCAAGATTGGTTGTTATGGACTAACAAAATCAGAGATTTGTACGATAGGTTTTATGGGACTAGATGACAGTGTAATAGCTTCAAGATGATGACAATAGTATTTTGTACGAGTTGTTGCCTAGTACCGTACGACATATGGGTAAGTCTGAAACGACAAACTGATCAGTGCAATGATTTATCGTATGACACAAAATGCAAGATCGAATGACAGTTCCCTTATCAAGACGATATATAATCAGGTATCGTACGACACAGAAGGCAGGCTCAAACGATAGACTGTTAAGATTGATGGAATCTCGTATGAAAAATATGTATGTAGCAAGACGATAAATTAGAAGATTAGCACTACAGTTTACTGGACAAAGGCAAAATTCTGAGTTTTCAATGACCGAGTATGACTAGTTTTGAGGTGGATTGAGTTTCGACTAGGATAGACTAGTTTTGACATGGATAGAGCTTTGACTAGGATAGACTAGTTTTGACATGGACAAAGTTTTGACTAGGATAGATTAGTTTTGACACAGACAAAGTTTTGATCACTGAGTTTGTTTCTTATTTTCTCTAGTTTTGGTATTCTAGTTTTAGTTTTAGGGATGAAAACACAGAAAACACGTAATATGAATAATAACTCCAATTACAGTATGCAAACCCTATGGAAATTGGTGAGAGAAGAAAACCTTTGCTTGTAGACTCAGGTACACACCCAATAGCTAATCAGAATATGGTCACTAAGTCTCATGCAATGGATTCTCAACATTGTATTAGCCGACTCCAAATGCTAATGGGGGCACAAAATGACAAGTATCTTGGGAGAGTTACTATCTATCTTCCACAAAGATTATCCCCCCTTTCAGAGGTCAATTGGGTAGCTTCTAATTTTAATTGGAACTAGTAAGGGATCCGTTCGGTGCATCGAGGTATAAACTCAATTAAGAGGTCTCCCAGCCAAGACACGACACTTCAATTAAGTCATTACATATATGGTTAGATAGATATAAGCATGAATATGAAAACCATAACAAATAGACTAATTGCCTTCTAAAAGATGTGAGTATAAGATTGCTCTCATATTGTATAAGCAATATCAGTGACTAGACTACACGAAGATGAAGGATTTAATCTATATGAGCATAAGATTAAGATAAATGGATGCAAGATGGATGAATAGATTCAAGCAATCATGAAAATATGCAAAAAGATATTAAACTAAGATGCAATAATCTCAAAAATCAAGCACAATATCTTCAATGACTCCATAGAAGAAACTGTATAATAACAATAAATCTCCAGGGTGTTTTAAATGAGAGCTGAAGGTTGAATTTATAGAGAATCACAAGAGAGATCAAGAAAAAGCACAATTTAGGATTAATTGAAATAATTGAGAAATCAGATTCAATTAGTCTTGAGATAGATTCCAATTATAGCTTAATTTAAATGCATTCAGATTATAAGTTCGAGTTGCATTGGTGATATAATTAATTAATTCCATGCACTTGTGATAAAAATAGGTGATTCCATGCGATTCTTTGATTTATTCAAGAAAAGAGTCTTTTCAATGCAACTGAACTTCTTTTTCTCAAAAGCTTTGAGTTCTAATTTTAGAGAATGATTAATAATTCAATTTAATTGCTTTTCTGATTTCAAGTTAATCTCAATTTAGAACAAGAAATAATATCTCAAGTTTGATTTCTCTCAATTCAATTCTTTTATTCTATTTTCAATTTAACTCTTGCTTTGCATATTGATTCCTCTTGTAATAAATTAATTCCTTTTTTGTATGATTAAATGGAAAATTTATTAATTAAATAAATATACTAGGATTAAAATATGATTATTGATCAAAATGATATTCTTGAAATGATTCAATTAATTAAATAAATATTTAATTAATATTGAGTAATTGATTTGCCATGTAATATTTGATGATTGAAAAATTAATTAATTATGTGCTCAAGATTGATTTAATTGTCTTTGGTTAGGACCTCGGTGATGTTGTCGAGATTAGGGGCCAATGGTTTAGATGATCATTTTTAGGGTATTACAACCATGAGTGCTAAACACCTTCATAACATTTAACAACCTTCCTTCAACCTTTAGATAATATCTGCGTGATTCGCACAAGGATCTGCTTATTTTTGCTCTTCACAATGATCTCAACATGCACACATATATCTTGCAAATAAGATCTTATAATTATTTATACAAAACCTAAGACCTCATGATTAGGTCATCTCCCTAAAGATATTAAATTTATAAAATAATTCTTGATGCAATACAAAATGTTGGCCTCAATACATTTACACATTATCCATTCAATAAACCATTTCCAAAACGTGTCGTGCTGATCTGGAACATGATATCTTGTACGGGTCCATAACCTAGACCTATCTACCAGTAAAGGCAAATATTTGAACCTGATCAGACCAATACGAAAAACACCAAATGTAAACATCCAATCCATGTCTTTGACATAACCAAATGATAACAAGTCATCATCAACTTCCTGAGCTGTCGGTGAAACATATACTAGTGACTGTGCATAAGCCAATATCTATACCGGGACCACAATGTGTTGGTTCAACAACAAACCAATATAACCAGAGTGCCAAATCAATAATGTAGACCTCTAGAAAGATAAGTGTTGACATCAATGACAAAACCAATGCAACGCATGATGAAGTCATCCATAATACCAACAATCTCCCCCTTTGGCATTGATAGAAACACTAGATGGAAAAACATCTAAGTGACAAAAACAGAATGCCAAATACCAACAATCTCCCAAAATAGATCAATACAAAGTTCTGTACCAAAAACATAAACAATATAACCAAAACCAAAATACATCTCTCCAAGTACAATATTTTTCCATAGACATCTCTCCCCCTTTGACATCAAATGCCACAATAGTCAAGAATAAAAACATAATATACAACTAACTACTACCCCTGAGAAGTATCTCTCCTTCATCAAAACCGGAAAAAGATTTTTATGTTATTCCCTGCTGGTTTGATGCCAATCTTCATCATTCGAGTCTCTGTCGCTGGGGTGATTACCCCAAGCTTCTCTCTGAGATATTCAAATGTTTCCTTAGGAAAAGGATTTGTAAAAATATCTACAATTTTCTCTTTAGTATTCACATAAACCAATCTCACTTCATTTGCTTCAACATTTTCTTTTAGAAAATTATACTTAATATAAACATGTTTTGTTTTAGAGTGAAATACTGGATTCTTTGATATATCTATTTCTACTGAATTATCACAGTAAATAATTACCGATTCATTGCATTTTACTTTGATATCCTTCAATATTTGTTTGATCCATAATACCTGAGTGCAATTAGTTGCAGCTGCAACATATTCTGCTTCTATTGTAGATAATGATGTGCAAGTATGCTTCTTGTCGATCCATGAGATTAATCTTCTACCAAGAAAGAATGCTCCACCAATGGTACTCTTTTTGTCATCCACATCTCTTGCCCAATTTGCATTTGTATATGTACATAACTCAAAATTGTCATCCTTAGGATACCATAAACCAAGATTTGTTGTGCCTTGTAGGTACCAAAAAATCCTTTTTACTGCAATTTCATGATTTTCTTTAAGATTGCTTTGAAATCTCGAAACAATACACACTGCATTCATTATATCGGGTCTGGTTTGTGTCAAATTTAGCAACCCTCTAATCATAGATTTGTACCTTGATGGATTTATAGGAGCTGAATCATCCTTTAATGCCAATTTATCAGTTATAGTCATAAGAGTGCTTACCGATTTGGAGTTTTCTATTCCAAATTTCTTCAAGAGTTCCTTCAAGTATTTTGTTTGACATATGAATATACCTTTATCTATTTGAGAAATATGCAAACCTAGAAATTTTTTTATCTCTCCAATCATAGACATTTCAAATCTTCGTGCATCTTATTAGCAAAGTCTTTACATAACCCTTCTTCTCCTCCAAAAATGATATCATCCACAAATACTTCAATAACCAAAATGTCATCATTGGTAATTTTGTAATACAAATTACTGTCAGCATTACCTTTTGTGTATCCAAGCTTTAGAAGATATTTATCTAGTCTAGCATACCAAGCTCTGGGAGCTTGCTTCAATCCATATAAAGCTTTCCTTAACCTGCAAACCATATCCTTATCATATGGTAATGAAGATCCATCAGGTTGTTCAATGTAAACTTCTTCAATATCTCCATTCAAAAAAGCACATTTTACATCCATATGATAAGCCTTATAGTTCTTGTGAGCTGCAAATGCAAGAAATAGTCTCACTGCTTCAATTCTCGCTACCGGTGTAAAGGTTTCATTATAATCAATTCCTTCTTTCTAAGAATAACCTTTACAAACTAATCTTGCTTTGTTTCTGATTACTTCACCATCTTCATTAAGTTTATTTCTAAATACCCATTTAGTTACAATTACATTTTTGTCTTTAGGTCAAGGAACTAATGTCCAAGTATTATTATTTTCAATCTGTTCTAATTCATCTTCCATTGCTTTTATCCAATGTTTATCTTGACATGCTTCAACAACTGATGCTGGTTCAACTTGAGAAATTAAACATACCTCTTCATTTGCCAATCTTCCTCTTGTCATAATACCTTGATTTTTATTTCCAATTATCTGATTTTCTAAATGATTCAATCTTACATACCTGGGTTTATTTTGATTTCCACTTACAAACTGTTGTTCTTCAGTCATAGTTGAGTTTTCTGATGATGTCGATGTGGCTAGTTCTTCATTTTGTTCCGGTACAATCTGTGTCGGTTCATTTATAATCATTTATACTGTCAATTCAGAACCTATAGATCTTGATTCTCCTCTAAAATGTTAATCTATCTTCACATTAGTACTTTCAATGATTTTATGCAGTCTTTTATTATAATATCTATATGCCTTGCTTCTAGTTGAATAACTAAGAAATATTCCTTCATCACTTCTAGGATCAAATTTTCCAATAGACTCATCTCTCCTAATATAGCATTTCCTTCCAAATATTCTAAAATATTTAAGAGTAGGAATATGACCGAACCATAGTTCATAAGGGGTCTTACTGGTTTCACCTTTGATATGAACTCTATTGAAAGTATAAACCATTGTATTCACTGCTTCTCTCCAGTACATATGAGGTAGATTTGCTTCCATCATCAGTGTTCTTGTTGTATCCAGTATAGTTTTGTTCTTTCTTTCCACAACTCCATTCTGCTAGGGTGTCTGGGGTGTTGATAGTTATCTTTTGATTCCATTATCTTCACAAAATGCATTGAATTCCTTAGATGTAAATTCTCCTCCTTGATCAGATCTCAAACATTTGATTTTCTTGTTGGTTTCATTCTTTATCATTGCCTTGTATATCTTGAATCTCCCAAAATCTTTTGATTTCTCCCTGAGAAAATTAACCCAACACATTCTAGAATAATCATCAATTATTAGCATAAAGTATCTATCACCGTGAAGACTCCTTGTTCTTGTTGGACTACATAAATCAATATGAATTAAATCAAGAATATTATTAGATTTTTTAGAAATGCTCTTAAATGTTGTTCTAACTTGCTTTCCCATTTGACATTCCTTACATACCGGATTATGAGGTTTCACAATCTTAGGTAAATCCCTTACTTCCTTGGTTTAACTAATCTTTGCAATGAAATCAAAGTTCACATGACAGAGTCTTTTATGCCATAACCAAATTTCATCAATCTGAGCAATCAAACATGTCTTATCACTAGTATTCAAATGAAAGATATTACCTTTAGTCTGATTACCGATTGCAATCTCCAATCCAATTATGTTCATGATTTTGCATTTTAAGTTCTTGAATTGTAATTGAAATCCTTTTTTCACTAACTGGCCAACACTCAAAAGATTATGCTTTAAACCTTCAACATAATAAACATTGTTAGTATTATGCTTACCATCCAAAGATATAGTGCCTCTTCCTTTGATTAAACAAGCTTTGTCATCTCCAAATCTTACTAGACCTCCATGACATTCCCAAAATGATAAGATTTTGCTTTTATCACCAATCATATGATGCGAGCAACCACTATCAATGATCTGTTCATCCTTTTCTTCAATTTTTGCTGCTAATGTCTGCTCTACTGGCTTGACAACAGGTGCCAGTTGATCTTCTTTTATTGCAACAAATGCCCATCCACTATCTACTAGATCTTCATCAGAGTCATCTGTAACACCTTCATCTGCATAGTAACATGACTTATCTCTATTTTTCTTAAATCTGTATCTCTGATATTCAAGGTTAGGCTTATATGTTCTCTTTGCCTCATCTCTTAGTCTTGAATGTCTATCAGGACACCTAGATGCCAGATGACCAACTTTATTGCAATTATAACATTTGAAAGGTGATTTACCTTCATACTTACTTCTTGTTGGACCTTTAGGCATCTTCCTTGCAAATAGTGCTTCATTTTCTCTTCTGATATCTTCAAGTTCTTTTGCATAAAGTCCTTTCCAATAAGATTTGTCAGATGATGATGATGATGTTGATGTTTTGAAGGCTATATCAGTCTTGACTGTAGCAACAGAACCAAATTCTTCAAGTTCAAATGTTGAAAGTTTTCCAACCAAAGTATCTCCAGATACTGATGTATTAGGCATTGTTCTCAACTCATTAATAGCTATCACTTTCATTTTGTAAAAAAGTGGCAAAGCTCTTGAAACTTTAGAAACAAATTCATCTTCACTTAAAGATCCTCCACAACATTGTATTCCTAAAACAATTTCATTAACTCTTTCCATAAATGTAGAAATTATTTCATCCTCTTCCATTTTTAAATTTTCATACCTGACCCGATAACATTCCAGTTTTGCAATTTTGACAATGGAATCTCCTTCATTCAATGTTTCTAGTTTATCCCAAATAGATTTTGCAGTAGATCTGTCTAATAATCCCATGATTTTTTGATCTGATAATGCACTTAGAAGTGCTTCTCTTACTTTGCAATCATTCTCCAAGTCTTTAGCCAAGGTCAGTAAATTAGGGTTATTCGGAGTAGGAGCAACATAACCATTCTATGTAACATCCCATATATCTCTTCCAATGAAATTCAGATGTGTTTCCATCCTGATATTCCATATACAATAGTTAGTTCCATCAAGTTTGGGACTGTCCTTCCTGAAGATATTTGCTGCCATAGGATCTCCTCAAGTTGTTAGGCTTCTGCAAAAAGAGGACTGGGCTCTGATACCAGTTGTTAGGAACCGAGAAGGACAACTGAGAGGAGGGGTGAATCTGTTGTCAATAAATTGCAACCCAAAAACAATTATTTCCACTTAAAACTTAGTGTCAGTAAAATAGATTAATAGTTATATTATTAGTGATATAACCTAATGCATGAAACAGAAAGGAAAAACAACATCGACAACACATGACACAGAGATTTTGACGTGGAAACCCTATAAGGGGAAAAACCATAGTGGGAAACCTTACCCACAATTAGATGATACTACTACAGGTAGTAAGTGAATACAATAATGGGGTCTACATGTGCAGAAAGGCCAAACACCTAGAGCTCACTGCTCAATCATAGAATAGGAGTCACACTGACTACAATTGGATGGTTAAATCCAATAACAATGTACTGCTTCAGTATAGCATCTACAATGTTAGATTCACTACCAGTTTAATCTCTAACCATGAGTGCCAAACACCTTCATAACCTTTAACAACCTTCCTTCAATCTTTAGATGATATTTGTGTGATTCGCACAAGGATTTTCTTATTTTCACTCTTCACAATGATCTCAACATGTACGCATATATCTTGCAAATAAGATCTTATAATTATTTATACAAAACCTAAGACCTCATGATTAGGTCGGCTCCCTAAAGATAATACATTTATAAAATAATTCTTGATGCAATACAATATGTCAGCCTCAATATATTTACACATTATCCAATCAATAAACCATTTCCAAAACATGTCATGCTGATATAGAACATGATATCTTGTACCGGTCCATAACCTAGACCTATCTACCGGTAAAGGAAAATATGTGAACCCGATCAAACCAATAAGAAAAAACACCAAATGTAAACATCCAATCCATGTCTTTGACATAACCAAATGATCTCTAGATGATAACAAGTCATCATCAACTTCCTGAGCTGTCGGTGACTGTGCATAAGCCAATATCCATACCAGGACCACAATGTGTCGGTTCAAATATAAACCAATATAACCAGAGTGCCAAATCAATAATGTAGACCTCCAAAAAGATAAGTGTTGACATCAATGGAAAAACCAATGCAAAACATGACGAAGTCATCCATAATACCAACAGTTGCGTAGGGTTTGCTTTCAGAAGAAAATTTTAATTCCAATAGTAATATAGTAGAATGGCCAACCCAATGAAGAGTGCCACCTTTCCTACTGAAAAAATTCCATAGAAGGGAAAATCTTCCTCCACCATGCTTGAAATTACACATGCCACACCTTTGGCCATCATCCACCAAGCCTCTACAACTTCTAATAAGCTTGTTGTTGGACCAAACCCTCCCTCTGCCACTCAAACCCCTCCTAGCATTTAATCAAACCAACCTTCCTAGGAGGAATCCTCAAAACCAAAGAGGAAGCAAGTTCCAAGGAAGGCACCTATTGTGATTCCTAATGACGATCCATTTGTCGATGAACCAAATCCTTCTCCACAGGCTAAAACCCCAACCCCCAAGAGGAGAAAATTTCCCGCTAAGAAGCCCACTGCAACGTCCTTTGCGTAGGCCTCTCTTGATGTAGTAGAATTGGACCCCCAGGAAGAGGCTCCTAAGCCAAAAAGAAGAGAAGCCCCTGCAAAGAAGGCAACATCCTCCTTTGTCGAGCAAGCCCCTCCTACTGTGGAAAACCCTACCCCTACTCAATAGGAAGAACCCTCACAAGCCCCATCTTCTTCAGTCCCAACCAAGAGTGCTGATGAAATACCATCATAGGTGGAGGAGAAATTGGAAGAGATGGAAAAGAAGAAAATAAGAGAAGCAAGGGGTTTACACCAAGACCTTTCGGAGTTATTCAAAGGCTCCACCATGCATGAAACCTTCAAGACAACATGTACTGATAGGAGTTCCCACTATAGGGATGGTATCACCATAGATAGGGGGTGGGATATCTTTTATTATTTCTATGGGAACAGGGATAAGCCAACCCCAGTCTCAAACCCTAGAATCTCAATTTGGGCAAATTGGTGATCCCAAATTTGTGGAGCCAATGTTAATCAAGGAACTAGGCAAGCACTATTATCCTCAAAGTATGATAGTAAGAATGGCCATTGGTTATATTTTGGTGGATGTATCAAAAGGAGCCATCATTCAGTTCTTTGACTTAGATAAAAGTTCCCTCAAGACCGTTGATATGAAAAGATTAGGGATTGAATATACTTCAAAGAGGAAGTTTTACAAGGAATGATTGTTGCCCTAATATAAAAAAAGATGTACAAATGGGGGAAGAACTATATTTTGCATTTAGAAAAGGAACCTTTCAGTCTGTCAACTTTTAAGGACTATTTTGTGAAAAATTACTATGTTATATGTCATATTTTGGGAGAGGATTGTGGGCTGACTTAGATGAAAATTGAATACATAATGATGTCCATTAAGATTCAACATCCTGATACCAATGAGTTGTATGATTTTTCTGATTATATTCAAGAGAGGATACATGACAGACTGATAAAGGCAAAAGATGATAAATTCCAATTGGACTTCAAACATTATTCCTTATTGTGCCATATGATACTTTTCCAAAATAGGACAGATTGGGTTGAGGCCTTATGAGTGAAGAAAATTGATCCTTGAATAGGAAATAGGTGGCCAATTCAGAGATGGACTCAAGTATGGGATAAGGGGTCAAGGTACTCAAATTACAGAGCATTCTTTGACAATTTTGTTGTTAAGGTCTTAGGGATGTGCGGAGTCCATCTTCCAAGGCTTCCAATTAACATAGTGAAGGCCTTGAGAATAAAAAGTGCATGGGCTAAAAATGTTGAATATCTAGAGGGGGCATTTTCCCATAATTTTGGTGATTTTCTTTGCTATGTTGACTGTACAATAATGAGGGTGTATGGGTTCCCTCAGCCACCTCGCATCCTACCAATCACTATCTACCCAAGACTTGCTTCATGTAATTCATGTGGCAGCTCATGTGGATGGCAAAGGACCTAGTCAAAACTAAGAAAAAGGGAACACACCTTCCTCGGATGACTATATATGGAGATCTGAATGTGGGAAGTGAAACTCTTGAGAAGGTGTAGAGCTTTGTGGTAAATAAATATCACCTCAAAGTGGGTCAAGTGTAAAATTTTGATCCTAAGGGCTACATAAATCACTTGAGAACCCTAAAAAATGAAAGTAAAAGGCTACTCCCACCATTTTGATGAGCGTGAGGAACTAATAAGGAGTTTTGGTCTAGGTGAAGCTATTCAAAGAAGGAAAAAGTGGGAGTATTTAACGAAGTTAGAGAGGGAAAGGAGAGAAGAGGACCTTGAATTCCAGGGATTTTGTTCAAATATACAAAATAATTTTGCTAGAATGTTAAATAAAATGAGAATCTTTGAGACCATAGTCTCCAATGAGATTGCATGGAGAGAGGTAGAGAATCCAAGAGAAAAGTTAGAAGAAAGGCCTATAGATATTCTTCTAGTTGTTCCCAAGGAAAAAGAAAGGAATTTTGTTTGAGGAAGCTTCTCAGGATGCCTCCTCATAGCTTGCTCCACAAGAAGAACATCCTGTTGCAGGTGTGATCAGAAAAATTGAAAAGGGGAAGGCTATAATATATGATTTTGTATCGATTATAGATGATGAGATGGATGCAAATGTCCAACCACCATCTCCCCCTAGGGAAGCCTTCAAAGATGATGAGGCAACATAGGTACTCTTAGACTTGGACAGGTGATGTAGAGCCCCAAGGAACAAAGGCTTCTCACCCAAACTCAATCCACTAGACCCTCAAATAAGGTCTCAACATTCACATGGATTCTTGGACAACCCTGAAAGCAACATGAAAGGATTCCTCTACACTCCCCTTTTCTCAATGGGACCCCACTATATCCATTAAAACTCATGGAGATAAAACTTCTCACTTCAATACTATTCTTGACACCAACTCTCATGTAGCCACTTATGGCTAACTTGATTTATAACACACTCACCTTTGCAGAATAGGTATGGACCCTATAGAACCTTTTTTATAACCTTAGGAACATTGATTACAACCAAAACAACTCCCTTTTGTTTCTACAAATGCAATCAAGATGACTGCCCTCAACAAGATGCTTATTCCTAGTAGCCCTGCTTTGAAATTTTAAGGAAGAAATAGGAAATATTCCTAATGATACCATATAATCTTGACACTTTTTGATGCCTCCATTGATGGCACAAAACACTTCAAAAACTTAGAACCCAACTCTTGCATTAATTGGGTCAAACGTTGCTGCTACAGGAGGGCTAAAAGAGCTTTTAGGCTATTTTTACAAAGCAACCCCACTCCAAAGGTCTGATCCAAATATACTAGTAGATGAAAAAGGTCTAAAAACATTCCCAAACATCAAATCCATGGTCATATAGTGTCCAACACACTTTTCTTTACCTCTACATAATTTTTAGCAATCAAAACAGGTTAGTCACATGAGGATACCTAGTGTAGGGCTTGGTCCCAAACTCCACCAATTCAACAAAACACTTAGAAACCTCAAGAATATTAAAATAAATTGATTCCCCTTCCATTCCTCAAAATTTGAGCCAATTTGGCCAAAGGAATGTGGGGTTAAGAAGACATTTCCTTAGAAGCCCTGGTTTTGGAGGGTTTTTCAGACCGTCTGTTACAAAAATGCAGATATCTTCTTTATTACAAAGTCTTTTCCTGCCAAATAAAAATCAAAAGAAAATCAACTCAAAGGCCTATTTAGATCAATGACTTAGACTGCACATGAATTCCATACAAGGCACTGTTTTACAACAAATTTATGGAAATTTTTGAGTGTTTACTGAATCTGATCACAATTTTACATCCAAATTTCATCATCATCATTCTTCTCGACCTTCAAGGATTTAAAAAAGGTTTAACCAACCTCCTCAACTGACTCCAACTGAAATTTTAATTAGGTAGCCATTGGAGGGAGATTAGTTACAAATTGACAACAAAAGTTGTCATGAAATTTGACAACTTTGCACAAACTTCATGACTTATGACTTTTGCCTATGTAACCTATTAGGAAACATCATAAACCTTACATATAGGCCACATAGAAGAAAAAATACATTACTTGCCTCATTTAGGTATGTTGGATGTCATTTGACCATGGTTGACCAAATAAGTCCTAAGAAGCTCATACTACAAAATGGCATCAAAGCCTTACATAGATAATCAAAAAAACTCAAATGGTCTTGAAAGAAATTATTACAACTCAAAAACATTCAAATAACCTACAAACACTTCTAAGAGCCTTCATTTCTCAAATGGTCTTCAAATCCTACAAGGTGCTCCTGTACCGTACTCTTGGGGGGCATAGAAAACTCAAGTCTCTTGAGGAATGAGGTCTGCAATAGAATGTCCATGCTTTTGAATGTCATCTTCTATCATCCACATAGCATATTCATTAGGTAATCCACTCCACTTGACAAGATACTCCTTATAAGTCTTCTTTCTATTCTTCTTGACCACCTTGGTGTCCAAGATGTTGTCCAACTATAGTGGTTGGATATGTGGTAGATCCTTGACCCAACCTTCATCTACTTCTAATTGCAAACCTACATCTGAACTTGCAACATCACCTTTTTAAGGAAACAAATCTAAAACATTGAAAATGGGTGATATTCCTAAGCCTTGAGGAAATTCAATCTCATAGGCATTAGGACCAAACTTATGCACAATCCTAAAAGGACCAATCTTCTTCATGAGAAACTTGGTTGGATGCCCCTTTAGAAGTCTCTCTTTCTTCAAGTGTTTCATCACCAAATCTCCCACCTTATACTGCACATCTCTCTTCTTTTTATTGGCCTTCTCTTTGTACTTCTCAGTGTTCTTTTGGAGAGTTTCTCTTACTCTATCATGAATGTCTTTCATAGCCACTGCAAAGTTCTCCCTGAGCACTCCTCCTCTCCGATCCTTGTACATCTCTTAGTTCTAGAATTCCTCTTGGATGAATCCCATATACAACCTCAAAAGAACTTTTTCATGTGCTTCTATTGATAGAATCATTATAAGAAAATTCAGCTTGAGGGATGATCATATCCCAAGCTTCTCCATGCTTCTTTGTGAGACATCTAAGAAAATTTCCCAATGATCTATTCACTACCTCAGTTTTTCCATCAATCGGAGGGTGATAGGCTAATGTGAATGACAATTGAGTCCCCAACTTCTTCCACAATGTACACCAAAAGTGTCCCACAAACTTAGAGTTCTTGGCAGTTACAATGTTTAGAGGCAAACCATGGATTCTAACAATTTCTTTGAAGAATAATCCAACAATATGGGAATCATCATTAGCACATTTACAAGGCAAAAAGTGAGCCATCTTACTAAATCTGTCTACTACAACAAAAATGTTGTCAAAACCTCTTTGAGTCCTAGGAAGACCTAAAACAAAATCCATGCTGATACTCTCCTATGGCCTATTAGGAATAGGGATTGGTTGATATAAACCTGAATTTGATGATGTTCCCTTAGCCCTTTGGCATATACTACAACTTTCAACAAACTTCCTGACATCTGAAATTGCAACTTTGGCCAAAAATAATACCTCTTCACCTGTTCCAAGGTTTTATCAAGCCCAAAGTGACCTCCCAAACTACCACAATATTTCTCCTTGATAATGTTCTCCCTCATGGAGCATCTAGGGATACACAACTGACTCCCTTTGAACAAAAACCCTTGTTGTAAAAAAAACTCAAAAAAATCAAAATAATTGAGTGCAAACCTCATATATCTCACTCAAATCTTCATCATTCTTGTACATTTTCTAGAGGGAATCAATTCCCACACTTTGTAACTGAATTTCTTGCACCATGCACACCCTTACACTCAATTAATTGGCCACTTTATTGGCATGCCCCTTCTTATTTTTTATGGTAAATATGTAGGCTTGAAGGTGTTCAACCCACTTCAAATGCTTGTGACCTAGCTTCTTCTGTCCATTCAAAAAACTAAGAGCATGATTGCCAATATAAACAATGAATTCTTTAGGTAAAAGATAATGTCTCCATTTCTTCAAGGCTTGCACATTGCATAAAACTCCAAATCATATATAGAATACTTCCTTTTAGCATCATTAATTTTCTCACTAAAGAAAGCCACTGGTTTGCCCTCTTGACTCAAGACAACCCCTATGGCAAGATTACTAGCATCACACTCCACTATGAAAAACTTGTTAAAATCAGGCAAAACAAGAATAGGTTGTTGTGCTACTCTCTTTTTTAGATACTCAAAATATTCATTTGCTTCATTTGTCCAAGAAAACTTACATTTTTTACCTCCCTTGATTGTGTCTAGGATAGGTGCACATATATGATTGAAATTTTTGATGAACTTTCTGTAAAATGTTGCCAATCAATGGAAACTCCTCACATCACCTATTGTCTTGGGTGTTGGCCATGACAAGATAGCCTTCACCTTTTTTGGATCCATCTTCAAATCCCCCCTAGAGATTACAAAACCATGATAGACAAGATCCTCCTTCATGAAGATACTCTTCTCCATGTTGATCGACAACTTTTCATCATGCAACTTCTTCAAAACCAAGTTCAAGTGCTCCAAATTCTCCTTTGTCCTGCAAGGGTATAAAAAAACAACACTAAAAAGAAAAATAAAAACAAAACAAAAAGGAAAACAAAGGCAAAAGACACAAAAAGGCACACAACAAAAGTTGAGAACCAAAAACAAGACCACAAGTCAACTAGCCGAAGAGACCTCGATATCAAAATATCTCAACAACTAATATCATTCTTGAAAAATTCCATCTCAAGAACACAAGAGATCACATAAAAGAGAAAAGAAAGCATCATCCATGAACTCCAAGTAGTCAAGCTATGATTTCATGAGAAGAAGAACAGAGAGGGCATGGTTACACTCTAGACATGATTATCTAGGTGATCCATGAGAAGAATGATGAGAGAGAACATAGATACCTCATCCCTAGATGTTTTCATCTAAGTGATCCATGTTGGGGAGGAGAGTAGGAATAGTCTATCCCTATTCCGCTAGTTCCACTCATCCTCGTGTGTGTGTGTGTGTGCAAGTGATGTCTGGTTTCAAGTGTATAGCACCCCGTATAAGAGTTTCTTTCCTCTGGTTTCAAGTGCTCTTCAACCTATTTAAGACATGTAATGTAAATGCAAATTCCAAGGGGAGATTGTGTGTACAAATGTGTGTGCTAATTCCAAGGGGCGAATGTGTGCAAATTTGAGAACATCTCGTAGACTCTCATATAAGAGTTTTGCTCTGGTTTCGAGAATGTGTAACCTCAATTGAAACAGATGCATGCTTGGTTTTGAGGACATCCCGTGTAATAATTTTTGTCTAGTTTTGGTGATGTGTATCCCTGTCTAAGACACATATCAAATGTTGCATTTAGTTTCTGGCGTGAAGCATATCATGTAAGAGTTTTTCTCTGATTTCAATAATGAACACCCTGTTTAATACATGCAAAAATATAGTACAATATGGTATAAAGGGAGCATTATGGGTTCCCCCTTAAGATGTCAACATAGTCCTATGTTGATGTCTTAAGGAAGTTTAGAAACAAGGATACCTAACCTTCAACACCAAGGAGATATCCTTTAGGCCACAGTGTCATAAATCCAAGCTAGAGAGGGAATACTCTTCAAGCAAGGATAAGATAGTTGAAAAAGAGATATCTTGCAGCGAGTGTAAAGGATATCCTTGGAGGAGAAGAGATCTTTTCTCAAAATACATCTACCTCCAAGAGGAGTTTCTTTAAACAAACATGACATTTTCTACAAAAATAAAGGAAGGAGAACAAGAATGCACACTTTCCTCCTATTTCTAGGTGAAAGAGATTCTTGATGAAGGATGACATAATTTTTAACCAATGTGAGGGGGTAAGTTTATGATAGGTATACATTGACTAGTGAAGAAAAGGTTGTAGCCAAGGACTTATACCTCTTGTATAAGAGAGAATCCTTGAGAAAAAAACAACTTCACACAAGGAATGATGCCAAATTATAAAAAAAACACTGCTCAACAAAGGAAAAGTAGATCCTTAGAGAGGGTAAGGGAGAGAAATCATTCCCCCCCAGGTGGAAGGACAATGAGAAGAATTACACAACTTCTAGAGAAAGATTATTCATAAGAGATACCATCTCAAACAAAGAATAGGTCCTAACCAAGGAACAAACATGTGCTCACATGAAGGATAATCCCATGTAAGATGAGATGTCAAGTTATGAATAATAGAACTTTAAAGGAAGAGGTAATATTCAAAGAGGAAGAGTGAGAAAAATAATGATAACCCTTCTAAGAAGAGATTAGACATGAACAAATGCACAATATACTCATATAGATAAATATCCAATGTAAGAATCTCCATAGAAGATAAAATCCTTAAAGAGAGAAAGGGGAAGAAAAATCTTACATATTCCTCTTAAGGAGAGATTATTCATAAAATATATACCATGTCATATGAGAAAGGATATCAAAACATGAGAAATGCAACCCCTTAAAGGAATAATGAAACTTTAGAGAGGAAGGGAGAAAGGGGGAAGCCTTCCTTGCCCCCCAAGCAAGAAGACAAGGATAGATTATGGGAAAGGATCACACATTTCCTTAGGAGAGATTATCCATAAGAGATGTGCCATTTCAAACCAAGAATAAATCCTATGCAAGAAAGGACATCAAATTATGAAGAATGCAATCCATAAAGGAAATAGTGAAACCTTAAAGATAAGAGATATGATAAATGTGAAAGTGAATCATGTTGCTACCCCAAGATGTTTGAAATTGAAAAAGCACCACCTCTAATGAAAAAGAGCCCCCAATTAAGTTAACTACTTATGTCATAGGGTGAGGAGAAACATTAGGATGAAAGGATTGCTAAGGTACTACCTTTTCATCTATAAATAGAGAAAGATTTGTTGAAAGACATATACGAGCACAATCGTACTGTTCTTGAACAAATTCCTTAATTGATTTACACTTTCCAAGAGAATGAGAACCAACATGATGAAAAAAAAAATATCCGCTTCCTTCATTATGCTTAGCCCTAAACTTCACAAAAGGAAAAACAACCTTCTTGTCATACTTCAATTTCCAAAAGATTCTAGTTGCCATTTTTTCTTGATCATCAATAGGTGTAGGTTTCTTATTTTGAGATTAAGGACAAGTGTTATTATTAGAAGAAGAAGGATTGTCATCAATAATTTTAACTTTTCCACTATCAATAAGTTATTTTATTAAATTTTGAAAATCAAGACAATAATCAACATGATGATCATGAGTTTGATGAAATGAACAAAAAGGAGTTTTTGAAGAAGAAGCTCTTTTAGCCTCTTGATGCATCCTTTGTCTTACAAGATGGTTTTTAAAGTCTTGAATCCTAAGGAGGTCATCCAAAGGACATTTATGATCATATCCTAGACCTTTTGTACTAATTTATGTAGGAGGGCTAATAGGGACTCTAATTCCTTGTTTAAATTTCCCAAATCCTCGTCCTCTAAAACCTTGTTTGATATTATGTTAAAGCCACTCCTATAAGAATTTCTTAATTGAGAAGGTGGGGGAACATTGTGATAAATTTATTTGAAGTTTGTAGTGTAAGGATGTTTAAGAGGAATTAAAGGACTAGTAGATGAAGAAGGAATATCTTGTAAAGGAGATTTTTCCTTTCTATCATCATGCATGTCCTTTTGGGAAGGAAGAGCCTTATTATCGAAGGCCTCATATTTGCTTAATGTTATGTGGGGAAAGAGATCATGAATGAAATGCATAACATCATCTTTTATACAAATGTTTTGATGATTAAGATAGGCTCTAGGAGAATAAGGAGGATCTAGAGAGATAGAAACACCAATATTTTGATCTTTCCCCCCTTGTACAAGGGTATGTGTATAAAAAGAAGATGGAACCATGTTGATCTTCAATGCTTGTGTTGGTTCCCAAAACCACAGATTGGAAATCAAATGGACTTGCCAAATCCCTAGCTGATCCAATCAGCCTTGGCCAATGAATAGGAATGGTCAAAGACCAAATTCCTCTGCACTTTAGGCTCCACTAGACCTAGGTGGGTATACCCCAATAAGACCAAATTCCTCTGCACTTTAGGCTCCACTAGACCTAGGTGGGTATACCCCAATCTCCAAAGCATAAAGAGATTTCTTTATAGTGAATTTATTGAATCTAACTATTTATGGGAATGGCAAACTGTTTCCTGCAACTTTGTTTTATGATATACTTTTAACTTGTTTTAATCTGAAAAACTTGAGTATTATTGAATATGAACAAATCTTATAAAAGAATGTTGTTAAAACCTTGAGTAATTATGAAAGAAAAATGCTAGTAGAAACTACTAATATTTTTCTTTGGTGAGGACTTTGTGCACACCAAATTTACTCACAGGAAACTAATAATGGACCAGTGCCTTATCTGACAATTTACATGTTACTTAATGGACAAATATTTGTGGTCCTTGGAGACAGTTTGAGAAAACTCACACGTATGCAAAACTATCACTGTGATGTCTTCAATGTATGTTATAAGCACAACAAAATCAATTATGTTATTTATATAACAACAAGTGACAAAACATTGCAACAAACCTTATTCATATTTATCCCAAGGATTTTAACTCATCAACATCATATTACATAAAACGGTCTGAAGATAGAAACATCGAATCATGTATATTAATTTCTTGGAACAATGGGTGTACAAAAATTGCAGACTCATGGATACTTCATGATACACTTGCTTGCACAAAATGGATTTTCATTTCTACAGACCTGCTTTACATAACACCACTGGTTCCAACAGACCATCTGAAAGATAACAATTTTTTTTACGTCCTGTCCCCCACGGTCTTGATTTCCCTTTTATAATTTTAAGAGAGCGTTTCAGACCGTTACATCCTTTTGAAGAAAGGAATTATTTAATTACCCTAAATTACAAAACATGCACTTTGATTCTTAATTTATATTTGTAGAGTAAATTTCAAATAAATTAAAATATTTTGTCCTTTTAATCTTTATATTTCAAATAATACTGTCCATGTCTTGGCAACTACCTGCTCATGAGTGATACCCTTCTAAAATGATTTTATTTTTCTCAAAATAATTATTCCCTTTCATTAACAAAAGCCTTTGCATTATAATCACCTTCATGTAATTGTTTTCATCATAGGGATAAAATATTATTACCTCAATAATCTTCCACCTTGGAATAATATTTTTATTTTTAACTTGGCAAAGTAAACATTCCTCTTTTCTTCATGTTCTCACCGGGCCTCACTCCTCTTTATCTTATTTCGCATTATATTGTTCATTTCTTATCGGGGTAACATATACTATAGGGATAACATTTTAATTCTATTCCGCTAGTACAAAGTTATGTCGATAAGCTTTCTTTTCCTCTTACATCAATTAATATATTCTTTCCACTTTGCCATAAAAATATTTATGCTTGTCTTGCAAAGTTATTTACCCTTTCACAATGAAATGGAAAAACTTCACCCATCTTTTCACTAATTAAGTTATTATTCCCACTGCATTCCAGCTTTATGAGTTTTCCCTAAAATATTTATACTTTCCATATGAAATCATCTAACCCTAAGTGAAAACACTTTACTCATCTTCACTCTTTTGTCAAGGTAATTTCTCATGAAGATTTTACCTTCCATTTTTAGTTTTCATATTTACTTAACTTGTCAAACTAATTAAAGATGATTCATCTTTATTTATTATTTCCCTTCAAGTCTTGTAAAATTTTTAAGAAAATACTTTGGGTAGAAAAATTCTATCTTTCTCAAATCTTTGAAAACTATTACCTCTTATATCTTTAATATTTTCCTCCATCTTCAATTCAGAGGTTTTATCAAATTGTTATTTGATAATTCTTTGTGCTGAAAACTAGTTTTGATAAAATGTCCATAACTTTTTTGTTTCTTAACGAAATTAAGAATTTGAAAATGTTCTGGAAAGCTGGAACCGAGGAGAAACTAACCGCAAAAACCTTTCTAACAAATTTATTTTCATGAATGACGGGTTTTTTTTAAATCATATGCATTTTGCATATAGTGTAATCACAACAATCAGTGAAATCACATTTCTTTGAAATATTACTTCTGCATTTCACATGTCATGTATATTTCAACATTTGCATCCATATCTATCAATTATATTCGATTTGAAGGTTCCAAAAAGATTTTTTTAATAAATTCATTCACTTCCTATCCTACAATCATTGCATTCCATGGGATCAAATTCGACGCATGTTCAAAGGCAATTGGCATGTCATGAGACCACACATCCTGTCTATGCTTCCATATTTTGTATCCTCGCAACGACAGAATTAAATAATTATCCTCGATTATGCTTTGAATTCATTTTTTCAAAATGTTTGAATTTAATAGTAAAGGTTGTAGATTTCAATCCTTTATATGTCGATTGCATTTGCTTGAAATTTTGTAGAGGCTTTCATCAAATCTGTTTCAAGCATATTTCGGCAATAATTGTGCTTCATGGATTCCTACTTCTCTGAGGCATTCCACTTTGTAAAGAATATTTAACTTTTTGCCTACTATAAGTCTTGACTTATTTTTTAAATCTAGCTCTGTTGGGCTCTACCCTCGTGGGAGACAAATTTACTCCCACATATAGTAAACATTTTGTTTCAATAATGTCAAATATATTAATTTGAATTATCAATTTTCCTAAAGAAGATGTCTTCCATTAATGAACTTTTAATAGTACTAACCTCACCTGATGATCAAATAAACCATTTTTCTCGAACCAACTCTTCACACCTTCGTCTGACTTATTTTTCCAAATAATTCATATGAGGTCACAAAAGTTGGCTATCATGTAGACATTTAACCAAAGATTGAAATGTAGTTGATAGCTCTGAGAAATTCCTTCTAAGGTGAAAGATATTGACTTTCAAGGTGAGCTCCGTAATTGATTTCAACCTTGTGCAAGTCTTAGATTTGCATAAATTGCATTTGGTTTTAGACTCAGAAAAATATCAAATGGATTGCTGAGAGCTTGCAGATTTGCACAAGAGTTCATAATAATACGAACAATTGCATGGATCAATTGGTTTGGACCAAGGGTGATCTGGGTGAGGAATATTAATTTTAACAAAAGGCTACTTTAGTGAGTTTTGCAATGTGTGAGTGACTGAAATAAAGAAATTAGAAATGGAATTGACTTTGAAAAAATAGCAGATGTTATCCTAGGATCCTGCAAATTGGTATGGGGATACTTTATTAATAGGAGAATTGACTAGGACAATCAGTTTAGCATGAAGGCTTACTAATACAATGATATTGAATCCTGAAAATGCCTACTCAGAAAGGTTATGAAACTCGGGCTTATGTACACCCTAAATTTTGTCACTTCAAATCTGACCTTTGGAAGCTGAATATGGGTAATCATGCTTATTTATAAGTGGTAAACCTTATTGCAAGGTCAAATAGCTTGTCAAGATCAAGATCTATGAGTGCATTTTTAGGGGCTTTCACTGAATTCTCACATTTAGGAACCCCTAAATTTCCCAAAATGTAGGGTTCCAATAGCTTGCTCTCCATTAGAGAGATCATTTATAGGAGAATTGTCTCTTTCTTCATTCAAATTAGATACCCTAGGAGAGGTACGAGTGTTAGGTTTTCCTTTAACATCTCTAGGGTTGGGATCTACAAAACCTTTTAAATGATCTACATATGAAACACATTGTTTTAAAAAAGTCACCATAAAGCAACATATATAATAAATAAAAGTTTTGAGATCTAGTTGATGAAAAGGAAGCAACTTGGAAATCCTAAAAAAATAATATGTCCAAGTATTATGAATAAAAAGAAGTAACATGAAGTGAAAGAAGCCATTATTCGACACATGATTATATTGAATG
This sequence comes from Cryptomeria japonica, assembly GCF_030272615.1. NCBI lineage: Eukaryota > Viridiplantae > Streptophyta > Pinopsida > Cupressales > Cupressaceae > Cryptomeria > Cryptomeria japonica. The sequence continues at coordinate 389,334,777 of NC_081414.1, read as the reverse complement.
TACGTGAAAAGCAATGTAATCATATGTCAAATAGAAAATAAATCAAATCCATTGATTGTCATGGTGAATAAATAAATTAAGATTTAAAAAAAATAAAACCTCTTAATCTATGTAAATTGATAAACCCTCAAATTGAAAAATTAGAGAATAATTGTGAAAAATTATGCAATCTCTTAGGAAATGTAAAGTAAAATTAGGGTCTTGTGAAATGAACCTCTTAATTTAAAATTTAAACTTAAAATTTGATCTAAGCTTGAAATTTTGAAAATTGAAGTAATTAATGCAAATTTAAAAATTGAAAGATTAATTAAAATTTAAAAATTAGGGTTCTTTTAGTTAACCACTTAATTTTAAAATTTAAATTTGAAATTAGATCCAAGATTTAAATTTTGAATTTGAAGCAAATTTGAAATGGGAAATTCAAAATTTACAAGCCACAAGCTTAATTTTTGAATTAAACCACTTAATTTAAAAATTTAAATGTGAAATTTGACTTGCAAGTGAAAATTTGAATTTTTTAAATTGAAAAACACTTAGATCATAAACAATTAATCCAAATTATTCAATTCACAAGCTCAATTTTGAAATTAAAATTAGGGTTTTATGAATTTAACCTCTAAATTTATTAAATTTGCATGGAAATAAAACTTCTAAATGAAAATATGAATTTTAAATTGCATAAAAACTCAAAGCTGAGACCAAAAATCAGAATTAAAGGTGCAAGGAGTCAGGTTCACCAAAATGTAATGTAGAAAAATATTTCCCTAGGGTTTCCACCCAAGGAATTGAGATTGCTAGATTCTTTTTTTCACTTAAGGACATTACATTCAAAAGAGGAAAGGGAATTCACTAGATCTAGTCATAAATCAAATGAAGATTGAATGCTAAGTGAATTTGGGTTGATAGAGGTTTCCTCATTTGTGAGTTGAAATGTTGAAATTAGGTAAAGTGTTGAAAAATGGATGTAAAAAGCATGAAAACCGCGAGCTATGGATGCGAGATTTTCGCACACATCTAGATATGAGTAATGTAATTTAAATCAAACCTGCTCCCCGAAATTTCCCAAAAAGTGTTAGGACCATGGCGCATCACATCGGTCATCTGAAATTTTCGCACGCCAAGGGGTGATGATTCATCTTTGTGAATAAAGCTTAATTTGAAGAGTCTTTGTACCTGTTTCATGCACACAAAAAGAAGGGAAAGAGGTTGGAAATAGGGGTTTGCCTAAGTCAAACCTCAATTTGGAATCAACCTTGAATGAAATATTGTAAATACTTGAAATAAATGATGGAAAGGTATACCTCAGATCTGCAATGACTGATAATGATGCTTTGCTTCTTGAATCTAATTACATATGTTGTATGAAATGGCATGAACATGACAAAACCCTAATACACACAAATGCTTGCAAATGAATGATGTAAATTTTCTCCACAATGATTGAATGAAAATGGTTGATGTAGACTTAATGAATGGTTGAGAAGACTTCACATAATTTGCACTTTCATTTCACATGAGGCTCCTTCGATTCCTTGTTGATGGATGTTGGATTGTTGGATCCTTCAAATGAGGAAAGGAAAGGCTATATGTATGAAACCCTAAATTTTTTTTATCATAGGCCAACCTAGAAATTATATAATTTCACACCAAGTCAGGTTTGAACACTATACTACCGCAAAATCATGCTCCCAAAATTTGTGGAGAAAAAGTAGGGACTGATGTGATTCACATCGGTCCAACCAACTTTTTTCCAATTTTTTTGGAGTGCAAGGTATTGTGATCATAAGGTGATTCCCAAGTGGATGCGATGATTAAAGATGTTTAGATATGCGAAGTCAAGCCTTGAAGATCAAAATAGGACATAACTAAGGCTTTGGATAAATTAATTAATTAAAGGAATAAAAAGGGGCACACTTAGGGTAAAGGGTCCAATTTTATGTTGTGTGGTATGATTAAAAAAAGTCTTTATATTCTTAAAGGGAATTTAAAATTATGCTTCCAATTATCCACTTATGCCTCTTGTATCCAAATGAGAGAGGAAGACCTCCTTATGCACTTGCCTTTCGTCAATTATGTTAATTTTCTGACATAGGACGACACGGGGAAAGGTTTCCTACCCAAAATTTGGATAGGGAAAAGGGTCCAAAATGGGCCCCAATTAGGGAGAACCATGGCATGGTGCCATGGTCTTGGTGAGGACCAAGACTACATGCCCAAGTCCTACCCCAAAATTGGGCCAAGGTTAAGGGGACCAGCAAGATAAAATGATATGATATGGCCATTATTGCATGGTGGAGGCATAAATAGGTCTCTGTCAAGCACAAAGATGAGAGCACTAAACACAGTCCAAATTGTAAGGGAGTACAATTTATGATACAACAAACTATTGAGTTTATATCTGATGACAATTTTGTGAATAATCCATAGTTCAAGGCTTTTTGGTTAAGGGAGAAATTAAACAATTTATCAATAGAAGAGATTGAAAATTTTGACAAAGATAATACTGACTTCACTCCTCAAGAGGCGAGGGAAATGGTGAAGAATAGAGGCATGATGCTAAACCCTAGATGGGATTTGGATTTTTTTTTGTAGACCAAGTAATGAGTCAGAGGTACCCAATCTATGCTCAAGAATTTGGGACACATGGATCAGGGCTCAATCCAAGCATTAAATTATTTACAATTTGGGCAAAGGCCCCTATTACAAACAAGCCTATTGAGCTTCATGGTGTGGAACACAAAGTTGGAGATGTAATTGTCAAAACTCTGGCTGATACCACATCCATAGAGCCAGCCACACTGACATTTCATGCTTCTGATTTTGCCAATATGGTTGTTGAAGAAGTGGAAAAGAGGCATGAAATGCTTAAAAGGATGGATATGGCTCTTGAAGCTGATCACAATGAGCTCTATATTAAAAATGTCAAATTAAAGAAGGAATTGGCAGCAGGAGAAGCCACTAAGATGACAAAGTAGCAACTCGAAGAGATGCAAAGGATGAAAGAAGATTTGGAAAAGATGAAAGGAAGCTAAAAATAAATATTTTGAAATAAAAAAGGCAACAATTTTGCAGATCACTAATAAGATGTTGGCAAAGTAAGCTGATGTACGTTCTTCTTATTCTTTTGTATTTCATCATCTAGCCCAACTAAGTGACATTTTGTATTCTTTCATCCATTGAGGACAACATGGTTTCCTAAAGCCACTATGTTAAAAGAGATTTTTTTGGTTGTCAAAAATACGCTTGACTCACCCCAATTGTGGGGATAACCTAGAAAATTTATAATCTCATGATAAGGGAACTCCCACATGTTGAGGAGGAGAGCAAGTTATTCAAGGAGAATATAGAGTCCTTTAAGGGCTTTCAGAAGAGAGACATTCCTATAATTTTGACTAAGGACAGGTAGGTCAAAGACTTGGAGAGGTGGAGATCATATTTCAAAGGGTCAATTGATGCATTTTTGAATTCATTGGCAAAGGATCCTAATCAGCAGGACACCTACAATTTAACCATTGAAAAGATTCTTGATATTGATTCTTTATATCAAAAATTCATTTTGGAGGCTATAACTGTACTAGCCAATGAGACCAAAGAGGCTATGAACAAGCTATAAATTTTGAAAACCTTCACTTGACCCATAGATGAAATTAATGGCTAGCACAAGAAGTATTTCTCACTAGAAGAGGAGCACCCGGAAGAAGAGGAGTAAATTGTTGGCATATATGCAGAGTATGATGGCATGATGATATTGTATGTTGTCATTGATGTCAATATGTTGAAGAGTGAACTAGTATATTGAAATGAGCAACTAGCAAGAGAATCGGTACGATGTTGTGAACCGGTATATGTGAAAAAGTGAAGTGGTATGTTTGTTCAAGTGAACCGGTATGTTGGAATGTGAACCGGTATATGGAATGTTTTGTATCAAGGTTTCATATGGTATGACTACCAGTTGGTAGTCTCAGCTTCAGGGTTTCCAGTTGAAGTGTTCTATGCCTATATGATTCAACCGATGACATTGTGTGATGAGTTAGCATTGTAATGAAGAATAGATTGTGTTTCCATGTCAGCCTTGTGTGCATGAAGGATCTTGCATGAAGGAGATTGATCCTATCTACCTCGGGAATGTGCGTAGTCTCTGTAAACAGTGGAGAATGCGTGATGGGTTATTAGCCTCCAAGATGAGGTGAAGAATGAACGATGGAGAACGTCTTGAGATCTGTTCAAGACTATTGTAATCAATGCAATATGTTCAACGGTTAGGATTGAATTGACTGAAATTCTTAACCTAAATGTTTAGGGTTTAGGGTTTATGCTACCAACCTATTTGTTTCCTATAAGGTCGATGTTGTTTTTCATGTTGAGGTTGTTGGCAAATGTTGTGTGTGCATCTAAATGCAGAGATACGTGATTCTTGCCAGACCAGATAAGAGAATAGATACTTGCAAAGTGTGATTGCATAAGGAAGGAACTAAAATAAATCTGCATTGGCATTGAAGTGTTGTTACCAGATCATTGTAATACCTGTTGACCTCTAACCACTTCAACAGTTGGAAAATCCCTTAACAAGGTAGCTTTAATCGGCTTGTTGTAAATCCTTTAACAGGGTGACTCAAAATCATTGAGCTCTTAAAATCCTCTAACAAGGTAACCTTTAACAGGGTTTAACCCTTAACCGGGTATTTTAGCCATCCCTTAATCGAGTGATCCCTCGCATGATCGGTTCCTAACAGAACCTAATGTAAAGTCTTTAACTGGACTAGGCTCCTAACAGAGCGGACTTCAAAAGGGTTCAAAGAACAACGTGTGGGTATTCATCCCCACCATGTTTTTTCCCAGTTGGGTTTCCATGTGAAAAATATATGTGTTATGTGAGATACTTTTCATGTGATGCTTTTTTATTCTCTGTCAAGCGGTAAAGCATGTTGAACCAGTAAGTGTTTACATTTCTGTTGATGTATTACTAGTTTATGCATGTGGGTGAAATGGGAATAAGATGTTAGATTGTGTGGAAAGCTAAGAGTTACCATTTTATGTCTTTCACATTCTTACTGTGTTTAACTGGTAGTAATCTGGTTTAGACTGGTGTTATTGCTTGCCAGTCAAGTGCAGTGTTTTTAGTCAAACCGGTTCAAGGAAAAGTGTTTTTCTCAGTGTTGATTAACCTCCCCCCCTCTTAGTACCGGTTTGGTACTAACAATTCATCATTGATTCATCAATTGGTATCAGAGAATCTTTCAGGTCCTCTGTGTTGTAAGCTTAACTGCTTGAGGTAAGGATCCTACTCTAATGATGAAGAGGGAAGGTCCAAATTTCAACAGAGACAACTTTAAAATATGGAAGGATAGAATGAAGATATACATCAGAAGCATGGGTGCTCAACATTGGAGCTATGTTGAGAATACTTATGTTATCCCTACCGGTACTCTCATCGATGATCAAAAGAGAGAGATTTAGGTGAATGGGCAAGTCATGGAAGCCCTAATCAGTAGTTTATCTGACATTGGGTTTATTGATATTCAGGATAAAGAGAATCCCAAATAAGTATGGGATGCTTTTGAGAATATCTATGGCGGTGATGAGCATGTGAAACAAGCTAAGGAAGAAAGTCGTAGGGGAAAGTTTGAAGACATGCAGATGGTTGAAGGAGAGACCATTCAACAATATGGAATAAGAATCAAAACTGTTGTTGGAGATATCAAGAGTGCAGGTGGTAAAATGGAAGATTCCACTATTATTAGCAAAGTTTTGAGATCCTTATTACGGGTCTACGCAATAAGGGTTGTTGCTATTCAGGAGTTGAGGTCTATAGACAAGACAAAGGTATCCTTGGACTCCATCATTGCAAAGTTAACAGCTTATGAGCTAAATAATTATGATGGCAGTATTCAGAAGACTGAATCAGCCTTTAGAGCATCTGCTGCACCATCTAGAAAAGGCAAAGAAGCTAGTACCAGTGGTGAACCAAGACAAAGTAGAGAAATGGATGATGAGGAGATCTTGATGGAATTTGAAGCTCTTCTTGCCAAGAGACTTCCCAAGGGAACCGGTAAGTACAGAGGTAAGCTTCCTTTGAAATGCTTTTGTTGTAACCAGATATGACACATTATTGTAAACTGCCCTAATGGTGATAACAAGGACAAACCAAAGAGGTTCAATAAGTTCAAAGGAGGAAACTAGAGAAACTGTTTTGTAGTAGTTGATGAAGGTGTCACTGATGAGGAATCGAAAGATGAAGAAAGTGAATATATTGTGTTTGTAGCAGTCAAGGAAGATGTGTCAAACAAGAAGGCTCTTGTCTCCCACTTTGATAATTTCAATGAGTGGATTATTGACAGTGATTGTTCTCACCATATGACTGGTGACCAGAGTAAGTTTCTATCTCTGGAAGAGTATGATGGTGGTGTGGTTGGTTTTGGTAATGATGCACCATGTATGGTAAAAGGCAGAGGGTCCATCTTTCTGAATGGAAAAGTAGTGTTGAAAATGTGTATTGGGTAGAAGGTCTCAGACACAACCTTTTGAGTGTTGCCCAGCTGAATTATAATGGACTCACTCTAAAATTCAGAGATGGAGTGTGTAAAATAAAAGGTAAGAGTGGTGAACTGATGGCCATCGGTATGCAGACCAAAGGTAACCTATTTCAGCTAAATGCTAATGTCAGTACATGTCTAATGGCTAAGTTTGAGGATAGTTGGATATGGCATAGGAGACTCTGCCATGTAAATTTTGATAATATTGTGAAGGCTAGTAAGATCAAGGCAGTTAGAGGATTGCCTATGCTAAGCAAATCGGAGAATCCTTTGTGCAGAGAGTGTCAACTAGGGAAAATATCTTCCTCAACCTTCAAAGGTAAACCTTTCACTGCAGACAATTTACTTGATCTTGTGCATACTGATTTGTGTGGTCCTATGAAAACTAGGAGTGTGTAGGGAGATAGGTATTTTATGATTCTTACTGATGATTGCTCAAGAATGATGTGGGTCATATTCTTGAAGGACAAGTCTGAAGCCTTTGGAAAGTTCAAAGCCTTCAAAGAACTGGTAGAAAGAGAAAGCGGTAAGAGGATTAAGTGCCTAAGAACTGATCAAGGAGGAGAATTCACTTCCAATGAATTCAATAGGTACTATGAGGAGAATGACATCAAGAGGCAATTGTCTGCTCCCCAGACTCCATAGCAGAATGGCCTAACAAAGAGAAACAATCAGACTATAGTTGAAGTAGCTAGAACAATGTTGATCCAAGGAAAAGTTGCTCACACTTTTTGGAGAGAAGTGGTGAGCACTGCAGTCTATACAATGAATTGGGTACTCATCAAAAAGGGTAAGGATAAAACACCTTATGAGTATTGGACAGGTAAGACACCAGTGGTAAGCTACTTTAGAGTGTTCGGTAGCAAATGTTATATCAAGAGGAGTGAACATCATAGCAAGTTTGATGCTAAATGTGATGAGGGAATATTCCTAGGGTATTCCACAAAGAGCAAAGCTCTCAAATGTTTTAACAATAGGACTCAGAGAATTTTTGAAAGCATCAAGGTTAGAGTTGATGAAACCTCTGAGAAATTTGAGGAAACCGGCAGTGAGAAGGTAGGAGATGAACCGGTAGTAACCTTCTGGGAACTGGTTACAAAACAACCTAGCACCAGTAATAGTGCTCCTACATCGGTAGATGCTGATGTCGATGAAGATGAGGATGAAGAAGAAAAGCAAGAGGAAACAACCAAGATCATTCCTAGGTATGTAAAGCCGAATCATGATCCAAAGCAGATCATAGGAGACAAGGATGTAGGAATTCTTACAAGAAGAAAAGTCAAAGAAAAACCTTGCATGATCTCTGAATTTGAGCCTAAAACATTCAGAGAGGCACATAAAGATGAAGATTGGATCAAGGCAATCGAAGAGGAACTTGACCAGATAGAAAAGAATGGTACATGGTCTCTGGTACCTAGACCTGAGCATAAAAATGTCATAGGCACCAAATGGGTTTTCAGAAATAAGCTAAATGAAGATGGCACAGTGGTAAGAAACAAAGCCAGACTAGTGTGCAAAGGATATGCTCAAGAAGAAGGAGAAGACTATGGAGAAACCTTTGCTCCAGTAGCTAGATTGGAAGGAGTTCGTATGCTTCTTGCATATGTAGCATTCAAGGGATTCAAAGTATATCAAATGGATGTAAAATCTGCATTCTTGAATGGAATACTAGAAGAGGAGGTGTATATAGAGAAACCATATGGGTTTTCCCTATCAGAAGGCAGTGACATGGAATGTAGGCTACATAAATCCTTGTATGGACTAAAGTAGGCAGCTAGAGCATGGTATGAATGCTTGCACTCCCATCTTGTGAAGTTTGGATTTGAGAGAACAAGTAAGGATAGTAATATCTACCTGAAGTTAGAAGGAGATCAAATTCTAATCTATGAGGTATTTATTGATGACATAATTTTTGGAGGAGATGACAAGATGAGTCATGATTTTGCAGATGAGATGAAAAAGGAATTTCAGATGTCAATTATAGGGGAGATTAATTTCTTCATTGGACCACAGATTCAACAAATGAAAGATGGAATCTGTTGGCATATGGACACTCCAATGAGACATTGTATGTGATTGAAGTTTTTGTCATTGATGGCAACCTTTCAATCCTATGGCACCGGCAAGACATCATACCGGCAAAGCATTACATAGGCAAGACAGTACATCGGCATCAACAAGATCACTCTACACCGGCATCGGCACCGGCACAGAAAAAAAGATGTATACCGGCATAAAGGCTGATAGGATTTTTGTTATGTAATATTTTGTTTATTATTGTAAGCTGACTTGGTAAATTGTAAAATGACTCTTGTTTATAAAGGAGATCATTGTAGACATTTAGAGAGAAAATGTGGCGAGCAAAAGGAAAATTATTAGGCAGACCTAATGTGCGAATTATAGGTCAAGGGTATATGTAAAGAACAGAGCAAGAACCGGTATTGAATCTAGCATTGGAGATGCTATTGTAAAGCAGTACAAGTCATTGGATTAGTATAATCCTTATTGTAAGTCAGTGTGACTTCTCATTGAGCAGTGAGCTCTAGGCAGTTGGCCTTCCTGCATGTGCAGGCCCCTATTGTAAGTAATATTCTCTTATTGGCCAATGAGCGAATATTGTGGATCACAAATCCCACCGAGGTTTTTCCCACATCGGGTTTCCTCATTAAACATCTTGTGTTATGGTGTTCTTTTCATGTGGATGTTTCTGATTCTATTTATTACATTAATTCTTGCATACCGGTATACTGTTATTTTATGTTCTGCATGTTTTAATTTAAAAAAAACTCTTATCACTGATTAGATACTGATTCACCCCCCCTCTCAGTATCTGTGGGAATCCTAACAATTGGTATCAAAGCCTAGTCCTCTATTTTCAGAAGCCTAACAGCTTGAGGAAGATCTTGACACTGATAAAGATGGAAAATCTGATGAAGCAACTTGAAGGAGCTCTTATAGACTATGATGCAGAGAAGTTGAAAAATATCAAATTAGAAGATGATTTAAGAGTAGCTCAGGATATCATTCAGGCACATCAAGAAAATCTTACTGTTGCAAGAAATAAGAGAAGAGAACTTTGTGAAAAATTGCAAAATGAGAATGATGAAAAGGAATCACTTAATGATATGATAAGCAAGCTGAAACAAGAGAACATGACAACAAAAAATGAAATGTAGGATATGACTATGAAATTTTGCAAAGAGATTGAGGATAGGAAGAAGAATAAAGAAGAATTGACTAGAAGACTAAGTGATGCAGCAAATGAGAACACAAGACTTAGTTATGAAAATGACATATTGAAGACAAATCTAATACATACTTAGAATGACTCAAATGAACTGATGAGACAAAAAGAAATCTTGGAAAGGGAATTGGAAACTGCAAATCAACATAAAGAAAAATTCAAGAAAAGCTCAAAAGAACTTGGTACCTTATTGAAGAATCAAAAACCTAAAGGTGACACTTCTGGAATTGGCTTTGAAGTTGGTGAAAGCTTCGGTACTGCAAATACTCAAGATCACAGCAAACCGGTAAGACCGCCTAATGCTTTAACTGTAATAAGTATGGTCATAGGGAAAATGAATGTAGATCTAGGAATTATCAGAATATCAATACATCCACCGGTCAATGTTCAAAATGCAACAAAATTGGTCATAACTCTGAAAACTACAGAATGAATGTGAGATGTTATGTTTGTGGAAGATTTGGACATTTATCTAATCAATGCAGAACACAAACCGGCATAGGTTATGGGAAAGCTATTCAGAAAAATAATGTAACTTGTTATGCATGTAACAAGATTCGACATATTGCTAAATTTTGTAGAAGTAAAGGTACACCGGTAGACAACAAAAGTGCTAGCTTGAAAGGTAAAGAAAAAGTTGAAGAGGTTAAGAAAGAATTCTTAAAGCAATGGATTAGAAAAGTTGATCTAAATATTGAGAATACTCCTCCATCGGCAGGACAGAGTGATGCTCCACCCGCAGGACAGAGTGATGCTCCACCAGCAGGAAGTTCTTCATCCAACTGAAGAAAATTTCCTTGAGGGTTTGGCAATCTAATGACACATGTGCTATTATTCCCTTGGTTAGAGATAAGAAGTTGAAAATTACTTATTACCAGCAAACAATGTTAAGTGAATACTTAACCGGCATGCAATTAATGTGGTAGATGGCGAAAAGACATTATAAAAATAAGGTTTTTGCTCCATTTCATTTCACCATGATTTCAAACTTTTAGAGAGCGCGAAGATTCCAAGCTAAGGCATTTCGAGCAAGAAGCAAGCACACTCCAAGCATTCATCCATCCAAGATAGAAAAAGGTATTTAATCATGGCATCCACCTCTGCAATTGAATACATAGCAACCCTACTGTTGTGGAAGTAATTAAAAGACCTAGGCCTGTATTTCAATTAGTCCCCGAGATAGAAAAGAAGGATGACACCTTAGGTGCATTTTCTCAAATTCCTAAAGGTGTTGTATATGCTGAAGACCCTAGAGTGTACATCCACTGCAACATTGAAGAGTTAGGAGACGAGGAAATCAAAACCGTGTATAAAACTGAGATATGTGATGATACCGGCAATGTTAAAACTGAACACAAGGTTATTGAAACCCTAGGATTCACAGAAATCCTTAGCATTCCTGAATTTCCTAAGGATGTGATTAGGATAGTGTTAAGCAGAGTCCATGGAGAATTTTTCTGGCTAGATGCAATTTATAAGATCACCAAAGAAGCGGTAAAAGCTGTCACAGGGTTACCAACCACTAGTAAGAGACCAGACAAAAACAAGAAGGTTTCCAATGATTTAGTCATAGACCTAACAGGTGCAACATTCGATAAGAGATCTCTAAGGGTTAATGATGTAAAAGATATCAATGTGAGATTCATAAGTATGATATTAGGTTACAAAGCCACTCATGCTAATAGACTTAACTCAGTTTCAAGTTTATGCATTAAGAGTGCTTATGATATGGTAACAGACAATGCAAAAAGTGACATCTGTGAATGGTTAAAAGATGAACTGATAGACAACCTTGGAAAGATAAAGAATGATAAGAAAGGAACTTTCAGATTTGGAAATCTGTTAGTATGCCTAATTCTTCATATAACAAAACAAGTTCCCGGTATAGGATATAAAGAACTAGGATATGACATACCAGTAGGAAAGCAACTGACAGAATTGTTTAATACCATGGGTGAGAACAAGGAAAACAACATTCATGACTTTTTTCAAGCATTGAAGACAAATGAAGAAAAGGATAAGGTTATCTCAGAAAATTGTAGACAAGTACAAAGATGATATATGCTTTGTTATTAAGAAAGATAAAATATGGATGGAAGTAGTCATCCCAAGGACAATCTGGGTAACCGAAATGGGCTATGAGACAGATGACCACATAGTTGAAACTTATGCTAAAGCACTTCTGGAAGCCCCCAAAGAACCTAAGGAAGAAGTATTTGGTAGTGCTGAAACCATAGAAAGCCAAATACAGTCTAAGAAAAGAGTAAAGAAGGTAGAGGCATTTGTGAGGAAAGGATCCAGACAAGCAAAGGCCATTAAGGAAGATGTATTAAAGAAAATCGGCATAACAGAAGATGAGCTGGGAGCCCCACAACCTGAAGCTCATCTATCACTGGTAGGTACTTCTTCGAAAGGTGACATGCTAGCAACTTTTAAAAGAGTTGTTAGGAAAAGAGATCCCTCACCGGCAACCACTCCTTCACCTAGAAGGACAAGGTAGAAGCAACAAGCTGTGAGATCTCCGGTTAGAAAGGTCACACCTAAGAAAAAGCTAACCCCTAAGAAAAAGAAAATAACAAAAACTGACTCGGCACCTCTAGACATATTGCTAAATGAGATCACAGAGGAAGGAAAACTGAAAAACATAGAGAAAATTTATGACACTCTATCTGCTGATGAGAAAGGGCAAGTTGAGGAAAGTGTAATATTGCATATGGACATGTACAAAAAAATTTTGATGGAAGTAGTCAATGAAATTCCTGATGATTTGTACAAAAGACTTGAGGCCCGAAGACAAGCAGTGATTGAATTAGACAAGAAAATAAAAATAGAAAAACTACTTGTTGTATATCCGGTAAACTCTCCAAAGGAAATTGATGATTTGATTGCTCAGGCAAACTGGACAGTATTCTCTACTACACACTGGCATATTTCACTAATGGTAGGAAGAGTTACTGAAGTTACAGAGGAAACAGAAGATGGCTGGGACATATTCTTGGTTGAAAAGGAAAAACAAGAAGAATAGAGGAACCCTAAGCCTCTTAAAGTATATCAGAAGGATAGGGACAAAGGGAAAGGCAAAGTTGGTGGACCTCCAAGCATAAAGGTTAAAGACAACCTACCTCCACCTGTGAAAATTGCAACCACTGAAGACCAACCGGCAACAGAAAGTATGGATGTAGAGGATAGCAATCCAAATCCTAAAGTCCTATACACTGTAAATGTTGATACCCAAAAGATCAACATAACAGTTGATAAAGATACAACTAACAAATCAGATATGGCTAAAGAGCCTCCGGTAATAGGAGATACAGACAAACCGACAGAGGATACAGGGAAAAAGATAGAATCTGAGGCACAAATAGAGAAACCAACAGAGCTAAAGGCTCCGGAACAAGCTCACAAGGAAACAGTGCCACCAGTAAGCATTGAAGTAGGGAAACCAGTGCTAAAAGAAATGCAAACACAAACTGACCTACCAGAGGTCAATACAAGCATGATTATTTCCACCAGCACTCAGACTCTTGGATCATCATCAACATTCAAGTCAACTAATGTGACTGAGGTATTACTTGAATCCATTAAGAAAATAACTTACTGCAGTTCACGGGCTTATAAAGCAATAGATGATTCAATACCAATTTTGAAGATAATTGCTCCTGATTGTAATATAGATAATAAATATTCTTTAGGACAACTGGATACATTATGTAAATACATTTCTAGAAATATTGAGAAAATAAAGGAAGAATCAGTAAAAGACATGGTAGGAAAGGAGAAACAAAAATTCTTTGATGAAGAAATAAAGAAGTGTAATAGAGACTTTGACACACTTCTACCGGAACTATGTAGTTTGTTGAAAGAGTATAAAAATCTGTATAAAGATACATGTAAAACAAAGTTCTTGACTATAGATATTGACAAGAAAATAAGCAAGACATGGGATGAGATAAATAAGCTTGTAGACAATTTTGTCAACTCACCGGATTCACTATCTATTTTTGAAGAAAAATTAGCAAATTTTGAGGAAGAATTGCTCAAACAGGAAAGAGAGAAAGAAAGAATAATAAACAAGGCAAAACACTTGAGATCTAAACTGAGTCCAAGATTGGATTATTTAACATCTCTACGGAAGGAAATCTTAGAGGCATTAGCACAGGGAAGCAAAACACCGGCAGAACATTTGCAGCATCTCACCGGTACTATGAAGAGGACTGAAACAACAATAAAAGATAGCAAAAAGTTTATGTATAGTATAAACTTAATTTTGGGCGATCTTTTTCAAATAATAACTATCCAACTACAGGGTTGAGGATATGGACAGATGTAACTACAAACTCTACTAACATCTTGACAACCTTTGTCATTGATGCCAAAGGGGGAGTAGTAGGATGAGAAAGTTCAAAGACAAGAATCATATGCTTAGGGGGAGCCCTCATATTTTTGGTAAACATTTTTGGATTACAGATTTTGGACACTTTTTGAAATTTCTCATGAGTGTTGCCATCAATGCCAAAGGGGGAGATTGTTGGCATATGGACACTCCAATGAGATATTGTATGTGATTGAAGGTTTTGTCATTGATGGCAACCTTGCAATCCTATGGCACCGGCAAGACATCATACCGGCAAAGCATTACACAGGCAAGACAGTGCACCGGCATCAACAAGATCACTCTACACTGGCAACGGCACCGACACAGAAGAAAAGATGTATACCGACATAAAGGCTGACAGGATTTTTGTTATGTAATGTTTTGTTTATTATTGTAAGCCGACTTGGCAAATTGTAAAATGAATCTTGTATATAAAGGAGATCATTGTAGACATTTAGAGAGAAAATGTAGCGAGCAAAAAGAAAATTATTAGGCAGACCTAATGTGTGAATTATAGGTCAAGGGTATATGTAAAGAACAGAGCAAGAACCGGTATTGAATCTGGCATTAGAGATGCTATTGTAAAGCAGTACAAGTCATTGGATTAGTATAATCCTTATTGTAAGTCAGTGTGACTTCTCGTTGAGCAGTGAGCTCTAGGCAGTTGGCCTTCCTGCATGTGCAGGCCCCTATTGTAAGTAATATTCTCTTATTGGCCAGTGAGTGAATATTGTGGGCCACAAATCCCACCGAGGTTTTTCCCACACCGGATTTCCTTGTTAAACATCTTGTGTTATGGTGTTCTTTTCATGTGGATGTTTCTGATTCTGTTTATTACATTAATTCTTGCATACCGGTATACTGTTATTTTATGTTCTGCATGTTTTAATTTTAAAAAAACTCTTATCACTAGTTAGATACTGATTCACCCTCCTCTCCGTATCTGTGGAAATCCTAACAGAATCTTTATCACTCAGTCCAAATATTTCAAAGAGGTGTTGAAGACCTTTGGCATGGAAGACAGCAAACCGGTTGGTACACCGATGGTGACCGGTTGTAAATTATCAAAAGAGGATGACTCAAGGTTGGTAAATGAGAAGGAATACCGATCAATGATTGGTAAATTGCACTATGTAGTACATAGTAGATCGGACATTGCACATGCAGTGGGCATTACTGCACGGTTCCAGAAAAGCCCAAGAGAATCCCACTTGGTAGCAGTCAAGTGGATTCTAAGATATCTGAAGGGAACTATTGACTATGGATTATGGTATCCATACAGTAATGATTTCAACCTGAAAGTGTTTACAAATGCTGACTGGGTTGGTAATGTGGCCAACCGAAAGAGCACAACCGCTAGTGCATTCTTTCTTGGTGGTAGACTAGTCTCATGGATGAGTAAGAAGCAGAGTTGTATCTCTTAGTCTACAGCAAAAGTGGAGTATGTTGCAACATTTATGAACTGTACCCAGATAATCTGGATGAAACATGTATTAAATGGCTTCAAAGTTCCTGTATCTGAACTAATAAGTATATTTTGTGACAACACAAGTGCGATTAACATCTCCAAGAATCTGGTTTTACATGCTAGAACCAAGCACTTCGAGCTCAAGTATCATTTCTTGAGGGAGAAGGTTTAGAACAAAGAAGTTGTACTGGAACATGTTTCTAGTAAGGAGTAGTTAGCAGACATATTCACCAAGCCTCTACCGAAGGCTACCTTTACCTATTTGAGAGGTGAATTAGGGGTGTTGCCCCTTCAAGAGGTGAACTAAAGGTGTGTGCTCCACATCAGTCAGGTCTTACATTGATATATCTTTTTTCAGGATTGGTGTGTTGAAGGATGCTACTCCTTAGGGGGAGCAGAATAGTAGAACATAGATGTTTATGCCTCCACTTTGGCATTGTTGTCAAAGGGGGAGAAGATGTGAAGCGGAGAAGATATCTGCAGTATTGGGGGAGAAGATGTGAAGCGGGGAGATATCTTTGTATATTGCCATCAATGTCAAAGGGGGAGATTGTTGGCATATGTGCAGTATGATGATATGATGATATTGTATGTTGTCATTGATGTCAATATGCTGAAGAGTGAATTGGTATATTGAAATAAGCAACTAGCAAGAGAACCGGTACGATGTTGTGAACCGATATATGTGAAAAGTGAAGCAGTAAGTTTGTCCAAGTGAACCGGTATGTTGGAATGTGAACCGGTATATGGAATGTTTTATATCAAGGTTTCATATGGTATGACTACCAGTTGGTAGTCTCAGCTTTAGGGTTTCCGGTTGAAGTGTTCTATGTCTGTGTGATTCAACCAATGACATCGTGTGATGAGTTAGCATTGTAATGAAGAATAGATTGTGTTTCCATGTCAGCCTTGTGCGCATGAAAAATCTTGCATGAAGGAGATTGATCATATCTACCTCAGGAATGTGCATAGTCTCTGTAAATGGTGGAGAACGTGTGATGGGTTATCAGCCTCCAAGATGCAGTGAAGACCAAATGATGGAGAACGTCTTGACATCTGTTCAAGACTATTGTAATCAATACAATATGTTCAACAGTTATGATTGAACCGATCGAATTGCTTAACCTAAATGTTTAGGGTTTAGGGTTTATGCTACCGACCTATCTGTTTCCTATAAGGTCAATGTTGTTTTTCATGTTGAGGTTGTTGGCAATTGTTGTGTGTGTATCTAAGTGCAGAGATATGTGATTCTTGCCAGACCAGATAAGAGAATAGATACCTGCAGAGTGTGATTCCAAAAGGAAGGAACTAAAGCGGATCTACATTGGCATTGAAGTGTTGTTACCAGATCATTGCAATACCTATTGACCTCTAACCACTTCAATAGTTGAAAAATCCCTTAACAGGGTAGCTTTAACTAGCTTGTTGTAAATCCTTTAACAGGGTGACTCAAAATCACTGAGTTCTTAAAATCCTCTAACAAGGTAACCTTTAATAGGGTTTAACCCTTAACTGGGTATTTTAGTCATCCCTTAACCGAGTGATCCCTAGCAGGATCGGTTCCTAACAAAACCTATTGTAAAGTCTTTAACCGGACTAGGCTCCTAATAGAGTGGACTTCAAAAGGGTTCAAAGAATAGCTTGTGGGTATTCATCCCCACCATGGTTTTTCCTAGTTGGGTTTCCACATGAAAAATATATGTGTTATGTGAGATGCTTTTCATGTGATGCTTTGTTATTCTCTATCAAGTGGTAAAGCATGTTGAACCAGTAAGTCTTTACATTTTTGTTGATGTATTACTAGTGTATGCATATGCGTGAAATGTAAATAAGATGTTAGATTGTGTGGAAAGCTAAGAGTTACCGGTTTATGTCTTTCACATTCTTACTATGTTTAATCGGTAGTAATTTGGTTTAGACCGGTGTTATTGCTTGCCAGTCAAGTGTAGTGTTTTTAGTCAAACCGGTTCAAGGAAAAGTGTTTTTCTCTGTATTGATTCACCTCCCCCCTCTTAGTACCGGTTTAGTACTAACTGTTCATCATTGATTCATCATAAATGACATGCCTTTTTTATGTTCCCCTCATTCTTTTTGACAGGTTCCATTTTTGGAAGGAGGCTTTTATTATATAATCAACATGTACATGGTCCAATTCAATGCAATCTCCAATGATGGGGTTTTGACAATGACAAGTATTGCAGCAAGAAGCCACCCCAGTTCCATGCCTTCTAGGCTTGTTGCACAATTTCCAAAAATCAGTTAATGCAACTGCCTCGCAGCCCCTTTTCCCAAGGAAATTTTTTAATGTACTTATGAACGATGTCTTTGGGCATATTCTTTGTAGCTAGGCAATCAAATTTTGACACTTGTCTTTCTTGGCCCGAAGCTTGCTTTTGCTCCCTTTTCTTATAAAAGGAAAATCAAGGCCAGCAAAAAAAGGATTCTAGAATTTCTGAGAATTAGAATGTATTATGAGACAGTTTTAGGTAAAAGAAATAGAACATTTCCTTTCTATAGATGTTATAAATATTTTCTATATTGTATCAATTTTGAGATTAATGAAAATAAATCATTTGCAGATTGCCTCATTTTTGTGTGTGCAAATTGTATGAGTTTTGTGTCAATGGCATATTAACTTGTCTTCCTCAAGTGGGAATGTGTGATCTTGAAAGTGGGTCTCTTTTAAAGAAAGGGGTAAATTCTACTTTAGGGTTACTGCAATGTGTGCATATTGAAGTGTACTTCAATTTGTTATGATTTTAGTAAGTAAGGTATGCAAGTCATGACATGTTTAATGTGTTAGAATGATGATATGTAGCAACAAGTTATAATTTATTTGTAGATTTGACTTTGTTCACCGTTGAATAAGCACTGGTCTCTCCTTCTCAAGGTTCTTCAAGGTCTTATTTATCAAGAAATAATTTTATTTATATTTGTAGGAGTAGGTGTAGGATTAGGAGTAGCTTAAAATCAATCCCAATGGCTGAGTGAAAGTCTTAAACCAAGATTGCAACCAAAGTCCAAGTATTGAAGCTTTCCTTGGTATATTCTCATTGGGATATCTTCTTAATAACAATGTCCATGTACGTATCAGAGTAGTTTATTTTGACATTGTTTATATATACCCACCTTGGTCTTGTAGAGCCAAAAGTGTAGAAGGTTTTAGTCTTGTAACTGAACCTTGTTCGTTGGCCAAGTCCGGTCATAAAACTGTTGATGAGAAAGTGGCTAATCCTCTAGGGTTTATGATATATTAATTTGGGAACCAACAAAACCAACTCTGACACACTAGATCACTTCGATGAATGGTTGATAACAAGTTTCAGGCAACAAAATGGAAAAATTAGACACCCTAGGGACATTATCACCCAAATGGGGCACCAACATGCCAAGAGGACACTATCACACTACTCTAGTGTCCTAGTTCTATGTTGGAGTCCTACTTGCACGTTGGAGTTTTCGCAACATGCTAGTGACATGGCTTTGCACAAGTGTCCTAACTAATGAGCAATCTAACCCTAGGGATTGGTCACTAGGGCACTCCGAATGTAGAGGGCATGCCCACAAGGGCCTTCAAAACTAGAAGAGCTTAAAAATGACAAAAATGAACTTAGGAGATGAAATTGACAATCAACTTCCCCAATTTATAAACACCACCATAACATGAGGGGAGACAATGGGTGATACCATAGTGACCTCATCAACACTCCTAACTCCTACCTTAAAACAATGGATGCAAAATACCAAACTACAAAACTTTATGACAAAAGTGAAAATCAACGAGAGGGTTCAAAATACCTTGAAAACTTAACACCACTCTAAAAATTGCTAGGGCACATGATGATGGCATGATGGGTCTACAACACCACCCAAGATGACAACAAGATATTAAGATTCATTTTAAGCCAAAAATATAAATTCCAAAGTTCATTCACCTTAAGCAACATAATCGATTGAGCAAATCATAAATCTTTAGTGTTTGGTTCCAATACTAAGACACACAAACCAAACCATAAGCAATTACATATTCCATTCAATTACATATCCTCTCAATATGATGTATAATTAAATAATATTACATTACATTGCAAGAGAACTAAAATGTCCTTTCCAACATATAATTACATATAAATGAACAATTTGATAACATAAGAAAATACATGAGAAGTGGATCCACCGTGCAAGCTCGATCTACTATCCATTAGACCCCAATTGGTGGTAAACACACTGCCCAGCCATATGGAATCAAAAGATGCACTCCATCCATGCTAGGAGATAGTCACAAGGGCCAAATACACTCACAAATGCAAAACACGTGAGTGATAACTCAATGATGAACAATAAGTACCAAACTGGTACTGAAAGTGGGGGGGTGAATCAGTACAGTCACAAAAACTTTTCCTGAACTGGTTTGACTACAAACACTGCAAATGTCTGACAAACAGTAAAGCCGATCTGAAATAGAATGTAACCGCTAAGGATAGGAATGACTGTGACAAGCGTTAACCGGTTAATCACTTAGTTTTCCACTCAACTTAATACTGTACTTCCATTTCACCCTTATGCTTGAATAGGTAATCTATCATCAGAAATATAATAACAGCTAGCTCAGCATGATTTACCTTCAAACACAAATCACATAAATCATCACATGAAAAATACTACACATGACACACTAATTTTTCATGTGGAAACCCAACTGGGAAAAACCACGGTGGGGATGAATACCCACAAGCTTCTTTTGAACTCTTTAGAAGTTCACTCTGTTAGGAGCCTAGTCCGGTTAAAGACTATTACAACAGGTTCTGCTAGGAACCAATCCTGTAAGGGATCACCTGGTTAAGGGATGGCTAAATACCCGATTAAGGGTTAAACCCTGTTAAAGGTTACCTTGTTAGAGGATTTCAAGAACTCAATTAGTTTGAGTCATCCTGTTAAAGGATTTACAGCAAGCTGATTAAAGCTACCCGGTTAAGGGATTTTCCAACTGTTGAAATGGTTAAATATCAACAGGTATTACAATAATCTGATAATAGAACTCAATGCCTAATGTAGATCCGCTTAAGTTCCTTCCTTCTGCACACACACAATGTAGGAATCAATCCTCTTATCTCACCTAGTCTGGCAATAATCACGTATCTTTTCACTTAGATACACACACACCATTTGCCAACAACCTCAGAAAGAAACACAACATCGACCTTATAGGAAACAGATAGGTCGGTGTCATAAACCCTAAACCCTAAACATTTAGGTTAAGCAATTCAAGCGGTTAAATCCTGGCCATTGAACACTTTGCATTTGAATACAAAAGTCTTAAACATATCTCAAGACATTCTCCATCATTTATTCTTCACCGTTTTCATGGCAGCTTGTAACCCATCACACGTTCTCCATCGTTTACAGGGACTTCGCACATTCCCGAGGTAGATAGGATCAATCTCCTTCATGCAAGATCTTTCACGTGCTCAAGCTGACGTGGCAACACGATCGAATCTTCATTACAATGCTAACTCATCACACAATGTCATCGGTTGAGTCACATTGGCTTGGAATACTTCAACCGGAAACCCTTAAGCTAAGACTACCAACCAGTAGTCATATCATGTTCAGTCCTCATAGAGAACATTCCATATGTCGGTTCACATTTCATCATATTGGTTCTCTTGGACAAACATACCACTTCACCTATTGCTCAATATACTGGTTTACCATATTGTATGGGTTCATTTCAACATATTGCCTGTTCACTCTTCAATCATTTTAACATCAATGACAACATAATATCATCATGTCAACATACTTAGCACAAATGCCAACAATCTCCCCCTTTGGCATTGATGGCAATATACAAAGATCTCGCTTTCTACATCACATCTTCTCCCCATTGCTGCGGATATCTTCTCCCCCTTTAACAACAATGCCAAAGTGGAGGCATAAGTTTTCCTGTTCCATTATGTTGCTCCCCTGAGGAGTAGCATCCTTCAACACATCAATCTGGAAAAATTTGGACACTGCAATAACTGACTGATGTGGAGTACATACTTTCAATTCACCTCTTGAAGGGGCAACACCCCTAGTTCACCTCTTAAATAGGTAAATGAAGCCTTTGGTAGAGGCTTGGTGAATATATCTGCTAACTGCTCCTTACTGGAAACATGTTCCAGTACAACTTCCTTGTTCTGAACCTTTTCCCTCAAGAAAAGATACTTGAGCTCAAAGTGCTTGGTTCTAGCATGCAAAACCGGATTCTTGGAAATGTTGATTGCACTGGTATTGTCACAAAATATTCTTAGCAATTCGGATACAGGAACTTTAAATCCATTCAATACATGCTTCATCTAAATAGTTTGGGTACAGTTCATAAAGGTTGCAACATACTCTGCTTTTGCTGTAGACTGAGAGATACAACTCTACTTTTTACTCATCCATGAGACCAGTCTATTACCGAGGAAGAATGCACCACCGGTTTTTCTCTTCCGGTCATCTACATTACCAGCCCAATCAACATCTGTGAACACTTTCAAGTTGAAATCATTATTGTATGGATACCATAACCCATAGTCAATAGCTCCCTTCAGATATCTAAGAATCCTTTTGATTGCTACCAAGTGGGATTCTCTAGGGCTTTGCTGAAATCGAGCGGTAATACCCACTGCATGTGCAATGTCTGGTCTGCTATGCACTACATAATGCAACTTACCAATAATTGATCGGTAATCCTTCTCATTTACCACCATTGAGTCATCTTTTGATAGCTTACAATCGGTCACCATTGGTGTACCAACCGGTTTACTATCTTCCATGCCAAAGGTTTCCAACACCTCTTTGATGTACTTGGACTGAGTAATAAAGATTCCATCTTTCATTTGTTGAATCTGTAGTCCAATGAAGAACTTAATCTCCCCTATGAGTGACATTTCAAACTCCTTTTTCATCTCATCAGCAAATTCATGACTCATCTTGTCATCACTTCCAAAGATGATGTCATCAACAAATACTTCACATATCAAAATTTGATCTCCTTCTTATTTCAAGTAGATATTGCTATCTTCACTTGTTCTTTCAAATCCAATCTTCACAAGATGGGAGTGCAATCGCTCATACCATGCTCTAGGTGTCTGCTTTAGTCCATACAAGGATCTATGTAGCCTACACACCATGTCATTGTGTTCTGATAGGGCAAACCCATTTGGTTGCTCTATATGCACCTCCTCTTCAGGTATTCCATTTAGGAATGCATATTTTACATCCATTTGCTATACCTTGAATCCTTTAAAAGTTGCATATGCAATAAGCATACAAACTCTTTCCAATCTAGCTACTGGGGAAAAGGTTTCTCCATAGTCTCCTCCTTCTTCTTGAGCATATCCTTTACATATTAGTCTGGCTTTGTTCCTTACCACTGTGCCATCCTCATTCATCTTGTTTCTTAAAACCCATTTGGTACCAATGACATTTTTATGCTCTGGTCTAGGTACCAAAGACCATGCACCATTCTTCTCTATCTGGTCAAGTTCCTCCTCCATTGCCTTGATCCAGTCTTCATCTTTATGTGCCTCTTTGAATGATTTAGGCTAAAATTTAGAGATCATACAAGAATTTTCTCTGACCTTTCTTCTTGTAAGGATTCATGCATCCTTATCTCCTATGATCTTCTTTGGATCATGATTCAGTTTGACATATCGAGGAATGCTCTTGACTGATTCCTCCTGCTTTTCTTCTTCATCCTCATCTTCATCAGCATCAGCATCTACCAGTGTGGGAACACTATTACTGGTACTTGGCTGATTAGCAACCAGTTCCCAGAAGGTTACTACCAGTTCATCTCTTACTTTCTTACTGCAGGTTTCCTCAGGTTTTTCAAAGTTTTCATCAACTCTAACATTGATGCTTTCAACAATTCTCTAAGTCCTATTGTTGAAATATTTGAGAGCTTTTCTCTTGGTGGAATATCCTAGGAATATACCTTCATCACATTTTGTATCGAACTTGCTCTGATGTTCACTCCTCTTGATATAACATTTGCTATCAAACATTCTGAAGTAGCTTACCACTGGTGTCTTACCAGTCCAGTACTCATAAGGAGTCTTATCCTTTCCTTTCTTGATGAGTACCTAGTTCATTGTGTATACTGCAGTGCTCGTCGCTTCTCTCCAAAAGGTATGAGCAACTTTTCCTTGGATCAACATGGTTCTAGCTACTTCAACCACAGTCCGGTTATTTCTCTCTGCTAAGCCATTCTACTATGGAGTTTGGGGGGTAGATAGTTGCCTCTTGATGCCATTCTCTTCACAATATTTGTTGAATTCACCGGAAGTGAATTCCCCTCCTTGATCAGTTCTAAGGCATTTGATTCTTCTACCACTTTCCTTTTCTACCAATGCTCTGAAAGCTTTGAACTTTCCAAAGGCTTCAGACTTGTCCTTCAAGAATGTGACCCACATCATTCTTGAGCAATCATCTATAAGAATCATAAAATACCTATCTCCCTGCACACTCCTAGTTTTCATAGGACCACACAAATTAGTATACACAAGATCAAGTAAATTGTCTGTTGTGAAAGATTTACCTTTAAAAGTCAAGGAAGACATTTTCCCTAGTTGACATTCTCTGCACAAAGGATTTTTTGGTTTGCTCAACACTAGCAATCCTCTAATTGCCTTGGTATTACTAGCACTCACAATGTTATCAAAGTTTACATGGCAGAGTCTCCTATGCCATATCAAGCTATCATCAAATTTAGCCATAAGACATGTACTTATATTTGCATTTAGCTGAAATAGGTTACCTTTGGTCTGCATACCAGTGGCCATCAATTCACCATTCTTTCCTTTGATTTTGCACACTCCATTTTTGAATTCCAGAGTGAGTCCACTATCATTCAGCTAGGCAACACTCAATAGATTGTGTCTGAGACCTTCCACCCAATACACATTGTCAGCACTACTCTTTTCATTTAGAGAGATGGACCCTCTTCCTTTAACCATACATGGTGCATCATTACCAAAATGAACCACACCACCATCATATTCTTCCAAAGATAGAAACTTGCTCCGGTCACCAGTCATATGGTGAGAATAGCCACTATCAATAATCCACTCATTGTAATTATCAAAGTGGGAAACAAGAGCCTTCTTGTCTGGCACATCTTCCTTTACTGCAACAAACACAATATCTTCATTCTCTTCATCTTTTGATTCCTCATCCGTGACACCTTCATCAACTGCAACAAAATAGTTTCTCCGGTTTCCTCCTTTGAATTTCTTGAACCTCTCTAGTTTGTCCTTGCTATCACCATTAGGACAGTTTATAGCAATATGTCCTATCCGATTACAAGAAAAGCATTTCAAAGGGAGCTTACATCTGTATTTATCAGTTCCTTTAGGAAGTTTCTTGGCAATAAGAGCTTCGAATTCCATCAGGATCTCCTCATCATCCATTTCTCTGCTTTGTCTTGGTTCACCACTTGTGCACACTTCTTTTCCTTTTCTGGATGGTACAGTAGAAGCTTTAAAAGTTGATTCAGTCTTTTGAACACTGCCATCAAAACTATTTATCTTATAGGATGTCAACTTTGCAATGATGGAGTCTAGGGATACCTTAGTCTTATCTATTGATCTCAACTCTTGAATAGCAGCAACCCTTATTGCATAGACCGGTAATAAGGATCTCAGAACTTTGCTTACCATAGTGGAATCTTCCATTTTACCACCTACACTCTTGATATCTCCAACAACAGTTTTGATTCTTATTCCATACTGTTGAATGGTCTCACCTTCAACCATCTGCATGTCTTTAAACTTCCCTCTAAGGCATTCTTCCTTAGCTTGTTTTACATGCTCATCACCGCCATAGATATTCTCAAGTGTGTCCCATACTTCTTTGGGATTATCTTTATCCTGGACATCAATAAACTCAATATCAGATAAGTTGCTAATTAGGGCTTCCATGACTTTCCCATTCTCCTGTATTTCTCTCTTTTGATCATTAGTGAGAGTATCAATAGGAATAACAAAGACATTCTCAACATAGCTCCATTGTTGAGCACCCATGCTTCTGATGTAAATCTTCATTCTGTCCTTCCAAATTTTGAAGTTATCTTTGTTGACCTTTGGACCTTCTCTCTTCATCATTACAATAGGATCTTTCCCTCAAGTTGTTAAGCTTACAACATAGAGGACCTGGAGGACGCTCTAATACCAATTGATAACTCAATGATGAACAATAAGTACCATACCGGTACTGAAAGGGGGGGGTGAATCAGTACAGTCACAAAAACTTTTCCCGAACCGGTTTGACTGCAAACACTGCAAATGTCTGACAGACAGTAAAGCCATTCTGAAATAGAATGTAACCGCTAAGGCTAGGAATGACTGTGACAAGCATTAACCGGTTAATCACTTAGTTTTCCACTCAACTTAATACTACACTTCTATTTCACCCTTATGCTTGAATAGGTAATCTATCATCAAAAATATAATAACAGCTAGCTCAGCATGATTTACCTTCAGACACAAATCACATAAATCATCACATGAAAAATACTACACATGACACACTAATTTTTCATGTGGAAACCCAACTGGGAAAAACCACGGTGGGGATGAATACCCACAAGCTATTTTTGAACTCTTTAGAAGTCTGCTCTGTTAGGAGCCTAGTCTGATTAAAGACTATTACAACAAGTTTTGCTAGGAACCGATCCTGTTAGGGATCACCCAGTTAAGGGATGGCTAAATATACCCGGTTAAGGGTTAAACCCTGTTAAAGGTTACCTTGTTAGAGGATTTCAAGAACTCAATTAGTTTGAGTCACCCTATTAAAGGGTTTATAGCAAGTTGATTAAAGTTGTTGGCAAATGCACACTCCAATGAGACATTGTAGGTGATTAAAGGTTTTGTCATTGATGGCAACCTTACAATCCTATGACACTGGCAAGGCAATCCACCGGCACCAGCAAAGTCAGATTCTATATCGGCACATAGACCACCGACACAAAAGTCAACAGGAATTTTGTTTGTAATTTATTTTGTTTATTATTGAAAAATCATTGTAAGCCGACTTGGCAAATTGTAAAATGACTCATATATATAAGAGATCATTGTAGAACAATTATGTAAGCATGGAGGAATGTAATTAGGTGAAATAAGGCAAGCCTATTATGCCAATTATTGGTTAAGGATTTATGTAAGAAGTAGAGCTATAAATTGGTACTAAATCTGGCATAGTAGATGCTATTTTGAAGCAGTACAAGACATTGGATTTCTATAATCTATTTTGTAAGTTAGTGAGACTTCCCATTTTGTAATTGAGCAATGAGCTCTAGGGACTTGGCCTTCCTGCATGTACAGGCCCCTCTTGTAGCAGTAATATTCTCTTATTGTCCAGTAAGTGAATATTGTGGGTCACAAATCCCACCGAGGTTTTTCCCACATCGGGTTTCCTCGTTAAACTACTATGTTATGGTATGTTTTTCATGTGGTTGTTGTTATCTCTGTTTGTTGCATTATTTCTTGTTTACCGGTATACAGTATTAATATGCTTTACATGTTTTAAGTCAAGAAAATATAATTACCGGTTAGATATTGATTCACCCCCCCCCCCTCTCAGTATCTGTGGGAATCCTAACAATTGGTATCAGAACTTGGTCCTCTATTTTCATAAGCCTAACAGCTTGAGGAAGATCTTGACACCGGTAGAGATGGAAAACTTGATGAAGCAATTAGAAGGAGCTCTCTCAGACTATGATGCAGAAAAATTGAAAAATATCAAACTTGAAGATGATCTAAAAGCTACACAGGATATTATTCAAGCACTTCAAGAAAATATTGCCATTTCAAGAAATAAGAGAAGAGAACTTTGTGAAAAGATGCAAAATGAGAATGATGAAAGGGAAACTCTTAGTGATCTAATGAATAAACTGAAACAAGAAAACATGACAACAAAGAATGAGATGCAGGATATGACTATGAGATTTTGTAAAGAAATTGAAAATAGAAAGAAGAATGAAGAAGACTTGACTAGAAGATTGATTGATGCTGCAAATGAAAACACAAGACTTGGTTATGAAAATGATATGTTGAAGACAGATCTAATGCATGAACAGAATGACTCAAATGAACTCATGAGACAAAAAGGTATCTTGGAAGGAGAACTAGCTACTCCAAATCAACATAAAGAAAAATTCAAGAAAATCTCAGAAGAACTTGGTGACTTGTTGAAGAATCAGAAACCAAATGGTGACACTAATGGTCTTGGCATTGAAACTGGTGAAAGCTCCGATATTGCAAACACACAGGATCATGGCAAACCGGTAAGACAACCTACTACTTATAAATTCAATGGCAAATGCTTTAATTGTAACAAATATGGTCATAGAGAAAATCAATGTATATCTAGAAATTATCAGAATACCAATACACCCACCGGTCAATGTTCTAAATGCAACAAAGTTGGTCATAATTTTGAAAATTGTAGAATGAATATGAGATGTTATGTTTGTGGAAGATTTGGACACTTATCTAATCAATGCAGAACACAAACCAGCATAGGATATGGAAAAGCTATTCAGAAAAATAATGTGACTTGTTATGCTTGTAACAAGATTGGACATATTGCAAAATTTTGTAGAAGCAAGTCCTCACCGGTAAATAACAAAGGTCCTAGTTTGAAAGGTAAAGAAAAGGTTGAAGAAGTAAAGCAGGAATTCTCAAAACAATGGATCAAGAAATCAGAACTAAATGTTAGTAGGAATACTCCTCCAACGGCAGAACAGAGTAACACTCCACCGGCAGAAGAAAGTAACACTCCACCGGTAGGAGAGTCTTCATCTAACTGAAGAAAATTTCCTTGAGGGTTTGGCAATCAAATATAAAACATGCTATAATTCCCTCGGTTGATGATAAGAAGTTGAAATTACTTCTATACCGGTAGATAAGTTAAGTCATTACTTAACCGGCAAGCATTAAATGTGGTGGTTGGCAAAATTAACATTATAAATCAGTGTTTTTGGCTCCATTCTACTTCATCGAGCATTCAAAAATTCGAAGAGTGCGAAAATTCCAAGCAAAGACATTTCAAGCAAAGTAGCAAAGCAATTCAGCAATCAATCATTCCTAAGGTAGAGAAAGGTATTTATAATCATGACATCTTCTTTTGTACCTGAATTCATAGCAAACCCTACTGTAGTCGAAGTAATCAAACACCCTAGGCCAGTATTTCAGTTAGTTCCTAAAATTGCAAAGAAGGATGATAATGATGGTGCATTTTCCCAGATTCCCAAAGGAGTAGTTTTTGCAGAAGACCCTAGAATGTACATTCATTGTCACATAGAAGAATTGGGTGATGAGGAAATTAAGAACATGTATAAGACTGTAATTTGCAATGATTTCAGTAATGTGAAACCTGAACACAAAATAGTCGAAACCCTAGGATTAACTGAAATCCTCAGTATTCCAGAATTCCCTAAGGATGTTATAAGGATAGTTTTAAGCAGGGTTCATGGTGAATTTTTCTGGTTGGATTCAATCCACAAAATTACTAAAGAGGCAGTAAAGGTTGTGACAGGGTTACCCTCCACCGATAACAGACCTGATAAGACAAAGAAGGTCTTAAATGACCTAGTGACTAACCTGACAGGTGCAACATCTGACAAAAGGTCTTTAAGAGTAAATGATGTGACTGAAATCAATGTCAGATTCATTAGCATGATTCTAGGCTACAAAACAACACATGTAAACAAGTTAAATTTAGTTTCCAGTTTATGCATAAAGAGTGCTTATGATATGATCAAGGATAATGCAAAAATAGATGTGTGTGAATGGTTGAAGGATGAACTGATTGATAATCTTGGAAAGATCAAGAAAGACAAAAAGGGGACATTTAGATTTGGTAACCTACTTGTCTATTTAATGTTGCACATAACAAAACAGGTACCCAGTATTGGTAATAAGAATCTTGGTTTTGACATACCGGTAGGCAAACAATTGTCTGATTTACTAAACAACATGGGTGAAAACAGAGAAAAGAATATAAATGAATATTTTCAAGCATTTAAGGCCCACATGAATACTAGAGTCGGACTTTCACAAGCAATTGTAAATAAGTATAAGGATGAAATATGCTTTGTTATTAAGAAGGATGAGATTTGGATGGAGGCAGTTGTCCCAAGAACCATTTGGGTTACTGAAATGGGTTATGAAACTGATGACAACATAATTGAAACATATGCAAAAGCCCTTCTAGAAGCACCCAAGGAACCAAAAGAAGAGGTATTTGGTAGTGCAGAGACTATTGAGAATCAAATTCAATCAAAGAAAAGAGTAAAGAAGGTAGAAGCAATAGTAAGAAGAGGATCTAGGCAAGCAAAGGCTATCAAAGAAGATGTACTTAAACAAACCGGTATCACTGAAGATGAGTTACAAGCACAACAACTAGAAACTCACCTTTCACCGGTAGCAACTTCTTCAGAAAGTGACATGCCAGTTGCATTTAAAAGAGTTGTGAGGAAAAGAGAACCTTCATCGGTATCCACACCTTCTCCTAGAAGAACCAGACAGAAACAACAGGTAGTAAGGCCCCCGGCTAAGAAGAAAAAGTTAACACCAAAGAAAAAGACTCAACAAAACATTGTTCCAATTGACAAACTACTAGATGAAATAATAGAGGATGGACAACTGAAAAACATCAATAAATTATATGATTCATTATCAGTTGATGACAAGAAGAAATTTGAAAACGGTGTAATTCTACACTTGGATATCTATAAGAAATTTTTGATGCAAGTTGTAGATGAATTACTGGTAGAACTATTTAGGAGACTTGAGGCTTGAAGGCAAGTTGTTGTAGAGCTTGAGAAGAAAATGAAAATTGAAAAACTACTTGTTGTTTATCCAATCAACTCACCAAAAGAGATAGATGATATGATCTCTGAGGCTAACCAGATAGTATTCTCAACTGCACACCGGCATGTAGCACTTATGGTTGGTAGAGTAAATGAGGTTGTAGAGGAAACTACTAATGCATGGGACATATTCCTTGTTGAGAAAGAAAAGCAGGAAGAGTATAGAAATCCTAAACTTATCAAAGTATATCAGAAAGATAAGGATAAGGGTAAAGGCAAGGTTGGTGGACCTCTGAGCATAAAAATAAAAGATAACTTATCCCCACCACCTCTGAATACTCCACCGGTAGTTACAACTGAAAGTCAACCAGCTAATGAGAGTATGGAGATACCACAAGAGGACACAAATCCAAACTCTGAGGTGTTATACACAATTGACATTGATACTCAGAAATTTAACATTATGGTAGATAAGGACACAACTGGAAAGACACATATGGCTAGTGAGGCACCGGTAGCAGATAACACAGAAGGTAAACCAACAGATGGTAACACAGAACAACAAGCAGAGAAAAAGGCTCCATCACAGCAACAGGTTCACACAGAGTCAGTACCACTGACATCAGCTGAGCAAGACAAACCTTTACTTAAGGAAGTGGAAACACAAACTGACTTACCAGAGGTCACCACAAGCAAGGATATTGCTCCCACCGGCAGGATACAGAGTGTTGGCACTTCAAATGCTGGATTCAAATCAACTAATGTAACAGAAGTTCTTTTGGACTCCTTAAAGAAAATAACAGATTGTAGCTCACAAGCATACAAGGCTATAGATGATACAATTCCAATTCTGAAGATGATAGCTCCAAAATGTAATGTAGATAATAAAGATTCTTTGACTTAACTTGACACTTTGTCTAAGTATATTACTGAAAACACTGTGATAGTTGAACAAATAAAAGAGGAAGCATTCAAGGAGAGATTAGAGAAAGAAAAACACAAATTCTTTGAGGAAGAAATAAAGAAGTGTACAAGGCAGTTTGACACACTTCTACCAGAATTATGTAGCACATTAAAGGAATTCAAAACTTTGTACAAAGATACTTGTAAGACTAACTTTTTGACAGTTGATATAGACAAGAAGATCAGCAAGATACAAGAAGAAATAAATCAACTAGCTGACAATTTCATTAACTCATCTAATTCATTATCATTTTTTTAGCAGAAGATAACAGGTTTGTCATGCCCAAACTTTTGGGCATGAACGGAATAATTTTTTTTTTTAAATAACAACCTAATAACATTAAATTTACTAATGCGGAACGCACTAACAAGTTTTGTCTTGACTATGTTTGATTTAACTCTAACCACTAACTCAAGTAAGTGGAAATATCTTAAATAAAATGCCGAATACTAAAAGATAATATTATTATCTCATCAATTTTAATCAATAACTTAACTTAATCAAACTCTCTAAAATAATTGATGAAGATAATATTAATCCCCAATAACCATTAATTGCTTTTAGGAACTAAATAAATTAATCCTAGCACTTAGTTTATAATGTCTAAATTTTATTTTAACAATAATTAAAATGTGGTTAAACTATTTCGACTAAAGGGTCAATTAAATCCATAATGAAAATTGTCCTATAAAGTTTAATCTCAACAAAAACCTATATTTAGGTGGACTAAAAATATTTCCCCATAGCCAAAATAACTCACCCAATTTGTTATAAAATTTTCTAAAGGATTAAACTTCATAAGTATTTTAAATTTAAACATCTTTTTAAATATACCCTTATGTTTATTAAAAAACATATATAAATTATAAACACCTAATAAATATTTAATCTACAATTTGCCCTATTGATTCATATTTTTAACTATATATATATATATATATATATATATATATATATATATATATATATATATATATATATATATATATATATATATATATATATATATATATATATATATATATATATATATATATATATATATGTTTTCACATTATTATAAAATATCCATGAAAACCCTAACTAAAATATATATATTAAAATGCTCCCTTACATTTTAAAATATCTTCTCTTTTCTTTTTGTGCTACCCTAACCCTAACCGAGCTAGGGTTTCATTTTCTTCTTTTTGTGCAGGGCAGAGGTTTCACGCAGGGGGAGCAGCGGCGGTTTGAGGCGACGGCTTTGAAGGGAGTTTCATGGGGGAGGGCTCCCCGCAGGGATGGCCACTGCCGAGCCTACGGGTCACGGCCCACAGAGGCGGCCTTGGCCGCCGCTGTGGGACGCAGCCCGCAGCCCGGCAGCACCGCCGCCCATAGAGGGGGGTTGAAGCCTCCCCAACTGTGGGTTGCGGCCCACTGTGCGGGGGGGGGGGGGGCGAGCTCCCCGAAACCCAAAGTCATTTTTTTTTTAAAATTAGTTTCTTTATTTTATTTTTTTTATTTAAAAACAATATAATATATATATATATATTTTAAATATAAATATAAGTATATATATATTTATATATATTTATTTTTTATGCATATGAAAACTAAAGCTAACTTTACTGTGCAGTATATTTTTTATTTTTTTTGAACTTTTTTGACAAATTAATTAAAATATTCTGTTTTAAATCAATGTGTTTTTTTGTTTTTTTTAATTTAATTTTAAATTCCATGCTGCTAAAATCTGAGATAAACTATATAACCTTAGATTTATTTCTTGCAAATAAATAATTGACAGAATTCAATAAATTTATACAACAACTATATAAATATGTTTTTATTAAAATTAGATAGACTATTTAACTTTAGATTTTAATTTTTGCAAATAAGTAAATGAAATAATTAAATAAACTTAAACAACAACTATATTAATCTAGAATCATTTGAATTTAACCTTAGAGATATGCATGTAAATTCTTTAAACCATGATTTGTATTGGAGAATAAATGGTTAGGACTAGATGCTTAATTTTTCTTTCACTAACATGCAAGCTTTCCTATTTCATTCTTTTCCAATAATCCAAATGCTTAAGGGGGTAAAATGAACTTCTTGCTTTCTAAAGTAACATGCATACAACCATTAATATTTAAAGAACATTTCATAGCTAAAGCCCAACAAAAATATTTCAATTATGCAATAATAATTTAACAGAAATAATGCATTTATTTAAGGCATTTTTAGAATACAATATAGTCATCATTACAAGAGGGTGAGATACCCAAACTAGTCCCTCATTTCTATTAAATGAGGACTTTAAATAAAATAGATACATTTCCTTTCAAAATAGATACAATATTTAGTTTCCCTTTACATTGCTGCAACTTAAAATATAAAATATTTCATTCCCAAATCTTTTTCTGCAAACAAATAAATCCAACAACTTCTACTCGTCCTTTTTTTTTCTTCAAAACAACCTACAAATAAATCATAGGCTATGACCATGGAGTGCTCACCTCCCAGCCTAGGCTTACTAGAAGCCACCCCCGAGCTTAGAGAACCAAGCCTTAGACAAGTTACAAACATACAAACACAACAAGCAAGGGAAAACATATAGCAAACACTTTCCCAACCAAGGCTACACTCCATCACAAAATGTGATGATTTTACATGGGTGGTAGTGGACCAAATACCCTGAGGAGACTGCAAGAATGGTAGAACACATTGCCACCTCATGGCAACAAAGTTATTTCATAAGATCATTAACCCCACATTCCTTATGTCCCCCAAGGCATCTATGCCACACTTTCTCCCCTTATGACCCCCAAATGCACAAACCAGGCCATGTAGCAAGGGTCACAAATACACCCCTTGAGTTTTCTCTCGTAAAGAGAGTCTCTCACTCGAGGGCTATCAAACTTCTACCACCTGCAAGACCATCCTACTCTCCCAAGAGTAGAAGGCCTTGGTTACTCCCAAGACACAGAAAAATGCATACAAGAAATAAAAGATAGAACACAAAATAATTTTTACAAAAGAAAATACAAGAAACCAACCTCTACATACAAGCAATCTTTTCAACATAAACATGCAACATAAAAACAAAGAGATGAACCAACTTTCAATATGCCCAAAGGTATGCTAGAACTAGTTTGATGATGAGCTGCCCGAATCCACAATCCTCCCTTCTACACTTAGCCAAATTTCAAATCCAAAAACCAACTTTTCAAAATGCATCGTCTCCAGAAATGGAGAGTGGGTGATTACCCACAAAATCTCACCTTCTTACCTAAGAAGACATCAGTGAGAGTTCTCACAGGTTTCTAAAATTGAAAAAAGGAAAAGTGAGAAAAAGATCTAAAAAGGATCTCTCATCAAAAGGGAAGGTTATCTAACCTAGATGGCACCTTCTAATTTTGAATTTTCGCACATCTTAGAAAACCCACTTTTTGGGATGACTAAACAGTCACATGGGAGTAGACATATGCCTAAAAACACTCCTAACTCATAGGTATACCTTATGGGCTTTAGGAAACACCTTTAAACTACCCCTAGGAGTCCATTTGACCTCTTATAAACCCATCTGAAGTTAAATTTCAGGTCCAACCTGAGTTGACCACTCCAAAGATTCTCTACCCAAGGAAATTTTAGAACCACATCAAATGTTTTGAAAAAACTTTAGTTGAACAACTCCCTTCAAGAGACAATTCAAAATTCAAGACATAAATCAACACGTGTCAAGTGACACAATAAAATACATTACAGCATTGCACATGGAAATTGTCTCTTGTTGGATTTAAATAAATCAATAAATAAAATTTAACACACATGCATCATTTACTATTACAAATAAAATACAATACATATGGGGTGTTGTCTCTCCAAATAGACAACCCCTGGCTTTACGAACGTACATAGGTCTAGGTTTGGTTCTCCATAATATTTTCATGGTCACATGGATAATTTTCCTGCGCATATCAATTACACATTAGTACTTCCAAATAACCTCATATAATATTTAAACACATGAATAAGAATACACATCAAACACTCTACATACAATTGATATTAAACAAAATCAATATATCTTGTATCAAAATAAATCCACATAAGCAATTATCATAATCCTCCTAATTTTGATCCATACATAAACATGCATCCTATTTCTATCATCATAGTAAAGTCCTACAATTCCAATAATGACATACATCATCACAAAGTAATCCTATTTTAGAATCATATAGAGTTCTATATCTAAAATGCATAGAAATGAAGCATCAATATATATCAATGTTATCCAAATCATGAAATCATATAAGTTCCAAATCCATAATGCATAAAAATAAAGCATCCATAATAGTCTCAACATGAAAAATACTGAAATGCTAGGATGAGTCAGGGTAGGGCCTCACAAGGTTTTGAGGAAGACCTATTAAAGCTGGAAAAAGAAAAGGAAAGAATAAAAGGTAAGTCTAAGGATCTTAAATGGAGACTAAGTCCAAAACTGGACTACCTCACCAACTTAAGGAAAGAAATATCTAATTCCCTGATTCAAGGATAGAAAACACCAGCAGAGAAAATGCATCACCTCATCGGTACAGTTCAGAGGACAGAGGCCGCAATAAAAGACAACAAAAAGTTCATTGAGAGCTTGAATCTGGTTTTGGCAGATCTTTTTCAGATTATAACCAACCGGTTACAAGGTTGAAATAGGAAACTACACTCTATTGACACTTTGACAACCTTTGTCATTAATTCCAAAGGGGGAGTAGTGGTATGAGAAAAATCCAATAACTTAGGGATCATCTGCTCAGGGTGAGCACACATTTTTGGTAACAATTTTTGGACTTCACTTTTTGAATTTTTCTCATGAGTGTTGCCATCAATGCCAAAGGGGGAGATTGTTGGCAAATGTACACTCCAATGAGACATTGTAGGTGATTGAAGGTTTTGTCATTGATGGTAACCTTACAATCCTATGACACCGGCAAGGCAATCTACTGGCACCGGCAGTGAAAGGAAGCATACCGGCATAGAAGCGGACAGGAATTTTGTTTGTAATTTATTTTGTTTATTATTGAAAAATCATTGTAAGCTAACTTGGCAAATTGTAAAATGACTCATATATATAAGAGATCATTGTAGAACAATTATGTAAGCATGGAGGAATGTAATTAGGCAAAATAAGGTAGACCTATTATGCGAATTATAGGTTAAGGATTTATGTAAGAAGCAGAGCTATAAACTGGTATTGGATCTAGCATAGTAGATGCTATTTTGAAGCAGTACAAGACATTGGATTTATATAATCCATTTTGTAATTGAGCAGTGAGCTCTAGGCACTTGGTCTTCCTGCATGTGCAAACCCCTCTTGTAGTAGTAATATTCTCTTATTGGCCAGTAAGTGAATATTGTGGGTCACAAATCCCACCGAGGTTTTTCCCACATTGGGTTTCCTCGTTAAACTACTGTGTTATGGTGTGTTTTTCATGTGGTTGTTGTTATCTTTGTTTGTTGCATTATTTCTTGTTTATCGGTATACAGTATTAATATGCTTTACATGTTTTAAGTCAAGAAAATATAATTACCGGTTAGATACTAATTCACCCCCCCCCCTCTTAGTGTCTGTGGGAATCCTAACAAAAGCTACCTGGTTAAGGGATTTTCCAACTGTTGAAGTGGTTAAAGATCAATAGGTATTACAATGATCTGATAATAGTAGTCAATGCCTAATGTAGATCCGCTTAAGTTCCTTCCTTCTGCACACACATAATGTAGGAATCAATCCTCTTATCTCATCCGGTCTGGCAAGAATCACGTATCTTTTCACTTAGATACACACACACCATTTTCCAACAACCTCAGAAAGAAACACAACATTGACTTTATAGGAAACAGATAGGTCGGTGTCGTAAACCCTAAACCCTAAACATTTAGGTTAAGCAATTCAGGTGGTTCAATCCTGGCCATTGAACACTTTGCATTTGAATACAAAAGTCTTGAACATATCTCAAGACATTCTCCATCATTTATTCTTCACCGTTTTCATGGCGGCTTGTAACCCATCACACGTTCTCCACCGTTTATAGGGACTTTGCACATTCTCGAGGTAGATAGGATCAATCTCCTTCATGCAAGATCCTTCGCGCGCTCAAGCTGACGTGGCAACACAATCGGGTCTTCATTACAATGCTAACTCATCACACTATGTCATCAGTTGAGTCACACAGGCTTGGAATACTTCAACCGGAAACCCTTAAGCTAAGACTACCAACTGGTAGTCATATCATGTTTAGTCCTCATAGAGAACATTCCATATGCCGGTTCACATTTCATCATACCAGTTCTCTTGGACAAATATACCACTTCACCTATTGCTCAATATACCGGTTTACCACATTGTACCGATTCATTTCAGCATATTGCCGGTTCACTCTTCAATCATATTGACATCAATGACAACATAATATCATCATGTCAACATACTCAGCACAAATGCCAACAATGAGGAGAGGTCCAAACAGTCATCCAAACATGAAGAATACACAACATCAAAGATAGAATATACACAACATCCAAGCACTAGGGATATCACAAAATACAAGGGTCAATAACACATGACAATCACATAAGCATCGATAAGTCAACATCAATAGGAAAGGTATGATCATATTTTAGGTCCTCTTCAACTACACGAGAACTAGATGCTAGAGAGATAGTTAAGGAGTGTCATCACATATGCACAAAGGGATGACACCATGAAAAATACCATACTCCTCTCATGTGGATGATGATACTCAACCATACAAGTCCAATATTATACAAGAAGTGGCTATGTCTTACCAAGTCATCATCCTTGGCCTTTACAAGCACTAGAGTATGCAAGGGGAATCTCAAGACATCATCCTTACCCTTTACAAGAACTAAAGTATGTAAGGGGTTTTCATTATCTTATTTAATTAATTACCCATGTTTCATTAGTTTTCACTTGATTAAATGACTCTCCATACCATGATCAAGCCTACAAGCCACTTTGGGATGGGGATATTTTTGGTGGGTCTTTCGACACATTCAACATAGATTCCACTAAATCTCTATTGAAAGAGCCAAAAATGAAGAAACTACAAACCTCCCAAGGTCTTTTTGGTTGAGTCATGATAGTATTAGATAGCTAAGTGTGTTAGATACTTGATCAGTCCAAAAGACACTGAGAGTGGGGGGTGAATCAGTGTCTAACCGGTAATCATAAGATTTAAACTTGTTTTCTACTTTGCAACCCAAATTAATGTACCAGTAAACAAGCAATAAAGTAGTAAAGAGAAATAAGAGAGACAACATCAATGCACACCATAACACAAGATATTTTGGAGAGGAAACCTGGTAAGGGAAAAACCTCAGTGGGATTTTTGACCCACAATATTTACTCATTGGCCAATATGAATAAATATTACTTATATAATAGGGGCCTGCACATGTAGGAAGGCCAACAGCCTAGAGCTCACTACTCAACAACAAAACTGGAGTCCCACTGACTACAAAATTGGATGGTTAAATCCAATGACAATGTACTACTCAAAATAGCATCTGCAATGATGGATTCAATACCGATTTAAGCTCTATTAAAATACCTCTTCCATAAACCTTGCTTCACTGTGCTCTTCTTTTATTCGCTCATAAAATACTTACATCAAAATGCATATACAGATATTCGCTCTCATATTCATTACCTAATTACATAATCTTCTCTTACAAAATGACCTACAAGATCTCATACATATATGAGTCTTTAAAATACATCATGTCGGCTGCAAATAATTAATTATATTACAATATAATTTGCATTAAAAAAACTTTATCATATGTCGGCTTGGGTGCCGGTATGAATCATTGCCGGTGTAAACTGGATGCCGGTGTGAATGAATTTAGTGTAGTTGTCGGTGTCGGTATGCAAAGTCTATCGCTGGTATAATCAATAGAATCCTGTAGAACCCTATTACCAGTTGGTTGCCATCAATTACAATATCAACCATTCTCATCTGAGTGTGTAATTCCAACAATCTCCCCCATTGGCATTGATGACAACACTCATGAGAAAAACCAAAAACCAAAGTTGCCAAAACTGAAAGTGCTCCCCCTGAGCAAATGATCTCCTTCAGTATATACCTTTTCCTTTTCTCTATCACTCCCCCTTTGACATCAATGACAAAAGTTGTCAAAAAGAATAAAATATTCAAAAAAATTACCTAGAATCCTATAACTGATTATGTACAATCTGAAAGATATCCGCTACAATCAAATTAAGTCCTTGCAAAAATTTAGAACTATCGGAAATGATATCCTCAGTCTGTCAGATCATGCCGGTTAGATGATGCATTTGTTCCTCTAGTGATCTTCCTCTTGGAATAGTAGCCTTAGATAGTCCATTCCGGTGTGTCAACAAAGTGTTCATGATGGCTTGTTTAACAACCAATTATGTTGGTTTCCAAGCTAAGAGATATAGATTTATGATCTAATCATAAACTAAATAGATTAAATAAAAGAAAGTGAAAAAGATAAGAGAGAGCTATAATAAAGTGAATGATCAACAATACTTCTAACCAATAATATCGATAAAATCCAAAAAGCAATAATACATTTAATTCATTTACCATGCTAAAATTATCAACTTTAATGTGAAAATGAAACCGAAACTTTTGGAATGTAAAATTACTTTTTATACAACCATTTTAACCTCAATCACCATAACATATACACAAATTGAGTATAAATATGAAGATGTGTTGAAAACATAAGACCTATTCTAAATTAAGGAAGTTAAAAGAAAGAAGATAATACCATACATTTATAAGGAATATCTAGTGAGAAAATTAACCATAAGTTCCATTTTCATTGATCTTCAAAATATACCAATAAATCACTAATATTTGGTTTACAATCTTCTTCAAAATACTTCTTAAAGAAAAAAAGTACTGGAAAGAAAGAAAATTCTAGATGCTATAAATTAACTAGGACCTCAAGTCTATCATTTCTCAAAACCTCATTATGAGTTTCTGATTTATATTTATAGAGAGAATTTCTTCAAAATTAGGGATTAAAATCCCACCAAAACTAAAGACCGACAAGGTGTAGCTAACATGCAATTTGTTGGTCTGAAACTAAAAGACTAAAAAAATAATTTCCCAAAACACTTTGAAGTTCCTGCTTCCATAATAGAAAGGATTCTTGGAAAAGAAGTTGCACTGAAGAAAAAAGAAAGTTATTCTTGTTGGCTGTTGGAAAATTTCCAAAACCTACAATTGTAACCTAAGTGTGAAAATAGAAACTTTAGAACTATAGCCAAAATGGAAATTTTTCCTTTGTCCCTAGGAAAGAAAAAATAATCTAATTAAGAAGGAGAAACTTGTTATTTTTGAAGTAGACATGACAATAATGAGAGAGATGTTGTTTTATGTAGGAAGAAAGTTGCTATTTTGTAACTAAAGAGATTGAAATTGATTGTTCCAAACTAAGGTTGCTAAAAATGTCACCCAACCACTATTTAATTTCTTTTATCTTTATTTCCAAGTGCCCTAGCCACCAAATAATCTGAATTAAAGAGTATTATGAAAGAATAAAGGAATGTCCCAAAATTTGAATTCAAAAATATATTACTGCTCTTATTTCTTCTTGTATTGTTGGTAACTCACAAGGAAATAGTTGAGTGACTCTCTGTCAGGTGCATCTACCCAACCCACTCTGAATTTTTCCACCCTCAAGGCTTCTTTGAAGTTACCCACAACCTCCTCAATTGTGCCAATTTCTTTTGTGATATGTTTTGATGATATAATCAAATATAATCAAACATTCAAAACTTGTTGATCAAATTTTTTGTTAGGACCAAATCCATCCTCAACCAATTTATCTTGTTGTGCAAGTGTTACCTCTTGTATCCATCTGACCTATATCTTCTTTGTAAAAATTAGCACCGATGTTACTAGTAATGAAGTTATCAAAATTTGTATATTCTCAATGCATAGGAGGCTGCTCTTTATGATTGCAGTTATATATTGTTTTGTTACATCCCTCTTGAACTCTAAATTGTCAGTGCTCCTCTAGCTAAATTCAAAACCTTTTTCTCCCAAGCTATCCACGTGTTGAATTTATTCCTCATCTATCTTCTTTATTTCCTTGAGTAAATAAATTTTCTTTCCATGTCCCATTGACTAGCCAATGTAGCTAGTTCCACTTCTATTTTATTAGCCTCTTCATAAATGTCATAGGCTCTAATAAAAAACAGTTTGATCTTTCCTAACTATTGGTTGGTCTAGGAATCCATTACAACCATCTTATCTTACATGGAATACAAAGAATATATCTCTTGTTTGGGAATCAAGGTAGGTATATCTACTTTTGCATCTTTAGAGCCCAAAGGATTGACCTAGTCTTTGATGAATTGCCTATATTAGGTTGGTTGTCCCTTCATTTATTGCTTTGTTTGATGATATTTTTTTATCCTAGTCTTGAGGATTCCTATATTTGCATCAAATGAAAAAAGTTCCACCAATGTTGTTTGTGTTGGCCATTTGGTGGAATTGATTATGTGTTGCATTGATGTTTTGTCATTGATGTCAACACTAGTTGTTTGGATGCTTTATCGGCACCCTTCTGGTCCCAGTAGGTTGAGTGGTTTCTGGTTAACTTGGATCTAGCATGATCCGGTTGACTTCGGTATAATCTAGTGATGGAATTGGCTTGTTCATAATGCTTATACTCATATTTGGTCAGTTGCTTTTGGTCTGGTGATTGGATGCTATGATGCTTGCTATAAATATTGGTTTATAGTTCCAGTGAGGGTTTCACCGACATAGATTTTGGTGGAGATATTTGATGCATTGCATAATTGGTGTTGGTGCATCTTCTGATAGAGTATCAGGATGTTGGTGGTGATCATGTTCGAGACTTGGCACTTGGAGATCATTGCTGAAGTGTGTGGACCTATACTTGGTCCCAGTTGATCTAGGTTATGGACCGACATTTATGTAACGTGTGCATAAGACCTATTGTTGTATTTCCGGGATGTCTTATGTGTTGGATATTATTTGTTTTGGTCTAAGGCTGACATGGTTTATAATTATGTAATTGGTTTATTGTTTGGTGGCCGACCTGATTGTTTATGGTCGAGGGTTTGTATAAATAAGATGTAAGATCTCATTCTAGATCATCATGGTTATTGTAGCTAGGAAATGTGGAAATCATCAAAGCAAATCAATATTAGCCTAGTTCAATCATGAAAACTCAATTGCAATGACCAATCCTAATTACACTCAATAAAGACATGAAAACAAGACATCAATTCAAATGCAAACCATTGCAAACTTGAATGTCTCCTTCATGTGGCTCCATTGTCCTTCTTTCTCCTTCAAAGAGCTTTGTTTGTGGATCTCACCTACTAGTGCATAAGCATGATGTGAAAGAAAGTAGACAAGATGGTAGCGCAAGAATACTCGAAGCGTGATTGATTCGACCAGGGATCAGGGACCTTGATTGAAGAAATTCATCCAGTTTATAGATAAATTGGAGAAAAGATCAGATTAGCATGAAAGTGATTCGAATGGAAATTCAAATCAAGAATAGAAAAATTATGACATGTGTATGACAAATTGCTATGCAAGGATTTATGACAATTTATGACAATTTATGACAAATTGCTATGCAAGAATTTATGACAAGATTTTGAAATAGAAATAGACATTTAGGAATTTAGGAGAAATTAGAAAATTAGGTTAGAAATGATGACTTGGAAATTAGGAAATTGATGCAAATTAGGTAAATTAATTAATAATTTCTCATTCATTAATTAATTTACAAAAATAGGAGGAATTAATTAGCCAATTAAATAAACATTTAACTGTGACAAGAAGACTTAGGATAAATAAATAAATCATTTATCCTAAAGAGAAAATGGAGAGAAAATGACAAACAAGGTTAAATGAATAAATCATGAAACCCTAGAAGATAAATTAGAAATGCAAGGACGACAATTAGGTCTTGATGTAAGATTGATTTGATGTTGATTTGATCATGATTTTGAATTGATAAATGATTTGATTGATAAACAATTGAAATTGGTTGACAAATCGACCAATATTGATAAAGAGACCAAATTGATATGCGCCAATTGACATGATTGAAGAGGACAAGGATTGATGACAAAATAGATTGCAAAATGACAAGATTGAAAATGACCACGATCAATGACAAATCGATTGCAAGATGACAAAATTGATAAGAGGATAATGATCAATGACAAATCAATCGCAAAACGACAAGATTGAAAATGACAATGATCAATGACAAATCGATCGTAAAATGACAAGATTGAAAAGAGGACAACGATCGATGACAAATCGATCGCAAAATGACAAGATTGAAAAGAGGACAAAACCCTAATTAGGATTGACGATGTCCAAAATGATGACAAATGAGCACACACATTGATGCGATAGGATAAGATCGATCAAAATCATGATTGAAGATTGTTGTCGACAAGACCAAATTTGAGAGCGAGATAAATGAAGAATGCAGAAGGAGGACTTGATGCTCGCAAATGATAAAGACCAAGTACGCAACATAGAAGAAATGTTAATGTGACGCAAAAACCCTAAAATAAGGCAATGCGCAGATGTTAGAGTATGACTCCGCAAGCGTTGACCATTTTTAGATGTCTACATTTTGCCCCTCTTTGAGACAATGCAATTTTAAGCGTTGTTTCAAAGAACAATAATGAAAATGCCCCAGACACTAATAA
This sequence comes from Cryptomeria japonica, assembly GCF_030272615.1. Lineage (NCBI taxonomy): Eukaryota > Viridiplantae > Streptophyta > Pinopsida > Cupressales > Cupressaceae > Cryptomeria > Cryptomeria japonica. Next base: position 389,290,579 of record NC_081414.1, on the reverse strand, counting down.
TGACATATGCATGCCCCCTTGAGAAATTGGCCGGAAATGTCCAGAAAAGAGGCCAATTGATCGATAAGAATGATAGAAAATGATAGGATCAAACGGACTGAAAATTGAGGATCGGATGCACGAATGACAAGCAATTGAAGATGCAAAAGACCGCGACCAACATAAGATGGAAAGAGTGCACGTCCATCTATGCATTGACAAAGATCTATAAATGAGACAAAGAGAGTGAAAAGAGCTCATTTGCACTAGCCAAAGAGGAGAATTTGTTGCTCTGGAAAAGGACACGTGCAGAGAGATGGCGAACATTCCAATGGCAGATCACCTCGGAGAACATGTACGCACCTACAGACGACCGGATGACGTGGGAGTAGCGGTATGTATCTCAAAAACCCATATTGTCAATTTTATGAATTTTGATCGCTTGCGGGACATTGTGGGGCCCACAGGGGATGCAGAAAGTGACTTCTACGCCTGTGTGAGCGCATCTTGCACTTGTGTAGGGTATCCTACGCTTATGTAGGGTACACAGGCACAAGTTGATGCAACACAGGTGCAGGATACAGCACACAGGCGCAGTTGTTCACTAGGAACTCAATTTTAGTCAAAAACAGCATGCGAATGATCCGAAAAGGGGGGATAAGGATAGGATAGGTCAAAATAGATTAGAAACACCCTAATTTGGACATGAAACCAGGAAATGCAGCCCGTAGGAGCAAACCCTAAAACTGACAAAATGTGCCCCAATTGTGATGTAGAGTCGACAGTATCCATTGATCACGCGGGAGAACCGACCTGACTGCTTCATGTTACGACATAGACTCAGGAGCACGGACAGAGATACATTAGTAGGACTTGAGATATACTATATCACATTCATGCCCAAGATTAGGGCAAACATAAGGCTGCTTACCACATTGGCTGAGCGATGGCATTCAGAGACTTCCTCATTCCATCTGGCAACTGGAGAGGCGATTGTGACACTAGAGGATGTATGGCATATCCTCCGCATTTTGATTCATGGGGAGATGATAGAATATGAACTAGTGATAGGGAGAGACGTGTTGTGTAGATTATTTGAGTGCGATGCAGATTTGGATATCGTAGAGAGGGAGATTGGCTGGGAGACCATGGCATCAGAGTATGATCGACGATATGTGGTGATAGTCGTGGTTATAGCATGGGGGTGAGTGGACCTATGAGACCACCACAGCCAGGACCAGGAGGGACATCATCCTTGAGACATGGCAGGGATGAGGAAGACAGAGGGAGCACCCAGTGACAGAGGCACGTGCTCCTTATGACAAACAGTGGACATTATGTAGTGTGATATTATATGTAGTCAGCCTGCGGGCCATACTTAGGACAGATAGTCCAATTTTGTACTCCGGTATTATTTTGGCATATGACATGACATGCATCGATATGATGGGATGCAATGTGTTATGGATTATGGTTATTTTGGATGTATGGATGGCTTATGCACTGTTTATGTACCATTATGGAACATGTATGGATGTATTTTTATGTGTTTTTGATGCATTTATAATATGACATGGATAAAATGCTTGACGTGATGCTTGATGTAATGCAAATGTACTAACCAAATGGATGCAGGATGCAGCTTATGTGTTTTTGTGAGGAGATCGGAGAACTAGACTGAACTGACTGCCCAAACTAACGAAAGAAATGTTAGTAAGAAGAAATGAGACAAAGGATAGTTAGAGGCGAAGAAAAACTTGCTTTCACTAATGCACTTTGTAGGTGGGAACCTTTATTTAATGTAGCAAAATGGATGCATAGCATCATGGCATTGAAGGCCAGAGCTGAAATGCAACCCTTCTTGCAAAAGATAGACACATCACACACAAGGAATGAGTGAAGCATCCTAGGGTGCATACATCAAGGGTCGAGGTATGTGCGGCGTTCACAAAGTGAACGTACTTATCACAAACACCCAATGATATAGTTGCCCCAGTTTACGACAAACATTCCACATACAGCAATCACAACAAAAAAGAAAGGGACCATGAAGCATCTCGGTCACTCTAAATCACTCAATGACATCATCGAGCAACATAGGAATATGATCGAAGATAAATCAATAAATGATAAGACTCGCCAATTCAAAACAAGTCAAACAAACATCTTGATCTTCATTGTCAAAAGTTGAAAGTGTTGATAGGACGATCATGTTGTCTAGTTTCAGGACATGCAGTACCCCGTCTAAGACAGGACATAGTTTGGTTTCGAGTATACCACACCCTGTATAAGACCCATGATAATGTGACAAGGACAAATGATATTGATGTTAATTGATATGACAATTTTCATCAGTTTGCATGTCTGGTTTAATTGAAAAAGTCCATCTATTAATGCGTGATTTCAGTAAAGCACAATGTGTGATTGCGTGTCGTTGGAGGGATGCTCAGTGATCTGTCTTATGCACAAAGGGGATAATTTATTTTTTGTTTTGCTTTTCGAGCGTTTAAAATTTTTTTGTGTTCATTTTTTCAGGACTTTTTATGACTTTTTAGGGAGTTTTTCAGGACAATTTTTGTTTTTTTTTGGATTATTTCAAGACATTTTTCAATTTTTTTGGATTATTTCAGGACATTTTTCAATTTTTTTGGATTTATTTCAGGACATTTTTCAATTTTTATGAATTTTTTCATGACATTTTTCAATTTTTTTGGATTATTTCAAGACATTTTTCAATTTTTTTTGGATTTATTTCAGGACATTTTTCAATTTTTAGGATTTTTTTAGGACATTATTTGATTTTTTTGGATTTTTCAGGACATTTTTCAATTTTTTTGAATTATTTCATGACATTTTTTTATTTTTATGATTTTTTCAGGACATTATTTGATTTTTTTGGATTATTTCAGGACACTATTTGATTTTTTTTTTTATGATTTTTGCCCCCAGTGTCTAGCAAGGCAAGGAATATGACAGGTGAATAAATAGGCTTGCTGAAATGATAGTGGATAGAGGGAAGACAAAGGCCTTTTATCATGGAGACAATACAGATGCACTTTTCAAGGACTATTGCGTGATGGGACAAGAGACTGGATATGACAATGTAAAGCAATGACATGGCATGAGGGATATGTCGAGGTTTTTGAAAGCATGTTTAAATTTTGCGTCCTTATGTCAGATCAAGATCAAGGAATGAAAAAAAAGTGTATGGATAGTGATAAGATATGGATAGGATAAGCAAGACCAAGAACAGATAAGGGACATGGATTGAAGGTTGGGATAGGCTAAGGGATAGTGGCAGAAAGTTGCAATAAGCTAGGGAATATGGATGAAAGGTTATAATAAGCAAATGGATAAATACCAAAAGCTATGATGGACTAAAAGCTGCAAACAAGATGCATGATGCTCATGAAGATCCTCAGCCTTGTTAAGGTCAAAGGTGGAAAGGGAAACTGGACATGAGGGACAATAGGATAATGGAGGGTAATGACATGGTATGATAGGATAATGAAGGGCAATAGGATATGAAGGAGGAAACCTGCCCCCAAGTGTGGTGTGCAAGAAGTTCATAGATTACGCATGACGCCTGTTTGCCAGGTTTTCATCACGGTACTTGCCCAAGGCACCTGTTTGCTAGGTTTTCACCAATGGACGAATTATTTTTGCTGTACTTTTTTTCTTTTGTCTTTTTTTTTTCACTTTTTTTTTCTTGTATTTTGACTTTTTCACTTTTTCAATAGAAGATGGACACATGATAGGGGATGGAAGAAGGACTCAAGCGTCTTTTTGTTTGGATAGTAGCCTTGAAAAAAAATGGACCATGACCTTTAAAAGTATGCTCAAAGACGTTGGTAGGATAAGGACATGGAAAATAAGATGAAAAAAAGGCGAGGATTTATGCAAAGGATGGGATCAAAGGGATCGAAGGATGGAGAATATGCATTGGATAATGGATAGGGTATTGGAAGAATTGGGCTTGAGCGGATGGAAATGAAGGCAAGATCAACATTGGCACACACCTTGATGGGTGGTGGACTGATGGAGGAAAAATGTATTTTGGATATTGAGATTTAGAGGAAGGAAAGGCTATGGATTTTGGGACATAAGGGCCCAAAACGGATGAAGAAGGTGATGGAGGAATAGCAATTTTGGATGCCAAGTTGATTTGTTTCTTTAGGATTTTGTGCTTCAAGGAGCCGCTTAGGGATCCACATGGTTTTTAATTTTTCATGCTTTTGTGGTTCCTTGGAGTGCATTGCTTGCACAAGGGATTTAGGAACCCATATAGATCTTGACTTTGCTTTATTTTTCTCAGTGGGCCTTTGTGGCCTTTTGGATATTTCTTTTTCTTTATAGATCATATTGTTCTTTGTTTTGACATGTCGATTATATTGGACATGTTGATCCTTGAATACATGCGGATTTCTAGACTTATGACTTTTATGCTTGGCATCCAAATTGCTTGGAGGGGGGAAGGAATGGATGGATGGATATGAATGAAATGGACTTCTTTTGGATGGATGAAATTTACTCAAGGATGTGTGCCTTTTCTGACTTTGCATAGAGGACGAAGGGATATAAGGACCTAAGATGGATGGAAGGGATGATGGGGAAGGGATATGTTTGGATTTTGATGGAGGGATATTGGATTTAGTAGGGGTACCCATGTCTTGAGGAATTTCATTGAGGCCATGACCCTTAATATTTTCTTTAACATGAAGGGGTTCTTTCTCATGAAGGTCTACTCCTTTGCCTTTATGAATATCTTGACTTGTAGGATACTCTTTTCTTTGGGAAGAAGACGTGAGTCCATTATGAGGTGGATATGATATGAGAGAAATAATGAGATCTTGAAGTGGATCAGATTGGACCAAAGTGGAAGAACCCATTATGTATGTTGAGGGTTCATAAACATCTTGCACTGACATGTTAGAATCATGAGGGGGATTAGGATCATGAGGGGGATTAGGATCACAAAATGACAAGATTGAAAAGAGGACAAAACCCTAATTAGGGTTGACAATGTCCAAAATGATGACAAATGAGCACGCACATTGATGTGACAAGATAAGATCGATCAAAATCATGACTGAAGATTGTTGTTGACAAGACCAAATTTGAGAGTGAGATAAATGAAGAATGCAGAAGAAGGACTCGATGCTCGCAAATGATAAAGACCAAGTACGCAACATAGAAGAAATGTTAATGTGATGCAAAAACCCTAAAATAAGGCAATGCGCAGATGTTAGAGTATGACTCTGCAAGCATTGACCATTTTTAGACGTCTACAGTTATTGTAAGAGGTCATGGTCAAGGAATGTAATGTACAAATAATGTAATATCATTCAAGCAGAGGAGTTGGTCGATCATTGGAGATCGAATTGGGTTTGTGTAAGAGGATTTAGTCCTTTGGTATTGAGCTTAACCGGAACCGTACTCAGGCATAGGAGATGCTATCTTTTGCAATTCAACACTTCTTCGGATTGCAGTCTGGATTTGTATGTAGTCAGAGAGTCTCCTTTTATGATGAGAAGTGTGCTCTAGGCTATTTTCCTTCCTACAAGTGTAGGCCCCTTCATTTTAAATTCACATACTTACTGCAGAAGTATTATCTAACTGTAGGTAGGCTTCCCACCGTGGTTTTTCTCTTTACCGGGTTTTCCACGTACAAATCTTGGTGTTGTGTGGATGGCTTTTATTATGTGATTATTGTTTATGCTTAATTGGATGAACTGCTATTCTGGTATTATTATTTTGGGTTCTGATATTGTTGTTTTAAATTGCTAATGCTTTCAGTAATCTATGACAATTGATTCACCCCCCCTCTCAGTTATCTTTTGGTTATGTGAACTGTCTAACAATTGGTATCAGATCTTTGGTCCTCTCTGCAGAAAGCTTAACCGCTTGAGGAAGATCCTATGACGACTAATAGTTCAAGTTCATCAAGTTCTTCTAGAGATATCTTTCGAAGGGATATACTGAGGCTTGAAGGAACAAACTTGTGAAGCGGAAAATCGAACCCTAGGTGTTCCCCCACTCCAAGGAGAGAGAAAGGAGGTCACTAGGGTTGACGGTTTTCACTTAGGAGAGACTTTACATTCAAAAGAGGGGTTGAAACCCACAAGATCCAATCCCACACAATGCAAGACTGGATTCTAAATGAGTTTCAAGGGTTGTGGCAGCAAGGATACCCTCTTTTGTAAAGAATGTAGATAGAAGGATTGAACTAGGAATGCATGTAAAGTAAGAAAGATTCGCTTGTAGATGGAGATTGGGACACGGGATGAAGCTACGGACCTGAAATTAGCAATAAAATGTCGAGATGAAGCTATCCTGCAAATTTGAGTGAAAGTTGATAGGACGATGGTGCCCGGAGTGCACACAATCCTCCGAAAAATCCGCAAAATGAAGGGGGATTTGTTCGTCTCTGCACAAGGATTCCAGATCTTCAATTATAGCCGCGTACCTGCAACCTACACACAGAAAAGAGAGGACGATTGGGGGGTTAGGGATGAGGGGTTTGCCTTTAGGTCAAACCCCAGTTTTGGAATTAACCAAGAAATGAGAATGTTGTAAATGTAAATGTCTGTAATGTAATCAAGTACTAATACCTTGTTGTAAGAATGTTTGTATTCTTACATGCGAAGGTGTAATGATGTTATATGTTGTATGTTGTAAATGATCTCCTCTTCAATGGTTGAATCCTTGTCTTGAATGCAACACCTAGCCTTGAATGGAGACTTAGAATGCTCAATTGCTTGAAGGAATGCTTGAATGCTTGAATGTTTGAATGTTTGAATGTTTGCCTATCGCTTCCGCGTCTTGCACACATATATTTTTTTTCCTTCTTTTCTCTTCCCCTTTTGGGAGAGGAAATGTAGTTTATATACTTGTCAATTAGGGTTAGGAGACTAATTTTTCCGACCTTAGGCCGACCTCGGAACATCATTTTCCAAATTGCAAACTTAAAGACCCGATGCCCAACAAGAGACCAGGCCCAAAATAGGGCCAAGGACCAAGGCACTGAGCGCCATGGTCCCACCTCCCGGGACAACAGGGTGCAAGGAGGATCAGGCCAAGGTGCAGAAAAATACAGTTTTTGATGTCGCAAGCAGGTTTCGGGGTCTCCATTCAGGTTCAACGTTGCACCGCCATCGTGAAGACCCAAATGCAGTCGAAATTGCAAGTGTCACAATTTTAGGATGCTACATTTAGCCCCCACTTTAGCGGGAGTATAAGCGTACGCCCATACTTCCGGTAAAGTACAAGGAAACAACATTGAAAGACTTTCACCATGTCAAAGAGGCAAGATACACCAAGCCCCCAGTGGACTAAGGATCTTACGACTTTGATTGACAAAGTAAAAGGGAAGATCACGAGGGAGAACCATGACTGTCAGTAGTAAGGTTCCCTCACTATGAGTCATGCAAGAAAAATACCAAAAAATTTCAAGGCAAAGCTAAGTTCGCCAAGAAATTTTTAAGTATCTTGAAGAGATATGAACGGAGTGTATGCCCCCTATGTTAAAGCAATCGCACATGCCTCATCGGGGGTGATTTCTTTAAGGTAGTGATACACATAAGAAATGAGAAGGGAAAGGAGCATATTATCACAAGGATTTAGCCCCCAAGTGTGAGATAAGTCCAAGGATAATAGACACAAAACACAAAGCACGAGGTGACTTCGCTTTCCTTGGGGTCAGTATGTTGTATGATAATTCATGTATATCATATGTATGTATGCATAATTGTTCTTCACTCCCCAATCAAGGAAAGTCACCTAGAAGAAGGGAACACATGTGTCTTTTGAGTCAACATGAGAGAGACCAAAAGAGATCTCAATGTTTTGCATCGTCCTCAAGTAGACAACATTAAGGACAACAAATAGAAGAATGAGAATAACACATAGAAGAAGTAACAAAAGATATCAAGAGAGGAGGAGAGAGTCTGCTATGGTAATGAAACTAGTCTAGCACATCATCTACCCCCCGATCTTGCTGATCAATATTTCGGGAAGGCAGGAAACATGCTAGAGGAGGAACATCCAACACAGCAGATGGAGCTATCACAAGATCCAAACAAGGGCTATGTTCATGTTCCACGCCACATTGTTCTTGTCTAGGAGCTAGGATAAGTGCTTTAGAAAATTCGTTAGATAAATGGTTATCAACATCAACATATTCATATTCACTATCAGAAGAAAGAGGAGTAACATTTTCATCATGAATAACATTTTCATCTATATCATCATCAAGATTTATAAAAATAGGATCTTTAACTCGCACAGGATCAAGACCATCATGCATCTTATGTTTAGGAGATTTTAGCTCAATTTTTGGCTGAGGAGAAAATCGAATAATACTAGCTGAAGGTGTTTTTGGGGATTGCAAAGTTTGAGAAGCAGCTGCCTAAGCTCTAAGACGATGCTTTCGTCAGCGTTCATGTGTAGAACGATTTCGTCTAGTCTTAGTAGGAAGTTGAGAAGATTGAGGAGGAGGAATGTTCTCATCCTTATCACTTGGGTGTTTAGGTTGTGGTCTCTTAGGTTGAATAATAGGAGAAGAGGAAGGTCTCTTCTCTCTATAAGAGGAAGGAGGAGGAACTGCTCCATATAAAGGAGGAATATTTGGTTTAGGAAGGAGACCAAGTCCATCATGACGAGGAGGTATAGGTCTACCTTTAGAAAGTTTATTAGACATAGACATAGTCACATTCATAGGGATGGGTTGGGAATCTTCTTGAGGAAAGACATTAGTTTTATCTTTCAAAGGAAGGACATCCTTCTCAAGAATGATAAGAATATCAAGTTTGGGTGTTCTAGGTTCACTTAGAGATAGGATCATATCTTTTTTCCACTTTTGATAAGATTTGAAAAGATGATCACTTCGCGGTGGAAGAGATTGGAATTGTTTAGGCCAAAAATAATCAATAGGAACGCTAGAAGTTCTTTCAGATGGTTTAAAGAGACTATGATTGACAGTAACAACTTCACCATTATGGGGAAATTTCAAACACTTGTGAATAGGAGAAGCAATAGCTTTCATGGAAGATAGCCAAGGATAGCCTAACTTCACACGAAATTGTTCAGATGATGGAATAATAGCAAAGTTGACATCAAGGGATTTGTTATGGACCTCAATAGGTAATGTAATAGAACCAATTGCAGGAGAAGAAAATGCATCAAATAATTTCACAACCACATTTGTTTTGTCATAGATCACTTGATTCAATTGCAAAGTAAAAAGAAATTCTTCAGTAATGATATTAACCATACAAGAAGGATCAATAAGCACTCCACGGAAAGGTGTATTCTTGACTTTTGCAACTATATATAAAGGACCATCAGGTGCCCTTTCTTTAGGGATTTTCTACTGCTCCACAAAGTTAATCACATTCGGAGTCATAGACACAAGACTATCAGGTGAGAAAGAGGAATCATTAGTCTCAATCACATTAGAGGTATGAGAAGGTAATAGATCAGTAAAAATCTTAAGGTTTTGGTTAGGAGGAGCTACAGATGTGTTGCCTTTATCATTCACACCAGAAACAGAGATAGTATTATTATCAATCAAATCTTGAATTTTACCCTTTAAAGCAAAACATTTTTCAGTATCATGCCCAGGTTGACGATGAAATTGACAAAAAGATTTGTTATCAAAATAGGGTGAATTAATCTTTGTAGGATCTATTTTATTTATAGGAGGGAGAGTAAGCACATTTTGCTCCAATAACTTATTCATAATACTATGCAATGATTCATTCAAAGGAGTAAACTTTCTTTCTTTCTTGAAAAACCTAGAAATAGGAGGCACACCTGATGCTGCATTCACATTGTTGTTGATGATGTTTTCATTGAACTTAATGACCTCTCTGTTCAGTTTAAACTTCCCAAATGGTTGTTGACTACTATCACCCTTATCACTCGGAGCCATAGGATTTGCTTGTTCCATTTGACTCACAGTCAGTTGATAATTGTGAAGAGTTGCGAACAACTGTTGGAAAGAAGTAAACTTAGAAAACAGAAGTTTTTCTCTAATATCTTTTTGTAAATTAGAAATAAAAATTCTTTGAATATCATTGTCAGGTACTGGAAAAGAAATTTGAGCATACAAATGCTTATATCTACCAATGAAATCAGTCACTTTTTCTTTAACACCTTGTTTACAATGCATTAAATCAATCAAAGTAACTTTAGGACTTATATTGTTTTGAAATTGTTGAATAAAAGCATTTGCAAGTTGTTGGAAAGAAGTGATAGAATAGGAAGGCAACGAGAAATACCATTGTAGAGCCTTATCTCTTAATGTTCTAGTAAACAGTTTTGCAAGGAACCTTTGGTCATGAGCAAAATCGGTACATATTGTTTGAAAGGTCGTAACATGTGTTAGAGGATCACCCATACCATTATAAAGCTCCAATTGCGGGATTTCAACATGCTTAGGGGGGATAGATCGAACAATGTCAAGAGAAAGTGGGCACACTAAACTTAGATTGATTCATAGAGGCAATTTGTTGTTGTAAAGAAGAGACAGTTTGTGCAAGATTGTTAATGGTCGCTTCAGTCGAAGAGTTCATATTAGACGTGTTAGATTGTGATGGAGGTATTATGTTATTGAAAGAAGGTATTGATTGAGAGTAAGGTGGTGGGACACTATGATAGTTAGTCATAGGAGATGATTGGAAAGAAGGAACACTACAAGGAGGAATCGAATGGTTAAACGAATTGCCCCCTTGCGTCATGTTCATTTTTGGAGATGTCATAGGAACACTCATTGAAGGAATGAATGAAGAAGTCGGATTGAATGAAGGGAGAGGGTTGATTGAAGAAGAGGGATTGCCCCCATGACTGGTGATCATAGGTGGAATGTTTTGTATTGAAGTAGTCATTATGTTTGATGTAAAAGTAGGTATACTAGCAATAGAAGTTGTCAAAGGGGTAGAATGATTGACTTGAGTAGGAGGTTGTGTATAACCTAAAGTTTCGGCACAACTCTTCATAGGCATCACATTTGAATCCACAATGTGTGCAATACCACGCAAAATATCAATTCCATTCTTATCACTTTGAACCATATGTTTTAGACCCTCAATTAATGAAAGAGCTCGACTATCGGGATATTCTTGAGACATCCATTGCTGAAAATCATTAAATTGGTTATCCAATTTCGAAAGTTGTTCTACAGGAACCTCATGGAGAGCTTCTTCATCATTAAGAGGATTAGAGGAATTACCCATGTCCTCGTTAAAAAGGCCATTCAAATTAGGTTTCATCTCCTCGGTAATTAAACCTTGGAAAGACTTAATTCTAAGGCTTCGTCTAACGGGAATAGTGTAAGTAGGGCTTATTGTTGTAAAACTCATGCACTAAAGAGAGAGAGAAGATTTTGAATTTATTTTCGAATTTAGAGGTAGCAAATTTCAATAAAATCAGCCAATCTCCTAGATTTAAGCTGTTAAATGCAATCAGGACAATCTCCCGAAATTTTAGGAAAAATGTTGGGGACCGTGGCGAACGGAGTGCACACGGTCCTTGCAACTTTTTTCAAAATTTTCAGGGATGAAAGTTATGATGATTTTAAAGCTAATCTAAAAAAATTGAGTGATTTTACGATCTGAAGATAGGCCAAATTAAAGTTGCAATCTCAAAATTGAACCCTACCAAGATTGTTGAAAAAATTGAATTTTGAAAAAGAGAGGGAAACTGAAATTTTGAATTTTATGATTTTAGAGGGAATACTGAAAGCAATGCAAGCTTTGAAATTTAAAAGTTGACTCGATTTCATGCAAAAATTCAAATTTGAAAGCGGAAATCAAAGTTGTTGCAATTAAACACTTAATTTCAACAGTCACAAACTGCAAAAATTTGAATGAAGCACTGAAATTTCGAATGAATGTCAACACACTTTTCAGATTTAGGATAGTAAGAAACACAATTTTAACACAAAATTTCAATTTCAACAATTTTTGAATGATTATAAGCCTTAATCCAAGCAATCACTAGACCAACTTTGACTTTAATTTTGAAAGTGTTAGAATTGATGAAATCAGCCAAGAATCTGGATTTTAGCAGAAAAACACAGTAAGATCTAGCTCCCGATATTTTAGAAAAAATGTCGGGGATGAAGGCGCTCGGGGTGCACACGGTCCTCGCAACTTTTTTCAAAATTTTCAGGGATGAGAGATATTGTGATTTTGTTGCGGAATCCAAAGTTACAGCCGATTTAGAGGTGTTTAGATCAGTGAAATCATCGGTCAAAGGTTGAATCAAGAGGGTTTTAAAAATTAGGGTTTTGACACTTAACCACTTAATTTTCAGAATTAAAGCACAAATATGAATTGACAATTTGCAATAGAAGGGTAGATCTGAAACAAGCATTAACACTTAAACATTTCACAAGCTCAATTACTAAAAAGAAAATTTAGGGTTTTTATGCAATTAACCTCTAAAACATGCCAAAAGATCAAACATGGAAATGTAATTAAGGAATCCAATTTTTCAGATCTAATCATGAATAATCAGAATTAGGATGTTCACATCAGGTTCACCAAAATGTAAAGCGGAAAATCAAACCCTAGGTGTTCCCCCACTCCAAGGAGAGAGAAAGGAGGTCACTAGGGTTGACGGTTTTCACTTAGGAGAGACTTTACATTCAAAAGAGGGGTTGAAACCCACAAGATCCAATCCCACACAATGCAAGACTGGATTCTAAATGAGTTTCAAGGGTTGTGGCAGCAAGGATACCCTCTTTTGTAAAGAATGTAGATAGAAGGATTGAACTAGGAATGCATGTAAAGTAAGAAAGATTCGCTTGTAGACGGAGATTGGGACACGGGATGAAGCTACGGACCTGAAATTAGCAGTAAAATGTCGAGATGAAGTTGTCCTGCAAATTTGAGCGAAAGTTGACGGGACGATGGCGCCCGGAGTGCACACGGTCCTCCGAAAAATCTGCGAAACGAAGGGGGATCTATTCGTCTCTGCACAAGGATTCCAGATCTTCAATTACAGCCGCGTACCTGCAACCTACACACAGAAAAGAGAGGATGATTGGGGGGTTAGGGATGAGGGGTTTGCCTTTAGGTCAAACCCCGGTTTTGGAATTAACCAAGAAATGAGAATGCTGTAAATGTAAATGTCTATAATGTAATCAAGTACTGATACCTTGTTGTAAGAATGTTTGTATTCTTACATGCGAAGGTGTAATGATGTTATATGTTGTATGTTGTAAATGATCTCCTCTTCAATGGTTGAATCCTTGTCTTGAATGCAACACCTAGCCTTGAATGGAGACTTAGAATGCTTAATTGCTTGAAGGAATGCTTGAATGCTTGAATGTTTGAATGTTTGAATGTTTGCCTATCGCTTCCGCATCTTGCACACATATATTTTTTTTCCTTCTTTTCTCTTCCCCTTTTGGGAGAGGAAATGTAGTTTATATACTTGTCAATTAGGGTTAGGAGACTGATTTTTCCGACCTTAGGCCAACCTAGGAACATCATTTTACAAATTGCAAACTTAAAGACCCGATGCCCAACAAGAGACCGGGCCCAAAATAGGGCCAGGGACCAGGGCACTGGGCGCCATGGTCCTGAGGGACCAGGGCGCTAGGCGCCATGGTCCTGAAGGACCAGGGCGCTGGGCGCCATGGTCCCACCTCCCAGGACAGCAGGGTGCAAGGAGGATCAGGCCAAGGTGCAGAAAAATGCAGTTTTTGATGTCGCAAGTAGGTTTCGGGGTCTCCATTCAGGTTCAATGTTGCGCCGCCATCGTGAAGACCCAAATGCAGTCGAAATTGCAGGTGTCACAATTTTAGGATGCTATGAAACTATACAATATGGAAGATTCGGATGGAGACTCATCTAAGATGTCTTGGCAAGGAGATTTGAGAGATCACACATAATGGTGTCACACCCTTTAATCTGGGATCTAGAAATCCTCCTTTGGCAAACCTAGACAAGGAGCTTGAGAATGATTGTAGAGCAAGAGAATCCCTCTTATGTGCACTTTCTGATCAACAAATAATGAGATTAACTAACAAATCATCTAGAAAGGCTATATGGGATAAGTTGCAGACTCTCAATGAAGGTGACCCTATAGTGAAGATTTCTAAACTTGATGGTTACCATGTGAGATATGAAAACCTAAATATGGAAGAAGATGAAAGGATTACTGCATTCATGGAAAGGGTAAATGAGATTGTTATGGGAATTCAATGTTGTGGTGGAACTCTAAGTGAAGATGAAATTGTTTCTAAAGTCCTAAGAGCCCTACCACCAACTTACAAAGTGAAGGCTACTGCTATTAATGAGTTGAGAACAATGGCTAATACATCTGTCAAAAAGATACTTTGGTTGGGAAACTATCTTCTTTTGAGCTTGAGGAATTTGGATCTTCTTGAGCTATGAAGATTGAACCTTCTTTTCATGCATCTACATCTACAACTGGTAAGCAAGACTGGAGAACTTTATATGCAAAAGAATTAGAATATATGAAGAGAGAAGATGATGATTTTGAGAAACTTGAAGCACTATTTGCTAGAAGAGTACCGAAAGGACCAGTAGGAAGTAAGTATGAAGGAAAAACACCTTTTAAATGTTTTGCATGTAATAAGACTGATCATTTTGCATCTAGATGTCCTGAAAGGAATTCAAGATTTGAAGAAAGAGTTAAAAGATCATTTAAGCCTAACCCTGGATATCAGAGTTCAAGTATAGATTCAAGAAAAATAGAGACAAATCATTCTACATAGCGGATGAAGAAGGCATTATTGACTCGGATGATGAACCGATAGAAGACTCTGCTAGTGGATCCAACAATGGGAAAGAATGGGTATTCTTGGCTATCAAGGAAGATGATTCGACACTGGAAGAGAATGTACCCAAGGAGAAGGCACTTGCTACTAAAATTGAAGACAAGAATGAATGGGTAATTGACAGTGGTTGTTCACATCACATGACTGGAGATAAAGGGAAGTTTTTGTCTTTGCAATAAATTGATGGTGGACTAGTTAGATTTGGAGATGACAAGGAATGTATGATCAAAGGAAAAGGAACCATATCATTGGATGGTAAGAACAATAATGACAATGTTTATTATGTTGAAGGTTTGAAGAATAATTTTTTGAGTGTAGGACAATTGGTAGATAAGGGATTTCAATTATAGTTCAAGGATGGAAAATACAAAATCATTAACAGATCTGGCTTGGAGATTGCAACCAGTACACAGACAAAAGGTAACATATTTCATTTGAACTCCGGTGAGAAGACATGTTTGATTACATGGATTGATGAGAGTTGGTTATGGCATAAAAGGTTGTGTCATGTGAATTTTGATTGCATTGTGAAGATCAGTTCAACTAAGGTTATTAGAGATATACCTAATATTATGAAGCCCTATAATCCGGTATGTAAAGAATGTCAAATGGGTAAACGAGTCAAAACCTCTTTCAGGAGTATACAAGATAAATCAAATGATGTTCTTGATCTTATTCATATTGATTTGTGTGGCCCTGCTAGAGTTAAAAGTTTTCATGGTGATAGATATTTCATGCTAATCATTGATGATTATTCTAGAATGATGTGGGTTACTTTTTTGAGAGAAAACTCTAAAGCATTTGAAAAGTTTAAAATATTTAAGGCTAAAGTGGAAACTGAGACAAGATTGAAGATTAAATGTTTGAGATCAGATCATGGTGGAGAATTCACATCCGGTGAGTTTAATAACTTTTGTGACAAGCATGGTATAAGAAGACAATTTTCTGCTCACCGAACACCTTAGCAGAATGGAGTTGTGGAAAGGAAAAACATAACTATCTTGGATGTTGCTAGAACAATGATGATGGAGGCTAATCTACCTCATATCTACTGGAGAGAAGTAGCTAGTACAATGGTTTATAAATTCAACAAAGTACATATCAAAGGAGAAAGAGGTAAGACATCTTATTAATTATGGTTTTGCAATATACCTACAGTTAAGTATTTTAGAATTTTTGGTAGCAAATGTTATATCAAGAGAGATGATACTATTGGGAAATTTGATGAAGGCATATTTATTGGTTTATCTAATGAAATTAAAGCATATAGATGTTATAACAAGAGATTGCAGAGAATAGTGGAGAGTGCTAATGTCAAAATAGATGAGTTAAGCAAAAGTCAAATTAAAATTTATGAGAAGTGTCGTGCTTTGTGAAGTGTACCTGTATCTGAAACCACAAGGCACTCAATAAATCATTACAAGCATGGTTAGAAGATTTAAATCAAAGAAAGACAAAACCATAGCTAATCAACTTATTGCCTCCTAGTAAATGCAAGTATGAAAAATGCTCTCAGGTCTGATTATGCATATTCCAGTGACTTGACTTCACTTAGATGGAGGATTTGAATGATGAAAATGCATGATCTAGCAAGAATAGCATGGTTAAGCTACATGAATGATTGATCTAGCATGATTAAGCTAAAATTGAGCATGATAACATTGCTAAAACTGATAAACTATAAGCTAGATGCCTATAATAACAATGCATAAGATGAGAATGAGATGGGATCAAATGATATGAAAAAATGATATGAAATTGGGATCCCTTGAGCTCCAAAATATTTATAGGATTTTCCAAGGCTAGGGGTGATGGGGCAAGAATCAACAGTCAAGATTAATCTGAAGATATCAATGGTTAAATTGGAGGAGGATGGCAAAGGGAACACTTAGTGACAAGTGTCATAAGGTTATAGAAGATGTTGGATGAAAGGGGACATGGTGGTAGGTAGAATGGGTTAGGTTTGGGAATGGCTAGGTTTAGGAGTGGTAGAAGCTAGGAGAATTTGAATTTAAAAATTCAAATAATATGAAAAGGATAATTAATGTCAACAACTCATAATTGATTTGTTTTAATTAATTAGGGGATTTAGAAGAAATGAATTTGGATGGAGGGAATTAATTAATTTGAATTAATTAATTAAAGGGGTGAAATGAACCTATTTAATAAATCCTTAGATTTATTGATAAGTAGATGAAAGGGGAAATTTAATCAAATTTCTTAGTGAATTTAATTAAATTGAGGAGGAGAGATTAGTTAAATAATTGCTTGTTCAATTAATTATCTTCAAACCATTTTTAGGTGTATACATTTTGCCCCTCTTTGAAGTGAAGTGTGATGACGCGTTGATTCAAAGAATAATCTCATTTTGATGATAATATTGATTTGATAGGATGCCCCAACTCTTGATTGCTAAATCTCAGTATGATGATGCCCCCTTGGGAGATCAATTGAGATAATTGATCTTTGGAGTTTTTGCGAGATTGATATCCCGATAGATTTGATTTGATTTCTGCAACTGTGGTTTGATGAAAATGCGAGGTCTTAGATTAGCTTGATTGCTTAGATCAATAAGATTGAAAAATCTTGATTGATTAGATTCAGTCTGGTTTCAGGAAGGATTCATCCTGTATAAGACATGAATGATCACAACGTCTGGTTTCAAGAAGGATTCATCCTATATAAGACATGATCAGAGCATTTGGTTTTAGGAAGGATACATCCTATATAAGACATGAATCAGAACCAGATCGTCTGGTTTCAGGAAGGATTCATCCTGTATAAGACATGATAGAATTGATTAGGTTTGATTGATTGATTTAATTTGATAAGGTACTGACATTTTGTTGATATCAAGTTGCAAAAATATTTGGATATGCTGATTGTTGATTCATTTGAGGAAGATAGCATAATATTTTCGCTGGGTTGATAATATCATGAGAAAGATGAGTCATTAGTCTGATTGTGTATACACTTGTGATGATACTTTGATGATTCTTGTGATAGATTTAACCTTGGATAAAAGGAGCTTGTAAGATCCCATGCAAGGATGAAATGCAATGGAATGCAAACTACGACTGGACCAGTCACTGGATTATTTTGCGTTTTTGTCATCATTGAGCTTTTTGAAATGTGGGAAGTGAGTGCAAACATCAATGGTATAATTAAACCATGATGACCTGAGCACTTCTTTCCTGGATTTTGATATAGCAAGTTAACACAAGCATCTAGGTATAATTGAACCAAGATGACCTGAGTGTTGTTTGCATAAAACATGCAGTATTAATCATTTCAATATGCAAATCGGAAATGTCTTCAATGATATTCTGATGATCATGTCTCGAGACAAATTTGCACATATTAATGATTAATTTCCAGACAGCAGACAAGAAAAATATCATGTTTCTTCCTTGTTCCTCTAGTCAAAGACATCCTAGAGCCACTCAGAAATCATGATAGCGAAAAGCAATACAGAAAAGTTGAACAATCATGTTACAATTATTATCCAAAAAAGATATCATCCACTGAAAAGTGTGTGATGTGCTTAGATTGATTTCATGATAGCTTGATAGTTGATAGTTTGATCTTGTGTTCAATGTTGGATGTGTCTCAGTTTTCTCTTGATAAGAGTTATCTATTGTTTGTTCTACTTGTTTAGTTTAGCTCAAAATGATCAAGAGTTTTTGCCCCCAGCTTGGTGTAGGATTTTGCCCCAAGCCTAGAAACAAAGTTGTAATGGTATATCCAATGATCCAAACCATGGTAAGAAGCCACTTGGGATGTCTACGTATGTCCAAATGCTTATGATGGTCATGTATAGCATTGATGGAAGAATGAATGAATGCAAGCAGAACGAATGTATGAACTAATAGATGGAAGAGCCAGCTGACAGATAGCGCATATTTTCCAGGTTTTCACCATCTGTTTTTATTGCGCTTTTTCTGATATTTGATTTTTTTCTTTTTCTGCTTTTTCGCTTTTTTTCTTTTTTTTCTGATTTTTCACTTTTTTCATTTTTTCTGATTTTTCATTGTTTTTTATTTTTTTTATTTTTCAAACATAGAATTTCTTCAGGTCCATGCTATTGATGGTTTCTTCGAGTTGATCTTCGTCTTGTGTTGATAGCTAATATTCTCCTAATCCAAATACTGTTGTGGCCACAAATGGACCTAACTAGTTTGGTTCAAATTTTCCTTTCTTTTCTTGATATGCCTGGTTGCATGGATTTTCCTTTAGCACTAGTTCTCCAACTTGAAAGATTCTTGGTTTAACCTTATGATTATAGCTCAGACACATTCTTTATTGATATACCTTTAGATGATCAAAGGCATTGTGTCTACGTTCATGGATCAGTTCTAACTCTTGTAGTCTAGATACTCTTTGTTCTTCATTTGGGATGAGACCTTTTAGTGATACACGTAGAGAAGGTATCTCTACTTCGATTAGCAATATGGCTTCTGATCCATATACAAGAGAGAAAGGTGTGGCACCTGTCGGTGTGCGGATACTAGTGTGGTAGGCCCAGAGAGTAGGATTTAGTTGAATATGCCAATCTTTCCTAGCATCATTCACTGTCTTTTTGAGGATTTTCAGAATAGTTTTATTAGATGCTTCCGCCTGCCCATTTCCCTGTGGATAATATGGTGTGGAGAATCTGTGTTGGATTTTGAACTTCTCACACAGCTCTTGTACATATTGATTCTTGAATGGTCACCCATTATCAGTGATAATGGTCATTGGTATTCCATAGCGACAGATAATGTAATTCAAGATAAATGTAGCAATTTGTTTTCCTGTGATGTTTATGAGAGGTACCGTCTCAATCCATTTTGTGAAATATTTTGTAGCTACAAGAATAAATTTGTGTCCATTTGATGAAGAAGGATTTATCTTTCCTACTAGATCAAGTCCCCATTGACAAAAAGGCCAAGATGTTGCTAAAGCATGTAGTTCTTGTGCTGGTGCATGGATCAAATTCCCATGTATCTGACATTGTTTGCATTTTCTTGATATTTTAAAAGAATCTCGTTCCATAGTCGGCCAATAATAGCCCAAGTGTATGAGTTTTTTCGAAAGGGTAAGACCACTTGAATGAGTTCCACAAATGCCATTATGGACTTCATGTAAAGCCTTCTCAGATTCTTCTTGTTTGAGACATCTTAAGAGAGTACTGTGTAGACCTTGTTTATACAGGGTATCTGCGATGAGAGTAAAATGAGAGGATTGATGAATAAAGTTTCTCTTTTGGTTTTTTGATAAGTCAGGAGGTAAGATATTATCTCTTAGGTATGTGTAAGTTTGGCCATAGTGGGAGGAATCATGTCCAATAATTTGACAGATGGTTCGAGAATCAGGACAATTAAAGGTGGGATGAAACAACTCTTCAACCAGGAATTCATAACATTGTTGATTTTCCTGTGTCTGCAATAGAGAAGCAAGTGTACCCATGGCGTCTGCTGCTTTGTTGTCATTTCTTGGGATCTATTTAAAAGTTATTTCTACAAAGTGCTTCTTGATATCATCCACCATCTTTTTGTAAGGCATTAGCTTGTTATCTTTTGTTTGATAGTCATTATTGATTTGATTAATGACAAGCTAAGAGTCTCCAAAGACTTGAAGTTGTTTAATGTTCCATCCTATAGCCATTTTGATGAATAGAATGCCTGCTCCTGATTTATGTTGTGTTCCTCTATTGATGCTTGCTTTTGATCCCTGTTGTGTTCCATTATTGATGCTTGCTCCTGGACTGATATTCGGGTGATGTATTGTAAGATATGGATCGAACCCTGGAACGTCTATATATGAACAGGTAAAATTGATTTTCCACCTTTTGAAGGGTTCAAAATATTTTTGCCTTGCTGGTTCTAATAAAGAGATTGTTGCTGGATGTAGATCAGTTGTGCTAATGATAGCTGCCTTTGCTAGTGCTATTTTGATATATAACTTCTCTTGATAACATTCAGGTAAGGTGTCAAATCTCTCATCTTTCGGTGCCTCAAGGAGGTTTTCACCATTAGATTCATCCTTTATTTTTACTTTTTCTCGGTCCAATGTTGCCAATAAATGGTTTTCAGCATTAGACTTGATATTGTTTTCTTTATTTTCACTTTTGCAACTAGGAGATTTGACATCCATTTGACTCAAAGATATGTTAGCAGAATCCCTAGTGAAATTTGTTGCTGGTTTGATTTCATTAAGATATAAGGATATGGCATGGTAGTTTGGAAAGGTATCATTAGCAGTATGTCCTTCATTTTCCTAGTCCATAGGTTCAAGATAGCTTAAGCATAAAGGATCTTCAGGTTGAATAGTTTCAAAGATATTAGGGGTAATGATAGAGATGTTGGAGCTTTCAACATGTATTTCCATGTCTAGAATGATATTCTCATCAGAATAATCCTGATCATCCTCGGTTAATTCAATGTCAGTCGAATGTGATTCTGATTCAAGTAGGCTAGTTCCTAATGTTTGTCCTCCATACGTGTGAACTACATCGATTACTATATCTTCTTCTTCATCCCTCTCAATTTGAAGTTGCTCTTGTTTGTTTTACTTGTATCTGCAACCACAATGCACTCAATAAATCATTACAAGCATGGTTAGAAGATTTAAATCAAAAAAAGACAAAACCATAGCTAATCGACTTATTGCCTCCTAGTAAATGCGAGTATGAAAAATGCTCTTAGATCTGATTATGCATATTCCAGTGACTTGAGTTCACTTAGATGGAGGATTTGAATGATGAAAATGAATTATCTAGCAAGAATAGCATGATTAAGCTACATGAATGATTGATCTAGCATGATTAAGCTAAGATTTAAGCTAAAATTGAGCATGATAACATTGCTAAAACTGATAAACTATAAGCTAGATGCCTATAATAAAAATGCATAATATGAGAATGAGATGGGATCAAATGATATGCAAAAATGATATGAAATTGGGACCCCTTGAGCTCCAAAATGAGGTCTATTTATAGGATTTTCCAAGGCTAGGGGTGATGTGGCAAGAATCAACGGTCAAGATTAATCTGAAGATATCAATGTTTAAATTGGAGGAGGATGGCAAAGGGAACACTTAGTGACAAGTGTCATAAGGTTCTAGAAGATTTTGGATGAAAGGGGACATGGTGGTAGGTAGAATGGGTTAGGTTTAGGAATGGTTAGGTTTAGGAGTGGTAGAAGTTAGGAGAATTTGAATTTAAAAATTCAAATAATATGAAAAGGATAATTAATCTCAACAACTCATAATTGATTTATTTTAATTAATTAGGGGATTTAGAAGAAATGAATTTGGATGGGGGAATTAATTAATTTGAATTAATTAATTAAAGGGGTGAAATGAACCTATTTAATAAATCCTTAGATTTATTGATAAGTAGATGAAAGGGAAAATTTAATCAAATTGCTTAGTGAATTTAATTAAATTGGGGAGGAGAGATTAATTAAATAATTTCTTATTCAATTAATTATCTTCAGACCATTTTTAGGTTTATACAAGAAGGAACCGGCAGTGGAAATGATTATATTTGAACCGGTAGCACCTTTACCAGAATAGAGAGTTGAACCAGTTGCTTCGGAAACATCAGAGAATTCTATAGTAACTGAATATCGAAGAAGAGGAACAGAGAGTCAGAAGACTCCTAAGTATGTGAGATTGAATCATTCTGAAGATCAAATCATTGGGGATAATAGCAATGGAGTGATGACAAGAAGAAGAATGGCAACTAATGAGGTATGTTTAATCTCACAAGTTGAACCAGTATCAATAATTGAGGCATGTAAAGATAAATTTTGGTTAAAAGCTATGGAAGAAGAATTAAATCAGATTGAGAAAAATAACACATGGACTTTGGTTCCCCGGCCTAAAAAAAAAAAATGTTATTGGAACATGGGTTTTTAGGAATAAATTGAATGAGGATGGTCAAGTTATAAGGAACAAGGCTAGATTGGTTTGTAAAGGATATTCTCAAAAGGAAGGAATTGATTATGGAGAAACTTTTGCACCGACAGCTAGAATTGAAATTGTAAGATTGTTTCTTGCCTATGTTGCTTATAAAAATTACAATGTTTATCAGATGGATGTTAAATGTGTATTCTTGAATGGGGATCTTGATGAGGAAGTTTATATTGAGCAACCTGATGGTTTTTCACTGTCAGATGATACTGATATGGTTTGTAGGTTAAGGAAAGCTTTATATGGATTGAAACAAGCACCTATAGATTGGTATGCAAGGTTGGATAAATATCTTTTGAAGCTTGGTTTTACTAAGGGTGGTGCTGACAGTAATTTATATTATAAAATCACTGATGATGATATACTGATTGTTGAAGTATTTTTTGATGACATTATTTTTGGAGGTGAAGATAAATTATGCATAGAGTTTTCTAAGAATATGGACAAATAATTTGAGATGTTTATGATTGGTGAGATGAAATTTTTCTTAGGTTTGCAGATTACTCAAACTGACAAAGGTATTTTTATCTGTCAAACTAAATATGCTAAAGAATTATTGAATAAATTTGGTATGGGAGATTCTAAACCGGTAAGTATACCTATGGTTACAAGTGAGAAATTAACAAGGAAAGATGTTTCTGCACCGATAAATCCTACAAGATACAAATCTATTATTGGAGGTCTACTTTATTTGACTCAGACTAGGCCTCACATTATGAATGTTGTTTGTATTGTTTCAAGATTTCAGAGTGATCCTAGAGAAAATCATGAGATGGCGGTGAAAAGGATTTTTAGATACTTGCAAGGTACATCAGAATATGGTTTGTGGTACCCTAAGGATGATAACTTTACTTTATATGTATATACAGATGTTGATGACCAGAAAAGTACTTCCGATGGAGCTTTCTTTCTTGGAAAGAAGTTGGTTTCATGGATCAACAAAAAACAGTCATGTACTTCTTTATCTACTGCTGAAGCTGAGTATGTTGTTGTTGCTACTAATTGTACACAATTTTTATGGATGAAGCAAATGTTGAAGGATATAAAGGTGGATTGTGATGCATCGGTAGTTATTCACTTTGATAACTCTGTTGCTATTGATATATCAAAGAATCCGGTATTTCATTCTAAGACAAAGCACATATGTATCGAGTATAATTTTTTGAAGGAGAAGGTGGAAGCAAATGAAGTTAAACTGGTTTATGTGAACACTAAAGAATAGATTGCAAATATTTTCACTAAACCTTTATCCAAGGAATCATTTGAGTACCTGAGAGACAGATTGGGGGTTTCTACCCCTCCGGAAGAGACTTGATTGATGCGGTTTGGCATCAGTCCAGTATGCATTATCATAAATACTATTCATTCCAACATTTATGTGAGATGCTACTACTCAGGGGGAGTAGTCAACTATTAGATTCAAAGGCTTATGCTTTTGCTTTGATATTTCTGTCATATTTCTGGCATTGATGTCAAAGGGGGAGAGATAGTGATATGAAAAATAAATTCAAAAATTTATAGAGATATTATTCAAAGGGGGATAGACATTGATATTCAGAGCTATATATAGGAGATCGTTGGTTGTCTTCCACAAGGGGAGACTTGTTTGGCATTTCTTGGTACTTAGATGTTTCTCACATCTAGTGTTGCCATCAATGTTAGAGGGAGAGATTATTGGCCATTTGGTGGAATTGATTATGTGTTGCATTGATGTTTTCATTGATGTCAACATGAGATGTTTGGATGCTTTACTGGCACCCTTCTAGTCCCGGTAGGTTGAGTGGTTTCTGGTTGACTTGGATTCGACATGATCCGGTTGACTCTGGTATAATCTGGTGATGGAATTGGCTTGTTCATAATGCTTATACTCATATTTGGTTAGTTGATTTTGGTCTGGTGATTGGATGCTATCCTGCTTGCTATGAAGATTGGTTTCTGGTACTAGTGAGGGTTTCATCGGTAGAGATTTTGGTGGAGATCTTTGATGCATTGCATAATTGGTGTTGGTGCAGCTTCTGATGGAGTTTCAGGATGTTGTTGGTGATCATGTTCAAGACTTGGTATTTGGAGATCATTGTTGAAGCGTGTGGACCTATACTTGGTCCTGGTTGATCTAGGTTATGGACCGACATTTAAGTAACGTGTCGATAGGACCTATTGTTGTTTTTATGGGATGTCTTATGAGTTGGATATTATTTGTTTTGGTCTAAGGCCAACATGGTTTGTAATTATGTAATTGTTTTATTGTTTGGTGGTCGACCTGATTGTTTACGGTCGAGGGTTTGTATAAATAAGATGTAAGATCTCATTGTAGATCATCATGGTTATTGTAAGAGGTCATGGTCAAGGAATGTAATGTGTGAATAATGTAATATCATTCATGCAGAGGAGTTGGTCGATCATTAGAGATCGAATTGGATTTTTGTAAGAGGATTTAGTCCTTTGGTATTGAGATTAACCGAAACTGTACTCAGGCATAGGAATCTTTTGCAATTCAACACTTCTCTGGATTGTAGTCTAGATTTGTATGTAGTTAGTGAGGCTCCTTTTGTGATGAGCAGTGTGCTCTAGGTTGTTGACCTTCTTGCAAGTGTAGGCCCCTTCATTTTAAATTCACATACTTACTGCAGAAGTATTATCTGACTGTGGGTAGGCTTCCCACCATGGTTTTTCCCTTTACCGAGTTTTCCACGTACAAATCTTGGTGTTGTGTGGATGGATTTTATTCTGTGATTATTGTTTATGCCTAATTGGATTAACTGCTATTCCGATATTATTATTTTGGGTTCCATTATTGTTGTTTTAAATTACTAATGCTTCTGATAATCTATGACAACTGATTCACTCCCCCCTCCCTCTCAGTTGTCTTCCAGTTATCTAAACTATCTAACAGTTTGTTTCCCAAAATTACCTTGGTTTATTCTATAATTTGAAGGGGATAGATCCCTCTCATCATTATTTATAGTTGGGGTGGATATGCTTACCACTATCTCTCCTTTGCTATTCTTAGAAGTGGAATATAATTTCCTGTCCTTTTGGGGCTTTCTGGGAGTGTCCACTTCTGTTATTACCTCATGTAGGCTTATTATTTTTACCACAACCTTCTTTATTTCCTCAAAATTTAGCTTGAGGTATGTTGGGGCATCTAAAGGAGATCCAATATCTGTAGATGGACCTTCAAAAGAAATGGAATTGCCTTTATCTATACTTATATCTATTGTCCAATTGTGTTTTCATTAGTTCTCCTTGAAGGGGTGTCTTCATGGGGAGGGCAAGTTTTTTGTTGTGAGGATTCTATTTGTAACTTATTCATTTCCTCTCTTTTCTTATTTTCTTATTCTTTTGCAGACTTTATCAATTCTGACTAATCATCTTTTGTATGTAGCATTCTTTAAGAATCAAAGCCTTGGTCTTCATTTTTATGCTCCTCCTAGCCTCCTCCATTGTCCATATGTGTTGCCACCTTTTATGTTTCTTCTCATTTATCCCCTTTCAGGAGCTTTTCTTTGTTTCTTCTCTTGAGCCTTTTCTAATTGTGGCTCTATAACTGGAGCTTCTACATTATGTCTTATCAAAACCTCTTGAGATTGCTCCTATTGAGCCACATTGGGGGTTTCCTTCACAATCTCCTTACGTAATACTTTTTATGTTGTAACTTTGTTGGGAGGGACTCTTGTCCATGGATTTCTGGCACTTGGCTCCCCTCTACTTCTTTATCATCTTCAATTTCCTCTTAATCCTCCCCATCATTTGTTTGGACCTATATAAAATTAGATGCTTTGGCTTTGGCTTTGGTAAGTGGAGGTGGTTATTTCTTTTGTGTTGGAGGCCTCTTCTTAATTTGTGGCCTTTGTGAGGAAGGGGCTATAGAGATATGCCAATCTTCATCTTTTTCCCCTTCTCCTAGTCTCATACATAGTGTTGTTCTAGTAGGGGCAATATGTGTTTGCACTAATACTGAGAGCCCTATAATTAGTCATGCATCTATGACCTTTTTCAAGAGTTGTGATGCCTTCATCTTTTTGTACAACTTTTGCATCAATTTTGCACCTTCCTTGGGGTCTATCTCCTCCTCTTCCTCTCATTCTTCATATTTTTCTTGCCTTGGCATCTTCTCTTATCTTCTCTTTTGTTGATACTCTTTTGTGGCATTGGAAGATTGATGATTGCCTTGCCCTTTTCCCTTATGCCTTGTTTGAGAGTATTGAGTAATACATTGAGTGTTCTTTGGGGGTTGGGATTTTTCTAAGGTTTCATGTATATTTTATGTGTTTTTATCTACTAAATAACTATTAGTTTGTACTTTTTCATTTCTTCTCTTTGGTTTAATTCATATGGATTTTTTAGTTTCTTTTGTAGGTTTGTTTTCCTTTTGGTTGGTATCATAGCTTAGTTTGGATATTTTGATATTTATTATTTAATAGGAATAGTTCCTTTCATTTGGCACTGATGTCATGGTTTAGGTTGGACAAGGTTATTCTCCTTGTGATATTAATCCTTATTCAACTAGAAGCTTTGCATAAGTAATTTTAATGTTTAGGAATTATTAAGTAATAATAGTTACAATATAATATCTAGGATATGCCTCTATAGGAGTATTACTAATACACGGATCTAGGGTAATTCCAACATAATAGTACAAATGAGAATAACCATTGACAATTCCATCCCCAAGCACCAATAAATAGATGAAGAATGAAATATAAACCATAAATTGGTTTTGGATTATAATGTACAATCCCACAGGAGGTACGGAATCCATGTCCCATGGAAAAAATTCCAACACCTCCTTTGGTTTGTCATCTAAGTGATTTTTGGTATAATATTTACATATTGCTATTTCTCTTAGATTTTTATATTTTATGACCCAAGATTGGGCACCCCAATTTAACTCCATTATATGTTAAAATATTCTCTATGATGTGTCATAAAAATATCATAATTCTTATCAATATTTCAATGTAATCCCCCTTATAATTGTGCTCTTATGTGTCATATGAATATCATAAGTAAATCCCACATTAAAAGTCCATAATGATATTTATAAGGTCTTACTAACACTTGCACAAATTTCACTATTGTTGAAATGTGATAAAGAATGGCACCTTAAAAAGGGATGCCCCATTCCTCATGTGAGAATAATATGATAAATAAATACAAGTAAATGTAAACAATTGATGCATATGAACATTGATAATTTAAGGTGGAGATACCCTTTACCAATGAACATATATGAATCAAACTTTTTATGTCACATTTTTCAGATATTATTTTGAATCATAGAGGAATTTCTTTTATTAAAAAAATAAAATTTTCCTTACCATTTTTAATGTAGTTCTCTAGTTGTGACAAGTAGATCTCCTCCTCTAGATTAGCATGCCATAAAGTTATATTCACATCCTTTATCTCAACTTCTAGATCAAAAACAATGAATTGAGCTAATAACATTATAATAGATATAAAATTTGCAATAAGGAAGAAAATATTACTAAAATTTATTCACTCTACCTAGTCTTAGAACCTTTGGCAACTAATTGCATTTTATACTTCTCCATGTTACCATCAAAGTTGAACTTCCTTGAATTCCTATTGTTGAAATGTGGCGACTGATCAGCAAAGTACTGTACACTCAACACGTATCCTCGTTGGGGTTCGGGGCCGGGCCAGGCCCCAGGCAAGGGTTCAGGGGTGGCAGCCCCTGAGAAAAGCGGGGGTTTGGGGGCGACAGCCCCCGAGAAAATTTTTTTTGCCATTTTTTGTTGATGAAAACCGACATTGTAATAAAACCCTAAAAAAGGCCTACTTTGTTTGTTGCCCTAAAAACGCATGTTATAAGCGGCTGGGATGCTTAAGGCATTGTAAGGTTGATGTACTGTTTTTGCTGGATAATAAGAAAGATTAGACGACTGTGTATGGTGGACGTAACCCATTCTGGGTGAACCACGTTAAATCTCTGTGTTATTTGTGTCCTGTTTTATTTCTTTATCTTTTGTATTTAAATTTGCATATAATTGTTAGTTCATATTTGCTTCGGATTTGCTTGAAACCCTAACACCTATTTGAAATCAACATGTTCATGTCCATTAGGAAACTATACAAAGTCATGTGTATCAGCCATTTGCATCCATCTCCCCATCCATGACTAGTTTCTAGGTCTCAAGCATATATTTCCATTTCCTCTTCAACCATTTTTGACCCGTCACTATTAGTCCATAAAGAAAATATAAAATTAGGGGATACACCTTTCTATTTACTTTTTTTGATAATTTGGTCTCCCCAAAATATAAGGTGGAGGTTACACTTATTCTAAAATCTTTGATTTCTCCATATTGTCATCCTAATATGGTCCAACCTAAATCTTTGGTTCATCAAATTGGTATAACCTTCTTGGTCTTAAGTTATAGTTTCACACCTAATTGCATATCCTCATTTGGTTGTTCAATTGTGAAAAGTATGATCTCCCTAAAGATCATACTCTAAATATATCTTTCATGTTCATAGGGTACCAAAGCTTGTGGGTGGGTGCAAGAAGTTGAGTCCCACTTTTGGGCAAAAAGTGGAAGTGTTTTCCCTATTTTTAAATTTTTTTGTCGATTGATGTCAAAATTTGAGGTACTTAGAGTTTGAATCTGGAAAAACTTTAGTAATAGAAAATATAGTGCTCGGAGTCTAATTTTCAAATATGTAATTTATTTCAATACCCACGTGGTAGAAATTTATTTTTAGTAGGCATATTTAAAAACCACTTTTTCAAAATGTTTGTTTCGGGACCATACCACACGTGTATGGCCACCATATTTTGACATAAATAAAATAATGTTTGCAAATCCTTCTGGGAAAAGATACCTAATACACCAAATATTGATGAGAATATTTTTTCTTATTTTTTTATTGAATATATTTTTTTTAATTAATTTTTAATTGACTATAAAGTACATTTTCAAAACATCTGGTGTACGACCACCATAATTTGATGAAAATTTCATATTTTTAATTATTTTTTTAGTCTTCAAAAGAATTGTATGCAGATTGATGTCATATAATTTATTTTCAAAAAAACCTAAAAACAAAAAAGTTATTAAAGTTTTACTAAACCTCACTATTTTACATTTAGGTACCACTTTTGATTAATAAATAATGCAAAAATAGTAAAACTAATCATATCACTATGAAATTTACATTTTTGAAATTAGAACAGTGAGAACTCTAATGGGTTTTTGTTTCATCAAAAAATACGATCAGGAAGACCTTCAAAAAATTACTGCAAGGCAGAAATCTGGTATTCTAGTGCCTTAGCCATTTTTTTGGAGGTCCAAGCATAGGCTTGGTGCCACCAAGCCTAACCCGAAGCCAAAATCGAGGCATAGGTGTGTTTCCCACTCCATCTTTTATGAAACGGGCGCCCGTTATTTAAAATTCAAAAAATGGGCACCCATTTTGAAATTTATAGCACTTTAAGAAACGTGTGCCCGTTTTTAGAAACAGGTGCCCGTTTTTAGAAACGGGTACCCATTTTTAGAAACATGTGCCCATTTCTAAAAATCGTGCACCCCTTTCTCTATAGTGGTCTGATCCTAAACAGGCACTCGTTTTTCAAAATGTGCACCCATTTTATTTTTATGGGTCGGGGCTCCAAAGCTAAACGGGTGCCCGTTTCTTAAAAAACGGGCACTCGTTTCTAGTGGCAAACTTTTTTGCTCGCAAACTTCCGCGAAATTGGGACCCAACTTCTTGCACCCACCCTTGTACCCTTTCACATTGATGTCATAGGCAATTAAGATGCATTTCACAACCGTATTCAATTGATTCTCCCTAAGCACATTAGCATATATCTCACGACCAAATATATTAAGATTATAAAGAAACGGTTTTTTTTATGCATACGTGTTGGTGTAGGATAATATTGATTAAGTAACATGCGGTAAAAAATATTTTTCCAATAACTTATCTTCCAAGTCAAATTCACTAAGCATATTCCTAGCCCTTTATATCAAGGTATTGTTCATGTATTTTGTAGCTATATTTTTCAACTAAAAGGTGTATAGAGTTATCTTATTTCTTTCTATGTAGGCCTCATATAATTTATCACTTTGTACAACCATATTCACCATTATTGTTAGTTCTCAACACCTTAGTCTTTTTGTTAGTCTAATTTTCCAAGAGACCATTAAACCCTCTAAATTGACTAAAGGCCTTATATTTACTTCAAAAATATATACCTATGTCCTCCTATAATAATCATTAATAAAATGCATAATAAAAATATTTTGACAAGGAAAGAACATCTACATAACCTAAAAGATTTACAAGTGATAGAGTAAAAGTTTAACATGGTTTTACTTTCAATATTTATAATTCTCACATAAATCGAACTCAAGATAAAAAATTAAAAAAAAAACTCTACAAGATTTTAATGTGTAAGGATCCATAAACCTTTCTCACCAATGTGGCTCATTTGTGTTTTACATAATATTATCTTCTTGATGGGTGATTTTCTCTTTGAGTTAAGAGAATGTCTATACTCAAAATGCATGACCATTAGAATTGGATACAAAAGATCCATTTGCTCCAAGTTTTGATGATTGATATTTAAACTCCATAAATAGCTTCATTGAACATATTGAATATGTAAGTGCATGTGTCAAGCCAAAATAGAATACCAACTTGAAAACACTTCAAAAACACCATAGATCCTTGAGCCATCTTACAATCTCCCATGTATTAAGTAGGTCAAAGAACGTGATGGAACCTATATCCCCCATTTAGTGTTGGGCCCATTTTGATGGAATGACTTATAAAATTACATGTCAATAAATGACACAATCTTGTTTGAAGTTGGGCTTATTCCTTGACCCTTCAGTTATCACCATTTATACACATTCTCATGCATTTGTCATTATCACATCCATGTTTGCACATATACATTTTAAATTCATTATGACTATCATTTCCGACCATATTTCTCACCATGTTTTGACATTTATTCTCTATTTAGATATCATTGTTTTCATATTTTAGGGAAATCCCATAGATAGAAGATCAATCTTGCACCCATAGATTTGACCCCTGAAATTCAAGGATTAAAAATTCATTTTCTCTGTCAATGCCCACCCATTGTATTCCTAGTGTGTGCTAACTTAGTACACTTTAAGTGCAATTTTTTTATAAGGATTTCAATGTGCATTCATTTAGCATTATATAACTATATAGCATTATTTAAGAAGCCATTTGCATTTAAGGAGTATCCACTTTAGTAATCTTTCAAATTGAAGCATCGAAACAAATCTAGATCAACACCATGATTCTAAAGCATTTAACTAATTGAATACTAGGTAATCTCCACAATCATTTCCATGATTCTCATACTAGTCTTTCAAGGGGATTAACTCAAGAAAACTCAAGTCTAGTGATTTGACAACCTCCCAAGGTATTTTTAAATATTGTTAATCATTAACAATCGCATATCTTTTAGTGAAGTAGAGAGCATAAGTGCATAATTTGTGGGATTTGATCCATGAACCATGGAACATATCCATACACATAGAATATAGATCCGAACCAAAAACAATAAAATAGTTATACAATTTAAATTTATGTATCCTTAGAATTATCTCTTCCCCATCATCATAGAACCAAGAACCTTCCATCCTTCACATCTGATTTCCTAACATAAATATCCATTGGCCTGAACCAGAACAATTATATTGAAGCATTCATTTTCTAGTTCAAGAAAAGATCTGAACCAGAACAATAATTATATATAACCTCGAAGTGCTTGAGCATGACGTTGATGGGCATGATGGGTACACCATATAATTACAGTAACATTAGGGAGAAAGTGGATACAAGTTAGGGAGAGTGCCAAGGAGCTACCTGTATCTTATCCTCCCACTTGCAATCTTTTTAATCTTATCAAGAATTTGCAGCGTCAATTCTCGATAACCAGACTCTTGACCCTTTTCTACAGCCGATCGTTTCAGGTCCAGGTAAAAAAATGTTCGCTCTCATTTAATGCAAGCCCATTTTTTTATACATAAAACTCGAGAGCTTATTGCGCTGGCAGGTGGTTTACGAGTAAAACAGTCACGAAAAATGATGTGCCGACATGAATATCAATCTATCAAATTAATGGAAGCCACCCAAGATCTGATTTTTAATTCAATTCCTCCAGTCAAAGTCAATACAAATTACCCCTTCTCACAGACGGGACAAATTCTCATACACCAGTTTAATAAAATGCAAATGTCAATTGTGGCACTTGCATGGAATTTAAACTATTATACGGAGTTAGATGAACTTCAATTCAAAAAAAAAAAAGGCAGAGAGTCCGTGATAGAGAGTGAGTTCTTGAGCCGCCCGCTTTTCACCTCATCAAAGGCCATACAAAACAACAAATAAATTGTCTTGCCTGCTCAGCCCTTTTTTTTTTAATGGGGGTGAAATTGTCAGCCTTTTTTCCGCCGTTTTGCAGTCCTTTCTGTCTTTCCACTCTCCGACAATTGCGTTTTCCCATGTTCTCTTCTCCTCCAACGGATTCCATTCATTTCTTCTACTATTCTTTTCATTTCTTCTACTACCTATTCTTTTCTATTCTTCTGTTTTTTGTTTTTTTTAAATTGTGGCTCTCAGTTGCACCCACTTTAGGTATATGTATATATTCTGTTTCGAGTTTTTATGTGTGCCATGCAGCGTGTCTTTTTCTGTTTAGACAGCTCATATTAGCACAGTGTTCCATTTCGCTTTTCGCTATTTTATAATCCATTTTGGATGTTGGGTTATCTAATATTTCCCTCCATGCTCTTACGGAAGCTTTTGGTAGAGTAATTCTCCTGTTTTAAAGTTGTGTCTGCCATTCTTTCCCGTAATATAGTGGGGAATGCCGTAATGTGGATTCAGTGAACTTCAAAAGAAGTGGGTGTTTGTCTTGTTCTTGAAACGTGAGCCCCATGATAGACAACCTGGAGAGTTCTGAGCAGGTTTTTCAACGTTATGACATGGGAGAAATTCTATTAGAAAAGGAAGTTAAATTCCAAATAATTTAATAGGTTTCCTTTTAACATTTTATTATGTTTTAAGATATTATTTCAACATTTTGTTTGTTCTCTTAAATAAACTCGTCTAATGTCTTTATAAGTCTTAATTCTTATAATGCTTCTAGATTTGATTGTGTGCAAGATTTTAATCATCAATAATATAAGAACAGCGCTTCACAAAGCAAGAATAATAGGATTTGTAGTTTCATTGACCTTCTTTGACCTAATGAGCATTAAAAATATTTTATTACATTCTATTTGACTGGTGGGGAGAATAGAAAAGTTCATCCACGAATATTTTTGAATCATAGAATAGCAACACTTCACAAAGCAAAAATAATAGGATCTATAACCTCATTGACCTTAACGCCCACGAGGCTAGAGCAGCCTATAGGACCCAGAAACATCACAAAACCCTTCAACATTAAGGCACCAAAGCCTTAAGTAGTTTCTAACCTCCTTTCTAAATCTGCTCAGAGATAATAAAGATTTTATTATAATCTTTTGTATGGCAGGCAGTTGAATCCTAGTAGCACTTTATTCTAGAGTGTGAAGATTGTTATGATATTTGGTTTAAGTACGCATACATTTTTAGTGGCTACTTTGCAAATCCCAAATGATTCAAAAGGTTTTCCTTAAACACTATTATATTTTTACTGCACTTCACTCTTTTAAACAATGAATTCATGCATTTCTAAGTTTCATATTCTGCATTGCAATGCACACAAAGACATCTAGATCAAGTATATAAATAATTTAGTGGCAACGTCATTTCACAATTTATTCAATAAGGAGAAGGTGGAGAGAATGGAAAGAGTTTGTTCAAAATGAATAGTAGAATTTAAGCAATATTTTACAAAGCAAAAATAGAAGGGTCTGATGTCCCATTGACCTTCTTTGATCTTGTGGATGTTAAAAGCCTTCTATTCTATCATATTCTATTATTTAAAATACTTTCTTAAAAAACAATAAAGAGTCTATTATTATTTTCTATACAAGAGAGCGAACTGAATATGAGAAACACTTTTTTCTAGAGTGAAAAGTTTTTAGCAGCAATTTATTACAAGAAGATTTATTTGAAGAGAATAAGGTTTTGGAAAATAAGGATGGTCATCATCAAACTTTTTAATAATGGATCGCCGAATTTGAAAGCTAGAATGTTGACATCTGTTATCTTATATACTATCTCTGAATATATCATCTCATAAACTATCTCTGACCTCATGAATGTTAATATTCTTCTATTCCATTCCTATTAAATAACAGTGTAATCACTGCATACCAACCTTATTGACAACACATCATAATCCTTCCTTCTCAAGTCTGTCGGTCAATATTTAAATTGTAACTTTTCGTCCCATCATAGCTGATAGTACCTGAAGGTTCATTAATTTCTACTCCATGATTTCAACTCTGAGATCACTATCATTGTACCAAGTTTAATAATAATAATAATGTGACATTTTCTTCAGTTTTTCCACAGGCATATAGCTAGGGGTGTAGCTGACAGAATAAGCCTCAAACAAAGAATTTAAGTAATCTACTAAACATTTCTATTCCTTTGCAGTTGGAGATCTAAACACATTTTTATATGCACAACACGAATGGCTCTTTTTCTTCCTACAGAGATAATGAGATAATGTAAAAAATTCAGTCAGCAAACAGAAAATGTATGGGTCCGATCCCACTGCTTTTAGAGCTTTCCAAATTCTGATTGTTGTCAAATTTTTTATGTTATAAGTGTGTTTGGTTGGAAGTTTTGTTGCTTTTTCTACTCAGAGTGCAGGGGTTATGGCAGGCATAACAAAAATATTTTAAATGGTATAATTAATGGAATGGAAACAGAGTGCAGTAATAAAATCTGATTTGGCGCTACTTTAGAAAAAGAATAGCATGAGATAATGGAGAAAATGATAATTGGTTGAAAAGCTGGCAATATACGTGCGGGCAATGAGATGGGACCCGTGAAAAGGGGGTCAAAAAGTATAAATGGAAAAACTAAGGAGGTTGGGCTGTGGGGTTTCATTTTTTTAATGAAAACACGTGGAAGATTGACTACACGTTTCGGACAAGCCGCCGCGGCCTTGAATCACGGAGGGATTTCACGGCTCCGTATGCCACTTCATTTTACATGAGGATAAATAAAATATATTGAAGACTTTTGGTAGACAGATTTGTATCTAGGTAGTGTTGCGATTGTGGAAATTGTATGGTTATGTTGGTTTTCATGGATTCATTTATAGTTTATGATGTCAGCCATTTTTATTTCAGTCTATAAATGGATTCTTTTATAGTCTAGGATATCAAACCACTTGTCTTTGGGTCTAGAAAAGGTTTATAGCATATGGGATTTAAATGTGCTACAAACAAAGTGTACATATCCTACCCTTGTAAGATTTGAACTTGTGACATCTCCTTTATGACTACAAGTTCTCCACTATTAGAGGTTAGAGTGTTTATAATGTGGTAATCAGTTTGTAAGTAGTATACTTTTTTTTGAATGTAGGAATAAGCATAGCCACCTATAGTGCACCAAACAATTTTTTTAATGTAACCAATGACACTTGTGCAACATGTCATCCAACACCACGGAGATGGGGAGATTGGACCTTGTGACATCTTGCCTACAATAAGATGCTTTAGCTAATCAAGTCAGGACCTCCACCCAAATAAGTAGTATACTTTAATATGGTTTTGATCTTTGCCATTATTTTTAAAGGGGTAAACACTTTTGACCTAGAGCCATGAACTAGTCAAGTCACAAACGAGAGACCTCATCCCCAAGGTAAACACTCATAATAACACTCCAACAAAGTTTGAACCTTGATGGCAAGAACAAGACCACAACTTAACCATCACACTATGCCAATATCGACATGATCTTTGCTATTATTATATCATGTTTTTAGTGTGTGTGTGTGTGTGCGCGTGCGAGCGGGTGCGCGCGTGTGTTCATC
Source organism: Cryptomeria japonica (assembly GCF_030272615.1). Taxonomy (NCBI): domain Eukaryota; kingdom Viridiplantae; phylum Streptophyta; class Pinopsida; order Cupressales; family Cupressaceae; genus Cryptomeria; species Cryptomeria japonica. Next base: position 389,253,842 of record NC_081414.1, on the reverse strand, counting down.
ATTCATCATTTGGATTAGTTTTATAGATGAAAATTTGAGCCATTTTCACGGTCACAAATCTAAACTTCAAACCTTTTAAAATTCAAATACAAATTTTATGCTTGCTAAGTTTTTCATTAGTCATTGTAAGTTGACCCAACTCACATTTGTGCATTATGTTATTGCATTCAAATATATCTTTCATTTATTTTAGATCATACTAAAATCATCAAGACCAACCTAAGAAATATTGAAGATCGTTATCATAGAATATTTAGGAAAGCATTCTAATAGCATTATAGAGCATTACACTAGTATAAAACATCATACAAGATTCATTGCGTGTTTGTTTGTTTGATTGTTTTAATCTTGTCCAAAATTATTGAATTGGTGCAAGTAGTAATCTAATCAAGGATAACATAATCATTGTGATTAAACATATTTTGTAAAAGTCTTCTTAAACATCATATATTTTTTATTAGATTTAGACCATATACACTTAAAAACATATTTAGCAAAATCAATCAAATTAAATCCACAAATCACAAATTTAATTATAAGAATAAGTTTAGAATCACTACTATGGAGATCACTTTCACACTTGCAATTTACGTGATTAATAATAATACACAATCAAATTTCTAAACCAATGAGAATCATAGCAAGTAGAGTTCTAACATCTATATAATGGTATTTTTATTAAAATTAGAGTTAAGCAATCTCATATTTAAATTAATTACTTTTTCATTTATTATAATATAAGATCAATTTATTTATTTGAATGAATTGTTAATTAATTGAATTATTTTTGTTGAATGCATGCATATTTAAAATTTTACAAATAACTCAGTTATGTCACGGGAGATTCATTTAGTGACATTATTTTATTTGCTTTTGATCATGATATCTTAATTGATATTTTTAGTTTTTTTTAAATTAAAATTATCGTAATACTTCTACAATTATTATTATTGAATTTATATCTATTTTTTTATCATACATCATAGGTACCTATTTTTTATATCTCTATTTACAATCTATATTATTCATATGTTTAACTGAACATTTCATTTTCATCATTATTACATCCATATGCAAATTGAAAAATTCTTGAATGAATTTTGGTAGAAGATTATGAAAATAAAATACATTTAAAATGTTTTTAATATATAATAGTTTCACATTGATTCTTAATGGAAAGTATATTTGAAAAAATTAAGGTTAACTATTTGATGCAAATATGTGGTTATATTTTACTTCTTTAACAAGAGAAAACTACAAGAAACTACAAATATAATTGTTCACCCATCTCTTATTTATCCTAACAAATGATAATGCTATCATGTTTCAATTCTTTAAATAAAATATTTATTAACCTTTACCAAAAAATTAAAAAATGGTAAATATGTTAAGCATTATTTTATTTGTCATTGTCACATGGAACAATAATCAATATTTGAAACTCTCTTGGCCGATTTCCACAAGGAGAATCATTTCCCTTTTACCTTTTATAGGCTTTTACAAGGTACATATATAGGTCAAATATTTTTAATTAAACATGTATCTCCTTTATGATGTACAAGCACCTTCATCATTTCACCCATTTATAATTAAACAAACTCATATGTAATCCCTACATAAATAACATAACCAATTTTTCTTTGTGGTTTCATAAAAGTCAAAAGAAGAGGATATTAATGTAAATTTGTAATTTTTTACCCAAATTCTTATTCCTTGGAACCAACTCCCAACCCTTTTTATTCTCTTATCTTTCAATGTGTAAGAATTATTTTAATATAATTATCCTCTTACCCCAATAGATCAAGAAAAATATCTATTTTTTTTTCAGTTAAAAAAATCTTTTATAAACAAATATGTTTTTAATATTACCTATCTTATGACACATTGAAGGTTAAGTCACACAAATTCAAATGCAAATGAAAAATATTAATGGTCAAGGTTTCAATACTTAACACATCTAAAAGTTGGTGTAAGGAAATAAAAATCACCCTGCATAAAATGTTTAGGTTAAATTAACTATAAATGGATTAACCATGCATATAAATCTAGATATTAAAATCTCAAACACAAACATATTTATAAATAAATTTTTAAATTGACAAAGAAGATTAAGGTACTTAACTTTGACTTGATAATAAATGTTTTGTTGAACAAAGATGATATGTGATGTCTTTGTGACTAACACTTAGATCTATATGAGGCAAGCATTGAGAGATTGCAAAATTCACACAATTCTTTGTTAATGCTCTAGGCCAATCTTGTAGTTGTAGATATGATGCTTGGACTTGCAATTTCAAACTTTTCTTGCAAATTTAATATTTTTGTGTGGTTTTGAACTTGATATATGGTGTTTGAAAAAATAAGCTCATCTAATATCTCAACATGATGGATTTAATAAGCAATAGTAGAGTTTTATTTTTCTATGTTGGAGGTGAAATTTTGTTGGCAATTGTCGGCATCGATGACTTAGTGTTGTCATTGATGTTCTTGTTCCCTAAAAAGCTTGTTCTTCAATAAGGGCAATCTAGAAGTTTCACAGATGTGGGACCTAATTGTGATCTATGAAACAACCTCTAGAATTTTAGAAGTTGGCACATTTTCAAGAGGGGGATAGAAAGGGGAAAGGAGGATAACATGAAAGACAACTAAACTAAGGCAAAACACCAATGCAAATCTTTAATAACACTTTAAACCCCCTTTTATAAAATCCATAAGGAAATATTAGTTCCTAATGTGAGCACATCATACCACAAACCCTTCATTGTCGAAAGGAGAACAAAACACACAAAGTTACATAGACATAGGGTATAACATTCAAATCCTCCCATGGGAAGCACCTACCAAGGCTAGATAGAAACATATGAATCCTTAGGGATTTTCACAAGAATTAACCATTCTTTGATTTTATCTATTGAAAGTGATGTAGAGGTCTTCAGCAATAGGGTGGCAAACCCCTCACACACTCACCTTTCTCTTTCTCTCAACCTCAAGCCTTTGAAGGCCTCAACTCACACCAACACCCAAATTTGAAATTTTAACCTTCACAAGGGATGGTATACACCTTTATAGGGTCCTTAGGTCCTAACAAGACCTTTCACAACTTTCTTGTTTCACAGGGATGACAACTTGGTTCTTTACCCCTATTCACACCTACCCGACTAGTAACCTATTTTCCTTCTTTTTCAGTCTTTGCTCCAAAAAGTGCCAAACAAGGCCCAAAAATTTTTTTAGTTTAAAATACCCTTTTTGAACCTCTTTCAAACTCCAAAGAATTAGGTCTCCAACCTGCTCCAGCACTCCTAGACACCTACTTGGGTCACAGACCTAGTTGATCAAATTAGGCCTGGTTTGCAAAGGAAGTGTATGGGAATGGGATCACAAGGAAGATCCAATGCTTTAGAGGGATTTTCCAATGTATAAATGCACCAATTCAATCATCTAACTCATTTCCCTAATGTTATGCATCTTGTAATCAATCAACCTTTGATTGTTCTAATCTAAACCCTCACAAAGTTTAGACTAGGGCTTGGTGGCAAAATGCCAAACCAAATCCTCTAACCTCACCCCTTTGTAATCTCAAAATGCACCCTCCTAACTTGCATTCTACCAATGGCCCTTTAAAACAAATGAATAGATTGCAAGTTAGGGCATCATCTATACGACACCCTAGGAAAATGAAGGGTTTCAAACCTGCAGAGGCAAATTGTCAATATCATCCTTCAAACACCACTTCAAGGGGTCAGAATAGGTTCATTTGAAAGGTAACTCAATGATCTACCTTACCAAGCCAAAATATTACAAAACCATTCAATTCTCTGTACGGACAGTACGAAAAAGTAACACAATTCTAGCAAAATCAAATTTGTTTTATTCCACACTCTCCACCAAACTTCTCCAAATCACAAAAACTATCAACCAACCTTGCACACCAGTTGTATAAAAATGTATGGGGTCCTCTCAATGAACACAACCAGCTTTGAAATGGTTGTGACCGTTGGAGAGAAGTTACATTCCAATCGACAACTTTTCAAAAGTTGCTTTGACAATAATGACAACATTTATGCAACTTTTGCAACTTTTAATCCCTAAACACCTAAACCTTATCAAACAAATCTAAGATCATCATTAGTCTTTTAAAAAACTAAGACAAAATTCTAGGATCATAAAACACAAAAATTCATAATTCAAGCCCACATGGCCTAATAGACCTCTAGGCTTATATGTGCACCTAAGAGGTTATTAACCACACAAAGGCATTTTATTACATCTAGGGTGATCCTTGAGATCCAACCCATTATTGTAACACAAGTAAGCACAAAACAAACACTAGAAACCCCTAAGCCATGAAGACACTGTGAAAAGATAGAGGTGCCCTGCACCAGAAAGCATAGTCTAATTACTATTTTAAGGAAAATGGAAGAGTAAAAGATCTCACATGATCCATAATTCATAGACTAAATAGGAATTATAAAATTTGAATTGAGCATATAGTAATCGCTTCCATACCAAAATGACACAGAGCATATTTGCCTACATAAAGCAAGAAAACGGAAAAATAAAGGCACAATCCCATGCCTTATCTAAGAACAAATATGATAAGGTTTGATCATGACTACAAATTATTGAACTCTAAAAATGTTACTTTCATTCTCTATTATAAGGATAATTCAAAGTGTTGAACCCCTATTACAAGAATGGCTACAGGCTTAAATAGAATTATTTTCCTTAATCAAAAAATATTTTTACAATCAATATCATACTTGCATATTTGTCATGTGTTCGACTTATCATGGTGACCATTACAACTAAATCTACACTAAAGATCTCATATCATATCATTTTTCTCACATGTGTGGCATGAATGCCACCTAGATCACACATGATTTCCATTGAGATGATATGGGTGTTAAGTCTCCCTTCTTTCTATTTTTTGGCATTTTTTCCCAACTTAAGCCAATTTGTGTCTACCTTCAGCTACACCTTCTTGCCAACCAGCGATGCACTTTTACTTCTTCATGGGCCCATGAAATCCCTTGGAGTTTTTCCTTGCTAACAAGTGGCTTGTTTCAACGCAAGTTATCTGTCATGTCCCCTTTTAAAAAAACACTTACTATTTATGGTAAGCCAATTTGTCCAAAATTAGTAAGTCAAGTCTTGCGAACAATTTGGGAAATAATGTTCTAAATGGAGAATCTCAAAATTAGCAATGGTTAAATGTCAAGGGTTATTACAGTGGGAAGTGTGATAAAATTACAGCAAGGGTTAGTTGTGTTGTTTTGACAGGGGTTGTAATAAATAGTGTGAACTATATTTTCTCAGTTTACTTTCATATTTGTATTGCTGGTAATAACAACGTATATTGTTGCGTCAGACATTTATTTCATGCATCTTTTTATTGTGGGAAGTGTGAGGAGTTTGGAGAGTATTTTGGAATTTGTAGTAGATTTGTGAGGCTTTGAGCTCCATTTCTAGAGTCTATTTTCAAATGCTTCATGGCAGATTTGTAGACTGTCACAAACATATATTTGCGTGTTGTTTTTTATTAAGGAAAAAGTAGGTTTTGAAGGGGCCCCAAAACCCTTTACAAGTAGAACTTAAACAACAAAGCTATGAGAAACAGAAAAGAACAGAAACCACAAAAAACCAACGGAAAACCGAAGAAAACCCAAAAAAGCCCCAAAAAGCCAGCAGGCCTTCCAACATTCAGATTTTTTCCAGGGCTTTAGCCAGGGTGTTGCTAATATCATACAGCTCTTTGATGTTGTCTTTGAAGTTAGGGGGGTCCTTTGCTGAAGCAGCCACAACTTTCTTGATACTAGCCCTGGTTCTCTTCGCAGTACCGCCCATCAGATTAGCATCACTGCTTCCAGTCTGGATGGTCTCTTCCTCCAAGTCAAGATCCATGACTGGTTTATGAGTGCAGGTATGATCAACGACCTTGGCGATGTCCTCTAGGTTTTTAATGACAACAAAGAGGATACTTGGGATAACTCCCATAAGATTTTTCATCACTTCTTTTCCCTCTTCCAGCGATTTTACCTTATTCTCCATTTCCTGCTTTCGATTAATCTTCTCTCTATTTTCATCCTCCCTCTTTTCATCCGTTTTAATCCCTTTCTTATCCAGGTTTTTCAGGGTCTCGTAGGTCCATCTATCAAAATCCATTCTAGCCTCAGAGAGCTTCTTGAGGTTATCCAAGATAAGCCCTTTACTAGCACTTTCCTTATCCTCACTATCCCTATCCTCAGTAAGGTCCTTCTTAGAGTCTTTGTTCATTTCCTTCTTAGAATTCACTCTGGTTTCCTTGTTATCCTTAGGATCCACTTCTTCCATCAGATGGTTGTTGTCCTTACCAGGGTATTCGCTGAGGGTAGGGCTTTCTTGACCAGGCTCATTGTTGTTGCATTCTTCCTCGTTACCCAGCTCCTCGTCTTTCCAGTTATCTTCATCATTGGAGTCATCTGTCTCCATTCCGCTGCTTTCCTTAACAATGTCCTCTATTTCCAACCCAGGGACGCTTTTCCTTTTTTTGTTGGAGGATGCCTTCTCCTTGCTAGTTTCTCCCTCTTCCATCTTTCTCTTGCCCAGAGAGGCGGAAATCCTCTTATTCTCCAGCAAGGTGAGGGTTTTGCAATGCTCATAGATGAGCAGCAAAAGCCCGTAGTGGAGAATCGGGCTAGAAGGGTTAGTCCTGTGTTTGTTGAGGGACCTGGAGAGGGACTGAAAGAGGTAGTAGGGCAGGGATACCTTTTTGTCATGTCTGAAATGGTTTAAGAGCATGAAGTGGTAGGTGTGGGCCCTGGAAAAATGACCTTCAACCGTGATGTACTCCATAATTGCATTCAGAACCTAGCCCCACAACTTCTTGATGTTTGCAGCTTCGTAGTAGCCCCCGGTAGCCTTGCCAATTTTATCTCTCTCTCTTTCTCTTTTCGCGAGAATAGGTTAACCGCGTTGTTGGAGACCTTAAGGTCTTGAAAGAAATTAAGCCCAGAATGGGGCATTTTGGTCACAGTGGAAATGAGCCCAGCGTCCAACTTAAACTTAACTCCATAAAGTATAAAAGAGCCATTAGACTAGTTTTCGAAAATCTTGGAAACGGCTAAGTTAACCCTACCTTTGTCATAGTCCTCAAGTTTCTCCATGAAGCTGGTAAGAGAGCCCTTCTCCAATTTCGCCCAGACTTTTGGCATCACTTTCCAGGTCGATGTATTGTCTGGCTCTTCCTACCTTAGGTCTCCTCCCATCTTCGAATACGGGTTGTCTGCTCTGTTTCTCTGCAAGATATCACCTTCTTTTCCGATGTTGCTCAAGTTTTCAAACTGGGTAACCCACAAAGCGTGCAACACTTTATTAGAGATAATAGAAGATTTGTTGCGGCACCAAGTAATGATGGTCTTTCCAGCGAGGTCTAAATGATGCTTTTTACTTGTCATGATTAAATTGTCCTTCTCTCCCCATATAACGGTCCTTTCTAATGAACTCTTTGATATTTAAATTGAGATCATCCTCGTGCCAAATCATTTGGGAGTCAGAGTTAACTCCAATATTCGCTAAGCAATCTGCCACACTATTTTGCTCTCTGAAGGCATGTTGAATAATGAATTCTTTGAAACTGGCAATGATCTCCCTAGCTTTCATGATGATATTTTCAATAGACCAAGAAGGCTCCGATTCCCCCTTTAGGCACTTTATGATATTGAGTGAATCTCCCTCAAGCCATACTTTATCATAATTTAGATTTTTGGCTATAATTAAAGTATTCAAGGCTGCAGAAGTTTCAGCAAAATGGCTGGTTTGATTCCCTAGAGGACCAGCCATCGCCTTAAGACAACTTCCAACAAAATTCCTGACAATGCCCCCATATCCATCTTTACCTGAATTCCCTTTAGAGGCCCCATCAAAGTTAGCCTTAATCCATCCCTACGAGGTAAAAGTAGTGGTAGAAAGGTTCCACCTATCTTTAAAATCATCTTTAGCAGCAGGTCCCTAATCAGTGCAGTAGAGGCTTTCAAAGATACTCCTAAAGATTTTATTTGCAACCACTTCAGGAGAAGCCCTTTTATCCCTAAAAATCCTGTTGTTGCGCTCTTTCTAGATATTCCAGATAACAATCGGCAGAGTAAGTTTCTAGGTCTCCACAATTTTAGGATTAGAATTAGGGCAATGCCATTGAAGCCAAGTGTCACCAAGAGAGTTCAGGAAGACCCAACTCAAGTTCCACCTGGAAAGGATGATTTTCCAGATATCCTGGCTAAAGGTGCATTGATTGAGAATATGACAAGCTGTCTCTTCTTCCCTGTAGTAAAGAGAACACCTATTAGGAAAAATAATACCTCTTTTGTGAAGATTGTCAAGGGTTAATACCTTATTTTGGATGAAAATCTAGAAGAAGATATTGACCTTAGGAACTAACTTCTTGTTCTAGATTTTAGCCCAAATGGGAATTTCTTCCACCGTAACATTGTGAATAGCCACAACAGAGGAAACTGAGTATTTCCCATCCAGAGTTTCCCTCCATATCAATCTGTCATCTTTGTTGTCTCTAGGGATTTTGGCAGAGAGAGCTATTTGAAGGAACTTGAGTCCCAGACACTACTGGCTAAAGTCAATCCATTTCCCATTTCTCCTGTAATCTTTAACCATTTCTCCATACCTTCTTTTGAATCGGTCTTTCCAATCTTTAAGGATTGGGATTTCCTCTAGAGGTTTATCCAGGATCCATCTATCTTCCCAAAATCTTATTCTCCTCCCATCTCCAAGGTTCCAAGTTCTGCCAGCAGCAGCCCAGCTTTTAGCTGATTGCACAACATTCCATATGGCAGATCCTACAACATTAAAAGAGTTGTCAAAGAATTCTTCCTCAAAAAATTGCATATAGAGATATTTGTTTTTCCAGATAGAGTTCCATTCTCTTTCCTCCCCTTTGAATCTCCATATTTGTTTGGCTAATAAAGCTTTATTCATAGAACCAATGTTCCTTAAGCCTAGCCCACTAGAGGCCTTAAGGGAGCAAATTTTATTCCAGGCAATAAGGGGAATTCTATTTTTAGCTTCCACTCCTGACCAAAGGAACTTTTTTTGGATTTTTTCAATGGCTTCCGCAAACTTTGAGGGGATTTTGAACAAGCTAAGAGCATACACAGGAAGATTTTGGAGAGTGGCTTTGAGCAGAGTGGTTTTTCCTGCTTGACTTAGGACAGCCCCTTTCCAGCCAGCAAGTTTCAAGTTAATTCTATCAATTAGCTTGTTCCAGAAGGAATCCTCAGGCTTGAGACACAGAGGAAGCCCCAAATAGGTAGAGGGAAACTCAGAGATGTTGCAGCCAAGAATCCTGCCAATCCTTATTTGCCTTTGAATCGATGTATTGATGAAAAACAAAGAGCTTTTATCCCAGTTGATTTTTTGGCTAGAGGCAGATTCATAGGTATTCAGAATAATCTTTATATTTTTAGCTTCCATGATGGTGGCTTCCCCCATGGTAATAGATTCATCAACAAATTGTTCATGAGAGCATACAACATTGGAAGAAGAAGGTTTCAGGCCCTTAAGATTGCCATCTTCCACATTTTTAAGGATGAATCTTCCTAGGCATTCAACAAGAATAGTGAACAGGATAGGGGATATGGGGTCCCCCTGTCTAAGACCTCTAGAGCTTTTGAAGAAACTGGATGGGGAGCCATTGACAATAACAGCAAAGGAGGAAGTTTCCATTAGTTGAGAGCAGAGCTGAATAACTTTGTCACCAAAACCAAACACTTTCATGATCCTAAGGAGAAACTGTCAGTTCACTCTATCAAAAGCTTTAGCCATGTCTAACTTTAAGAAGAATCCCTGGTTATTCACCACTTTCAGGGAGTGGATGTTTTCATGAACAGAAATGATGGAGTCCAAAATTTGTCTTCCGGGGACAAAGCCATTATGCTGGACAGATATAATTCTTGGAAGAATTTCCAATAACCTGGTAGTCAGAACCTTAGATAAGATCTTGTAGACAGAGTTACACAAGCTAATGGGTCTAAACTTGTTAAGAGAATCGGCTCTGGGGATCTTTGGGATTAGGACAATGAAGGTACCATTCAGTTCCTTTAGGAGTCTTCTAGAGCCAAAGAATTCCTTAACACCATTGCATATGTTAGCCTCCACTATGTGCCATAAATTTTGGAAGAAAAACATGGGGAAGTTGTCCAGACCAGGGGATTTATCCCCCAGAAAGGAGAACACCGCCTTTCTGATTTCCAGATTAGAGGGGATACAGGATAAAAGGTGGTTGTCAGCTTCTGATAGGATAGGAGGGATAGCTTGTAAGAGGGTGTTTTGCTTGCTGAAATCTAGGATTTCCACATCACCCAATAGGGTACTGAAATGCTCGAGAGCTTCCTTCCTTATGTCACAGTCCTCTGTTAAGATGCCTTTATTGCAATTTAGTTTGGATATTCTGTTGGCTGCCCTATGCTTAAGAGCAGTTAAGTGAAAGAAGTGGGTATTTTTATCGCCTTCCTTCATAAACAAAGCTCTAGATCTTTGTCTCCATAAAGTCTCTTCATTAGAAATGATGGAGTGGTATTTAGATAAAAGATCATTTTCAGACGTCCTAAGATCTTCGGTCAACCCCACCTCTTGGATTCTATCCTGAACATACTTTATTTTAGCTTTGACTTTAATTTTGTTCTTGAATATGTCCCCAAAAAACTCTTTATTCCAGGATTTAATTTTGGCTTTTATGATGTTGAGCTTTTTGGCAATTCTAAAAAGAGCCTTGCCCTCCACTTCAGAGTTCCACCATTTAGCAATGCAAGCTTCCAGAGAAGGATGGGAGAGCCAAGCTTTTTCAAATCTGAAAGGGAAGTTTCTCTTTGCCGAAAAAGAGTTGGCTGTAAAGGAGATGGGGTAATGGTCTGAACCAATTTTGATAACAAAGGCAAGGGAACAATTATACTTAGAAATCCAGTCAGGAGAAATTAAAGATCTATCAAGCTTGACTTGAATCAAACCAGCTGCGGTTCTTCTATTGGTCCAGGTGAAATTGATGCCCTGGAGATCCATATCAATGAGAGCTTGGTCGTTAATGAAGTCCATGAGGTCTTGTTTCCCATCAAGTTGTAAGGGGATACCTCCCATCTTCTCTTCATCTTTGAGTGAGGTATTGAAGTCTCCCATAATAATCCAACTTTGATCAGCAAACTAGAGTCTATCAGCTGCAAGACTTTTCCAATATTTAGCTCTCCCGGATTTGGTATTAGGCGCATAGACATTAGATAACACCCAGACAAAGTTGTCCTTAATATGCTCAAGCTAAATAGAAATCCTATTAGTAGAAGAGATGATTTCCTTTCTAGTGATGGTTTTTTGGTTCCAAAAAATCACAGTTCCTCCAGAAGCTCCCTCCGAGTTTGATCCTATGACTCCATTTTCTTTGAAAATTCTAATCTTTTCAACTTTTTCTTTAGACATCTTGGTTTCCTGAACAAGGACTACATCTGGTTTATGATCTCTGATGATGTTTTGTAACACATCCTGCTTATGAGGGGCGTTCAACCCTCTAATATTCTAGGATATTATCTTCATACTTTAACTGGGGATAGGGCTGACTCAATGGAACACTGTGTTCCATCAGCACAGTTCTTCTAGCTTTCCTATTCCCTTTTATGTTTTAGGGATGGCCTACCCTGCTTTTTGTTCTAACCTCCAACATCTGCCTTTTTCTTGATCTTGCTTCTAGTTGAGATTCCTCCTTTGAATTCCTCCTTGTTCGATTTTTCTTCTCTCGATCTGAATATCTGGAGATTCCCATCCAGCAAATCCACACCGTGGGAAGGGGTTTTACAAAGGTTGGGCTTTGGGCTTCCATTGGTTAAAAGCAGTAAAGGCTCAGTATCAGAAGGGACTTGAGCTTCATAAAATCTTTCCTCAGCAAGTTTTGATAGAGATAGGGCTGTAATGGTCTCTTCCTTCTCCTGACTCACTAATCCAGCCTCCTGGTCCGGAATGGATTCTTTCTTCTCCTGACTAACAGATCCAGTCTCCTGGTCCTCTGGGTTTTTTTAATTGTTCAACTCAGTTCCTTGCTTTGCTTCTTTAGTTCTCTCTAGTTGGTCATTGGAGCAAACACAATCTTGTTGGTCATTGCTACTACTCCCATTCCTCTTGGCTTCATTCAAAAGTTCCATCATATCCTTATTTTGGTTACTCTTAGTTGTTGATGAGTCTCCTTTTTTATTTATCATTTGTCAGGTCTTTTTGTTCTTTTTGTTGCTATCAATCTTGTTTTCCTTGTTTTTCTTGAGCGGACATGATTTAGCCCAATGCCCTAATTTTTTGCAGTGGAAACAAGCAAATGATAGAGATTCATATTTAATATCTTGGGACCATTTTCCAAGTTTAGAAATGATGTCTATGGATTGAGGCATATTTGTCATTTGATTAACATTTACGCAGATGCGAGCACAGACTAACCTTGATTTAGCCGTCGTCATCGGGTCGATCGACAAGAGTTCTCCGAAGGATTTTGCAATACCCTTGAAGACTTCCTCATTCCAGTGTTCCAATGGAAGACCCAGGAGGCACATCCAGACTGGCGCTGAAACAAAGAAGGATTCATCGAGGACGAGATTCGAGGCCCATTTCTGAAGAGCCAGGGATGATTTGCCAAACATCCAAGGGCCTTCACAGAGCGCTTTATTCATGTCTTCTTTAGAGTTGAAAGCGAAGGTAAAAACCCTCTGAGCAGTGCTTCCACTTCCACTTGTCCTTTAACAATCCATTTTCTCCTTATGAAATTCCTAACATCATTAATGTTAGGCCTAAAGCCAGAGAATCATCCTAGTAATGTCATAGAAAGGCCAGAAACAGTCATATTGACCACTTTATCTGGAATAGAAATAGCAAACTGTCCAGAGGTAGGGTCTAAAATGTTTGTTACTTCCGAGAGCCCAGATTTAACCAGCAGTTTCACTCCAAAGAGCGAAGACCATTTTTTTCCTTTACCTCTGTCGTGTGGGTCCTTGGGGTTTGAATCTTTGTCCTCTCCCAATTTTTCTTTTTCCTTGTCCTCTTCTGACCTTTGAGGTGCCTGACCCCTTTCCTGATTGCCCATTCTGATCCCAGAAAAACTGCAATCTCCAGGAAATCCGTTGTTCCCAGGGATTCTGCCATTTCCCAATTTGAAATTTGGGATTCCCACTCCTTTTCGCTCCACTCCTTTTTCCGCCATAGAGCCTTAATCCACATGGAGATATTTGCATGTTGTTATAATACCAAAACTTTTGTAGAATCTTCTTCTTATGTTTAATGAGTGTTTTAAGTATTTATAAGTTCATTGGTGCAATTTTTGGCATACCCGATTTCTATGCTTCATGGAAGATATGTAGACTGTCACAAACATATATTATGCATTTTTGGAAAGGCGGTTACAACTTTTGAAATGAAAGATTCCCTCCTCTTTGGCATGGGGATTTGGGTGCCCAAAAGTTCTTTTTGAATATTGTGCCTTTTATAGTGATTTCTACTTGTTTTGGATTCATTCTTTATTATGATTTTAACAGAATTTTGTTCTAGTTCTTCTTCAGAGGCTGAGAAACCATTGAAGGAGTGATCTCCTAGGCTAATAAACTAGGGGGATAAAGGCTTGTAGGAAGTGTATTTACAAGTCTCTAGTGGCAATCACATCCAGGGGTTGCAGTTGTGCTTCAAAGAGACTTTATGTGTGTGTTGTTTTGACAGGGGTTGTAATAAATAGTGTGTTGTAGTTTCTCAGTTTACTTTCAGATTTGTATTTTTGGTAATAAAAATGTATATTGTTGTGTTAGAGATTTATTTCATGCATCTTTCTAATGTGGGAAGTGTGAGGAGTTTGGAGGGTATTTTGGAATTTGTAGTGGATTTTTGAAGCTTTGAGCTCCATTTCTAGAGTTTATTTTGAAATGCTTCATGGCAGATTTGTAGGCTGTCACAAACATATATTTGCATGTTGTTATAATGCTATTTTTTTTGTAGAATATTCTTCTTATATTTTATGAGGTTTTTAAGTGTTTCTAAGTTCATTGGTGCAATTTTCGGCATACTCGATTTCACCATTTGATAAATTATGTTATGAGGGTTATTAGAAATCTGTAAATCTGTGTTGGATTTTGGACAAACTGTCCTACCATAAATAGTAAGTTTTTCTGCTGCCACTATATTTTCATGTCCCCTTTTTAAAAAATACTATCCATCTTTTTTGTTGAAACCTCTCTTGGTGCCCCATTCAATAGACCCTTCAACAAAATCTCTTTTCCATTGGACTGAAACTTAAACTCCATGGTTTGATGGTTGGTCTAATAACCTCCAATAGAATGCAACCATTTCACACCTAATACAACATCAATGTCTCCAATGCCTACACCATAAAAATCATAACATAGCTCATAGTCACCTAATGTTATTTTGAGTTGTTAAACAATTCGGGTGCATGGAATAGTAAAACCATCTGCAACAGTGACATTGAAACTTAGGAAATATTTTATCCTCAACCCTCTTTTAAGCACATAACCCTCATCTATAAAGTTATGGGTTGCACCACTATCAATAAGAATAGTTGTCCTTTAGCCTATTGTAACTCCTCTAAATCTAAATGGATGGTATCTAGGGGATCCAGATAAGGCTGCTATAGTGACTCCTTTGCTGATTTCTTTGTCTTCCTCTTCCCCTACTTCCTTATAGGTATCCTAAAAGTCCTCATTATTATTTGAATATGATTCTGGAATAATTTCAATATAATGCACATGTCCCTTGCCTAAACATCTATGACCCTAAACCCATGGATCTTTGCAAGTGAAGCAAAGCCCCTTCCAACGAAGCTCAGTTCTTATTACCTCATCCATCTTCTTAGGGACTATGTTTGGGATATTTTCCTTTGGAGTACTCTTTGGTGGAGGAAAAGAAGGAACCTTCTTTTGAAAGAATCCATTTTGTTGGAAAGTATTGGATGGTTTAGGTTACTGCACCATTGTTTTCTTGGGCATGGATACCTCAAGTTGCAAGCTTATTTTTATTTCTTCCTGGAGAGTAGATGGTGAAAAAGCCTTAACCAAACCTTTAATAGGCTCTTCAAGACATTCTAGGAAATGGTACACAATCCTCTTTTCTGACATATCTAGTACCATCACTAAAATCTTTTGGAAATTTTCTACATACTCATTAATGGAACCCGTTTGTTTCAACCCAACCAATTCTTTGAAATACTCCTCTTCATCCTTAATCTCAAACCTATCCAACAATCTTTGACTAAAATCATCAAAAGTAGTTACCTAATTATGCCCTTGAGTAGACATACCATGGTATTACCAGTCATAAGCAGTTCCTTCCAAGTGTAAGGTTGCATATTGTATAGCACCCAACTCCTTCATGGGATAAAGTGTGAAATACGTCTGCAACTTTTGTAACCAAGCCCTAGCTGAAATCTTGTTCTAACCATCAAAAGTTGGAGCTGAAAGTTTATTTATTTTTCTCTTAATTTCTCCTCCATGTAGATCTTGTTGAAGTCTATATCCCCTCAAATTCATCATTCCTTGCATTTGAGTAACATAGTCATTGTAGGGCACTGCATTCTTAAATCCTTCATCTTGATTGTAATAAGATACTCTAATTGCAGCCAACTCTCTTACTAACTCTTCCATTGGATTGGGTGGTGGGTTGGTTGTAGTTGAGTTACCTTTAGGTATGAATATTGGTTTTGCAATTTTTTGAGGAGAGGTATTTTGCTAAACTTCTAAAGAGCTCCCTCTTTCCTTAATAGATACTAGATTTTGAAGTTTTTCTGCCAGTAACCTCATCACTTCTCTTGTTTCAGTGAGACTATCAGCGGTTTTCTTTTGGCTCCTTTGTAACTCTTCAAGGAATTTCTTGTGCATCTCCTCAACATTAGCCATCTCCTTCTTCTATTGGTTATACCCTTCACTTTCTCCTGAGAGGGGGTTTTTAGTTAGCTTTTTATTTTTCTCCCTCTATAAATATCTCATTTCCCTTTTACTCAACTGCATAAATATTGTTAAACCCTTAGGCATGCAAGATCATGGATCTAATACCACTATAATAACCCTTGCTGCAATTTTATATCAGATTTACATATTTCTAATAATCTAACTCATATTTACGTTTTACAACCAAATGGTGAAATCGGGTATGCCAAAAATTGCACCAATGAACTTATAAACACTTAGAACCCTCATAAAACATAAGAAGAAGATTCTACAAAAAAAATTGGCATTATAACAGCATGCAAATATATGTTTGTGATAGTCTACAAATTTTCCATGAAGCATTTCAAAACAGACTCCATAAATGAAGCTCAAAGCTTCACAAATCCACTACAAATCCAAAATACTCTCCAAACTCCTCACACTTCCCACAATAGAAAGATGCACTATTATTACCAGCAATACAAATCTGAAAGTAAACTGAGAAACTACAACACACTATTTATTACAACCCCCGTCAAAACAATACACACAAAGTCTCTTTGAAGCATAATTTCAACCCCTGGATGTGAGTACCATTGGAGACTTATAAATATACTATCTGCAAGCCTTTATCCCCCTAGTTTATTAGCTTGGGAGATCACTACTTTAATGGTTTCTTGGCCTCTGAAGAAGAAGAACAAATATTTGTTAAAATCATAAGATAAAATGAATCCAAAACAAGTCGAAATCACTATAAAAGGCACAATATTCAAAAAACACTTTTGGGCACCAAAATCCCCATGCCAAAGAGGAGAGAATCTTGCATTTCAAAATTTGTAACCACCTTTCCAAAAATGTGTCTCCACTTCCAGCACTTGAATAGAAATTGCCATTTTATCCAACTTCTTCATTTGAACTCAAGAAGACTAATAACTGCTAATTTTGAGATTCTTGATTTAGAACATTATTTCCCAAATTGTTAGCATGGCTTGACTTACTAATTTTGGACAAACTGGCCTACCATATATTGTAAGTTTTATTTTTGAAAAGGGGACATAACATTATCAACTTGTAGTATAATCTGCCCACACCCTGGACTTGTTGCACATTGGTAGGGATTCTTGAGAGTCCCATTTTTAATCATGCTCTAGTTTTCCACAAGGCCTACATGTGGAGCATTTTGCCACAAGGCTTGTTTGAGTCGAGAAGTATTTAAGAAGGGAATGAGAGGCTTACATGGTGAGTAGGTAGGCCCTCATGCAAATGGAAAGGTAATCAATGTGAGGAAATAATGACAAGTCGCCACATGGTGGTATTAGATTAATATTAAAATATCTTATTTAATGGTTAATATTGTATTTCTACGTAGATAGATTTCTTTCTATTTTCTATCTTTACTTTTTTTTATTGCTTCATTAGGAAACAATATCTTTGTAATTGCCTATATATGTACATTGATTCTTTGAATATCATAAGCAATTACCATTTAATTTATCATGGTATAACTTCGATAATTATTCTAGGCAAATTTTTAATCTGTGATTCGTGATTATTTTTTTCACATGAGATTCTCAGAATAATATTTTTTTTGCTCCCTCTGATCATTGATACTTATGTGTGTTCGTCGAGGGCCTCTTTGTGATCTCATACTTGTTGGTTTTAATGATATTTTTTTCATGTTTTTTGTTCAACCCACACTTTCTTTTGCATGATCCCTTTTGTTTTTCCATGAGTGAAGATGCACGTTTGTTTTGCCCATATGAAGATTGATTTCATCGGGGGATTTTCTTCAGTTTTGACCCACGTTTATTACTTTTCTTCATCTTTTGTGTTCAGTCGGTTTTGCTTCATTTGCCCTCGCGAAAGATTTCAGGGCATTTTTTTCTTTACGCGACCCATTTTTTTGCCAGCCAAGGGTTTTAGCCTATGCAATGGAGTTCTTTCTACTTGTGTTTGTGTTGAGTTTTACTTGTTTGTGTCATCTAGGGTTAAATCAAACTTGAGGGTTTATGCTCACATTTTTTTTGAGTTTTGTAAAATCATGTTGTTTGCAAACGTTTTAAACCATTCCAAAGGTTCAGGCTCTGCATGTCGTGGGTTAATTCCACAACTAGGGTTCTGTATGGATTAAATTCTATAAAAAAATTTCAATGTTGTTGCAACTTTCTAGGTTTTTCATTAGCAAAATTTGGGTCCTAACAAATCTATACATTGGGATTTGTGCAAGAACATTTTTGTATGCCTTGATATTTGTGCTAGCATTCTACCTTTGTTATCTATGCATTGGGATATGTGCCCCAGGTTCATGCATTTAGCCTTTTTCCTCTTTAGTTTACCTCATTTTTTGTGCCTTAGAAAGTGTGAAAGATGGCATCTTTGACCAACATTACATTGGAAGGCAGTCAAAAGTTTAATGGCAGGAATTATAACACCTAGAAGCAGTAGATGTTGACAATCTTTGGATATTGTTGCCTTTATTAGATGGTTTGGGTAAATCCACATGTCCTCGGACAACCAGTTCTAATCAAGATAAATTTGATGAGGAGAATCATGAAGCTATCATGCTCATCAAACTATCGATTAACAATGATCAACTCCCACAAGTTTCGTCTCGTAAGACAGTTGTCAAGATTTGGGAGAATCTAAAGGCGTTGCATGAGACTTTCGATAAAATTTAAGTGTTCTTTCTCAAGAAAGTGCTTTTTTCTATCATCATGGATGAATACAAATCTCTTTAGGGGCATCTTACCAAAATCAAAGACATATGTGATCAATTGGAAGCAAATGAGCAAAAGATAGAGGGAGAGTACATGGTAGTCATCACTTTGAAGAGTTTGCTAAAGTCCTATGAGTACTTTGTCAAGACACTCAAAATTGCTTCAATTAATGTTGACCTTGAGTTTCCAGAACTGTACAACAAACTTCTACAACAAGGTCAGTGGAAATAGCAGTTTGGTAGTAGTGCCAGGTCATCCTCCACAGAACAAGATTTCACAGTTAAATCCTTTCACAAAGATAAAGGCAAATCTTAGTTTTCTCAATAGAAGAGCTCTGATCTGTCATCAGAAGGTTCAAAGAAGAAGAACGTTCAGTGTAACTACCTTCACAAGTACAATCACATGTAGCCAAAATGTCATAAACTCTTGGTTGCTCAGTCCAAGAAAGGAGGTTCTCAACCTAAGGTGAATGTTGCAGAGCATGTTGGGAGAAATGAATATGCCTTTTATGCCTTCATTGCTAAAATACCTGCATATCATGTGAAGCATTTTACTTGGTATATTGATTCAGGTTCTTGTCAACACTTCAGTCATCGACATGATTAGTTCACAAAATATTAGCCTTTGACTGATTATATGATCTTTGAAGGAGGGGAAGAGTATACCATTGTTGGAAAGGGCAACATGCAGATTCAATTTGGTGGGAGGAATTTGATTTTCTTCAATGTGTACTACATTCCAAGAATGGAACTCAACATTCTCTTTGTTAGTCAAATTATAAGACACTCTCCTCGGCTCGATGTGATCTTCAGTTGGCATAAGGGCAACATTACTAACTGAGAGACTTAGTCTATAGTTGATTTAGTCTTGAGGATCATGGTCTATATAGACTCATTAATTCAGGTGATTCTCAGGAGCATGCTAAGGCAACCGAGTGCTCTTCCGTTAGTAACCTCTGACATAAATGGTATGGGAACTTGAATGTGCAATATCTCTCGTAGCTTGTTTGGGAGGATCTAGTTATTGGATTGTTAGAGATTCAGACCCAAATTTTAGGAGTTTACAGAGCTTGTTGGGATAGAAATCAAAATCAAACTTCATTTTTTTATGGTGACTCTTGGCGGGCTTCCTAGGTATTGCAATTGGTTCATGCTAACATTTGTGGGCCAATGAGCACACCCTCAATTACTAGGTCCAAGTATTTTTTTATTATTTGTTGATGATTTCAATTGCAAAACGTGAGTGTATTTTCTTTAGCAAATATTAGAGGTGTTTAGTGTGTTTCAGAAGTTTAAGGCCTTGGTAGAAAAAGAGTCTAGTCAACACATAATTACTCTTAGGTCAGATAATGGGGGGGAGTTTTGTTCTTCTACTTTATCCAACTTCTTTGAACATCATGGCATTAAGTGCTAGCTTACAACACCTTACACCCCTCAGAAAAATAATTTCGTTGAGAAGTGCAACCACACAATAACCAAAATGGATTGGTCTATGTTGGAACATAAGAATGTTCTAATGAAATTTTAGGTAGAAATAGTCTACATTGTTGTCTATCTCTTGAATTGGTCCCCTACAATGATCGTCAAGAAGAAGACTCTGGAAGAGGCCTAGTCAGGTTGCAAGCCCAAAATCAATCACCTAAAAGTCTTTGGCTCCACAATGTTTCTTTGGATTCCTAATACCAAGCGCACCAAGTTGGATTCCAAGAGTTAGAAACTCATGTTCACTAGTTATAGCGACAATCACAAAGCCTACTAACTAATTGATATAGACACATATCATCTAATATTCAGTCAGGATGTTGTTTTTGATGAAGAACGAGGGCCTTTTTAGCTCTCTTCTCATGTTTTGAGCCTTGAGGATCAGCTTCTAAGGCTACAGATTTGGGTGTTCATCTTCTGTTAGGTCCACTTGATGGGAGGGATATAGTTGCTTTAGGATTTGCACCTATCACCACTATTGTATGGTCCCCAAGATAAGAAATTGCACCACTTGACTTTCCTCGAGAGAATCTTGACCAACATCTTGATGACTTTGTTATTGACATTCCTCTCTCGTCTAAGTGATGGGCCAAAATTATTGGTGATGTTCATCATGATGATGAGCTCATTGAGGATAGATCATCTAGAAACAAGAGCAAACAACAACATACAATTATTTTTGCTCTCATGGCTAACATTCACAATGTGTATGAGCCTCAAACATAGTTTGTGGCGAAAGGGATACCTGAGTGGGAACAAGCTATGGAGGCAATGAACCATAGTCTTCTGAAGAACAACACTTGGGTTTTGTCTGAGCATCCACCAGGGAAGAAAAATATTGGCTAAAAATGGGTCTATGATGCAAGAGCATCCCCGGTTCATAGCAATCTTGCATCAATCAAAAAAACTTTTTCTTTTTTGTTTTGTTTTCTATTTGCAGTTTCAGTTTTCCTTTCTCTGTGTCCCAGTTTTGTCTCACCGGATCCTATGGAGTTGCATTCTACTTGAAGACTTGATCATCTTTCTTGCTTCCAAACTGCATCGCATTTGGATTATTTTACGACAAGATATCGCTATCGGTTTCCTTGACAGTTTCCTGTTACCGGTTGGTAGTTCTTGTTACCGGTTGCCTAGACCTATTTTGGTGATCTATCAGAACCCCTTCTGAATCTTGTGGAGCCTTTGGCATTGATTCTTATATTCCTTGGCATGTTGCTAACCTTTTCTTGTGCTCTTCATTTCATCCTTTGGATTTTTTGGAGGTTTCTCTTGGCGGAGGTTGACCTTGTTAATTTACATGTTGGGTCTTGTTCTTTAGGTTTTGATCACTTTTGGGTCGATTGGATCCTTTGGATCGATATATATAATTGTAATTATGCATTAGAATGTAATCAGTCAGAGAACCAAGTAGCTAGATTATGCATAGAAGATAGATCTCAATATTCAAGGTCCTGATTGTGACCTATTTTTTATGTTCTACTAGGCTTGTGAACCAGTATGCTATAACCCGGTTGTTACCAATTGGTTGTAATCAATTTTCATGCGATAAAACAATCTGTTGTGCATTGCTTTCATCATATCTTTGTATTTTTCATTGTGTTTACTCTTGCTGACCGGTTCAGATTGATCTCTTTGAGGTCCCTCCTCACCGATGACTACTTCAAGTGGTATCAGAGCGAAGTTTCATTCTGGAGGTTGTGTGTCCTGAAATGTTGTTGTAGGGTGGCGGATTGCGGATTCAACTTGCAGCTGCAGAGGACTAGCGTGATCGATGGTGCAAAGAGGAGATAGGAATGGTGGAGCGCATGGGAATGCATACCCTACAGTGATGGAGATGTTGTGAGGTATAGCAACCTAATTGGAAGTCATGGAGACAACCCAAGGAAGAGGCCAACATATTGAAGATGTAAGTGAAGATGAAGGAGAAGAAGCTCCGATAGAACAAGAAAACCTACCGGCAGTTGATCCGGATGAGGAAAGGTTTTTGAGGGTTTTGAGTAGGGCGAATACTAAACCTCATTTTACCCCACTAGAATATGATGGGAAGTTAGATTTAAATGAATTGATGGATTGGATCTTAAAGATGGAGAATTATTTTGATTTTGAAAACATTGCAGAAGAGAGGAAGGTGAAATATGCATGTACCCTGTTGAAAGGTCATGCATCTCTTTGTTGGGAGAATTTGCAAGTTGATAGACAAAGAAGAGGTAAAGAGAAGTTTAAGACATGGGATAAGATGATTGTTGAGTTGAAATCAAAGTTTATGCCAGTTGATTATCAAGTGAATTTGTTTCGGAAGTTGCTAAATTTGAGACAAAAGGAATCTAGTGTGAAGGAGTACACCGAAGCTTTTAACAAGTTGAACAAGTTCTAATATATTTGAATGGATTGAGGATGTCTATACAAGATGAACTCAGTTTGATCAAATTGGAGAGTGTTGAAGAGGCTTACTAGCATGCCCTAAAGGTAGAAGATAAGTTAAACAAAAGACATGAGAAGAGGCAAAGAGGTGGAGGTGGAAGGTGTATGCGGGAAAAGCAGGTCGATAGAACTTAAAATGTGAAAAAATGAAGCCTAAGGAGCCTTGCTCACACACCCACATGACTTCTTGGTGCAAGCTATGGAGTCATGAAGTATGGCTCAGCTTCCCAAGGTTGGTTCCTTGGTTCTCTATCTCACAAGGTCCCTCAAACCAATGTCTTTGCTCTCAGATCACTGAGCAAAGTGGTTTAGGGATGACAAATGCAAGAACGAGGGATGCTTTGGTTTATTTTAAGATGAAATGCATCCTAAGCTATGCATGATCCTATAAATGCAATAAACTAGATTATAAGATGACAAGATTAGTAGAAAGACTATCCTAACATGATATACTAGTCTATGATTAAGCTAAATGATAAGGAAAATACTCTAAACATGCATATTTAGATTAATTCATATTGAAAAGAGAGGCTAAATGATGAGCACAAATGATATATTAAAGCTTGGATGGATTTTAGTATAAGTATGATGCTAAAGACTTGGATTCTTAAAATGGAGGATGAAGAGCTCTATTTATAGAAAAAATAGGGCAATGAATGGCTAGGATTGAAAGAGGTAATCAAGGGTTGAGTTTGAAAGTTGGGAATCCATGTTTGCAATTTGCACCAATGAAAGGGTGACAAATGTCAACATAAGGCTGGGTTGAGAAGAGATGTAAGAAGCATTAAATGCTTGAGAAGACCTCATGGTTATCTTAGGGGGTAAGGGTTATGGTTAAGTTAGGATTACCCATTGGATAAAGGTTTTATCCAAAGGATAAACTCTTGTGCAAAGGTTTAAGGATAACCATGGTCAAAGAAATAAATGCTTGATGAGACCCTTGGGTTACATGGAGGTTGAGTTTAGGGAAATTCTTTAATCATGCTAGAGGGTTGAGTTAACCATTAATGGTTTGGGAGACTTTCAAAGTTAAGTGGTTGAAGCCTTTAAGGGTTTTCAAAGACTTTGAGAGTTTGAGAAGTGACTTCCCCTTGCTTAGGGATGTGACAATATTTAGGAGATGGGTTAGGTTAATTTAGAAGTGTTTAGAAGAGTCTAGAAGGGGTTAGGGATAGGGTTAGGAAGCAAGTGGGAGATGTAGGATTTTGCAAGTGGATGAAGGGATAATAGGATTTAATTGAATAAAATGAATTTAATTCAATTTGGTTGTAATTGGGGAAATTAAATAAATTAGATTTATTCAATTTAGGATAAAGTATTTAATTAAATTTGAATTTAATTAAAAAGTGGATAGGGGATTTAATTGAATAAAATGATTTATCCCATTAAATGGTAAAAGAGGTCTAGTTAATTTAATTTAAATAAATGGAGTAATTTACTTAATTAAATAGAGGAATGTGAGTAATTCAATTAAATTGAATTTAATTAAATAGAGAAATGAACATAAGATATTCATTTAGGAATATGGTCATTTTTATACATCTACATTTTGCCCCTCTTTGAAGTGACATGTGTGCTCATGTTAATTCAAAGAAAATGATGTATTGTCGTGATTTATGATCAAATAAATTTTTTATGTCATTTTGAGATATGCCATGCCCCAATTTTGATATTTGATGTTGATAATGTCCCCTTGGGAGATGAATCAAAATTTTGAAAAATTTCTTGGATTGTTTTGGATAATAGCATTTTGAATTTTGGTGTGTGTTGAATGTGTTTATTTGATTCATCTCTCGATAATGATGTCTGTTAGGGTTAGATGGAGACCGCAAGCAAGTTAGATGCCCCATCTCCAAACCCTAATTTCAATTCACCCTATAAAAGGGGAAAAGTGCATTATTTTGTCTCATTTGTGCTTTGTTGACTTTGGAGAGAGAGACTTTTGGAGAGAAGACAAAATGCCTATCCCGTATTCTACACATCAATTTGAGTGCATTCGGAGGTATTAGAGGCCTGCTGCGTATGGACAACCGGTAATTCAACCTTTTTGACCCCTTTTTTATTTTTGATTTTGTCATTTTTGGTAATGTTTTGAATTTTGGCATGCGGTTTTTTCGGTTTAGTGCATAGGGGTCATTGGTTAGCGCATACAAAAAATTTTGCAGCGCATAAGGGTTTCAATTTTGGGTAGCGTCTGAAAACTTAGGGTAGTGCATAAATTTGCTAGGTTAGCACACAAATTCACTAGGTTAGTGCATAAATGTAAATTAGCACATTAGGGACACAGGGAGTCGCATGGGTAGGGATAAGTAGCACGTAGGTTAGACCTAGCACATAGGGTTAGATAGGTAGCACAGACGTGGGATAGGTTAGCGCATGCGATAGGTTTAGCACTTAGGGTAGATTAGATGGCGCATTGGAAGAAATAGGTAGCACATAGAATCGATCTAGCACATGGGGTAGATAGGATAACGCGTATAGAAAACAGGTTAGTGCATGGAGTCAATCTAGCGCATAGCCAAATTTAGTTAGCGCATGCAGTCAGTTTTGTGAGAAAAGATGATTTGCGAGAGAAGAAAATTGATAGGATAAGGTCAGTTTTGCTAGGATATGTGTAAATGTTTCATTTCTGTGTTTGTTGTCATGGTTTTGATAGTTTGTCCAATACAAGTGTCGATATAACTTGGTTTGATTTGCGATTTTTCAAGTTATTCATAGATATTGATGTGGAATTGATAAAAACTTGATTTGATTTGCATTGTTTCAAGTTAATATATGTGGAGCTTGATTTGTGTTACAAGCTGATATGATTATGGAACCCGAGTTGTTTTACAAGTTGATATGGGTTGGAAACTTGAGTTGTGTTACAAATTGATGTGATTTGGGGACTTGAGTTGTGTTACAAGTTTGATATGGTTTTTGAAAACTTGAGTTGTGTTACAAGTTGATATGGTTTTTGATGTGATTTTGATTTTGATATCTATGTTTTGATGAGGAAACTGATATTGGACTTGTTTTGCTTTTTGACAGGAGCGATTGGGAGCGGTTCAGTCACGCGAGCGGTTCCCAAGACCATGGGCATTGATACCACAGTTGGCATAGGCTGATCTAGACATTATTGAGAGATGCGACCTGTCTTCTCTATTAGATATGCCTTAGTTTACTGTGAACCGGGGTTTACTTACAATGCTTGTAGAGAGATGGCACAGTGACACGAATACCTTCCACTTTGCCATAGGGGAGATGACAATGACCCTAGAGGATTGTTACCGGATCCTGCGCATACCTGTAGTAGGTGCACTACTACCTTATGAGAAGTTAGAGGAGGGTGGGACAGAGGCACTTCGTCAGATATTTCACAATGATACAGTGCGGATACGAGATTCTGTGGCAGGAGTTTTTGGATTTGGACTATGCGCCTCTTCCATCGGTACTGGCAGGGTTTGTAGGTGGTTTTCTATGTCCCGACCGTAGGTCGAAGGGATTATCTGTGGGATGGGGACTGGTGTTGAAGGAGATGGTGACACAGGGCCGCAGGTTCGCATGGGGATCAGCTATGCTAGCCCATTTGTATAGGGACTTGCATGAGGTAGTCTACCTGGGTTACGATAGTTTGTCAACTAGTGTGACACATCTACAGGTATGGTGCTGGGAGCACATTCCTATAGCTAGGCCACTAGTGGATAGAGAGGCATGTTGGAAGTGCCTATGCATATGGATACAGGGGATTAGTTGTCCAGCAAAAGCTGGGCAAGCTAGAGCATTGGAAGAGGGTATTGGATGACATTGATACAGTCGTATGGCGACTGTACACAGGTTGTGAGGCTTGGGCTGAGGATGGGCTGGAGATGCCATACATCTTCATGACTCAGTTTTTGATAGGGTGGACCCCTTTTGTGATCGAGAGATTTTTGGTTATGAGAGTTTTGCGGCAGTTTGGTCGTCAATAGGGGATACCACAAGGGACCTGTTTGTATGCATGCCAGAGGCAGGACATACCAGATTGGGGTCTGACTATTGATAGTGCAACGGGCGTAGAGGAGTTTATGTAGTTAGCGGGCTAGATATGGGACTATGCCCCAGAGATTTTGGATGCTGGGATGACGGATGAGTTTGTCAGATTGTTCGCAGCTCATGTCGTGGCAAGGATATCGGATCCAACGGAGATGCGGTTCACTTTTGATGATGATGGGGATGAGGGAGGTGGAGATGGGGATGAGGGAGATGATGGAGGTGGTGGAGGAGGACGATGAGGGAGAGGAGATCAGGGGAGGAGAGGAGACAAAGGTAGTGATAGAGGGGTGCGGGTGGAGAGAGAAGTTCGATGAGTTGTGATGGATAGAGGTAGAGGAGGTTTGGCTATTGGAGCAGGGGGTGAGGGGATGGTAGGAGAGGTGATAGTAGCAGTGGGAGGGACTGATGAGGTGAGACGGCTAGCCCAGAGGAGGAGGACTGATGTGTTACCTCCACCAGCACCGAGGACAGGTAGAGGGACAAGGGGTACCCCTTCACAGGTATCCCTACGAGTTCGGATTCTGAATCATGTGGAGGATGCCTAGATTAGGACCCTACAGGTGACAGTGTTGCAGCTGCAGGCACAGTTATTAGCACAACAGCGTTAGATTACAAAACTGACCACTGAGCATGACACTGTGATAGAGCGGCGGGGTCGAGCAGAGGAGCTCGTAGCGAGCATGCAGAGAGCAGTAGTAGGTGGTTCGATGAGAGACACCTTGAGAGAGCTGGCTTTGAGAGCCCATGAGGTGGAGTACTACCGTCGACATTATGAGGCTGTGGTGCCTAGGGAGCGTCGAGTGCAGAGTTTAACGTAGTCGAGATCGAGTCGATCTCGAGAGACTGGATCGCGGTCAGAGAGCAGAGGTGTGACAGGGCCATCGAGACATGATCCTCCTGGAGATCCAGGGGCTGGGACTTCTACGGCGAGACCATCTCCTTCAGGAGATAGTCATACTTGAGAGACGATGTCTCCGTTTGTATTTTTTATCATTGTTTTTGTTGTACGGGGCACAGACATGACAGATATTGTATATTTTGATCATTTTTGATATATATATATATATATATATGACACCATTTTCTTTGATCATGTGATGTGTTATGGATGCATGCTTTCTATATGTTTGTGCTTATTTTATGATGATGCAATGCTTAGATAGATGTTATGATGAAGTGAAATGCAATGATGTTTATGAGATGTATCTTGAAAATGAGATGTATGATTTGATATGCTGTGAGATGTATCATGAAAATGAGATGTATGATTTGATATGTTGTGAGATGTATCATGAAAATGAGATGTATGATTTGATATGCTGTGATATGTATCATGAAAATGAGATGTATGATTTGATATGCTGTGAGATGTATCATGAAAATGAGATTTATGATTTGATATGCTATGAGATGTATCATGAAAATGAGATGTATGATTTAATGTGCAACTAATTGTAAAATGATATGCAACTAATTGTTTTTGGAGCATCCTCATTCTGCATTTGTCATCCGATATAACCACATGTTATTTGCTTTTGGTAAATGTATCATCATTGAGCATGGATTAATCTTTGGATATGTTGAAAATTTATACAAGAATAATGGTATAATTGAACCATGATAACCTGAGAAAAATTTACATGATGTTTGATTTTGCAAGATAGCACAAGCGTCAAGGTATAATTGAACTAGGACGACTAGAGTGCAGATTGCATATAAATAGACAAGATTAAACCATTTGTATGCATAAAGTGGAATCATGTCTTCAGTGATATGTTGTGAATCACGTCTCGAGACAAATATCTACACAGTACAAATGATCGCCTCACAGACAGAAGACTAAGAAAATATTGGAGTTTCTCGATGTTCTCTAGCTTGGAAGCATCATTGAGAAAATTTAGAGAATCCAATAATTTAAAAAGTTTAAATGCAAAAATAGTCGAAACTTTATGCAAAATGCAACATTTGGTACTTCAGAAAATCATCCATCATATTTCTCTTCTGAATCTTTTATCGATTGATGTTTTGATTTGGGTTTGTGTAAGTTTTTGTTTGTTGGAGATGATGCTCTGAGTTTTGCAAATAGTCTTGACGGTTTGAACATGCTTGTAAGTTTTGACAATTATTGTCCCTAGCTAAGTGTACCTCTCGATGTGGGTATGTACAATGATCACCAAGCCATGGTAAAATGTGGTGAAAGGATAGATGGATAAATCAGGATAGTGACTATGCTAAGTATGTCCTAAATGGATATTTGTGAAGTGTCGGGTGATGGCCGATAGTGTTTTACTGCAGAGATGAGGATGTGGATATAGATAAAGGAGCCGTCCTTTCACAATAGCGCCTATTACCAGGTTTTCACTAGTTGCTTTTATTGTACCTTTTTATTTGCTTTTCCTTGATTTTTTTGATTTTTTTTTTTTTAATTGTTTTTCACTTTTTCCGTGCATTAGACTACTCAAGTGTAGTATTTCTTCAGATGAATGTTGTTAGTTGGTTCGTCGAGCACATCTCCTTCTGAAGTTGTTAGCTGATAAGCACCTAATCCATAGACTGATATGATGACATAGGGACCTAACCAGTTAGGTTCAAATTTCCCTTTCTTTTCTCGATCTTGCTGATTTCTTGGATTTTCCTTGAGGACTAGGTCACCAACTTTGAAATTTTGAGGAATGACCTTGTGATTGTAGCTTCTGCACATGTGTTGCTGATATGCTTTGAGATGAGTGTAAGCATGCTGACATCTTTCATCTAATAGTTCCAGTTCTTGTAGTCGGTTGACTAGATACTCTTCATCTAGGATTAAGCCTTTTAGAGAGACTCTGAGAGATGGAATTTCTACCTCCAGGGGTAAAATAGCTTCTGATCCATAGACTAATGAGAAAGGTGTTGCTCCTGTAGGTGTGCGGATGCTAGTTTTGTATGCCCAAAGTTTGGATTGAGTTGTACATGCCAATCTTTGCTTGCATCATTCACTGTTTTCTTTAGGATTTTCAGTATTGTCTTGTTGGATGCTTCTGCTTGACCATTCCCCTGTGGATAGTATGGTGTAGAGAACCAATGTTGTATTTTGAATTGTTCACATAGTTCTCGGACGTCTTGGTTTTTGAAAGGTCATCCATTATCGGTGATGATGGAGCTTGGAATACCATATCTGCAGATCAGATAGTATAGGATAAAAGAGACAACTTGTTTTCTAGTCACTATGGTCATGGGGACTGCTTCTATCCACTTGGTAAAGTATTTTGTTGCAGTTATAATGAACTTGTGTCCATGTGAAGATGAAGGATGAATTTTGCTGACCAAGTCGAGTCCCCACTGACAAAAAGGCTAGGATGTTGTAACTGGTTGCAGTTCCTATGCTGGTTCATGTATCAGATTGCTATGGATCTGGCATTTAGGACACTTTTTTGCAAAATGATAAGAATCTTTTTCCATTGTCGGCCAGTAATATCTCATTCTTAGAAGCTTTTTAGCAAGAGTAGTCCCACTTGAATGTGTGCCACAAATACCTTCATGAAGCTCGTGTAAAGCGGAATCAGATTCATTACCATCAAGGCAATGAAGAAGAGTACCATCTAGACCTCGACGGTACAAAGTATCAGCGGTAAGGGTATAACGGGCAGCTTGTTGGATAAAATTACATTTTTGGTTACGAGATAGGTCAATGGGTAGGATGTTGTTCTTTAGATAATCAAATATCAGTCCATACAAAGGAGAATCCGATCCAGTCAAGGCATAGATAACATGGGATTCAGAGTGGTCATAGGCTAGGGAGAACAGTTGCTCTACCAGAAACTCGTAATGACTTTGTTGCTCTGGAATCTATAGCAATGAAGTGATATTGGCCATTGCATCGACTACTTTGTTGTTCAACCTTGGTATTTGCTTGAAGGTGATGTGTACAAAATACTGTTTGAAGTCATCCACCATTCATTTGTAGGGTAGTAGTTTGTCATATTTTGTCTGATAGTCATTGTTGATTTGATTGACGACTAGTTGTGAATCTCCGTAGACCATTAACTCCATGATTTTCCATTCTATGACCATTTTGATGCCTATAACTAATGCCTCATATTCAGCCACATTATTCATGCATGGAAACATCAGTCTATATGATTTCGGTATAGTGTGTCCTTCAGGAGTGATATATAGAATGCCAGAACCTGAACCATGTTGTGTGTAGGATCCGTCAAAGTATAGGGTCCATTGCTTGGTAGAAATAGCAAGGTCTCTGTCCGGAAATTCAATCTCCATAGTTTGTTTTCCTGGTAGCAGTGCTTCAGCTAGTTGATCTACAATTGCTTGTCCTTTGATAGCTCTTCGTTCTATGTAGTGGATATCAAATTCACTGAGAATCATGACCCATTTAGCCAATCAGCCTGTAAGAGCTGCCTTGCTGAGTAGATATTTGAGAGGATCAATTTTTGCCACTAGCTTAATTGTGTGTGCTAGAATATAATGTTGAAACTTTTGAGAAGCGAAAACTACTATTAGACAAGCCTTCTCAATGAATGTATAGTTGATTTCATAGCCATTCAATGTCCTGCTGATGTAGTATATGGCTCATTCCTTTCCTTGTTGATCTTCTTGTGCCAATAGTGCCCCCAGTGATATATCTGTTGTTGAAATGTATAAAATGAGTGGCTTTCCTGCTATTGGTGGTACTAGAACTGGTGGGTTTATTAGATACTGTTTGATTTGATAAAAAGATTCTGCACACTTAGCTTCCCATCTAAAAGGTACATTCTTATGTAGCAAGTGATTGAATGGTAGACTTTTATCAGCTAGTTGAGCAATGAATTGCCTGATTGATTGAAGTCATCCTTGTAGAGAGCGGAGCTGACTGATATTCTTTGGTGGTGGCATCTCCATAATGGCTTGTACCTTTGCTAGATCCACTTCAATACCTTTAGCTGAGACTATGTAGCCTAGTAACTTGCCTGATGTAACCCTGAAGACACACTTCTTAGGGTTGAGCCTAACTTGGAAATTTTCCAATCGATCAAAAATCTTTGTTAGGATGCTAAGGTGTTCTACTCTGGTGAAGGATTTAGCTAGTAAATCATCCACATAGTCTTCCATGAAGGTATGCATCATGTCATGAAAGATTGTTGTCATTGCTCATTGATAAGTAGCTCCTGCGTTCTTTAAGCCAAAAGGCATAACATTCCAACAGTACGTTCCCCAAGGACAGGTAAACGTTGTTCTATCTTGATCTTCTGGGGCTATTTTTATTTGATTATAGCCTGAAAAACCGTCCATTAGTGAGAGCATTGCATGGCCCGCTGTGAGGTCTACAATTATGTCGATACTGGGCAAAGGAAAGTCATCCTTTGGACAGCCTTTGTGGACATCTCTGAAATTAGTGCAAATTCTAATACTACCATCTGGTTTTGATATTGGTACTATGTTGGAAATCCATTCTGCATAGTCGATGGGTCGAATGAATCCGACATCTAATAGTTTCTTTAGTTTAGCTTTGACCATGAGTGCCACCTGTGGATTCATCTTTTATAGTTTTTGCTTGATTGGCTTAACTCCTAGAGAGATGGATAAGTGATGCATGATTAAGTGTGGATCAATTCTGAGCATATCTGCATATGACCAAGCAAAGTTAATTTTCTTTTCTTTAAAAAAATGATAAATGCTGATCTTTCCTCCTCTGTCAGAGATTTTGCTAGTTGTATGTTTTTGGCTGCTTCTGTAGTACCAATGTTGATTGATTGAGTGGGCTCAATCAATATGGGTGATCGCTCTTGAAAATATTCAGGAAGAGTGTCAAGTCTCCCATCTTTAGGTGCCTTAAAAAGGTTTTCACCCTCAGATGCATCCTTTATTTTTACTTTTTTGTGATCTAGAGCTGCCATTGACTGGTTTTCAACATCAAATCTTTTATTTGGTTCATTTTTGCGACTGAGAGACTTGGCACTCCCTTGGTTGCAGACATCATTACTTTGTTCACTGATAGAGCCTATTTCTAGGTTAATGGTACATAGGCAGTGGATAATAGATTCATCATCTGGGAAAATTGGTATATCATGTATTTCGGGTTCATCCCAGTTAATAAGGCCGGGAAAGATAAGTGGTAAGGAACCATTTGGTGGATCAAGTTCTGCTATTGTAAGTGTCAAGATAGAGGTTTCATCATGATTGGTTTGGGTATTAAAGAAGTTTAGGATTTCATCGAGGTCTTCACTGGTATCATCCTCCGTATAGACTTGTTCATAATGTTTCTGCTCACTTTCCTTAGCATCATAGATATTCTATGGTCCAAATTCAGGTAGTCTAATTTCTACATTATGCTCTTCTTGAGAAAGGGATATGGAACTAGTATTTTTAGTGGTATCTTCAATAGCATTTGAGCAGCTACCCCATTCATATTCATTGGAATCAGTCTCAGAGTTATCATCCTAGATCTTTTCAGTGTTGTAAACAGGTATGTTGTATGGTGAAAATAGATCTTTGATAATTGATACTAGTTTGATAGTTTTTGTTGATTTTGTGTCGGATCCTGCTTCTACCTTTTGTATTTGCTCATATACTGTTCCTCCTTGGGGAGGAATAATGATATCATGAGGTAGTTCTACTTTTTTAGATATTGGTGCTTGAATATGAGCTACTACTGCAGATATGGCTTTCTTGTGACTAAGGAGTTTCTCTTGATGTTTCTTTTGTTCTTGATGTTCATGGTCCTTGTGGATTGTTTCGGCTAACTCAAATAGTGCTTCCTACCAGAATTCTTCTTTGTACTTCTTCTTTGCTTTCCATTGAGGTTTTGGATTCTTGCGGGGTATCTTTCTTGGTAGGAAAGTGAGTTTACAACCCAATCCTATTTTATCCATACTGGGCTGTGAAGGAAGGTCTATTGGTTTAGTGACTCCTTCTTTGCATTTTCCAATAGGTCCTTTACCATTATATCCCATTTGTTGCATGATTAAGTAGCCCTTTCCATATAGGTGTGTTGGTAGAACTATTTCCAGAGCAGCTGCTCTATTATCTTCTTCCTCATCTTTGTATAACTAGCTAAGGATATCCTTTTCCTCTAATTCATGTGCTAGAGTGCCGAGTTGGATGAAGGTACCATCAAATTTGGTGATGGGTTGAGTTACCTGATGTGTTGATGTTGTAGGTAATTCATGAGATCTAGGTGATGTTGGTAAGTTAGCCAAACACATGGGTTCCAAAGAGTATTCCCCCATGCCTTGTTTTCTGATTTGCATTTTCTGCTTGAAATCTCCAAGTAATGATTCAAACTTTGCCTGTTGTAGATTAGATGTTGAGGATTTTTGTTTTTCCCTATTATGGGGAACCAAACTGTCCTGGGCTGCCCCCATTGCATTACAATGTTGAAATGGATTGTGATCAGCAGATATAGAGACCTCATGTCCGTTATAGGGAAATTTGACACACCGGTGATACGTAGAAGGCACTGCTTGCATTTCATGTATCCAGGGTCAACCTAATAAAATATTGTATGTGAGGTCTATGTCTAAGACCTAGCACATAGTATCTCTTTGTATGGGGCCAACTTGAATTGGTAACAATACTGTCCCTTTAGAGGATCTTTCCTCATCATCATATGCCTTTATAGTAACTTTTTTGCATGGATCAATAGACTCCTCTAAGAAGCCTAATGCACAGATAAGTTTTAAGGTACATATATTATGTCCAGCTCCTCCATCTATCAGTACTATTTTTACTTGATGTTTATAGACGATTACTTCAATATGGAGAGGAGTGTTATGCGGATGACTTAAGGAAGTATTATCATGCTCTGAGAAGGTGAGATTATGAGGCCTTGTCATATGAGTGACCATGGCTTGGAATTTGTCAGCATCTAGATCTTGAGGTTCATTGGTTTCCAACAGCACTTGTTCCAATATGTCTTTGTCTTTTGGCGAAAGTTTCAGCAACTCTAGTATAGATATTTGAGCAGGTGTTTTGTGCAGTTGGCTGACTAAATCATATTGGATTTTTGGTGTAGTGTTTGTTGTTGGTATATGGCCCTTTAAGACATATTTCTGAGCTGGTTGTTACATTGACAAATTCATGATTATGTTGGTCTTGGATTGTGATGATGTTTACATGATTGTCTACAACTGATATATGATTGATGGTGTTATTGTAGATGTGATTGGTCTTCCCTTGCATTAATCTTGGGTTGAAATGGTGTATGGAATGGTATGTTTTGCTCGGGGATGTGTTGTTTAGGAATTTCTTACTCAGGGTCACATGCATCTTCTTCTCTTTGTCTTTCTTGATATTCGTAATTTTGAGATCTTGTTCGAAAAATGTCTGGGTCAAGGTCCGCAGGAATTTTAACTCCTTTGCTTGTGAGCATGAGTAAGTATTTTTCCTTGTCATTTTCCATGAGTCTTTCTAGAATTTTTTGGAACGAAGCACTTTCTTGGCATTCCTGAAGAAGTTCCTCAGAAATTTCAGTATCCTCTAGGTGTGGACCTTCAAAAGGATTTGATAACCTCCGATTCATACTGGATTCTGCTTGTGCCTCGCTTTGTTTGTTTTGTTGACAGTGAGTAATGGGCATTTTAGTAGAATCTTTCTGTGATAAAGGGGACAAAATCCTCTTCAATATGTTGCTTGGGGGTTGGTGGTTCAAGTCAAGGTGTGTTGTAAGTGATGCACTCGTCGGGAAAGAATGCCGGATTGATCTTTCCTCCACGGTTTATGATTTGATTGAATGCGGATTTTTGACAATATGCCCTAGTCTTCAGAGGCTCTTTGTCAAATTCGTTGGATTTGTTCTGGATATAAAGTTTGACGCGATGAAGGAATGTGCGATGAGATTTGAAGAGTTGACGATTGATGTATAAAAATTTATTTCTTTTGACAAATTTGGAAAAACTTGGTTGTTGTTTCTTCAACATGGTGTTATGATAAATATTCTTTCTTCTCAGAATATGGGGATTAGTCATGCATAAGTGATTTAATGGTTTCCTTTGATTTGTTTTGGATTTATTTGATCTTGTTTTGAAAACTCAAGTTTTACTTTATCAAAGTGAAGGTTTAGATGCCCCCTCACGACAAAGCATGTCAAATGATATGGATAAAGTCTCCTAATATGGAAACTTGATTTGACAACCTGAGATTTTGAACAAGTGTTTTTGAGATATAATCCATGAGATAATAAAGGACCTATTTGTCACTTGCGATGATGTTTCCTGATTTTGATAGGATAGATATGTTTATCGTGTTATCAGTTTTGGATTCTGGACAACTTTTGTTTTGACATGAAATTTGTTCAAGAAATAGTTTTTAAAGCTCTATTTTTTATACTCTTGTTTGGCGAAAATAAAGCTTGATGAAAGGATGTTCCCAAAAATGCTATCTAAATTTTCAAAATTTTTCACTGTTTTGCCCTCTATTTTTCTAGGTTTGATCACGTGCTAAAACAGAGACTGAATGCACTACAGAAATTTCTTGATGCGCTAGGGAAAAGATCCCATGCGCTAGGCTGCCCCGATCTACGCGCTAATTGGTTAAGACTATTAAAATTTGTTTTTTATTTTTTCCTAAAAGATCATGCACTAGTATGGGCCTTCCACGCACTAACTGATAAACCTGATGCGCTAGAGATTGACTCCCACGCGCTAAGCTAATGCTTTGACGTGCTAGACTATTTTTTGGATGCGCTAACTGTTTAACACTGCTTCTAAATTTTGGTAAAACGCTATTGTTAAAACTGGACACGCTAAAGTGAAGGTTTGATGTGCTAAAATATGTATCACATGCACTAAGAATTTTCTCTCATGTGCTAGACTGCCCTAATATTTTCTTTTGTTTGGTTGTTGCAATTTTTTAAATTTTTTTTGAGTTTTTTAGTATTGATAGATGATTTTTTGAAGTAATAAATACAAAAACAGCACCAAAGAGACAACCATTTTGCTTAATCTAACAATAAGTGTATGTTCTTGCAAGGATGTGTTCAAATCCCCAATATTTTAACAGGTTTGGATACAAATAATACACTTCAGAAAGACTCTTTATTCAAGGGTCATAAATAATACCACAGCCCACTAGTCTTGATACTTTGTCAGCTCAAACAGTCATGTCACCCCCTAGGGGGTGCCCATTTTTTTGCCTTTTGCCATAAATTAACCCAAAGTGAATTGCTTCACAATTGAGTAGTTATCTTGGGAGATATATGGTGAGTGATCTTGGGGGCGGATTCTTCCCCACCCTTACACTATGATATTATAAATGTCTGGTTACTGACTCGGCTCAAGGTTTCTACTTCTAAGGTTCGTAATCAGGCTTCTTGTTTGACCGTCAGTGATAACCTCTCTTAGGAGGCTTCCCAACCTTTAGAACAAAGGCTTTATGTATCTCAAGGATACTGGGGGAAGGCTAATCGCTGCACGCAACTGTTGAAAAGGACTTTCATCACTTTCCACTTTTAATTATAGTGGGTTGGAACACTTGGCGTCAAAGTTGTTTCCCACTTAGGTCGTTCCATTCACACCGGCCATAAATGGCTTTAAGAGTTGATTTCAACCCCTCAGGAAGGCAGGCCTGCTAAAGGTTTTTATTACTTGAAATACCGAAAGCATAAGAGTGGTTTGGCTTTTTGGTCACCCAGTTAAGGGGAGAGCATATACCTTCCACTTTCGAGATAAGGCAAACAACGTTCTTTTTACCTTTCAAGTCAATGATTTTCTAAGATCTATATGGAGATATTGCCCCACAAAACATGGTGTTCTTTTTATTTCCTTAAAGCAATGATTATCTAATCTAGCAAAAGAACTTGGTCAACAAAGCAAAACTTTGATTTGGTCAACAAAAGAAAATCGGAAAAGGGGAAGAACTTCCCTTTTTTATTGTAAACAAAAACTTTTTAAGTGTGGTTCTTTTCCTTGCAAAAATTTAAAATGAATCCTTTTATACACCAAAGGATGGTGAGGTTCTTTTTAAAGCTAGTTTTGCAAAAAGGAAAGTTTTTTTTTTTTTTTTTATAGCCCAAAATACAGTTTTTCTCCTATGAAAGCAAGAAAATTTTGATTGTGGTTCTTTTTATAGTCCAAAAATAAAGTGAGTTCAATTTTATCCAAATAGAAGTAAAAGAATCCCAAGCTTTAACTAACTTAACTAAGTAAAAAAAAAAAAATTCTTTGCAATTTTGTCAATAAAATCTAAGTTCCCCCTACAAGAAAATGTTAAAACCCTGCAAAAGTCAGTCAAACTGTTAGAAACATTTTTGGTTTGGTTACAAATTTTGATTTTGTCTTGGTCGTTGATGTGCTACAGAACAAACTGTATGCGCTACAATATGACAGTGATGCACTACAAGATGATAGTGATGCGCTAGGCTGTTCTCAAGATGCGCTAAGCTGATTTTCGGATGCGCTGCTTTATTTTTCTCCCACGCCGAGACCTACAAGAAAATATTAGTGGGATGATGCGCTATAGAAAAGACCTAACATGCTACAAGATGGATCCAATGCGCTGAACAGTAAGCGGGATGCGCTAGGCTGTCAACCAAATGCGCTAGGGAATGCTTCCCACGCGCTAATTCTTAATTCTCGCGTACTTGGAAAAGGGGTTAAATTCAAAACCCAATTTTATGTATGGGGTCAGGCCCCATGGTGGGTGCCATAAATGTATGCAGGAAAAGCGGGTCGATAGAATTTAAAATGTGAAAAAATGAAGCCTAAGGAGTTTTTCTCACACACCCACAGGACTTCTTGGTGCAAGGTATGGAGTCATGAAGTATGGCTCAGCTTCTCAAGGTTGGTTTCATGGTTCTCTATCTCACAAGATCCCTCAAACCAATGTCTTTTCTCTCAAATCACTGAGCAAAGTGGTTTAGGGATGACAAATGCAAGAACGAGGGATGCTTTGGTTTATTTTAAGATGAAATGCATCCGAAGCTATGCATGATCCTATAAATGCGATAAACTAGATTAGCAGATGACAAGATTAGTAGCAAGACTATCCTAGAATGATATACTAGTCTATGATTAAGCTAAATGATAAGGAAAATACTCTAAACATGCATATTTAGATTAATTCATATTGAAAAGAGAGGCTAAATGATGAGCACAAATGATATATTAAAGCTTGGATGGATTTTAGTATAAGTATGATGCTAAAGACTTGGATTCTTAAAATGGAGGATGAAGAGCTTTATTTATAGCAAAAATAAGGCAATGAATGGCCAGGATTGAAAGAGGTAATCAAGGGTTGAGTTTGAAAGTTGGGAATCCATGTTTGCAATTTGCACCAATGAAATGGTGACAAATGTCAACATAAGGTTGGGTTGAGAAGAGATGTAAGAAGCATTAAATGCTTGAGAAGACCTCATGGTTATCTTAGGGGGTAAGGGTTATGGTTAAGTTAGGATTACCCATTGGATAAAGGTTTTATCCAAAGGATAAACTCTTGTGCAAAGATTTAAGGATAACCATCGTCAAAACAATAAATGCTTGATGAGACCCTTGGGTTACATGAAGGTTGAGTTTAGGGAAATTCTTTAATCATGCTAGAGGGTTGAGTTAACCATTAATGGTTTGGGAGACTTTCAAAGTTAAGTGGTTGAAGCCTTTAAGGGTTTTCAAAGACTTTGAGGGTTTGAGAAGTGACTTCCCCTTGCTTAGGGATGTGACAATATTTAGGAGATGGGTTAGGTTAATTTAGAAGTGTTTAGAAGAGTCTAAAAGGGGTTAGGAATAGGGTTTAGGAAGCAAGTGGGAGATGTAGGATTTTGCAAGTGGATGAAGGGATAATAAATTTAATTCAATTTGGTTGTAATTGGGGAAATTAAATAAATTAGATTTATTCAATTTAGGATAAATTATTTAATTAAAAAGTGGATAGGGGATTTAATTGAATAAAATGATTTATCCCATTAAATGGTTAAAGAGGTATAGTGAATTTAATTTAAATAAATGGAGTAACTTACTTAATTAAATAGAGGAATGTGAGTAATTCAATTAAATTGGATTTAATTAAATAGAGAAATGAACATAATATATTCATTTAGGAATATGGTCATTTTTATACGTCTATAGAAGGTTTACTCGAGGAAGATTTCAAGGAGGAAGAGGAACCAGTACAGATCAGAGAAAGGACAAGGAAGTGAACAAAGAAGGTAATTCATATCAGAAGGATGATAGAAATTTCTATCGGAGGAGAGAACCAGGTGGTTACTGGAATGAGAGTTTTGGAAGACAAGCGAAGAGAACATTTAGAGGAACCTACTTTAAGTGTGGAGGAGAAGGACATCATGCATTCAAGTGTAAGAAGATAGAAATTACTGAAAGAGTAGTAGTGGTGGAAGAAAACCTCACTGGATTAGACAATAAACCAGAAGATGGAGAACTATTGGTGATGAGGAGAGCTTTGTGTCATACTGGAGGAGATGAAGAGCCCTTTCAGAGGAAGAATATGTTCAAGACTAAATGTAAGGTATTCAGTAAGTGTTGTAAAGTTGTTATTGATAGTGGTAGTTCAGATAATCTTATTTTAGAAGAAATGGTGAATAAGTTGAAATTGGAGAGATTGAAACACCCTAAGCCTTATCAGATAGTATGGATTCAGGATGAACATAAGTTGTTAGTAAGTGAATAATGTTTGGTGAAATTGAAAATTGGGAATTATCATGATGAAGTCTTGAGTGATATTATGCCTATGGATATTTGTCACCTTTTATTGGGTAGACCTTGGTAGTTTGATAGACAGGAAGTACATGATGGGAGGAAGAATACATACACTATTATGGCCAATGGGATGAAGCAAACCTTGTTATCCTTGGAGGAACCTTTGAAGAATGAAGTTTATATGAATGCTAGAATCTATTTGGTAGATG
The DNA here is from genome assembly GCF_030272615.1 of Cryptomeria japonica. Classification (NCBI taxonomy): domain Eukaryota; kingdom Viridiplantae; phylum Streptophyta; class Pinopsida; order Cupressales; family Cupressaceae; genus Cryptomeria; species Cryptomeria japonica. The sequence continues at coordinate 389,213,443 of NC_081414.1, read as the reverse complement.
GAAGGAAATTCCTAGATGGATTGAGACATGAGAATGTGTGTTTTTCCTTAATTCTTAAGAAGACTGGGAAACCGGAACCGGAAGGAGAACACCTAGAAGAGATAAAATATTTGCTGACAGAATATGAGGACATCATTTCAGATAATGTATCTGATGGATTGCCACCATGAGAAGTATTAGTCATTGTATGGACTTGGTTCCCGGAGCTAGTTTGCCTAACAAAGCTACACATCGGTTGGAATCGACAGAGAATGAAGAACTGAATAGACAAGTACATGAGATGTTGAAGAAAGGTTTGATCAGGGAGAGGCTGAGCCCTTGTGCAGTACCAACAATATTAGCACCTAAGAATAATGGAGAGTGGAGAATGTGTATTGATTCTAGAGCAATAAACAAGATCACAGTGAAATACCAATTTCCTTTGCCTAGGATGGATGACATAATGGACTATTTGAGTGGCACAAAATACTTTACAAAGTTAGATTTGAAAAGTGGATATCACCAAATGAGGATCAGAGAAGGTGATGAGTGGAAGACAACATCTAAAATAAATGAAGGACTGTATGAATAGTTGGTGATGCCTTTTGGATTGACTAATGCAATGAGTACTTTCATGAGGCTGATGAATGAGGTATTGAAGAAATTCTTGGGTAAGTTTGTTATTGTGTGTTTGGATGACATTCTGATTTTCTGTAAGACAAAAGAGGAGCATTTGTTGCAGTTAAGATAAGTTTTGCAGAGATTGAGAGAAAAGAAGTTGTTGATAAATATTAAGAAGTATACTTTCATGAAGGATGAATTAGTCTATTTGGGATTTGTGATATCTGAAGATGGTTTGAAGATGGACCCTGAGAAAGTGAAAGCAATTGTTGAATGGCCTACACCAAAAAGCATTGGAGAGGTAAGATAATTTCATGGATTGGCTAGTTTTTATTGAAAGTTTATCAGAAATTTCAGTTCATTTTGTAATCCTATGACTGAGACAATGAGAGGAGATCGGAAGGAATTCAAGTGGATCATTGGAGCAAACAAAAGTTTTGAACTATTGAAGCAGAAAGTGACTGAGCAGTCGATGTTAGCTTTACCGAATTTCAATAAAGTATTTCAAGTGGATTGTGATGCAAGTGGAACAACAATAGGAGCAGTCTTGAGTCAGGAAGGGACAACAATAGCTTATTTTAGTGAAAATTGAATGATGCCCAAAGGACATATTCAGTGTATGATCAGGAGTTTTATGTCATAGTTCAAGCCTTAAAGAAGTGGAGACATTTCTTGTTGCCTAAGGAGTTTGTGTTGTATATAGATCATCAAGCTTTGCAGTATTTGAATAGTCAGAGTAAGTTGAATCAGAGACATATGAGATAGGTAGAATTCTTGCAGAGTTACACCTTTGTGTTGATGCATAGAAGTGGGAAATCTAACAGAGTTGCTGATGCATTGAGTCAAAGAAGGAATTTTATGATAGAGATGAGAGTGACAATATTAGGATTTGAAGATTTGAAGACCTTGTATGATGATGACCCGGATTTTGCAGAACCTTGGAAAGTATGTAGAGAACCAGTTATGGTAGATAGAAGTAAGTGGTTAGATTACTTCATTTAGGATGGGATGTTATTAGGAGTTTAGTTGTGCATTTGAAGACCTTGTATGATGATGACTCGGATTTCGCAGAACCTTGGAAAGCATGTAGAGAATTGGTTATGGTAGATAGAAGCAAGTGGTTAGATTACTTCATTCAGGATGGGATGTTATTAGGAAGAGTTCTATGAGGGAGAATCTAATAAAGGAGAAATACAGTGGAGGACTAGTTGGACATTTTGGTATTGACAAAATAGTAGCATTGGTGAGTGAGCAGTACTTTTGGCCCCAGATTCATAAGGATGTTAAGAGATATGTGCAAAGTAGTAGAGTTTGTCAAGTTGCAAAGTGTAGTAGTCAGAATATGGGATTGTATAAACCTTTGACAGTACCGGTAAGATCTTGGAAGGATATAAGCATGAATTTTGTAATTGGATTACCTAAGACACCGAGAGGGAATGATTCTATATTTGTGGTAATGGATAGATTCTTGAAGATGGCTCATTTAATACCCTGTAAGAAGATATCAGATGCATTGAATGTAGCATACCTATTTTTCAAGGAAGTGGTAAGGTTGCATGGATTACCTAAGAGCATAGTTTCAGACAGAGACACTAAGTTTGTTGGTTATTTTTGGAGAACACTTTGGAAGAATAGGAAGACAGATTTGAAGTTCAGTTCTACTTTTCATCCACAGACTGATGGATAAACAAAATTTGTTAACCAGAGTTTGGGAAACTTGTTGAGATGTTTAGTGAGAGATAACATTGGAAGTTGGGATTTGATCCTTGCATAAATAGAGTTTGCCTACAACAATTCAGTGAATAGAAGTACCAGAAGAACACCTTTTGAGATTGTTACTAGAGTGCATCCTAGAGGTATATCAGAATTGAGAGACATTAGCAGTGAAGACCAAAGAAGTTTAGAAGCAGAAGACTTTGCAGATCACATGGCAACATTGCATATTCAGGTTAAGTAGCATTTGGAAGACATGAACAGAAAATATAAGGAGAAGGAAGATGAGAAGAGGAGACATAAGGAATTTAAAGTTGGCGATGAAGTGATGGTATATCTGAAAAAAGAGAGATTCCCGGTTGGAACTTATAACAAGTTGCAGATGAAGAAGTTTGGACCTTGCAGGATCTTGAGGAAGTTCAGTTCTGGAAATGCATATGAAGTGGAGTTACCAAATAGTGTAAGTATTTCACTTGTGTTTAACATTGCAGATCTTCATGAGTCTCATGAACTAGAATTCATTGAGAATAGTGTTGCAGACTTGGAGAAACAGTTTCCTCGAAAGGAACCAGATCGGATTGAAGATATTTTGGACAGTAGGATTGGGTGTAGTACCCAGAGCAGTCGGTATAAGAAATATCTTGTGAAGTGGAAGGACAGACCAGTTTAAGATTCATCTTGGATTTCTCAAGAAGAGATAGACCGCCTTGGTTTACCTCTGACCCCAGCAAAGTGAGAGGTTCACTTTTTCAATAACCCCGGATGTCTGATGCAGGAGCATCCTCGGTTCATAGCAATCTTGTATCAACCAAAAAATCATTTTCCTTTCCATTTTTCTTTTTGTTTGTAGTTTCAGTTTTCCTTTCTATGTGTCCCGGTTTTGGCTCATCAGAACCTGTGGAGTTGGATTCTACTTGAAGACTTGATCATCTTTCTTGCTTCTAGACCACATCATATTTGGATCATTTTTCAGCAAGATATCACTATTGGTTTCCTTGACAGTTTCCTATTACCGGTTGGCAGTTCTTTGTTACCGATTGCCTGGACCTATTTTGGTGATCTACGGGAACCCCTTCCAAAGCTTGTAGAGTCTTGGATGTTAATTTTGATGTTCCTTGGCATGTAGCCAACCTTTTTCCATGCTCTTCATTTCATCATTTGGATTTCCAGAAGAATCTCTTCGCGGAGGCTGACCTTGTTATTTTACATGTTAGGTCTTATGCTTTGGGTTTTGATCCCTTTTGGGTTGACTGGATCCTTTGAATTAATATTTATAATTATAATTATACATTAGAATGTAATCAATCAGACAACCAAGTAGCTAGATTGTGTGGAGAAGATAGATCTCAAGATTCAAGGTATCAGTTGTGACCTATTATCTATGTTCTACCAGGCCTGTGAGCCGGTATGTTGTAACCCGATTGTTATCAATTGGTTGTAATCAATTTTCATGCAATAAACCAATCTATTCTACATTACCTCCATCATATCTTTGTGTTTTCATTGTGTTTACTCTTGCTGACCAGTCTAGATTGATCTCTTTGAGGTCCCTCCTCACTGGTGACTGCTTCAGTCTATAAGGTCAAGTATAAGGCTAATGACGCATTGGATAAGTATAAAGCTTGACTGGTAGCAAAAGGATTTTCTCACCGTGAAGGCATTGACTACAACGAGACCTTTGTTCCAATAGAAAATATGAGCACCATCAAATTAGTTCTAGCCATGGTATCTTAGCTTTCCTAGAAGGTTCATTGTATGTACATCAAGAGTGTCTTCCTCAATGGCGAGTTGCAGGAAGAAGTCCACATGACGCCACCTACTAGATTCAAGGTTGTTGATAAATAACACTAGGTGTGAAAATTGGTGAAAGCACTCTATGGCCTAAAATAGGCTCCTTGATCTTGGTACATGAAAATTGATAAGTACCTCACTGATCAAGGCTTCCAAAGGAGTCCTTCTAACTCAAATCTGTATGTCAAAACCACTGGTAGTGATATCATCCTTCTTTTCATCTATGTGGACGATTTGATTATCACTGGCAGTTCAAACAAAGTTTACAACAATCATTTGACATGATCGACCTTGGGCTTCTTTGTTATTTCTTAGGTGTTAAATTTTGGCAGAATAATGACATCATCTTCATCTCTTAGTCGAAGTATGTCAGGGCTCTTCTAGACAAGTTTTGAATGCGGGATTACAAACTTGCATCTACACCTATGGAGAAAGGCCTGAAGTTGTCAACCAAATCTAATTCTCTTGTGGAGAATGAATCTGCATTCAGGCAACTAGTGGGTAGTCTAATCTATCTCACTCCCACTATACCTAATCTCAATTATGTTATAAGCTGCATTTCTCACTTCATGACAACCCCTACAATTGAACACTAGGCAATAACAAAGCATGTCCTACGCTATGTCAAGGACACTTTTAACTTTGGCATTTTTTTATGGTAGAAAGAAAGATCCAAGACTCATTGGTTACACAGACTCAGATTGGTCAGTCTCTATTGATGATAAAAAATCTACATTTGGGTATGTATTCAGTCTAGAAACTGATGAACTTATAAGGCACTGAGACACGGGGTTGGGGGGGGGGGGGGGGTGAATCGGTGATAGTAAAAACAAAACAAATCTGAATATCAATTTCACCAACTTAAAACTCAATAGACGTGTAAGAAATAACACCAAGTATGCAATCACCGCACAAAGCATAAACCACATGACACAAGAGTTTATACGTGGAAAACCCAAATGGGAAAAACCACAGTGGGAGTTAGTACCCACAAGATCCACTATCTGCAGTATAGAGATCTGACCTATTAAGGTCTACAACACTCGGTTAGAAGTGTCTAAGCCTGGTTAAGAGCTTTACAAAAAGGCATGTTATCATAATTGTTAGGATTTGACTGCATCCTTTTAGGAGTGACCTTGTAAGAGGATTTTCTTGCTGCAACTATTAGGGAGACAACAAGTATAAATGATCTCAATATAACACCTTATGTGTCTAATAAGATCCACTTCAGAACATTACAACATCACAAAGACTTCATCTCTCAACTCCTCTGATCTTTGCACTATCAAAAATACAAAATTCGCTCATCACATATCGCACTATCAAGCTCATGTATATATACCCTTTCATAAATCATCATAAGGTCGGCTAGAGCCTTATTACAATTCCCTAGGTTCAATTCATCTAGACAATCTTGCATTGTACGCTTTAGTTATGTCAACCACTGACATAACAAATCCAATTCTGTGTCATTTTACCGATCTAAGTGATTTTCATCACTACTAGTTAAGTCTCCATCAACTAATCTATTATGTCAAACAAATCTCATTCACCTGATCGATTTAGCACGTGCAGTCACGAACATATCTTCATCTGATAGCCTACAATGCTGCTGCAAAACTGTATCATCTCAATCTTCATGATTTTCATGTACCAGTTATCGGAATGTAACATTGTCTGTCATTTATCAGTTGAAGTCCTAATTACCGGTTCTAATAAAAACTGTCTCTGCTTTACTAGTTAAGTCTAACCGGTTGAACTGTAGGACTTCGATGACTTAAAGAAACATAGTTGCCATCAATGACAACATACAAAATAGTCATCATACATAAATATAATCTCTTTGCACAAAAGATATATACCGGTTGCATCAAGAAAACACACATTACCGGTTTAGTTCAAATGATCAAATGCCAACAATCTCCCCCCACTTAGGAAAATTTTGTCAACCAAGTGTGCAAAACAAAAATTTACATCATGACGTACACTCCCCCTTAGCAATTGCATGCCATTACAAAAATGAAATCATGTACATACAAAAATTTGACTCACTTAAACTAATTCTACTCCCCCTTTGACAACAATGCCAAATAAAGATGTAAAATACATATATTACAACAAAATTTGTCATCAAAAGCTGCATGTATATATAGAGATAATAGTTTTAAGGTCTTTACAATGCATTTCTTAAGAAAACATTAGTGGAATGAAACTTCAACTACTTAAGATCAGTGTCCCATGTTTCCAATAGTGTCTCGGTAATCTCAACATGTGTCAAGATCTATGTTGCAAACTCCTCCATAGAATCAACTGCACTCATCTCAAGAGTAGGCAAAATTGCCTCTGACTCCTTGAATTCTCTTTGAAGAATATCTACTTTTGAAAGTAGCTGAATCTGGAGAGCTGCTGTCAGAGGTCTCCAACAATTATTCGGTCAGTTCCTTCCTTTTGGCTAGTGATGTCTTATTGTTACCTCTTTTTACCAGTACGTGGTTTAAAGTGTATACAATAGTACTAATGCTTCTCTCCAAAATATTTTGGATACATTACTCTATAATAACATGGTTCTTGCAGCTTCAACTATTGTTATGTTCATCCTTTCTGCTATGCCATTCTGTTGTGGTGTCCTCGGAGCAGACATCTGTCTCTTTATACTTTGTTCATCACAATACTTAACAAATTCATCAAATGTGAATTCACCTCCTCATTCTGATCTTAAACACTTCAAGTTCTTACTGGTTTCCTTCTCAACTAGAGCTTTAAATGATTTAAATTTATTAAATGCTTCTGATTTCTCTCTCAAAAATGTTACCCACATAATTTTAGAATAGTCATCAGTGAAGATCATGAAATGCCTATCACCATAATAACTCTTTGTTCTCATAGGTCCATAGAGATCAGTATGTACCAAATCTAAAACATTCTCAAAAATACCATTCTTGCTCTTGAAAGAAATAGAGGTCATCTTACCAATTTGACAATCTTTGCATATCAGACTATCCGGTTTGACAAGTTGGGGTAATCCTCTTACAACACTTGACTTGCTTATCTTAACTAAATTATCAAAATTAACATGACAACATCTTTAATGTCATAGTCAACTGTCTTCCATTCTTGCAACTAGACAATTATTAACATTACTATTGAAATTGAATAAGTTACCTCTAGTTTGCTTCCCAGTAGAAATCAGTTCACCATTACCTCCAAGAATTCCGCAAACTCCACTCTTAAACTCAAGCAAATAACCTTTATCATTGAGTTGATCAAAACTTAAAAGATTATGCTTAAGACTATCAACTCAAAATGCATCATCAACATTACTCTTTCCATTTAGATAGATTGAACCTTTACCTTTCACCGTGCAAGGAGAATTGTTTCCAAATCTAACAACACCTCCTTCAAATTCATTAATGGATATGAACTTACTTTTGTCTTCGGTCATGTGGTGTGAACATCCACTATCTAATATTCTCTCCTTCAAGAATTCTCATGTCATCGAACTTTCCTCTTAAGCTTTCCTCTTTGGCTCTTTGAAAATCCTCATCTCCTCCATAGATTGTCTCTAACTTTTCCCAAACCTCACATGCAGTTTTCAATCCTTGAACATCAATATATTCTGAATCAGATAAAGTACTTACAATAGCTTCTAGGGCTTGCATGTTAACTTTCTATTCTTTGAGTTCATCTGGTGTCAAGGGAATAGTGGTAGGAGCAACATATATTGTTTCAACTTGCTTCCAATATAGTGCACCAAGACCTTTGATGTAGATCTTCATTCTATCTTTCCAGATCTTGTTGTTATCCTTATTGAACTTGAGACCCTCTTTCTTCATCATCTTGAATTACTCAAAATCTTTTCCTCAAGTAGTTAGGCTTTCTACACATAGAGGACCAAAGATCTGATACCAATTGATATACTTATAAGGCACTAAGAGGGGGGGTGAATCAGTGATAGTAAAAACAAAACAAATCTAAATATTAATTTCACCAACTTAAAAATCAATAGACATGTAAGAAATAACACCAAGTATGCAATAACCACATAAATCATAAACGACATGACACAAGAGTTTATATGTGGAAAACCCAAATGGGAAAAACCATGGTGGGAGTTAGTACCCACAAGATCCACTATCTGTAGTATAGAGATCTAATTGGTTAAGGTCTACAACACTCAGTTAGGGGCACACCCTGTTAGAAGTGTCTAAGCCTAGTTAAGAGCTTTACAAAAAGGCCTATTAGGACCAGCCCTGTTAGGAGCTACCCAAGATACTGGGATTTGAAAACACAAGTTAATGTATCACCTGGCTAGAGGATTTAATGATCAGAACTATTAGGATCTGACTGCACCCTGTTACGAGTGATCTTGTAAGAGGATTTTCTTGCTGCAACTGTTAGGGAGACAACAAGTACAAATAATCTCAATATAACACCTTTTGTGTCTGATAAGATCCGCTTCAGAACATTACAATATAACCAAGACTTCATCTCTCAACTCCTCTGATCTTTGTGTTGGCAATATTGCATTATAACAGACAATGTTGGCATTTCAATAAGGATATTGAGAAGGTTGTTGATGATTATGGATATAACTGATTAAGGATGTTTACTGTCTTGATATTATTATTTTGTCATTGATGTCAAGAAATTGATTTTCTAATTCAGTATGATGTTGCCATATCTTGAGAAGTATGATTTGAAGAATATAACGATGTCGGTAAAAGGCACAAAAAGATTATGATGAATAAGGGGATGAATAAGGTATTCAATGGGCAACTATTACTGAGTCAGACAATGATGAGATCATGATGTTTAGATTGTTTTAACATCATACATATGTTGTAAATTGTAAAGGTTAATACTATACTATGTTATAAAGAAAAGAACCTAGTCGGTAAACCCTAAGGTTACCGCTATCGGTTAATGAAGGCGGAATGTCTACCAAGTGAAGTTTAGTATTTACCGAGTTGTTACCGAGTTGTAACCGAGCTATAACAGAATGCATTAAATGTTTGCATGCGTTATTTAATGAAGGAAGCTGATGAGCTGGAACTAATTGAATGATTGGTATGTCGTTAATATAGTTTGTTAATGAATCTAAGGCAATAGAAAGTTGGCATGAAGATCTATAGTGTAGATTGAACCACAATACCCTGGCACAAGTTCCAAGAAATATATGCAAGTTCCTAGGCGGGGTAAAACATTTTCAGATCGAAAGATGCATTGAACCTGGACTAGATCGAAGATTTGATGGCTATGATTGATCATGGGAAATGTGATCAAGGAGATTAAGCGGTTACCTAATTGTTTATAAATAGGAAACTGTTGATAAACAATGAATGCGGGCAAGTGTATGCACAGGGATGCTACATAGTGATTACCGAGCACCAAAGCTTGAAGACCTGTTTGAATAACAGAGTATAGAAGCCTAACAGATAGATAATATTAGTTCTATGTCTAGATTGTATTGAACAAATAAGAATCTGCTTTACCATTTTAGATGTGAAGTTACAGATAGATATTATTACTGTTATTTTGTGAAAGTGATAGAAAATATCTTAACCGAGTGGACTTAACAGTCTTATTTGTAAAACCCTCTAGCAAGGTGACATTCTGATTGAGTGTTTGAAATCCTTTAACAAGGTCACTTCTAACAAGGTGAAGATCCTAACAGATCTGAGGGAAATCCCTTAACCGGGTCACATCTAGCAATGTGTTTGTAATCTTTAACATGATTTGCTTTTAACCAAGCATACTCTAGAAGAGTATATTTCTTAGTGGGTCCGAAATCCCATAGTGGTTTTTCCCTATTTGGGTTTCCATGTTAAATCTGGTGTTATGAGGTTTATGATGTTTATATGCTTTTGAGTTTGCATGTTTAACAGTTTTGGTTATATTACTGAAATATATGTTACCGAGGTTGAATCTGATGTTTTTATGGAAGATTAAGTTTGTATGATTCACCCCCCCCTCTCATCTTATTGGCTATTAGATCTGTACTTATATTAAGTATCAGAACTATCAATTGGTATAAGAGCTTTGGACTCCGAAAGAAAAGTTTAAAGGCACTTGAGTTAAAGATCCAAAGATGTATAAGAGGGATGCACCGAAGTTGAACAAGTCAAGTTTCTCTACATGACAGAAAATGATGAAGCTACATCTATCAGGAGTTGGAGAATATGTTGTATACCATCTGGAGAATGATTTTGTTACACTGAGCACCTATCCATTGACTATGGAAGAGATAAAGGCAAAGCAAGAACATATTCAAGCAATGATTGAAATAACATTTGCATTGATCGACTCAGAGTTTAATGATCTAGAAGGCCGCAATGATGCAAAGGCTATGTGGGATAAGCTCATATTAGTATATGGAGGAGATGAACATGTTCAAAGAGCAAAAGTAGATAGTCTAAGAGGACAACTTGAATCTATGAGGATGAATGAAGGTGAGAACATAACTCAGTACAGTACAAGACTAAAGGAGATTGTCAATCAAATCAAAGGAGCAGGTGGAACTATTGAAGAAAAGGATAGAACAAGTAAGTTGTTAAGAACAATTCTACTGACTTATGCAATCCGAGTCTCTGCAATCAATGAATTGAGGTCTGTAACAAGTAAGTTGTTAAGAACCCTTCTATCAGCTTATGCAATCCGAGTCTCTGCAATCAATGAATTGAGGTCTGTACCTAATATGCTAGTTTCTTTAGATGCTACTATTGGTAAGCTACATGCATTTGAATTAAGTAACTTTGATAACAGTGGATCTTCGGTAAATAAAGTTGAATCTGCATTTAGTTCTTTTCATCTTGATGAATCTAATGATTTCAATGAAAGAAAGTATAAGTACTCTGAAGGAGATCACAGTGGAGCAAGTGAAAGATTTTGTAAGAACATGGAGGCAGTACACAAATTGTATGAGGAAATCAGAAAACAAGAAGAGTTTGAAGCACTTTTAGCCAAAAGGTTACCGAGAGGCAAAGGTAAGTGTAAAGGAAAGCTAACTTTGAAATGTTTCAATTGTGATAAGATAGGACATATGGCTTCTAACTGTCCTGACAAAGATTCTACTGAAAAGAGAGATTACCGAGATGACAGACAGAAAGAACATCATTACAAAGGACATCGAGACTTTAGAAGAAGAGATAGAAAGACATGTTTAATAGCTGATGAGGAATCTAACGATGATAAATTAGATGAGACTGATACAGAGGAAGTAGTTTATGTGGATATCAAAGATGGATCAGATGAAGAAAGGTATGAAGAAAAAGCCCAAATATCTCACATAAATACTAATGATTCTTGGATCATAGATAGTGGATGCTCACATCATATGACTGGAGATAAACACAAGTTTGTTATATTAGAAGATTATGATGGAGGCTATGTTAGATTTGGTAATGATGCACCATGTTTGGTGAAAGGTAAAGGATCTATAACACTTCTTGACAATGCAAGATGTAATGATGTTTATTGGGTTGAAGGTTTGAAATATAATTTGTTGAGTGTAGCATAGCTAAACAACACAGGTTACCAAATAGAATTTTAGAAAGGAATTGTCAAAGTTCATGACAAGAATGGAAAGTTAGCTGCTATTGGGACACAAACAAAAGGTAACACATTTCACCTTGACTCAACTCGGAATAAGTGTTTGCATGCAAAGATAGATAATACCTGGTTATGGCATAAAAGGTTTTATCATGTAAATTTTGATAATCTGATCAAAATAAGTAAGAAGCACCAAGTAAGAGGTCTACCGAGTCTTGAAAAACCTGAGAATGCTATGTGCTGAGGATGCTAGATGGGTAAGATGACAAGATCCAGCTTTACAAGTAAGTCTTACACTTCTAAGGGAATTTTAGATCTAGTGCACACTGATCTTTGTGGTCCTATGAAAGTTCAAAGTTATTATGGTGATAAATATTTCATATTATTTGTGGATGACTATTCAAGGATGATGTCAGTAATGTTTTTAAAAGAAAAATCAGAAGCTTTTCAAATGTTTAAATGGTACAAGGAAAGAGTTAAAAATGAAACAGGAAGACAACTGAAATGTCTTAGATCAGATAGAGGAGGAGAGTTCACATCTGATGAGTTCAACTTATTCTGCAATGATCATGGTATTAAAAGACAAGTCTCTGCACCGAGAACTCCACAGCAGAATGGAGTAGCTGAGAGAAGAAACAGATCTATTGTGGATTGTGCTAGAACACTGATGATTGAAAAGAAAGTGCCACAAACATTTTGGAGAGAAGCAATAAGCACATCAGTTTACACCTTGAACCGAGTACAATTGAAGAAAGAAAGAAATGATGAAGGAAATTCCAAGGAACCAGAAGACTATGATGAATTTGTCTATGTTCAACCAAGAAGTCTTACCGAGAAGACTATTGAAGAAAATGAAGAGAATATCCAGTTACCGAGTGATGAAGAAGATCATACAGAGCCTACCGAGCCTATATTAGCCAAGTATGTCAGAAGACATCATACACCAAGTCAGATTATAGGAGATAAGGATGATCCAGTGATGACAAGGAACAAACTGAGACAGAACACATGTTTGATATCTGAATTTGAACCGAGAATAGTGAAAGAGGCATTTAATAGTGAAGATTGGATAAATGCTATGACAGAAGAGATTGATCAAATAAAAAAGAATGACATGTGGACACTAATCCCAAGACCAAAGGACAAAAATTTAATCGGTACAAAGTGGATTTTCCGAAACAAGCTAAATGAAAAAGGAGAGGTCATTTGAAACAAAGCAAGACTAGTTTGCAAAGGTTATGCTCAAGAAGAAGGAATTGATTATGGTGAAACTTTTGCACCTGTTGCTAGACTTGAAGGAGTAAGAACATTGTTGGCATATGCTGCTTTCAAAAATTTCAAGGTATATCAAATGGATGTCAAATCTGCATTTTTGAATGGAATATTAGAAGAAGAAGTTTTTATTGAACAACCTGAAGGATTTGTTGAAGACAAGAATAAAGATCAGGTATGTAAATTGAACGAAGCTTTATCTGGTTTGAAACAAGCACCTAGAGCATGGTATGAAAGATTGCACTCTTATTTGATTAAGATTTTTTTTTTAAGGACAAGTAAGAACAACAATATGTACATGAAGAATGATGAAAATGGAATACTGATCTCAGCCATATTTGTTGATGATATCATATTTTGTGGAAATGACTCTTTATACAAGAACTTTGGAAATGAAATGAGCAAAGAATTTGAGATGTCATTAACCAGTGAGATAAAGTATTTTATAGGTTTACAGATACTGCAAATGAAAAATGAGATTTTCATTACTCAATCCAAGTACATAAAGGAAATCTTGAAGAAATTTGGAATGGAGGATTCAAAACCAGTAAGTACTCCTATGACAACCAACTGTAAATTATCAAAGAATGATGAATCTGCATCTGTTGATGAGACACTTTACCGATCCATGATTGGAAAGCTACAATATGTTGTTCACTGCAGACCAGACATAGCACATGCAGTAGGTATAGTTGCGAGATTCTCTGCAGATCCTAAGGAAACACTCATGACAACAATCAAAAGAATCTTTAGATACTTGAAAGGCACTGAGGATTATAGCTTAGTATATCAGAAAGGAAATGATTTTGATTTAAAAGTTTATACTGATGCTAATTGCGCAGGCAACATTGATGATAGAAAAAGCACAAGTGGAGGAGCTTTCTTTTTAGGAGAAAGACTAGTGAGTTGGCTTAGCAAGAAACAAGGATGTGTTTCACAGTCAACAACAGAAGCTGAATACGTTGTTGCAGCATTGAATTGTACCAACATTGCATGGATCAAACAATTGTTGGAAGGTATAAATGAGAAAGTTACCGAGCTAGTAACTATATTCTGTGACAATACTAGTGCCATTAATATTTCAAAAAATCTTGTTATGCACTCTAAGACAAAGCACATCTCTATCAAATATCATTATCTTAGAGAAGAAGCTCAAGAGAAGAAAGTGGTGTTGGAGTATGTTAGCACAAAGGAACAAATAGCAGATATCTTCACCAAGCCACTACCAAGGGACACTTTTGAATATCTCAGAAGCAAGTTAGGGGTCCTACCCCTATCTTCTACTCACTGATCGAGTTTGGTGAAAGCATCAATCTGATGACTCTATCGAATATCTTTTAGGAGTTGATATTGATTTATACACTTTAGGATGTTTTCTAAAGGTGTACAGGAATTATTCCAAGAAATAATACAGGGAATAGGAATTGAAGACAAAATGCTCTGACTAAGACTGAATTGATACACAACAACAAGAAATCACTTCATACAGACATAAATTATGTTTTAGTTCTTTACTTTTTGGCATTGTTGTCAAAGGGGGAGAAGACTAATATCGGGGGAGAAGACTTAAAGAAAACTGAGAAGACTATAGATTGGAAAGAAGACTGAAGAAAATAGGAGAAGTCTAATGTATGGGGGAGAGCATTTCAGCATTTCAGAATCACAATAATCTGAATCTTTTAAGGTCAAATCAATTGGTTTTTCCATCAATGCCAAAGGGGGAGATTGTTGGCAATATTGCATTATAACAGACAATGAAAGATTGTTGGCATTCCAATAAGGATATTGAGAAGGTTGTTGATGATTATGGATATAACTGATTAAGGATGTTTACTGTCTTGATATTATTATTTTGTCATTGATGTCAAGAAATTGATTTTCTAATTCAATATGATGTTGTCATATCTTGAGAAGTATGATTTGAAGAATATAACGATGTCAGTAAAAGACACAAAAAGATTATGATGAATAAGGGGATGAATAAGGTATTCAATGGGCAACTATTACCGAGTCAAATAATGATGATAGCATGATGTTTAGACTATTTTAACATCATACATATGTTGTAAATTGTAAAGGTTAATACTATACTATGTTATAAAGCAAAGAACCTAGTCGGTAAACCCTAAGGAACCTAGTCGGTAAACCCTAAGGTTATCACTATCGGTTAATGAAGGTGGAATGTCTACCGAGTGAAGTTTAGTATTTATCGAGTTGTAATCGATCTATAACAGAATGCATTAAATGTTTGCATGTGTTATTTAATGAAGGAAGCCAATGAGCTGGAACTAATTGAATGATTGGTATGTTGTTAATATAGTTTGTTAATGAAGCTAAGGCAATAGAAAGTCGACATGAAGATCTATAGCACAGATTGAACCGCAATACCCTGGCACAAATTCCAAGAAATATATGCAAGTTCCTAGGCGGGGTAAAATATTTTCAGATCGAAAGATGCATTGAACCTAGACTAGATCGAAGATCTGATGGCTATGAATGATCATGGGAAATGTGATCAAGGAGATTAAGCGGTTACCTAATTGTTTATAAATAGGAAACTGTTGATAAACAATGAATGCGGGCAAGAGTATGCACAAGGATGCTACATAGTGATTACCGAGCACAGAAGCTTGAAGACCTATTTGAATAACAGAGTATAGAAGCCCAGTAGATAGACAAGATTAGTTCTATGTCTAGATTGTATTGAACAAATAAGAATCTACTTTAGCATTTTAGATGTGAAGTTGCAGATAGATATTATTACTGTTATTTTGTTAAAGTGACAGAAAATCTCTTAACTGAGTGGACTTAACAGTCTTATTTGTAAAATCCTCTAGCAAGGTGACATTCTGATTGAGTGTTTGAAATCATTTAACAAGCTCACTTCTAACAAGGTGAAGATCCTAACAGATCTGAGGGAAATCCCTTAACTGGGTCACATCTAGCAATGTGTTTGTAATCTTTAACATGATTTGCTTTTAACCAAGCATACTCTAGAAGAGTATATTTCTTAGTGGGTCCAAAATCCCATAGTGGTTTTTCCCTATTTGGGTTTCCACGTTAAATCTGGTGTTATGAGGTTTATGATGTTTATATGCTTTTGAGTTTGCATGTTTAACAGTTTTGGTTATATTACTGAAATATATGTTACCGAGGTTGAATTTGACATTTTTATGGAAGATTAAGTTTGTATGATTCACCCCCCCCTCTCATCTTGTTGGCTATTGGATCTGTACTTATATTAAGTATCAGTACTATCACTTCGCATTATCAAAAATACAAAATTTGCTCATTACATATCGTACTATCAAGCTCATATATATATACCCTTTCATATCTCATCACACAATTAAAATCATCATAAGGTCAGCTAGAACCTTATTACAATTCCCTAGGTTCAATGCATCTAGACAATCTTGCATTGTACTCTTTAGTTATGTTGGTCGTCGACATAACAAATCCAATTATGTGTCATTTTATCGATCTGAGTGATTTTCATCACTACCGATTAAGTCTCCATCAACTAATCTATTATTTCAAATAAATCTCGTTTAGCTAATTGATTCATCACGTGTAGTCACAAAAATATCTACATCTGATAGTCTTCAATGCTGCTACAAAACCATATCATCTCAATCTTCATGATTTTGATGTATCGGTTGTCGGAATGTAACATTGTCTGTCATTTACCTGTTGAAGTCCTGATTACCGGTTCTGATAAAAACTCTCTCTTCTTTACTGGTTAAGTCTAGTCAGTTGAACTGTAGGACTTAGATGACTTAAAGAAACATAGTTGTCATCAATGACAACATACAAAATAGTCATCATACATAAATCTAATCTCTATGCACAACAGACATATACCGGTTGCATCAAGCAAACACACATTACCGGTTTAGTTCAAATGATCAAATGCCAACATGAAAAAGTGTTGTTACTTGGACTATTAAGAAGTAGCAGGTCATAGCTCTTTCCTCGACCGAAGCAGAATATCAGGGAATTATAAAAGAAGCTTGTGAGGCAGTTTGGCTTCGAAGGATGCTTTCAAACATGCAAATGTCTTAAGCAATTCCTTCACCCCTCTTTTGTGACAATCAAGGGGTGCTAAAACTTTCCAATAATCCAGTCTTCCATGAATTAACCAAGCATGTTGAGCTTCATTGTCATTTCATTTGAAAGTTGGTTGAAGATGGATCAATAGATTTAAATTATGTTCCAAATGAGTATTAGACTACAGACATCCTCACTGTCTCTGAGCCTGAATAATTTTGTCAAATTTAGGGGGCAACTTGGTGTAGTTGACAGATTGAACATTAAGGGAGGGTATTAGTTTAATATTAGAATATCTTATTTAATGGACAATATTGTATTTCTACATAGATAGATATATTTCATTTTTTTGTTCTTAGTTTTCTAATTGTTTCATTAGGAAATAATATCTCTGTAATGCCTATATATGTACATTTATTCTTTGAATAACAAAAGCAGTTACCATTTATTTAACATGAATTGGAGAGGGAAACTTTTATATCAAAAGTCACACTTTTGAAGTACAATAGAGAAAGAAACTATATGGCCACTAAATCGAATTGAAGCTCAACCCGATTTAGCTGTGAGTATAATCTACAACTTTTGGCGACTCATAGAAAACCTTCACCTACAAAGGTTGAACCTAGAAACTCGGTTTCTACAACTACACCTCTGGATCACTTACATTGACTCATTGTAGATTTCTCAGATTGATTTATAATGGTGAATTGGGGAAAGTTTTGATCATTGGTATGAACCATTAGCCTATTGGTAGATGACCCAATCTTCTTTACCGTTATCGCATTCTACTTACTCCTGCCTCGGTCAAACCTTTCAAATATATATAAGGAAAATGTTTCAAAAATCAAGATATTTATCATTTAAATTGAGCAAGAGTCCAACAAATTCAACTTGTGTTTCATGCTCTAAAGCACAATCAACACATGAAGACATAACCTATTGACACAATCGCAATTACATTAGAGGTAGGGGGTAGGGAGAAACTCTCCTCTAGGAATAATATCATCATGTTCTGAGGTACACGGGTAGGATGACACATGATGGATGCATCAAAAAACAAGGGCAAACTTGAACGAAAAGGGTTGTGGAAAAAGGAGAAGGCCCAAGTGAGCAAGAATGCATACATATAGAGTAGGGGATATGGTGATGTTCCGATTCCAAAAAAAATGACATGAAGCTCATTAAATACCAACACAAAGGAAACTACCCTTAAGAGAAAAACAAGAAATCAATGCATTAAGGTCTTAAATTTATAACAAAAGATTCAAAATAGCTTACCAAAGACAAAGATCTTCCATATTTAAAATTTCAATACAACAAAGAATCAGGGCATTGGATGGAGGAATCCAATCATTTGAGTGGGTGCATCATGTTTCTAATTTATCCTTTCTACAAGGTGAAATAGAAAAGAAGCCATGTCTTTTTTAAGATGCATACTAGGGTTTATCTCTAATAGCCAATTAGATAGAGCCTTGTTGGCAAATAGGCATCCATAGCCACGACAAGGATATCACTTTGGTTTTCAACAAACATAGCTCTATTACCAGTCGAGCGTCCATAGCCCTAGTAGAGTTATTCACATCACCTAGGTATACAAATATTTAATGTCTACTTTCATACTTAGATCCTTTCCTCATTTATTTTCACTTTTAATTCTACTGATATCTAATGAATTCGGTCTGCCTAGTTGGAAACCAAAGTGGTAGTGAGGTTAACCTTTAGGTTTTTCACTTAGAGAGGACACGTTCTTTTGCAATACTTCACATTGAATAAATATTAAATGTGTCATTATTAATAAATTTTATAGATGACCACCTTAAACCTATGACATGATGGGTTGTAGTATAGGACTTCCTCCTAGGACAACTAAAATATTTAGTGAACTCGAGCCAAATCTTATGTCATAAATTGGAGAAATAATTGCATTAATGTTTTACTTCTCTAAATAGAAAGTTACCTCTATACAATCTATGATGTCATACAAAAGGACACTGAATTTAGATACTTATTGAATATAGAATGCATTGGGTGTGTTGCCCTAGTGCCTTGAGACTTTTTCAATGGAATGATCACCTACCTCAAATTGCAGGTGCATAACTACTCACATGTGTGTAGGAGGCTAGAAATGTCTATAAAAAGATAATATCTTGTTTATTACATCATTCTCTAGATTAATTGCTCACATTTGCATAGATGGATATAAATTTCTATAAATTCGATTAGAAGGTGATAATAATAACCTAAATCTCTAGATTATGCACTATATCCAAATTAAGTCATGCTATTAAAAAATTAGTTTGCTTATACATATTTAATTCAACATTAATTAAGGCCTAATTAAACCTTACCAATAAAGTTATACAAATGCAAATTAAAACTTGGTAATGAAAACACCATCAATATGAAATTTACTAAACAAGAGTTAGAATATTTCATGTATTGTTACAAAATTAGCTAGTTATCAAAGTCATCAAACTTGTAGAGAATGAATAGGATCATAAAATGCTTAGACCTTACAATTGGGGTCTAGTAAGTTGGTGATGAGGAGGCAACAGACCGGAAGGAGGTTAACCTTGAACAAGCCAACCTCTAAGACTCACCGACTCAACCGGCAATCCCTGTTTCCAAATATCCTTACACAACACCAAGTCAAGTAATGGTTTAATGACAACAAACAACACCTTGGAAAACCCAAAGGCTCCACTATGTCCACTTACAGACACTAACACTTCTCAAGTTCTTGTGTGACTACACACACCCTTGCATACAATGAGTGGGCTACTACTAGGCTTTAGGGTTTGAATGCCCCACTTGACCAATTCAATACAAAAATCCTCGGAGGGGTTTTCTCACAACACCTGAACACAAATGAAATAGGATTTCATGGTTTAGATCCACAGAAACATCAATTTTGACTCACTCGCGCACAAACCTGAACCGATTGCTATTAGGCCTCCTTTTGAAGGAATTGGGTGATAACTTTTGACACCCTGGGGATCTAGACAAACAAATTATGTTTTTAGATACCCTTTTGGGAGTTCTAAACAATGTCTCAGTTTCTGGTACCGATCATGTTGGCAATTGATACTCTATTGGCTAGGTTTCATTATGTTGTCATTGATGACAACATGATTTTGGGTTCCGGCTTCATATGGTGTACCGGCAGGCACTTCATAGACTCTACATTGGCACCAACACTACCACCAGCAGGATAGAAGATTTCTTTGATCACTGGCAATGAAGGCCGACATGGTATAGTTAAGGTTATCGGTATTGGAGGCCGACTTATCTTGGATCCGGCATTGACAACTTGTTTTAATGTTTATTCATTTATGTTATATGGCCGACATATAATCTGATATTGTATATATCCTTGTAAGCCAACATAAGTCATAAATTTGTATAGGGTATATAGGGAAGATTGATTGGATCATTTTGAATAAGAAGGATATGATAGGAATGTGATGTAATGGATGTGTAAATGTGATATGATGTGAAATATATTAGAGAGACTGTATGTGAGGAATTTATTGTAAGGGTTATTCTGGTACAAAGGTTTAGGGTTTTAATCGAAACAGACATAGCTTAAACTAGAACTATATTCTGGCATAGAAGATGCTATCTTAGCAGTTCTCACTTCTCCAGATTGTTGTCTAGAATTTTATGTAGTCAGCGAGGCTCCTATTGTGGTTGAACAATGTGCTCTAGGTTGTAAGCCTTCCTGCAAGTGCAAGCCCATCATATATTGTAATATCTCTTCATATGGCCAGTGAATTGATATTGTGGGTCACAAATCCCACCGTGGTTTTTCCTAGTTGAGGTTTTCCACATATAAATATGTGTTATGATTCTCATTTATGTTTTTGGCTTATTGGTTGCTTTACTTCTTTCAATTTTGTTTATATTGGTATACCAGTTGGTGTATGAATGTTTTGTTAAGGCTAAAATCTACTATTCCAGTATAACACTAATTCAACCCCCCTCTCAATGTTATTGGTTTCCAACAGGTCCAACTTGCAGATATTCCAACCGGTGCTGCACTAACAGGCCTAATAGGACTTTTAGACCTATTTGACCGAATGCCTTCCACAAACTAGTTTGGTTCTCCTAATGGGTGACCATCAATGACCATGAAATTTCATCTAAAACCTCCAAATTACTCTTCTACCACATTCAAACCCTTCTTTAGTGCTCTACCACTCAATTCTCATGCACTGCACTCATCAAACTAGTCTGTCACATAGAATGCCAGACCTAGGGTTAGTTCTCCATCTTCTTTGCCCTGTTGTATCCCCTTAATGGCTTTTGGTACTGACATATGATACAGTGGCCTATCATCTCCTTTAACAAAAGAATGTTCAGTTAAGGATTGATAGGCCAAAATCCATTATTGCAGTCAAACCCTAGGGGTTTAAGGGTTTTAGGCTACTTGATAGAGATTTGTTTGTAGAATGGCACAGCGATCACTTCAAGACTTCACACCGAATGCAAAAAAAAGGTAAAATGATCTAGTTACAGGAACTATGCCATGAGAATTCTTGCCAATCCACCTTCAATATGCAATCAATATAAATTAGGTAGTTTTTTCGAGTTTCCAACAGTTCTTGATGCTTCAATTTCTTTCCAAATCAGACAACTCAACCAACATGCATTCTTTGGTGTTTGGGGCCTTTAAAGGTGTTTCCTAAATTACCATAGCCTCCTCCAACTATTTTTCAAACCAAACTGACCATTGGAGAATCACAACATACAAAAAGTGCAAAATTTGTTAAGACAACAAATTGCCAATATGAAAACTTTTGCATAATTCGACCAACTTAGACTCTAGACTGTCATAGTCCCCCAAAATGATTACATTTGATTCTAAAACATAAAAAATGTCTCAAATACACTTGTATTCACTTGATCCCTTAATTTAGACTATTATGACCCTTATTGACTCAATTTTCTCTATTCTAAGATATTTCCACAATCCATCATGTTCAGAGTGTAGTTTTTGGATTCGATTGTGTGTAATATTTTTGCATCAACATTTCAGATCACACTCCATGATCCATCATCAGGATGAAGAGAGTCAAATAATATGAAAAGTAGTAGACTTGGAATAAAAAGGAGGGATAGGAGAAGTGTGCACGAAGTGCGAGATACCAAGAGAGTCCAAACTTAGTATCTCGTACTCCGTGCACACTTCTCCTATCCCTCCTTTTTATTCCAAGTCTTCTAATTTTCATCTTAATTGACTCTCTTCATCTTGATGATGGATCATGGAGTGTGATCCGAAATGTTGATGCAAAAATCTTACACTCTAATCAATTTGCTCTACCAGACCCTAGATGACAATTTGACCCAAACATGGACAACCTTGTCACATTCCTAGGAAATTGAATTACAAAAAAGGACCCATAGGTTCTCATTACATTCCTTCTAGCTAATAGAAAATCAGCTTGTTCTTGGTTCATGTCTTCATAGGTAGGTGCTCCTGCACCAAGTGGGTATAGATATGTGTATGTTTGGTATGAGAAAAGAAAGAGGTAATGGGTTGGGAAAGAGGTGTCAAGGATTAAGTATCATGAAATATGTGCATGGACATGGATGAAAGAATGAAGAAAGGGGTAGAAATAATAAAGAACAAAGTGGTAGACATAGGTAT
Source organism: Cryptomeria japonica (assembly GCF_030272615.1). Classification (NCBI taxonomy): domain Eukaryota; kingdom Viridiplantae; phylum Streptophyta; class Pinopsida; order Cupressales; family Cupressaceae; genus Cryptomeria; species Cryptomeria japonica. Next base: position 389,190,819 of record NC_081414.1, on the reverse strand, counting down.
GCCACAAGTGAGAGGACTAGTAGACATAATAGGTTTGGGTAGTGGTGGATGAAATAGGAATGGGGGTATTAAAAATCATGTTTGAAGCAAGCATGATCCAATGCGAGTAGTTAGGAGGTCAACCATATAGATAGTTTGAGGTAAAAAAAGGATGAACACCATGTGGTGGTACACTAGTGGAGTTAGGTGTAATGTTAAGTGGTGGAACCAAGGTATTATAAGGTGTAGTTGAATGAGATAGAATAACAATAAAGGTATGCATATCTAAAGAAGTAGGAGAGGTAGATAGACCAAATAAGAATGTAGAGGAAGCAATCTTATCTATTGTATATTCCCTTGTGGATTTTTAATAAACATAAATTATGAAAAATGTTCACTAGTTATGTAGGATTATTGACATCATTCAAATAAAAAAAACAAAATATTGTTTCTTAAGATAGGAATCATAATCATAATCATCCAAAATGTTCTCAAGACAAGTATTAGTACATATCACTATCTTTAGAATGGCCTTACATATGATAGTTTAGAGAATCACTCATTCTCTAAGGAATATTCGGATTACAAATAGATCACAACACAAATAATTCAATTTGGTGGTAGAGGAAGATAAGAAGAACACACACTATGAACCACATTTATATTTTAAAGATTATAAACTAAAAGAAAAAAAGTAAATATAAAATTGAAACCATAATAAGCTATCCAAGGGTGGGTAAGGTGGGTAAGATTAAAGATCCCAAATTGAGGCACAAATCCTATAAGGAAATATATACCGATGTACATAAGGAGCACTAGATATGAACACAAAAACTATCAAGATTTTAAAAATGATTGAGTGATTAAAAAGTATAGATTTGAACCCTAAAACAAACGAAGGCTTAAAGCATAGAGAAAAGCCCTAGGGCAGTGTAAGATCAAACGAGTTCAACAAATATGCGAAGGAAAATATTATTTCCCTAAGGAGCTATCTCTAAGGTGAATTAATTAAATAATATTAATAGAAATAAAATAGCCTAAATTATTGAGTTGGGTAATATTAAAATAATAAAATATAATTTAAAAAATAATATGTGAAGAGTGTACTTATCTCTTGGAACTATAATGAAGGATAAGTTGAATGACATGCAAAATTCAAACACCTAGATACAAAAAATAAGTGTCCTTGATGTGTCATCTATCTAGAAATTTACACATACCTAAGATTTTCTTTAGGTTCATTTCATGGTTATAATTGATCCCACAACATGCAAATTTAAGCATTGATGCATAGTTCTAATCTAGTGCAATGAAAATCCTTATGATTTAATTTATTATGATAATTTATTTATGTTGGTGCTCAAGGAATGGTAGAATTTAGAAATACCTTGCAAAGATTGTTGAGTGTGAGGATTCACATTCACCTTAGTCAACCCCTTCTATGATTGACATTACAACCTTGGCAAGTGTCCTAAGACAAAAAAACACATATGCAAGTGATCTAAGATGTGAATTATAATGCACATACTAACTTGTTTAGTGCACCATATCAAAATATTCTTATTGATTGCTCTTTGATGTTCTATGTTGAATGATAATCAAACATATATTAATGCTTAAAATAACACCTGTAAATACCAAGACATAATAAATCATTGCACACATCCAAATTGGCTCTTAGGAACTATGGGAAAGGGGTGAGAGTTAATTGGCTCCTAACAACTATGAGAAAAGGGCATGAATTAATATTTTGAATTTTAACATTTTGAATTCTAGATTGGATCCTTGCCATGCAAGATTAATCCCACACATCATAGAAAGACCTAACATTGGGGATGTGATTTTGAGGCAAGGATCAATTATATGTGTATCAAGGTCAATAAATATATGAATGTGTGGAAATGAGAATAAAGGAGGGCAAATAAGGATCAAAGAAGGAGCTAAATATAACACAAGAGTGTGTGACATGTTATGTAATTATATTTCAGAATCCTCTCAAATGGACACAAACTAAATGAGAATTGGAACGAGTATGCAAATTTTTTAAGTATAAGAGTTTACTATTGCAAATACTTATGTATTGCTTGCAATGGTAAATTAAACTAAGTCTGGCTTAATTTTTCTGAGGTGGAAGACGTATTATGATTTGAAAACTATTAAAAAACTATTAAAAATTTACACTAAAATATAAAAAGTAAAAACTATTCTTTAACTTAATGATATTGGATAAAGAAATAAATGGAATCCTTTATAAAAATTGGTTTCAATGATTAAGACAATCAGGGAATGTCATTTAGAGTTTGGACAAATCATGTAATAAAACTTTGGAATCTAGAAATAATAGAAATAAATACATTTAGCTAATTTTAATTGGTAAAAGGTATATGCTTACTATTTTTATCATAACTCTTGAATAATAACCTTGAATCACAACTATATATATATATATATATATATATATATATATATATATATATATATTTTGCAAATAGAATGATAACATTTGAAACATAGCTTGGGAAAGTACATTATGAGTTTCTACAACTTGTGATGCTTTAAACTATGCTCTATGCTAATAATCAAGGACCGATAGTGTTGAAAAATAAATTGAGAAGATTATTGTATAGCTAGGTCAAGTTCTCCTAGGTTAACCCCTATAAATCCACCTTTATGAGTATGAAAATGATCAAAGACACTAATATACACACTTGCAGATGCACTATAACTCTGCAAATTTAGTTTCATCTTAGTGTTCTAATTGAAGTATTCTAATAATGATTTTTTTTGTTCAATGCAAATGATTTTGTGAATAATTATTGAATGATAAATGAATATAGATTGGATGTTTTTAAATGTCACTCTATAGCAACAACCATGCAAAATATGTACCAAGTCAACTAATGGTGGGAATAAAATAGGTAGAAGTCAATAAGAGTTTGAATTTGAATTTCTAAAGTTCAAGGCCTAGTTCTATAGGTTTAAGGTCGATCCTACACCCATGAGATTGACCTAAGATAAGAGAATGATAATATCAATGTAGGGGATGAAAGTATAGGATCAAGTGCAAATGTAGGTATAATTATTGAAGATGCATACCAATAATTGCATATAAATGAGTGGTGAGTGCAAAGGAAGATACAATAAATGGCAAATGATCAAAGACATAAAAATGCACACATGTAGATGCACTAGAATGACTATGCAAATTTAGGTTCATCATAGTGTTCTAATTGAAGTATTCTTAGAATGATTTGTTTGTCCCATACAAATTAAGGATTTTGTGAATGATTATTGAATGATAAATGAATACACATACCACTCTATAGCAATAACCATGCAAAATGTGTACCAACTCAATTAATGGTGGGAATAAAATAGATGGAATTCGACAAGAATTTGAATTTGAATTTCTAAAGTTCAGGGCCTAGTTCTATAGGTTCAAGTTCGATCCTACACCCATAAAATTAACCTAAGACGAGAATGATAACATCAACGCAGAGAATAAAAATATATGAACAAATATAAAGATCGATACAATAAATAACAAAGACATAACAACACATACAGTTCAAATGAGAACATGTAATGAAAGAACCAACCCCACCTTATGTAAGTACCATATATCAATATACAATTATACTTAAAAGTTAACTTGACTATTCAAATTTCATCATGACAAATACAAAAATTCTTTACAAGTATGAAATTTCTAAAGAGTCTGTATTTTTTAATATAACATGTGTGAAAAGCCATGATGAGAGCACGTCCAAAAAGTTCACACGGACTTGATATTCTAAGACTTGTAAAACTCATTTTTTACTGGTGGAAATGTGAATCGAGGTGCTTTCTACTGTCTACTGTCTACTTCACATGCTTTTCAAATATCAATGTCTTTTCTTACGTCATTTGTCGTTCCTACCTACTCTTTTCTCACTTTATCTTACCCACAATACAAATGATGTTTTCATTTATTACAAGTGTTAAATATCCAAATCAAACTTTAATAGACAATATGGTAGTTGGCTCACAATCCTTGAGGGACTATGTGGAATCTCGAAGTTAATTATAGTTTTATATGGTTTGGATTACTCATCTTGTCTATGTTTTTTTCTAGGATTAGGTCATACAATGCATCTAAGTTTCCATCTTTCAAATTTCAATTTTTTTTGTTTTGTTTTGAGGTTATCTTTTGGAGAATACTATTGTTATTTTATTTTTATTAAAAGTTTTAAGTTGAATAGCCAAAGATATATATTTGTTAATTATAAGGTATTACAAAGAAGAAATAGTGAGAGTCATTGTAATAAGTAATTTGGTTCAATAATATTTTGAAGTTTTATTTCTACATCTCACACTAATTTTATTAAATCATTTGCATCTTGCATTATGTACATGACATGTCTATACGATTATACATTAACCTTCTAGAAGCTTGACTTGCAATTAGGATAAACCTAAAATCCTTATTTTTACTTTAAAGAAAATCTTTCTATGTTTTTTAATACAATTCATTTTCAAAGAAAAGTTTCTTATAACCCTTACCAATGTCCCTAAAGTTTAGACTCAACATATAGATATTGAGAACAAGATTGGGTGTTGTTAAAACATCTCGTGTTTGGCAAGATATCAAGCTTGAAATGCATTTTGAGAGCAAAACTTGCTTATTGGTTAAATCCTTGTGTATGTGTTATCCAAATCTTAACTTATTAGTACTAAGTAGAATCATAATTGACATGTACATTTACCATTCACTTTGATTATACATAACTAGTTAGTGTTGTTTTGTTGAACACATGACGAGACTGAGAGGTGGGGGGGGGGGGGGGGGGGTGAATCAATTCGAAACTTCAAAAAAAATTAATTATAAACAACATCAACTAACATAATAGTAACAACTCAATCATCAACACATGAACACCAAATTTACGTGGAAAACCCAAATAGGGAGAAACCATGATGAGAATCTAACTCACAATATGAATATAAATAATTACAAAGTTTTAGGCTCACTGCCATGGAGCAACAACACCTGATAGACTTATAAGGATAAGGCACACTTCCTTAAGGCAAGATACAAAGACTTGCACAACTGAGGCTCGTTGCTTTAGGGCAAGATAAAAGTTGTTGCTAAAGAACTCACTGTCAATCAACAACAAAGGAAATAGTATAACTAAAATTGAGAAGGATCTCTTGAACATGAAATTATTCTTCAACAACTGGATCAAGCAACCAACATCATGGAAAACATCTCTAATTAATCACCACTATCACAACACACTATCTCACTAAATATATCATCTTCAAAGCTCTGACTTTTGCAATCTCAAATCTGCTTACACATCATTCACATACTCTTCTCATCAATTCATAAATCCATACAACATACTCTCAACTCATACATGCTCACTCCTTTTAAATAAGTGATAGATCATTGAAAAAGTTAATCTAGGGTCGACCAAAACAAAATAAGCCACGTAGACCAAAAACACTCAAAGCGGTCCACTCTAGGAGAATGAGATAATTAAAACACATCACAATACATCCTTCTAAGATGAATCCAATGATCCATACATGCTAGCACATTCACCAAAGATGCTACCAAACATAATGTGTAAAAATAGCAATCAATAAGCCAAAAAACATCCTCCAATGCAAAATACCTTGCGTGGATCTCCACATACCATGGTGAGACCTATAATAACTTCTTAATACATCCTCCAATGCATATATAGACCAATTTAAAATGATCCAACCAAGATAACTCAATCAGACACACTAAAACATAACACAACTGAATGTCCCGAACATAAAAAAACAAAACTTTCTTGCGGAACAAAGAAACCATCATAGAAGCATACTGAGAATATTTGGAGGCCACTGAAGAGTTTTTGGACCAATTCAACAAACACACTTACTGCCAGAGAGGAGATAACCATCTAATCTGAAATACCACAACCAACACCAAAAGTACCAAACTCAACATACAACACAAATCACAACTACAACAACTAAGAGCATATTTGGACAAAAATCAATCCGAATATCCAATTTTGACATCAATGACAACCATACAAGCTCATACTTTTGACATGTTCCTGAGGCAATAATAGGTATTGTAGTGTCGTAGATTGTACACTCCTAATTAGGGTTGTCCAATTGCATGCTTAGGTTAGCACCCGTCTTAGTGTGTCCCACTGCATTTATAAGGTGTTAGGTCCTGGAGATAACTGAGAGGGGGGGGGGGGGAATTAGTTGTCAAATAAATTCAAACCAAAAACAACTTAACCAACTTAATGCTTAATACCGGTAAACCAATCTAATATGTCGGTAGACAATTTTAACATTTAATTGCAACCGGTAAGGATAAATGCATGAAACAAAAGGACAAAGTCATCCACAACACATAACACTAATATTTGTACGTGGAAACCCTGTAAGGGGAAAAACCACACTGGGAAACCTTACCCACAATCATATGATACTACTACAGATAGTAAGTGTATACAAATGGGGTCTACACATGCAGAAAGGCCAAGCACCTAGAGCTCACTGCTCAATCACAAAATGGGAGTCACACTGACTACAATTGGATGGTTAAATCCAATAAGAATGTACTGCTCAAAATATCATCTTCATATGCTGGATTTAGTACCGGTGTAGTTCTGATTGTCTTCACAAAAAACCCTCCTTCAATCTTCAAATGATGTCTGCGTGTATAGCTTTGCTTATTCTCACATATACCTTCACACAATCCTTTTTCACATTCGATCTTACAAATAAGATCTTACATTTATACCATAAGCTAAGACCAATTTTAGTAGGTCGGCTCTACAAGATATTACAATAAAGTTAATTTACATATCAATTAATACCCGATGCAATAACCGATTCAATATGTCGGCTTAATGCATTTACAACAATAATAAGTCATCTCCATAGCGTGCCATGCTGATCTGGAAAAGATAAACCTGCTAGTGTAACCTGGACCTATTTGCCGGTAACAACAAATATGCAAATGCTAATGTACCAATAAACAAAAATCCAAGACAAAGTGTCCACACAATGTCTTCGACATAACCAAGTGTTTTCCATATCAATCCAAGTGCCGATGATCATTATATCTTGCCGGTGTACCAGATACCGGTGACTGTGCATGAGTCACTTGCTTGCCGGTGAATGTTGCTGATTCTCGAAAGTGCCAGAATTGATAAGTGTTTAGTAGGTGTTGACATCAATGACAAAACCATACCAAAATACCAACAATCTCCCCCTTTGGCATTGATGGCAACACAAGATGGAAAAACCATCAAAGTGCCAAAACAAAAATGCCAAATACCAAAAACCAACAATCTTCAAAAAGAGATCATAATCAGAAATCAAAATACAGATACAGAGAGTAATAATCTCTCCCAAACAACAATCTCTCCCCCTGGGAGCAACATGTGTTTTCCTTATGTTTTTCCATACCAATCTCTCCCCCTTTGACATCAAAAGCCAAAGTTCTTACCAAGTCAAGCTCATATACAAAATACCAATCAATTTAGTATACCAACTACTCCCCCTAAGAAGTAGCTTCCCATCAAAGCCAGAGTAAAAGATTTCTCTGTTAATTCTGTCGGTTGATGACAATCATCAACTTCCTAAGTCTCTACCAGTGGGGGTATGACCCCAAGCTAGTCTCTGAGATATCAAAAGTCTCCTTAGGCAGAGGTTTAGTAAAGATATCTGCAATCTGCTCTTTAGTATTCACATAAACCAGTTTTATTTCCTTTGCTTCAACATTTTCCCTTGGAGAATTCAGTTTGATAGAAACATGTTTGATTTTAGAATGTAATACCAGATTCTTAGATATATCAATTGTTGCAGTGTTATCACAATAGATAGTAATAGGTTCCTTGCATTTTACCTTTATGTCTTTCAACATTTCCTTAAGCTATAGTACCTATGTACAGTTAGTTGCTGCTGCAACATATTCTGATTCTATTGTTGATAAAGATGTACAACTTTGTTTCTTACTCAACCAAGAAATTAGTTTGTTTCCAAGAAAGAATGCTCCGCCGGTGGTGCTTTTTCTATCATCCACATCTCCTACCCAATTTGCATCTGTGTATGCACATAATTCAAAGTTTTCATCTCTAGGATACCATAATCCAAGATTTATAGTGCATTGTAAGTACCGGAAAATCCTTTTTACTACCGATTCATGATTTTCTCTAGGATTACTCTGAAATCTTGAAACAATACATACTGCATTCATAATATCAAGTCTGGTTTGTGTCAAATACAGTAAACCTCCTATCATAGATTTGTATCTAGTTGGATTAACAGGTGTAGATTCATCCCTTAGTGATAATTTGTCATTTGTAGTCATAGGTGTGCTTACCGGTTTAGAGTTCTCCATCCCAAATTTCTTTAGTAACTCTTTTAAGTACTTGGACTGACTCAAGAATATACCTTTATCAGTCTGTGAAATCTGCAATCCTAAAAAGAATTTTATTTCTCCAATCATAGACATTTCAAATTCTTGCTGCATTTTGATAGAAAATTCTTTACATAATCCATCTTCTCCTCCAAAGATTATATCATCAACAAATACTTCTATAACCAAGATGTCATCATTAGTCACTTTATAATATAAATTATTGTCTGCATTACCTTTAGAGAAACCAATTTTCAAAAGATACTTATCGAATCTTGCATACCAAGCTCTTGGAGCTTGCTTCAATCCATACAAAGTTTTTCTTAACTTGCAAACCATATCTTTGTTATCTGTCAAAGAAAATCCATCAGGTTGTTCAATGTAAACTTCTTCTTCAAGATCTCCATTAAAAAATGTACATTTAATATCCATTTGATATACTTTGTAGTTCTTATGTGCTGCAAAAGCCAAAAATAATCCGACTGCCTCAATTCTAGCTACTGGTGCAAAGGTTTCATTGTAATCAATTCCTTCTTTCTGAGAATATCCCTTACACACTAGTCTTGCTTTATTTCTGATAACCTTACCATCTTCATTAAGTTTGTTTCTGAAAACCCATTTGGTTCCAATTACATTTTTATCTTTAGGCCGAGGAACTAATGTCCAAGTGTTATTCTTCTCAATTTGTTCTAATTCTTCTTCCATAGCTTTAATCCAGAATTTATCTTCACATGCCTCATTAATAGATGATGGTTCAATTTGAGAAATAAGACATACCTCTTCATTTGCCAATCTTCCTCTTGTCATAACTCCTTTGTACTTGTTTCCAATTATTTGATCTTCAGAGTGATTCAGTCTTACATACCATGGTGTCTTTGTTTGTTGTTGTTCCTTAGTTATAGTGGAATTCTCAGATGATATCGGGGTAACTGGATCTTCATTCTGTACCGGTTGATTCAGAGTAGGTTCATTTGTCAAAATTTCTATTGCCGGTTCAGAGTCTATATACCTTGAAGTTCCTCTGAATTGTTCATCAATTTTTACATTTGTACTTTCAACAATTTTCTGCAATCTTTTGTTAAAACATCTATATGCCTTGCTCTCAGATGAATAACCAAGAAATATTCCTTCATCACTTCTAGGATCAAATTTTCCAATATACTCATCTCTTCTGATATAACATTTACTTCCAAAAATTCTAAAATATTTAAGAGTAGAAGTAATACCAAACCATAGTTCATGAGGGGTCTTACTGGTTTCAGCTTTTATGTGAACTTTGTTGAATGTATAGACCGTTGTGCTGACTGCCTCTCTCCAGTATTCATGTGGTAGGTTTGCTTCTGATAACATACTTCTTGCTACATCCAAGATAGTTCTATTTTTCCTTTCAACAACTCCATTCTGCTGTGGTGTCCAAGGTGCTGATAGTTGTCTTCTGATTCCATTTACTTCACAGAATGTATTAAATTCCTTAGATGTAAATTCTCCTCCTTGATCTGATCTTAGACATTTGATTTTCTTACTGGTTTCATTTTCTACCATTGCTTTGAACAGTTTGAACTTTCCAAGTGCTTCTGATTTTTCTCTGAGAAAAGTAACCCAACACATTCTAGAATAGTCATCAATGATTAGCATGAAATATCTATCACCTTGTAAGCTTTTAGTTCTAGCCGGACCACATAAATCGGTATGAATTAAATCAAGAGCATTATTGGATTTTTCTGGAATACTTTTGAAACTAGCTCTAACTTGTTTTCCAAAGTGACATTCCTTACATACTGTATTGTGAGGTTTGACAATTTTAGGTAAATCTCTAATTGCCTTAATAGTATTGATTTTCATCATGCAATAAAAGTTTACATGACAGAGTCTCTTATGCCATAGCCAACTTTCATCAATATGTGCAATTAAGCATGTCTTTTCACTGTTATTCAAATGAAAGATATTACCTCTAGTCTGATTACCGGTTGCAATTTCCAAACCAGTTCTATTCATGATTTTGCATTTTCCATTTTTGAATTGTAACTAAAATCCTTTCTCAACTAATTGACCAACACTCAAAAGATTATGCTTTAATCTTTCAACATAGTAAACATTGTCAGTGTTATGCTTACCATCAAGAGATATTGTACCCTTACCTTTGATCAAACAAGCTTTGTCATCTCCAAATCTCACTAAGCCTCCATTGTATTCTTGAAGGTTCAAGAATTTACCTTTGTCTCCTGTCATATGATGTGAGCATCCTGAATCAATGATCCACTCATCCTTTACTTCAACTTTACCTGCCAAGGCCTGTTCTATCGGTTGAGCAGTAGGTGTCGGTTGATTTTCTGTTATAGCAACAAAAACCCATCCGTTGTCTATTGGATCCTCATTAGAATCATTAGTCACTCCTTCATCAACAATGTAACAAGATTTGTCTTTATTCTTCTTAAATCTGTATCTCTGATATTTAGGGTTAGGCTTGTGTGTTCTTCTAGCTTCTTCTCTTAGTCTGGCATGTCTATCAGAGCATCTTGAAGCCAAATGACCAATCTTATTGTAGTTAAAACATTTAAAGGGTGCTTTACCTTCATACTTACTTCCAACTGGACCTTTAGGCATTTTCCTTGCAAATAGTGCTTCAAGTTCTTCAAGTTCTTCATGTTCTTCATGTTCTTTCCTGCTTTCTTCAAGTTCTCTTGCATAAAAGGCTTTCCAATCAGATTTGTCAAATGATGACGCAGATTATGTTGATGCTTTAAAGGCTAAATCTATTTTTATAGTAGCAACAGGACCAAATTCTTCAATTTGAAAAGCTGAAAGTTTTCCAATCAATGTATCCCTAGTTACTAATGTATTAGGCATTTTTCATAACTCATTTATAACAGTGACTTTCATTTTATATTCCGGTGGCAATCCTCTTAAAACTTTTGAAACAATTTCATCCTCACTTAAGGTTCCTCCACAACATTTAATACCCAAAACAATCTCATTTACTCTTTCCATAAAAGCAGAAATCCTTTCATCTTCTTCCATTTTCAGATGTTCATACCTGACCTGGAAGCTTTCAAGTTTTGCAATTTTGACTGTGGAATCTCCTTCATTCAGTGTTTCCAAATGATCCCAAATAGCTTTAGCAGTAGACCTATCTGATAGTCCCATGATTTGTTGATCAGATAATGCGCTCAAAAGTACTTCTCTTGCTTTGCAATCATTTTCTTCATCTTTAGTCAAGTTGGGTGTATTGGGCTGACTCAGAGTAGGAGCAGCATAGCCATTCTTTGTAGCATCCCAGATGTCCTTTCCAATGCAATTTAAATGTGTCTCCATTTTGATCTTCCATATGCCATAGTTGGTTCCATCAAGTTTAGGACTGTACTTCCTGAAATAGTTAGTAGACATTGGACCTACTCAAGTTGTTAAACTTCTGCTTAGGTTAGCACCCGTCTTAGTGTGTCCCACTGCATTTATAAGGTGTTAGGTCCTGGAGATAACTAAGAGGGGGGGGGGAATTAGTTGTCAAATAAATTCAAACCAAAAACAACTTAACCAACTTAATGCTTAATACCGGTAAACCAATCTAATATGTCAGTAGACAATTTTAACATTTAATTGCAATACCGGTAAGGATTAATGCATGAAACAAAAGGACAAAGTCGTCCACAACACATAACACTAATATTTGTATGTGGAAACCCTGTAAGGGGAAAAACCATGGTGGGAAACCTTACCGACAATCAGATGATACTACTGCATATAGTAATTGTATACAAATGGGGTCTGCACATGCAGAAAGGCCAAGTGCCTAGAGCTCACTACTCAATCACAAAATGGGAGTCACACTGACTACAATTGGATGGTTAAATCCAATAAGAATGTACTGCTCAAATAGCATCTTCATATGTTGGATTCAGTACCAGTGTAGTTCTGATTGTCTTCACAAAAAGCCCTCCTTCAATCTTCAAATGATGTCTGCGTGTATAGCTTTGCTTATTCTCGCATATACCTTCACACAATCCTTTTTCGCATTCCACACATTCGATCTTACAAATAAGATCTTACATTTATACCATAACCTAAGACCAATTTTAGTAGGTTGGCTCTACAAGATATTACAATAAAATTAATTTACATATCAATTAATACCTGATGCAATAACCAATTCAATATGTCGACTTAATGCATTTACAACAATAATAAGTCATCTCCATAGCATGCCATGCTGATTTGGAAAAGATAAACCTGCCAGTGTAACCTGGACCTATTTGTCGGTAACAACAAATATGCAAATGCTAATGTACGAATAAGAAAAACTCCAAGACAAAGTGTCCACAGGATGTTTTCGACATAACCAAGTGTTTTCCATATCATTCCAAGTGCCAGTGATCATTATATCTTGCTGGTGTACCAGATACTGATGACTGTGCATGAGTCACTTGCTTTCCAGTGAATGTTGCTAATTCTCCAAAGTGCCAGAGTTGATAAGTGTTTAATAGGTGTTGACATCAATGAAAAAACCATACCAAAATACCAACATAAGGTTCCTTTAGGAATTTAATTATTAATTTAATTAAATCTAAAGTCCTCTCTCAACAATTCACATATCATATAATTGGGCCCTTAACCCTAAGAACACCCCTTTTTATTGTACTTTAAGTAATCCTAATAATGTCCTGATTTCAATCTTCAAAGCACATTTCACATACCTAAACACCTTGGATTGACCTACCATGTTGGATTTGACTTTATAATCATGATATATCGCATCCCTAAAAAATTGGAAAATAGTCATCCCAACCAAAATGCTAGCATTTTGGTCTCGTACTTTTTCCCTCAAATTTTGGGAGCTTAATTTGGCGGTAGTATATTTTTCAAATCCTCCTTTGTGTCAATTTTTATTCATTTTAAGTCGACCTAATGGTGATTTTAATTATGAAATCCACATATAAGGCATCCCTCTCAATTCATTTTCAAAATCTAATCATATGCAAACATTATCATCAATTCAAGAGTAGATCCGATTCAAGGAGCAACAAGCTACACCAAGGCACCTTCAACTTATGTTTCAATTATGATTTTATGATGGATTTTGTGTGATTTATCATGTTATTGCATCAATAGATAAAGGTCTTATCCTAAGAACATTGAATCACCTTTTGAAGGTATAATCATCTACATTCAAGCATTTCAACCTTGCCCTCAAAAGGCAAGCTTTTCCATTTTAGTTCAAGTTCAATTTCTATTTTAATTAGGGTTAATTCCAAACCCGGGGTTTAACCTAAGGCAAACCCCTATCCACAACACAATTTCCCTTCTTTTGGTGTGCAAGTGACAGATTTAGGAGCTATGAAGGTAGAACTAGATAAAAGAGACAAAAACAAACAAAATTGGCTTTTGCATAAGTTCCAAAGACCCCCTAGGACTAGGGCGATGGGTGCTCTGGTCCTGCTGAACCAAAATGCTACCATTCAGGTCTCAACAATTTTTTTAGGTACAGGTTCCGATCCTTTTTTCTGCTCAAATCCTAGTTTGCAACTCTGTTTGACTTCTGCAACACTCTATTTTCATCATTTCATTTCAATTTCTCATTGTTTGTTATAGATTTAGCATTTGCAATTCAAAACTTAATTCAAACACAATTTCAACTCAAACAAAAGGGGAAATATGACCTCAATCAACATTCAACCCTCTTCTTAATAGAATTGAGGTTGGATCTATTGAGTTCATCCTCCTTTTAATGTAATGTTTGTGAAAGTTAGGTCATTTCTTAGTTTACAAAGCATAACTTGTGAAACCCTAATTTTTCTTCCATTAAATTTTGGTGAGCCTGACATCTTTCATGCTTACTTTCGATTTATTGTCTCAAATCTGATTTGTATGCATTTTAAAACTCAAATTTGCACCCATAGATTGAATTTACAATTCAGTTACATAAATTTAGAGGTTAAATTCACAAAAACCCTAATTTATAATTCTAAATTAACTTGTGGGTAGCATAATTTTTCAAGTGTGTTTTCAAATTTAGATGTATTCATTTCATAGTTTTATTTAAAATTAAAATTAAAAAAAATCTTGTTTTAAGCATTTTGTGTGTTTGCATGCTCTAGATCATTGTATTGTGATGGTTAGCATTTCTTTTCAAAATGTCAAATTACTCTTTGCAAGACTATCCTGCCTTTAACAATCCATTTGCTTATAATGACTATCCTTTCGAAGAAGTATATAGTAGAGAATAACTTGAGGAGGCTCTTGATGGTTTCCTTTATCCTAAACCTTCTTCTAAACCATCCTTTTACCAAAGGTTAATCAACATAATGTGTAAGCAATTTAGTAGTGATTACCTTGTGATGATAGATGAAACTCTTGCTCCTCTAAATATCCAAAAAATCACAAGGATATTATCATGCATGACAATCCACTTTATGAACCTTTACCTTCTATCAATCCTATTTATGAAGAAGCTTTTGTGATAAAACAAGTTGATGTGGCTAACAATCCTCTTTATCAAGTTTTACCTTGTAGAGATGAGGCCCTAATGAACCATGATAGTTCCTCTCCTAAATATTCTCTTTTTCATGAGGATAATTTGGTGCAAGAAAATATTATTAACACTTCTTTTACAAGTCTTCCTCTTAAAGATGAAGTTTTGACAATTGATGTTAATCTTTATCCTAAAAATAGCCTCTCCCATGAGAATATCTTAGAGCAAGGGGATGATATCATAAACACCTTCCTTAATGTCACTTTAACTTCCATACATGGTACCTCTCCTAGAGAAGAAATGTTGATGGAAATTGATTGACCCTCTCCCAAATTTGGTCCTACCAATGAGGGCACATTGGTGCAAGAAGAGGTAATGAGAACTTCCTTCAAATATCTCCCTCCTAAGGATGGATCTTTGAAGAATGATATTTATTGTAAATGTACCTCCCCACAAGGATCATTTGGTGCAAGCAAATGATATTGTAGCTACCTTTCCTAGTAATACTATATCTTTTCATTTCAATTAATTTCCCACTAGAGTTGAAGTGTTCATGGGTTATGTTTGTCCTTCTTCTAAATCTTGTCTTACCCATAGTGATACTTTGGCGCAAGAGGATGGAATCATTAGTAATTTCCTTAATGATTTTCCTTCTAAAGATGTATCCCTGGAGAACAAAGAGCTTAATCAAGTAAATACCATTCATGTTTCTAGTTATGAGAATCCTAAAACCAAAGAACCTCACAATATCCTAAAAGCTGTGAAATACATATGTGAAAGAGGTGATATGGAAAGACAACTAGAACAAAAATATGGTTTTGAAATACATCACACATTTAATGCTTGTGTCAAAAAGAAAGATCCCAATATTCTTCTCACTTCTCTTTCTTCACCCTCTCACCCTAAGAAACACATCTTATTGAGAAACTCCATAATATTTTAGCTAATATCTCCCTTTGGGATTTGATTCAAACTACCCCTTTATACCATAGTTTGATCCAAGAAATATTTCATAAAGTGGTTCCTCATCCTTCTTCTAAACCAAATGATATTACATTCTTGCAAGATGAATTGCCTTCTATAGAGGTTAAAACTGGAGATGACCCCTTTATGATTAATCCTTGCATTCATGAACAAAATATAAGAGGCACCTTAATTGATAATGGGTCAAAAAATAACATTTGTTGTGTTGACTTATTAGACAAGATAAATTGGGATCATTCTTCTATTCAGCTTGACCCTCTTTGTGTTCATGACTTTGATAATGTTCCTAGAGAGTCACTTGGTATAGTCATATTAGCTATCAAAGTAGGACCCATGACTTTACCTACTCCTATTCATGTCATTCCCAACCATCTTAATTATAACCTTCTTCTAGGTATACCATGGATTCATGATATGGAAGCAATCCCTTCTACTCTTCATTGCACAATAACATTAATATATAACAATGAAATTCACACAATCAAGGATGATCCTAATCCTTATGATTTTGTTCACGATGAAGTAGGATACATTTCTCCTTTTAATAATATGATTCCTTGAACAACACAATCTCCTACCAATGATGCTTCCTTAGCAAAGAATTGGGGTACATTAAAATTTATGCTTTCCAACAAAAGGTATAAAATCCCTCAATCTAAGAATGAAGCCTTGAAGGAGCCTTATGTGTCATTTATCCAATCTTCTTCTAAATCAACTCCCACCTCTCATTCCAATACATGTCTTGATGATGATGGGGGCTCTTTAGACTTTAACACTAATAATAAACCCTCTCCTCTAGACATTTCAACACATATATCTGATTTTACAAATGGATACGATGGACATAGTTTAGGATGTATGCAACACATTTTTGACGGTCATGAGAAATATACATCACACTTTTCCAAAGAAGGTACAAGTTTCCAAAGTCCTCCTTTGTATACATCCCCTCCTCCATTGTCTAATACATCTATATCTTCTTACAGCTTCTCATAAAAACAAGAGAGTATTTTGTATGAGCTTCTTGAAGCCAACTTGATTACTATCCCTTTAAAAACTCAAAGAAATAATCGTAAGAAAAATCAACACAATTGTTCTTTTTGAAAGTATCATCAAATTCATGGCCATTCCATTAATTAATATCATTATTTAGCAGATAAAATTCAACAACTTATTGTAACTGGTACCATTCAAATACTAGATGACAATGAGTTGGACTCCCATCTTATTTATTCTACATAACATTAGTGGTTGTTATGTTGCTCCTCATTATGTGACATTGGTAGCTTACCTATTAGGGGCTCATTGTCATTCATGATGACACAATTTCAAGTGCAATCATACATTGGTGGCAACATAATAGCCTATTTTATATCTTCTCTTGTCTCTATGTTTGGGGGCAAGAATGATTTCCAAAAATCTCTCCTTTTTAAGATTAAACTTTTCCTTTGTGAAGTAGTGTTTTAACTATAAGGATCTCTTATTGATTGTGGAGGTGCATATCCCTATTGAGGATCTCCTTCCTCTTATTGGAACAAGTATCCCTAATAAGGATCTTATCCTTGCCTTATAAGTGGATATCCTTAATTGGACCTCTTCCTTAATATTTAAATCTTATAATAATTCATCAAATTCTTCTCTTTATTGAGTTGTATCTTTTATAATGAACCCTTCTATATTGTGATATGCATCCCTATTAAGGATCTTTTCCTTATTTTAGAAGAGTGTGTCTTTTATAAATTATCTCTCTTTGGTGTCCTTGTCTCCATGCGTGGGGGTCCAATAATACTATTTCAATTGTCTCTCTTTTTCCAAATACTATTTTTTCCTTTGTCGAGTTGCATCTTTCATAATTTGATGTCATTTCTTTCATAGAATTGTCCTTTATACGAGTGCATGTGTGTTATTTATTTAGGATATATTCTTTGTTTTAAATAGCACATCTTTTATGAACAATCTCTCCTTGTGAAAGTGTGCAATCCTAAGAATCCCCTTTTTCCTAAATGTTGGAGAAGGTGTGTATTCTTAGTCCTCTTCTTTTTTCAAAGATCTAATCTTTATAAAGGATCCCTTTACATTTGTTGCTAGATATCTCTTTCCAATTATCTCTTCCTTGTTTAGGGAAATGAAGCCTATTCAAACATCTTTCTTCCTAGCTTGGAATGCATGCATTATTGATTAACAAATATCTCCTTGGTGTTGAAAGTGCGTATCCTTGTTTATCTACCTTAAGACATCAAAATAGGACTATCTTGACATCTTAAGAGGGGAGCATATATGCAACCTCCAAGTTGCATTTTAAACTACCGATTATCAATATGGGATTGTTGCATACTCATGTTTCATCCCTATTTTGTCCATCATTTATGGAATTATTGCATCCTCATGCCTAATCCTCATTATTTATCAACATGGGATTTTTGAGTCCTCATGCTTTATCCTCATTTTATGCATCACTTGTCTTTTATAGGGTGTTCATTCTTGAAACTAGACAAAAAAAAGTCTTACATGAGATGCTTCATGCCCAAAACTAGACAATGGAATATGCAACAAAGTGAGTAGAACTAGAAAAACATAGCTTTACTATTCCAAATCTCCTCCCCAACATGGATCACCTAGCTTGATGCAACTTGGTAGCTTGTGGAATCCATGTTCCTTCTTTCTCTCCCATGAACCCATAACATAACACACATTTTCTAGTGATGGATCATGGTTTCTTATGCTTTCAATTGGTGTGTGTCCTTTTTCTTTCTATAAGTCCACTTCTACTTGTGCAATAACATGCCAAGAATGATATTAGCGGTTGAGACATTTTGATTATCGAGGTCTCTTCAACTAGTTGACTTGGAGCTTTGTGTTTTTAGTACTAACCTTGTTTTCTTTTATTTATACTTGAGGGTTACTTGCATGGATTGATAAAATCCTATGCTTGGGGGCTTGATCATCCCTCAGTATTATCATATCCCTAGTTTTTCTTGCTCTCAAATGCTCTATCTCTTCATTTCTACTTTATTGAGAGTGTGACCATAAGATCATACTTTTCTAAACTGGGGGCTAAATGTAGCATCATAAATTGTACACCCCTAATTAGGGTTTTCCAATTCCAAACTTAGGTTAACATATGTATTAGTGTGTCCCATTGCATTTATAAGGTTCCTTTAGGCATTTGATTATTAATTTAATTAAATCTAAAGTCCTCTCTCAACAATTCACATATCATAAAATTGGGCCCTTGACCCTAAGTGCACCCCTTTTAATTCTATTTTACTTAATCCTAATAATTACGTCTTCAAAGCACATTTTCACATATCTAAATACCTTGGATTGAACTACCATGTTGGATTTGACTTTATGATCACAAAATCTTGCATCCCGAGAAAATTGGAAAAAAGTCGACTGGACAAAAATGCTAGGATTCTGGTTTCGTACTTTTTCCCCCGAATTTCAAGAGCTTAATTTGGAGGTATTATAATGTTCAAATCCCTCTTTGTGTCAATTTTTATCACTTCTAAGTTGGCCTAATGGTGATTTCAATTATGAAATCCCTATATGAGGCATCCCTCTCAATTCATTTTCAAAATCTAATCATATGCAAACATTATCATCAATTCAAGAGTAGATTTGATTCAAGGAGTAGCAAGCTGCATCAAGGCATCTTCAACTTATGTTTCAATTATGATTTCATGATGGAATTTGTGTGATTTATCATTTTATTGCATCAACACATGAAGGTCTTATCCTAAGAACATTGCATCACCTATTGAAGGTATAATCATCTACATTCAAGAATTTCAACCTTGCTCTTAAAAGGCAAGCTTTTTCATTTCAATTCAAGTTAATTATCTTTTTCAATTAGGGTTAATTCCAAACTCAAGGTTTTACCTAAGGCAAACCCCTATCCAAACCACAATTTCCCTTCTTTTGGTGTGTAGGTGATAAATTCGAGAGCCGTGAAGGTAGAAAAGGATAATGGAGACACAAAGAAACAAAATTAGCTTTTGCAAAAGTTCCAAAGACCCCACAAGACCAAAGCAAAATCACAGGACTAAGGCGAATTTGGAGGACCTAGACGATGGGCACTCTGGTCCTTCCAGACTAGAATGGCATTCTAGTCTTGGCATTTTTTCCCAAATTTTTATGTAGACATTTTGATCCTCTTCTTCTACTCAAATCCCAGTTTACAGCTCTGCTTGACTTCCGCAACACTTTGTTTTCATCATTTCATTTCAATTTCTCATTGTTTGTTATAGTTTTAGCATTTGCAATTCAAAACTTAATTCAAACACAATTTCAACTAAAACAAAAGGGGAAATAGGACCTCAACCAACATTCAACCCTCTTCTTAATAGAATTGAGGTTGGATCTATTGAGTTCATCCTCCTTTTATGTAATGTTTGTGAAAGTTAGGCCATTTCCTAGTTTACAAAGCATAACTTGTGAAACCCTAATTTTTCTTCCATTACAAGTTTAATAGTGGGGGATTAGGTAAGCTACCCTCTTAATGAGAAAGGAACACTTTATGGAGTACATGGATATTTGGTCACATATGGATGATTGGGTTTTTTTTTGAGGTTGTCATCTTTTTTTATATGACAATATGCTTCATGAGAATTTTTAAGGAATATATTGAGCACATAGCTTCTAGTTCAAATGTTGCTTCCAAGCACACTAATTTTGATGGCTAGTTGTTCTTTAATGAGATTACCCGAGAAGGTGAGTTTTTCCTTAACTTTTTCAAGGTTACTTGTATGCAAGTCTCTCTAATTACCATACATATAAGCATGATATGCTAAATATGATTGAGAGAAGAAAGATGTGAATACACATTTCCTTGTAGTGTTGGTTGGGATACTTTTGATTGATTGTGATTTGTTGACGATTCCATTCATTTATGTTTCATTATATTTTTGCTTGCATGTTTCATTTAGTTTTGGAATGCACTTCACTTAAATAAAAATGTCCTAATTTGTTGTGATGGCACTGTGTTTTTGGATGATTTGATTGCTTAAAAAATAAAGTGTGAATTAAATCAGGTGTTGAAATAAACAACACAAAATGAAATTAAACAAATTAAATCTATGTTTTTTTTGTTTTATGTCTTTTAATATGTAAATAGAAAAATAAAATTATAATTATTGAATGCAAAAATATTTGTGAATACAATTAATCTTTTTGTTCTTTACACATTTTGGGATGATTTGCATTCAACAAGAATAATTTAAATTGAACATGAATGAACTCAACATGAAATCAATTTAATTATTTATTTTATTTTGTCACTATTTAAAATACACTTCAAATAATGATTATAAAAGAATAAATAAATAGAAATCAATCCAAGTGTTTTCTTAATTAATTCTTATTTAGTTTTTCATTTACAAAAGAAGAGCAAATAACTCATAGCTTTTTGCTTTCTTAATGATGCTAGGAAATAAATGTGAATTTCTTTCATTTCATGACTATTTGTTGTCTAGAGTAATTTGGTGATTGTAATTTCCAAATGTGAAAGGTTGAGTTTAGGATGTATAGATAAATATAGTAATCCCTTAAAATTCAAATTTAGTGGAGGATAGTGAGATTTAGACATGAAAGTTACATTCAAGGATCAAGTAAATGTGAATTATCAAGAAAAAAATAATGTCAAAGTAGTTGCATGCAAGAGTTCACATGCACAATTTCAAATAATAAAATCAATAGTTTGGATAGTAATATAATTCTTTGAGTGATGTAGAATTGCTTGGTCAATGACAAAATTGTCTGGGAAATTTGATTCAAAAGGGAAAAAATTCTCAACTAGAAGTAAAAAGTAGGCTTTTAAAGGTGATAATTAACATCGATCATTAGGAAAATGATCCAAAAACATAAGGGGAAAAAGGGAGTCCTACAAGATAACTAGGCATTCTCATCAATTAGGATCAATAGAGAAAAGATTTTAATCATGCCATGTTAGTTGTGCATTAGGCCATGAGGTCATCATTAGACTTGCCATGTATGCCTGTCCATTTCTAGGAATTTATAATGTAAGGTAAAGTGTGGTTTTCTAGACCTATTTTAATAACTAGACCCAAAGTAGGAAACCCTTTTCTTAAAGACTAGCATATTTATTCTATTGCTTTGTTTGGCAGAGTCATATACTATTCAATTTAACCCAAAATTACATTTTTTGGGATTTTGGATCCCTTGAAATTTTGAATAGGAATTAATTTGTTTGTAAACTAGACTACTACCCTTGGTAAGGTAAAGGTGTTAAGTATCATTTAAAAATTAAACCAAGTTTTTATTTCTTTGAATAGTAATGTAGCATCATAAATTGTGCACCCTTAATTAGGGTTGTACAATTTCACGCTTAGGTTAACACCCGCTTTAGTGTGTTGCATTTCTCATTTTCAAGGTTCCTTTATACATTTAATTATTAATTTAATTAAATCTAAAGTCATCTCTCATCATTCTACACATTATAAAATTGGGCCCTTAACCCTAAGTGCGCCCCTTTTTATTTTATCTTTAATTAATTAATCAAATCCTGATAAGGTCCTATTTCAACTTTCAAGGCCTGATTTCATATATCTAAAAACCTTGAAATTCCACACCAAACTAGGATTAGCTTTGTAATCATGAAACCTTGCATCCCTAAAAAAAACTGGAAAAAAGTTGGTAGGACCATGGTATGGCACCATGGTCCCAACTTTTTCTCCCCGAATTTTGAGATCATGTTTTGGTAGTATTATAATATTTAAATATTGCTTTGAGAAAAATTATATCAATTCTAGGTTGGCCCATGATAAAAAATGAAGTTAGGGTTTTATATATATAACCTTTCCTTTCCTCATTTCAAGGATCCAACAACATTAGCAATTGAAGGAACCTCTTGTGAAGTGAAAGTGAAGGTTTATGTGGAGTCTACAATCCAAAAATCAAGCATTCCTCAAGTCTTCATCAACCTTCTTCATCATCAATCAAAGCTTAGGAGATATTGAAGAATAATAAGGAGATCACCGACTGTTGACTGGCTTGTACCTCTCCCTTAGGGTTTGGTATGGTTTCATGTTATTTTCATATCTCTATGAGAGTTTCACATCACTTATTTTCAGATTTACATTATTTCCTTAGATCCATAATTGCATTTGTAATTTGAAGCATTTACATTTATATTACATTCATTTAGGGTTTTTACTCAAAACATAGGGTAGAACTCTAATTTGCATTCTATCTCTTTAGGATCTTACAAACACATGAGATTCTAGGGTACACACACTTTTCAATATTACATCATCTATTTGTGGAGGTGGAAATCACTAAAACAAGGGGTTTGACTAAGGCAAAACCCTATATAGCCACCCAAACACCATTTTTTCAAGTTCTAATTGCAGGTACATAAATCCGACGGAGCTGTGATCTTCTGAAAAACCAGAATTCACTGTCACAGGACCAGATCCAAAGGAAGGCCCCAGATCCTTGGGATTGGGGTGCCCAACACTCTGGTCCTCTGCATTTCTTAGCAACTTTTGGTAGTTCAAATTTGCAGATCTTCAATTTGTAGTTTCCAGACTTACAACTCAGTGCAGTAATAGGGACTAGAGTGCCCAGTGCCTTGTTCTGGCTCAATCAGGCTCAATTTTTGTTGACAGGTGCACATCTAAGTTTCATTATAGACCTGATTGCAATGCTAGATCTGCTCACATCACACATTTATTCTACATTTTTATCAACTTCCCAATTCTCCGCTCAATCTAGTGTCCTAACTTCCAAGACTAGGGTATATTTGGAACCAGGGCATACCATGCTCTAGGCCCCTTAATTGGGTCCCAAATTGAAGCCTTATAATAGTCATCATTAATGAGTAGGATTTTGGATCCCATGTTGTACTGTTGTGGAAATTCAATTTGATTTTCGATAGACAAGTATAAAAGAAGGTCTACCCCTCTCATTCGAAATCCTAACTAACCAAAATCAAGATCTCAATTACACTCTAGCAAATTCAAGTGAGAAAGAAATTAGTCATTCATCAAGCATTGAAGTAGAAGTGAAGTCAAGTTCAAGCATAGAAGATAGTATTCATGGTTGATGTTTTATAAAGACATCCTACATGAAACCCTAAAAGCTTTATGTGAATACAAACAAAACTTCGTCAAGGTAAACTTTGTGGTTTCAATCATTACATTTTAGATTCAATCTTTCCCTCAAAAGGAAATTACTTTATTTCAGTTTTTCATTACATTTGGCAATTCATTTTCATGGTTAATTCCAAAATTGGGGTTAAACCTAAGGCAAACCCCTATTCCCAACATATTTCCCTTTCTTTTGTGTGTGGGAAATAGGTGCAGAGATGTACTTGAGAAATATGAAAGAGTCGACAGTGACGAACAAGTTCTATTACTTATGACAGAAAATTTGGAGGACCAGGGTGGATCTATGCTACCCGGTCTAAAAAATTAGGTTGAATTTCTAACAACAAGTTCTACACATCTGCTTTTGTCCAAATCCAATTTTGTGGCTTAGTGGGACATATGTAGCTCACTATTTCTATTAGTTTACTTCAATTATTCATGCTTTTACCCTAATTTCACAATTATATTACAATTCAACTTAGAAAGAGGATAATTAACCCTAACCAGTTGAATCCAATCAAAATGTTAGTCTCTTTCTCATTAGGATTGAGCCTAGATCTATTGGGTTCAATCCTCTTTTAATTCAATTTGGTTAATTGGGCTATTTAGTGGATTTACTTATAACCCTAATTCCTAATTTTCCACACATTCCACCTATAAAGAAGACTATGTTATAGCACTAGAGGCATTACCATACTAGAGAAAAGGGTCTAAGGACCTTGAAAAATAAAAACATTTTTGAAGGTTTGATTAATTTTAATATTTATTTATTTTCTATGAGCTTTTCATTTATAAAAGACACAAGTGTATTTTCTTGTGGTGTGTTGGATCTTATTTATTCACATGTATTTGGTCCTATAGATGTTCTTGCCATTGGAAAATCCACATATTATGTTTTATCAATTAATGATTATAGTAGAAAGACACAAGTGTATTTTCTAAAGAATAAATCTAAAGTTTTTAGTTGATTTAAAGAATTTAAAACAATGGTTATGTTGTAGACTATAAAGAAATAAAAATGCTTGGGGATTGATAATGGCAGTGAATTTAATAATATTTTTATAAATATTTTAACATTTTTAGATAAAAGAAAACTTCATATTCTCCATAAAAGAATGGAGTTGTAGATATAATGAATAGGATACATATGGAGAAGGCTAACAATATGCTTAATGGTTCTAGTCTAGAAAAAAGGTTTGGGGTTGATGTTGTTTCCACTACTTGCCACCTAATGAATAGATCTTTTACATTAACTCTTGTTGATAAAACACTTTTGGAGGAATGGTTGAGTTAAAAACCTTCACTAAGACATCTATAGGTTTTTGGTTGTGAAGTGTGTACACATGTGCCAAAGAAGAAGTGAACAATGTTGGGGAATAAAGCTAAGAATTGTATCTTCATTAGGTACAATTATATTGTGAAATGATACATGCTTTAGGATCATGTTGCACAAAATTTAATATATAGTAGAAGTTCTATTTATAGAGAAACTAAGCATTCATGTATTATATTACAACAACAAAAATTAAAGAGAGAGATGTGATTGAAATTTCTTCTATTTGAGATAACCCGCCATAATTAACTCAACAAAATTAACCATTCTTTTTTTCTTGTTTAATTTAATCATTGTGTTTGATTAGATTTCATACTCTGGGCATCCATCCATTTGGATTCGGCATTCATCCATCTGGGATAAGCATCTAACCATACGGGTTAGGCATCAGTCCATATGGGATATAAGATTTCATCTATCCAATACGGGGTAGGCATCGGTCCATATGGGACATAAGATTTCATCTATCCAATACAAGATAGGCATCTATCCAATCAGGATAGGAGGTGCTTTGGCCAAAGACTTAGACTCATCGGGACCATTCGGGTCCTGAGCCACTCACTAAGTACTACACTCTTCTAACAGAAGTGCATCGAGGTCGCCGTCCTTATGAGTAATTAAATAACATAATACAAGCTTGAATTCTGCCTCGGAAATTGGCTTAAAGCCTTAGGAAGTCAAGCGAATCCATACGGAATTCCTTCTAAGTATGCATTGAATTAATTTTTCCAATTTAATTATCTCATCTTTCAAAATAGGATTCTTACTCAATATTTCTTTTACCAAGCCTAGACCCCACCCACGAATGCTTGAGTACGAGGGACAACTCCATCCCAAGACTGCCTACATACCCACTTTAGCACGGGATCAAGGCGTAAAGTATGTAGTTCATTTTCTACTCTATGGTTTGATGTAAACTGATTAGTGGGTACACAACCCTTTCTAGGGTCAATGTCCCAGACAGTTTCTTTGTGGTTGCTACCCACGATGGTAGCGCTTAAGCAAAGGCTCAAGATGGCCTATTGCTTGTGGCCTAAAACAACTAGATCCTAATTCTTATCATGAGCATCAATTTTACAAAAGCATTTCACTCATCATCCCTATAGGGGTTTGCTATAGTTTAACTCAGCGAATGAAAGATCATTTTAGAATTATCTTATTAAATTATCGATCCAAGGGGGATTACTCGCCCCTTGGATTTTAATTTCCAAGTGTCCCTTATTACTCCTTGACGATTTATAGGGGTGATGCCACAAACGTCGTTGATGTAGCTTTATTAGGCATTAAGTGTAGTAGTTCAACATGACAACATTACCCATAAGCGTGACCCAGAGGCACCGTATATACCGAACACTACTATGTTTTGGTTTCCATCTTCCTTTATTTAGTTTTCTAACTATGAGCTATGAAAACATCATACTTGAAAACAACTACTAATTGAATGCGCAAAATTTAATTAATTGAAGTAAGTACTTGAACTATAACTTGCATAACAATGACCATCACGAAGCTTGCATATTAATAATTACATGTGTACTTGCAAGAAAACGTCAATAAATGTAATTAATTTATAAATAATTTGCATGTTATAAGAATAGTGCAACTTGCATGAAAACGTCAATAAACGTAATTAATCTATAAGTAATTTGCATCTTATAAGAATAGTGCAAGTTGCATGAAAACGTCAATAAATGTAATTAGTCTATAAGTAATTTGCATGTTATAAGAATAGTGCAACTTGCATGAAAACATCAATAAATGTAATTAATCTATAAGTAATTTGCATGTTATAAGAATAGTGTAACTTGCGTGCATGATAAAGCAACCCAAAAATAGTGATTAATTTAGGCATTCGATTCAAATCATATTAATGTGAATTAATTGCTAAAGGTCAACTAAGTACCCCAATGGATCTTAAATGGAATGAATAACTCTAATTAAAAGAATTTGATATAATATAATTTACGAATATAGAAATTTACCAAGGATAATTTAATTATGAATTTACTACACAATAATCCCCAATATTTATGAACTTTTCTAAGTTGAAATATAATAACTTAAAATTTATTCTAAGAAAAGAATTTGATAATTCCTAAATTGAAATTTAAACATTTATATTTATATTTAACAAAAAAATTAAATAAAAAAAAACATATATATATATATATATATATATAAAGGAAAAGATAGGCATTTTTTTGTTTAAGGGATAGTCGGGAGTGGGACTCATGGGTCCCATCACCACTGCGGGTTTGCAGAAGCAGGCCCGTAGTGATGAGGGGACCCTGTGGTCCCCTCCACTACCTTGCAGCCACTGCCATGACAGTGACCGCAGGGGAAGTGGAGGGTACCACTTCCCCGGCGGTTACCATAACCGCCTCCCCCATGCACGCCACCCAACATTTTTTGAAACCATTTTTTTGCTAAAATAAAATCGCTTTACAACGTTTAATATATCTTATCATTTGAAATGAATATATATATATATATATATATATATATATTATATATATATATATATATATATATATATATATATATATATATATATATATAGTTTACATTCAATTATTTAATGATATATATATAAACAAAAAGAGAATTTATTTATGAAAATAAGAACATGAATAAAATAGATAATCAATCAATTGTTTTAGATTGATTTTACAGTAGACAGGAGGTTAATATTTTCCAGAATTCACAGGAAGATTGTTTGTTTCCAGTATTCACAGGAAGATTGTTTGTTTCCAGTATTCACAGGAAGATTGTTTATTTCTAGTAATCACAGGAAGATTGTTTATTCAACTGATATTCATAGAGAGATCTTATTCAACTCATAGGGAGATTTATTTAACTAATAATCACAAAGAGATTTGTTTAACTAAAAGTCACAGAGAGATTTTATTCAACTCACAGGGAGATTTATTTAACCTAATAATCATAGAGAGATTTATTTAACTAAAATTCACAGAGAGATCTTATTCAACTCACAGGGAGATTTATTTAATCTAATAATCATAGAGAGATTTATTTAACTAAAATTCACAGAGAGATCTTATTCAACTCACAGGGAGATTTATTTAATCTAATAATCACAGAGAGATTTATTTAACTAAAATTCACAGAGAGATTTATTTAACTAAAATTCACAGAGAGATTTTGATTCAACTATTATTCACAGAGAGATCTTACTCAACTCACAGGAAGATTAAAGAATGAGATTCAGATTTCCATTCGAAGAACCAGAGAAATGAATTAGAGGAAAGAGGTAAAAGTTAAGATTCAAATCACATAGGGAAGAATTTTATTCTTAGAAAAAGAGATTTTAAAAAAATTAAAGAAATATGATTTCTCTCTTTTTTTTTTTGCTAAAATCTTTGAAAAAAAACAAAAAGCAAGATCATGTGCATATTTTCTTAAGGGAAATAAAATAAATAAATAGCTATCTTTTGTATGCACTATATGAAAGCATTATCATTATTATTTATCCCCAAATAAAAGATTTAAAATCTAATAAAAGAATTTCTTTATAAAAAGGAAAATCTATAACTATTTTTTTTTTATATTACGAATTCCTCATAAGTGAATGTGAAATAACAAGGAGAGAACCTGGTTTATCAAGCTTGATGTTGAATCCATTGGTTATCCTTTTGATCCTTCCTTGCAACTTGAGAGAAATCCTTCAAACAACAACTTAAAATTCTTGCAACGAAAATGAGACTACCAAAGAAGATCTACTTCTAAAACTTGGGGAAATTTCTTCAAAACATAATCAACTCCCTTCTTTGAAACTTGCATACAATTTTATAAGAAAAAATCCCTCCATTCCACTATCTAGAAAATTTAATTAAAAAGGAGATTCTTTCCCAATTTTGGACTTCATGCAAATTGATTAAGCTTAGTGGGGGAGTTACATGCAAGATGGTGGAGAATCCTCTAGAAGCTTCTTATTCTTCCTACAACGTGTGCCATAATTGGAAGTGGAAAATAAATAAATAAAAATAATGTATATTTTCCATGTGTGTGTGTGTGTGTGTGTATTATTATTTTCATTCTTTTTATAACATTTATTCAATCATTTAAATAGCTTATCCAAAAATATGATAGAATTGTATTTAAATAAAAAGTGATAAAGGAGGGTTGTGACATCCTCCCCCCCTTAATTTGTGCATCATCCCTATGCACTTATTGAACGCATCCAAAAGAGTCTATAGTTCATGATTAAAACAAAAAAGGAAACAACTATTGCATATCCTTAGTATCCTCCCACGTGGCATTCCTTTCATCATACTGGTTCCATTGTACTTTGCATTGATCAACCTCTCTGTTGCGTAACTGGCACTGGTGCCTCTCCAAGATTTTGAATGGCTCTATCATTATTCCTCCCATTTCCTGGACCTGTAAGGCATCCCAATTCAAAATGTGTTTCTCATCAGGTACATACTTTTTAAGAACGGATACATGGAAGACATCATGGATTCGGCTCACTTGGGGAGGTAAGGCCAACTGGTATGCAACTAGATTAATCCTTCCCAATATTTCAAAGGGTCCAACATAGCGAGGTGTAAGCTTAGTATTTTTCCCAAATCTTATGGAACTCTTGTGTGGCCTAACCCTTAGGAAGACTTTCTCTCCCACCTCAAACTCCCTTGGTGTCTTGTTTTGTCTGCATAACTTTTCTACCTATCTGAGGCTTCCTTCAATCTTTGCCTACTTTCCTTAGTTTTCCTCTCCATCTCTTTCAACATATCTGATCCAACAATTACTCTATCTTCAAGACTATCCCAACTCAAAGGTGTTTGACATGGTCTGCCATACAAAGCTTCGAAAGGTGCCATTCCCAAAGATGTTTGATATGTATTATTGTAAGCAAACTCTACCAGAGGTAGGTACTCTTCCCATTTATTTTGTTGGTCCATGCAATACATGTGAAGTAGGTCTTCCATAATCTGATTTGTCCTTTCTGTTTGTCCATCAGTTTCAGGATGGTATGCAATGCTAAAATTTAGTTGAGTTCTCAGAGCTGCTTGAAGAGTTGTCCAAAACCTTGAAGTGAATCTAGCATCTCTATATGATATGATTTTCTCTGGTATTCCATGTAACCTAAATATTTCCTTAACAAAGAGCCTAGCCAAGGTAGGTGCATCATCCGTTAGGTTCCCTGGTATAAAGTGTGCCACCTTAGTGAGTTTGTCAATTACCACCATTATTGTATCATGCCTAAAAGGTGACATGGGCAACCCTTGCACAAAATCCATGCTAATAACTTGCCACTTGTGTTGAGGTACATCGTGCAACTGTAACAATCCATTAGGATGTCTATGTTCTGCCTTTAATCTTTGACACTCCAAAAATTTAGCCACATACTTGACTATGTCATTCTTCATCCCTATAACTTCTTTAAATCTGCATAAAGTTTGTTAACTCCTGGGTGCCCTGAATAAGGGGCATTGTGAGCCTCCAACAAGACTACTTCCCTTAAGTCTCCTGAATTAGGAATATAGATTCTATTATTGTATCTGAGAAACCCATCTTCATCTAATGTATACCCTCCAATCTTAGGATCAGTTGGATCATGTTCTAATGTCAATTTGACTTGCTCATACCATGGGTCATGTTCCTGCTCATCCATCACTTGCCTTTTGAAAGAAGTTTTGAAAGTTGCTATAGTCATCAAGTGTCTCCTCCTACTCAAAGCATCTACCACCCTATTTTCCTTCCCCTTAATATATTCAATTTCAAAATCATATTCACTTAGAAACTCTAACCACCTTCTTTGTCTGGCATTTAAGTGGGGTTGGGTAAAGATGTACTTTAGTCCTTGGTTATTTAACTCAAAGGGCTTCCCTAGTAAGAAGTGTCTCCATTTCTGTAGGGCATGCACAATCGTTGCTAACTCTAAGTTGTGGGGTGCATAATTAACTTCATGAGTCTTTAGCTTTCTAGATTCGTAAGCTACTACCCCTTCATCTTGGACAAGTACTCCTCCTAAACCTTCAATAGAAGCATCAGTTACGACTGTGAAGTGTCCATTCGGGTATGGTACTTTTAGAATAGGTGCTAACGTTAGTTTCCCTTTCAAATTTGGAATGCCTTATCACTTTGTTCTATCCACACAAACCTTTTACCCTTCCTTTGTAATGAGGTGATGGGGTTTGCTATCTTAGAGAATCCTTCCACAAACCTGCTATAGTAGCCTGCTAGCCCCATAAAGCTTCTTACTTCTAAAACATTTTTAGGGATCGACCATTCTACTATTGCCTTTATCTTATCTAGATCAACTGCTATTCCTTCCTTTGATATTATATGCCCAAGGTAGTGAATCTTTTCCTCGAATAAGGCACATTTTGACAATTTCCCATATAACTTATGTTCTCTCAACCTTTGCAAAACAATTTGTAGGTGTACTAAATGTTCCTCCTCATTGCTAGAGTAAATCAATATGTCATCCAGAAATACCAAAACAAATTTATCCAAGTAGTCATGGAGTACACTATTCATTACATTCATAAATGCAGCTAGGGCTTTGGTTACACCAAAAGGAACTACTGTGAATTCATAATGCCCATATCTAGTCCTAAAAGCTATTTTCGGAATGTCTTCCTCCTTAATTTTGAGTTGATGGTACCCTGACCAAAGGTTTATCTTTGAGAAAACTGCTGTTCCTTTTATTTGGTCAAAAGGATCCTCTATGTGAGGTAAGGGGTACCTATTCTTTATGGTGACCTTGTTCAACATCCTATAGTCGATGCATAGTCTTAAGGTTCCATCCTTCTTTTTAACAAACAAAACTAGCGCTCCCCATGGTGATACACTTGGCCTTATTAATCCCTTAGCTAAGAGTTCCTCTAATTGCATTTTGAGCTCTTGTAATTCAGTTGTGTTCATTCGGTAAGGTGCCGTTGATACTGGTTCAACTCCTGGTAGTACTTCGATAGAAAAGTCAAACTTCCTTTTAGGGGGTAAGCCGGGTAATTCTTTTGGAAATACATCCTTGAATTCTTTTAAGAAAGGGGTATTTTCAAAGGTTGGTGTATTTTCCTCTTTTCCTTCATCAATTTCAACCATATAGATTTGGCCTCCTCTTCTTCTTTCCTTCTTTAATTGCATGGCTGATATGGTTTCTATATTAATGGGTTTAAACTTTCCTTGGATTTTGACCTTCTTCCCCCCGTCATCCAAACATTCAACAACTTTATTATAGCAATCTAAATTATCTTAATGATCTGTTAACCAACTCACTCCAATAATTATATCATATAATCCTAGGGGTGCCACATAGAGGTCTACCCTTGTTCAAACTTAGGAAATTGTACCCTTGCCCTCAGCAAACACTTAGTTAGTTCTTGATTTAAGATTTTTAAAATTTAATTTCTATTAATGCAAAACATTCCCTTAGTTGTATAAATTGAAGTGAGCACAAGGCCTGGATATGAACCTTTGCTCTGATACCACATGTAATAACCTGCCATAATTAACTCAACAAAATTAACCATTCTTTTTTTTGTTTAATTTAATCATTGTGTTTGATTCAATTGCATACTCTAGGCATCCATCCATTTGGATTAGGCATTCATCCATCCGGCATGAGCATCTAGCTATACAGGTTAGACATCAGTCCATACGGGATATAATATTTCATCTATCCAATATGGGATAGGCATCTACCCATATGAGGTAGGCATCGGTCCATACGGGACATAAGATTTCATCTATCCCATACGAGATAGGCATCTACCCATATGGGGTAGGCATCTATCCAATCAGGATAGGAGGTGCTCTGGCCAGAGACTTAGACTCATTGGGACCATTCAGGTCCCGAGCCACTCACTAAGTACTACACTCTTCTAACAAAAATACACTGAGGTTGCCGTCCTTAGGAGTAATTAAATAACATAATACAAGCTTGAATTCTACCTCAGAATTTGGCTTAAAGCCTCAGGAAGTCAAGCGAATCCATACGGGATTCCTTTCGAGTATGCATTGAATTACTTTTTCCAATTTAATTATCTTATCTTTCAAAATAGGATTCTTACTCAATCTTTCTTTTGCCAAGCCTAGACCCCACCCACGAATGCCTGAGTACGAGGGACAACTCCATCCCAAGACTACCTACATACCCACTTTGGCATGGGATCAAGGCTTAAAGTATGTAGATCTATTTTCTACTCTATGGTTTGATGTAAACTGATTAGTGGGTACACAACCCTTTCTAGGGTCAATGTCCCAGACAGTTTCTCTGCGGTTGCTACCCAAGATGGTAGCGCTTAAGTAAAGGCTCAAGATGGCCTATTGCTTGTGGCCTAAAACAACTAGACCCTAATTTTTATCATGAGCATCACCCTTGACCAATTGTTAATTGACAACAATTCTTCGAGATTAAATCAATTTTACAAAAGCATTTCACTCATCATTCCTATAGGGGTTTACTATAGTTTAACTCAGCGAATGAAAGATCGTTTTAGAATTATCTTATTAAATTATTGATCCAAGGGGGATTACCTGCCCCTTGTATTTTAACTTCCAAGTGTCCTTTATTACTCCCTGCCGATTTATAGGGATGATGCCACAACCGTCGTTGATGTAGCTTTATTAGGCATTAAGTGCAGTAGTTCAACACGACAACATTACTCGTAAGCGTGACCCAGAGGTACCGTATATACCGAACACTACTATGTTTTGGTTTCCATCTTCCTTTATTTAGTTTTCTAACTACAAGCTATGAAAACATCATACTTGAAAACAACTACTAATTGAATGCGCAAAATTTAATTAATTGAAGTAACTACTTGAAATATAACTTGCATAACAATGACCATCATGAAGCTTGCATATTGATAATTACATGTGTACTTGCATGAAAACGTCAATAAATGTAATTAATCTATAAATAATTTGCATGTTATAAGAATAGTACAACTTGCATGAAAGCATCATTAAACGTAATTAATCTATAAGTAATTTGCATGTTATAAGAATAGTGCAAGTTGCATGAAAACGTCAATAAATGTAATTAATCTATAAGTAATTTGCATGTTATAAGAATAGTGCAACTTGCATGAAAACGTCAATAAATGTAATTAATCTATAAGTAATTTGCATGTTATAAGAATAGTGTAACTTGCATGCATGATTAAGCAACCCAAAAATAGTGATTAATTTAGGCATTCGATTCAAATCATATTAATGTGAATTAATTGCTAAAGGCCAACTAAGTGCCCCAATGGATCTTAAATGGAATGAATAAATCTAATTAAAAGAATTTGATATAATATAATTTACGAATATAGAAATTTACCAAGGATAATTTAATTATGAATTTACTACACAATAATCCCCAATATTTATGAACTTTTCTAAGTTAAAATTTAATAACTTAAAATTTATTCTAAGAAAAGAATTTGACAATTCCTAAATTGAAATTTAAACATTTATATTTATATTTAACAAAAAAATTAAATAAAAAAATAAATATATATAAAAAGGAAAAGATAGGCATTTTTTTGTTTAAGGGATAGTGGGGAGTGGGACCTGTGGGTCCCATCACCACTGCGGGTCTGCATAAGTAGGTCCACAGTGATGAGGGGACCCCGTGGTCCCCTCGACTACCCTGCGGCCACTGCCGTGACAGTGACCGCAAGGGAAGTGGAGGGTACCACTTCCCCGGCGGTTACCATAACTGCCTCCCCCATGCATGCCGCCCAACATTTTTTTGAAACCATTTTTTTGTTAAAATAAAATTGCTTTACAACGTTTAATATATTTTATCATTTGAAATGAATTTACGATATATATATATATATATATATATATATATATATATATATATATATATATATATATATATATATTTCTAGTTTACATTCAATTATTTAATGATATGTATATAAACAAAAAGAGAATTTATTTATGAAAATAAGAACATGAATAAAATAGATAATCAATCAATTGTTTTAGATTGATTTTACAGTAGACAGGAGGTTAATATTTTCCAGTATTCATAGGGGAATAGAGAGTTTATTTCCAGTATGCACAGGGAGATAGTTTATTTCCAGTATTCATAGAAAGATTGCTTATTTCTAGTATTCACAGGGGAATAGAGAGTTTATTTCTAGTATGCACAGGGAGATAGTTTATTTCTAGTATTCATAGAAAGATTACTTATTTCCAATATTCACAGGAAGATTACTTATTTCCAGTATTCACAGGAAGATTGTTTGTTTCCAGTATTCATAGGAAGATTGTTTATTTCCAGTAATCACACGAAGATTGTTTATTCAACTGATATTCATAGAGAGATCTTATTCAACTCACAGGGAGATTTATTTAACTAATAATCACAGAGAGATTTGTTTAACTAAAAGTCATAGAAAGATTTTATTCAACTCACAGGGAGATTTATTTAATCTAATAATCACAGAGAGATTTATTTAACTAAAATTCACAAAGAGATCTTATTCAACTCATAGGGAGATTTATTTAATCTAATAATCACAGAGAGATTTATTTAACTAAAATTCACAGAGAGATCTTATTCAACTCACAGGGAGATTTATTTAATCTAATAATCACAGAGAGATTTATTTAACTAAAATTCACAGAGAGATTTTGATTCAACTATTATTCACAGAGAGATCTTACTCAACTCACAGGAAGATTAAAGAATGAGATTCAGATTTCCATTCGAAGAACCAGAGAAATGAATTAGAGGAAAGAGGTAAAGGTTAAGATTCAAATCACACAGGGAAGAATTTCATTCTTAGAAAAAGAGATTTTAAAAAAAATTAAAGAAATATGATTTCTCTTTTTATTTTTGCTAAAATCTTTGAAAAAAACAAAAAGCAAGATCATGTGCATATTTTCTTAAGGGAAATAAAATAAATAAATAACTATCTTTTGTATGCACTATATGAAAGCATTATCATTATTATTTATCCCCAAATAAAAGATTTAAAATCTAATAAAAGAATTTCTTAATAAAAAGGAAGATCTATAACTATTTTTTTTTGATAATACAAATTCCTCATAAGTGAATGTGAAATAACAAGGAGAGAACTTGGTTTATTGAGCTTGATGTTGAATCCATTGGTTATCCTTTTGATCCTTCCTTGCAACTTGAGAGAAATCCTTCAAACAACAACTTAAAATTCCTGCAATGAAAATGAGACTACCAAAGAAGATCTACTTCTAAAGCTTGGGGAAATTTCTTCAAAACATAATCAACTCCCTTCTTTGAAACTTGCATACAATTTTATAAGAAAAAATCCCTCCATTCCACTATCTAGAAAATTTAATTAAAAAGGAGATTCTTTCCCAATTTTGGACTTCATGCAAATTGATTAAGCTTAGTGGGGGAGTTACATGCAAGGCAGTGGAGAATCCTCTAGAAGCTTCTTATTCTTCCTACAACATGTGCCATAATTGGAAGTGGAAAATAAATAAATAAAAATAATGTAAATTTTCCATGTGTGTGTGTGTGTGTGTGTGTGTGTGTGTGTGTGTATTATTATTTTCATTCTTTATATAACATTTATTCAATCATTTAAATAGCTTATCCAAAAATATGATAGAATTGTATTTAAATCAAAAGTGATAAATGAGGGTTGTGACACTATTACTGAGAAAGTTGAACTAAGGTCCTTAGATATACAAGAGGAGATTTCATCTAACTCTGCATCTTTATAAGTAGAGAAAGAAACTCCAATTCAATTTTTTTGACGGTCTGCAAGACATAGACAACCATCTGAAAGGTATTCACTTGATGATTGGAGATGTATTTTTTCTTTGAATACTAATATGAATGAACCCAATTTTTTAGAAGAGGCATTAGGTATGGATGATGTAGAATCCTGAAAGATTTTTTATATGTATCAAGAAATGGTAGCTTTTAAAAAGAATGATACATAGGATCTAGTACCATTTTTAAAAGGATTAAATCTTGTTGGTTGTAAATGGGTGTTCAAGAAAAAGATTGGTTTAGATGGAGGTATTGAGAATTACAAATGAATGTTGGTTGTGAAAGATTACTCTCAAGTTGAGGATGTTGATTATAGTGAGATATTTTATCATATTATAAAATAACATCCATTAAATTTATACTTTTTATTGCTACTATTTATGATCTACGGGTTGAGAAAATGGATGTGAAAATAGCTTTCCTTCATGGTGATTTGGAGGAGGATATTTTTATGACACAACTAATGCACTACATGTTGAAAGGTAATATAATTTGGTTTATAAATTGAAGAAATATTTGTATGGCATAAAAGAGAGACCTAGGATATGATACCAAAAAATTGCTACATATGTGTTGAGTTTTGGACTTGAGTGTTCTTAATCACATCACTATGTTTGTTATAAAATTTATGGCAATCATTTCCCATCTATTGAATTATATGTTGATGATATGTTATTTCTTAGTAAAGGGAAATGAATGATTTAAAAAAAAGGTATCATATTGTAGCTAAATTTGAGATTAAAGATCTTGGTGTACCTAAGAACACTATTGAGATGGAAATTAGAAGAAATGGAGTAAATAGAAAGTTATGGCTTGATGAGGAAAATTATGTCAATTTAGTTTTACAAAGGTCTAACATGTATAATTGTAGACCATTATGTTTCTTTTACAATTGGAATGAATTTATTTTCTTCAAATTGTGCAACATCCCCATCAGAGATGGAAGACATGACTGAAGTGTCTTACTCGAGTAAAATTGGAAGTTTCATGTATAATATGGTTTGTACTAGATCAAACATAGCTCAATATTTGTAAGTTATTTCTAAATATATGTCTAATCTTGGTAGAATTCATTGGGATACAATTAAAAGAGTATTAAAATGTTTGTGGGCAATATCAAATTATTTCTTGTTTTATCATGATAATTTGATAGGAGACACGATTTCTCTTGATATTCATGGTTATGTTGATTTAGATTGGGTAGGTGATGTTGATAAGAAGTTATCTACCTGTGATTATGTTTTTAATAATTTATTTGTTTTTTTAATCAATTGGATGAGTAAGCAACAAGTTGCAGTTCCTTAATCTACTATTGAAGTTGGGTATATGGTATGTCATGACGCTTGTAACAAATCCATTTGGATTAAGAGGTTGTGTTTAAATATTTGAATAGAACAAGGTGCAAGGATAACTTATTATGACAGTCAGAGTATGATATCTCTAAGAACATAAATTTTTATGCCAGGACCAAGCACATTGATTTAAAACAATTTTTTTTTGGAGTTATGGTCAAAGATGGTAGGGTGAATCTAGTTAGGTAGAGACTTGATGAATGTTGTAGATTCTTTAACTAAGGTTGTGAGTATAAATATTTTTATATGTTGTTCAAGGTGTATGGGTCTCTTTGCCCCTAGCAATTAAAATGTCATAACCCTTATTTTAGACTTTAATAAAACATTATTATTATTATTATTATTATTATTATTATTATTATTATTATTATTATTATTATTATTATGAGTAATGTTAGTTAGAAATAATAAATAGAATAAGGCTAAAATTTTCAAATAAAAAGAATTAATAAGTGGTGACACACACATGAGGTCATAAATTTATTTGGAAATTACTTAATTACTCAACAAATTGATTGAGCACATGGTGTAGGAAAAATGAGAAAATTCTAGACACATAGCACACAATAGAAAATAAATTTCAAATTCAAAATTAAGGAATCAATGGACAAGTGTTAACCCCACTATGACAAGCCATAAGGAATATGTCATAGAATATAACAATAATAGTTTTGCATAGAAATATTTTGGGAAAAGAATGTCTAAATCATTAATTTCTTTTTGAAGTGGGAACTGGATCTCTTTTTCTATATAATTAATACTATATTTTCAAAAAGGGGAGTTCATTTTGGTTATGTGATTTAGTCCTTGAGTTCTTAATAAAATTGTTTTGAATTATGTTAGTAGTGTTGGGTGTTGGGGAGATTGTTGGATATTGCTGCTACTAGGATATGTTGTTTTCATTGGTGTCAACATATTCTTGTTCTGGTGATTGCAAATTGGTTCATTGTGATTATAGTTTGGTGTATGAATTATATTTAGTATCATTATATTCTTTTGTTCTAGTGTTGGTGATTTGAGAAGCTTAATTGATCATATCATATGATTTGGTTTTGCAGTTTGTT
Source organism: Cryptomeria japonica (assembly GCF_030272615.1). Classification (NCBI taxonomy): domain Eukaryota; kingdom Viridiplantae; phylum Streptophyta; class Pinopsida; order Cupressales; family Cupressaceae; genus Cryptomeria; species Cryptomeria japonica. The sequence goes on along the minus strand of NC_081414.1, from coordinate 389,151,377 downwards.
TATTTGATCAGTGCTTTGCAGAGTTCAATATTTCCTCTGATATATTTCAGTGTGATGAGATCTTGATTTGAGATTTTGGGATATTTTTTGGGATGATCTTGTGTATCTTCATTTTAGATGGTTCATGATTTGGTGCTCCGCAAGTTAACTTTCTTCATGATAGTTGTTGTTGTTTGAGTGTTCTTGAGTTTCAGATGTTGATCGATGAAGATTTGATAAGTTACATTGATGCAATTGTTGCTGATGATTCTAACGTTCTTGTTGGTGTTTCCTAATCCTGTCCTATTTGTCCTGATGATCTACATTGATCATTGTGCGAGTTTTTGGTGATTTTGCTGAACCGATGATGTTCTTCGTGTTATGTGGTTTTCCTGGTGGTGTACCGTGTTGCGGTTGATCTTGGCGTGATTTCCGGTGGTGTTGCATGTTTTGAGATTTGAATTAGGTCCATGTTATGTCATGTAAATCATTATATTGGCCTGGTGGTTGATCTTTGTATCATGTGTTGCAATTTTGTAATTGTGAGTGGAGAGTTTAGTCGACCTTGTTGTCAAGGTTGATGAATTGTACAAATAGGTGATATTGTCATGTAACTTAGGTATGAAGGTTGTGTCTGCATTATCAGAGAGTGGTGTATCTGCGAACAAGGATTCATATTTTGGTGTAGTGCATTGAGGAGAGATTGGTGTTGTAGAGAAGACAATTGTGCTTAACCGGAACTGTCATCAGGCATTTGGAGATGCTATTATTGGAGTTAATTCCTTTCAGATTGTAGTCCAAATCTTGTTGTAAGTAAGTGAGACTTCCCTAAGGGTTGTAGCCTTCTAGGTAGTGTGCTTGAATGCATGTGCATTCCCCATTGTAATATTTTCACATACTACTGCAGAGTATCATCTTATTGTGGGTAGGTTCCCACCATTTTTTTCCCCCTTAATCGGGTTTTCCACGTCAAAATCTTGGTTTTGTGTGTTGTGTGTTGTGTTATCATCTTGCTTATCTTTGTTATTGGTGTAGTTTATCATATTTGTTTATGTGATTAAGTTTGTAGATTTGGTGAAAAATGATTCATTCAGTTTTCCTTCATTGTTGCTGCTAACAATTGGTATCAAAGCTAGATCCTCCAGAAGAAGCTTAACCACTTGAGGAGATCCGAGATGGCAACTGGAACTAGAGGTGTTATCTATAAGGAGAGTTTGAGATTTGATGGTAGTAACTATGCTATATGGAAGAAATGGATGGAGGTGCACTTGAGATGTCTTGGAGAAGATTACTAGAAGATTAAAAAGAATTCCTATTTTGCTGCTCTAAATGGACTAAATACTACTGATGAGATCAAGAAAGCCAAACATAACATTAGAGAAAAGGAAGCATTGTTGAGTGCCCCGACTGATTCAAAAATGACAAATGTATTGGGACTTCAGACTTCACATGAGATTTGGGAGAAGATTGAGACCCTGTATGAAGGAGATAAACAAGTCAAAGTTGCTAAGTTGTACAATTTCAAAGGAAAATATGAGATGCTGAAGATGGAAGAAGATGAGATCATAAATGCCTTTATGGTTGTAGCATCACAAAATTGCGACCCATGCAATTTTCGACCACATTTGGGTCTTTGCATTTGCGGACAAATCCCTAAGCTTTATCGGAGACCCAAAACATGCTCAGGCCATCATAACTTGCATTTTTCATCATTTTGCATTGCCTTTTGTTGCTGTCTATCCTAAATCAGGGTAGGATAGGGGCATGGCACCCTTGTCCTAGCCCTATTTTGGTCCCCCTTTGGTGCTTCCTTGCATTGGGCTTGTCAATTGTCCTAGCCCTAAAAACCCCTAATTGGCAAGTATATATGGAGCACTTCCCCTCCTATTTGCATAAGAGAAGCGACAGTAGGGTGAACAAGCAAGAGGTCTCCATTATCATTATCAAGCATTCAAGCATTGAGAATTTCAAGTCTCCTTTCAAGGCTAGGTGTTGCATTCAAGACAAGGATTCAACCATTGAAGAGGAGATTTCTATCAATATGCAAGACATCCTATTTCACATATCCATTCAAGAAAATTCATCTACAAAGGTATCAACCTTTCAATTACATCCCCTCCTTGAGGTGGATTTAATTTAGACATTTCCTTTCATTTACTTGCAACATTTTTTAACCACTTAGTTAATTCCAAAATGGGGTTTGACCTAAAGGAAAACCCCCAATCCTAATAACATTTCCCTCTCTTTTGTGTGTGTAGGTTGTAGGTGCGCGACTATAATTGCAGGTTTAGGCTTCATTTTCAAAGATGGAAAAACTTTTCTGCGTGCAAATTTTTTGGACTGTGTGCAACTTACACACGGTCCCTGCAAATTTTTCTCAGATTTGCAGGGAAGCTTTGTCTCGACATTCTACTACTAATTCCTAGTGCATAGCTTCATCCCGCATATCTATGTCAAGATATAATCATTCCGTTGTCATTTCTACACTTAGTCTCAATTTGCTTAATTCAACTAATCTATTACAAAAGAGGGTTAATTTACTTTCCTAATACTTTCCAAATTTAGTGCAGTTCACTTAGTATTCAATCTCTTACCATTGGGGATTGGATCTAGTGAATTCAACCCCTCTTTTGAATGTAATGTGTGAAAAATTGAAGGGAATCCTTTGTGAAAATTTCATCCCTTTTTTATCATCCTTTTTTTTCATGTTACAATAGCTAAGGTGAATGACCTTGTCCTAGGTATCATATGTGCCGATGGAACCCTTGAAGAAGATGACATTGTTGCTAAGGTGTTGAGATCTTTGCCTCCTACTTATAAACATAAGGTAGCTACTATTGATGAGATCCAGAGTGCAACTATAGTGACAAGAGATATGCTAGTTGGAAATATTGTTGCATTTGAGCTGAGCGAATTTGGAGAATAACATGGAAAGTCTGAGACAACATTTAGAGAATCTGTATCCAGTAAGCAGAAGTATGAACTTGAAGAATGCAAAATATCCAGATATGAAAGAGAAAGGAGAGAGATGGAAGAGCAAGAAATATAACTAGATGAGCTTAAAGCATTGATTGCCCAAATATTTCCTAAAGGAGCCAATAAGTATGATGAAAAATTGCCTTTGAAATGTTTCTCTTACAATAAGGTAGGAAATTTTACTTCTAGGTTCCCAAAGAGAATGGATAAGTATGATAGGCATGATAAATTTGATAAGCATGACAAAAATGATAGATATGAGAAGCATGAGAAGTATGATAAGCCTTACAAGTCTAACCAGAAGTATAAGAATAAGAAGAACTACTATTATGTAGTTGATGAAGGTGTTACAGATGAAGAATAAGAAGGAGATGAAGTTGTATTCCTTGCCATTAAGGAAGATGGACCGATACCTATTGATCCCACTAGCTACACTATTGAGGAGAAATATTTAGCAACTAAAGTTGAGGAAAGAGATGAATGGGTAATAGATAGTGGTTGTTCACATCATATGACCGGTGATAAAAGAAAATTTGTGAGTATGGAAAGGTATGATGGTGGAATAGTGAGATTTGGAGATGACAAAGTTTGTGTGAACCATGGTAGAGGTTCTATTTCTTTTGATGGTAAGCATAATATTGATGATGTTTTGTATGTTGAAGGTTTAAAGCATAATCTTTTGAGTTTTGGATAGATGGTTGACAAAGGTTATGATTTACAATTCAAGAATGGTAAACGTAAGATCCTAAATACCTCTCGTATAGAGATTGCATCTAGGACTAAGACTGAAGGTAATATTTTTCATTTGAATGCTGGTGAGAAAAGTTGTTTGATTGATTAGATTGATGAAAGGTGGTTATGGCTTAGGAGAATGTGTCATGTTAACTTTGATTCTATGATTAAGATCAGTTCTATTCAAGCTGTTAGAGATCTACCTAGAATTGTTAAGCCTGCTAATCTAGTGTGTAAAGAATGCCAATTGGGTAAGAAAACAAGAATTTCTTTCAAGAGAAAGCAATGGATTGCTAGATCTTGTGCATACTAACCTGTGTGGACCTACAAATGTTAGAAGTGTGTAGGGAGATAGATATTTTATGTTTCTAATTGATGATTATTCTAGGATGATGTGGGTTGTCTTTTTGAAGGAGAAATATGAAGCATTAGACAAGTTCAAGATATTCAAAGAAAAGGTTGAGACTGAGTCTAGATTGAAGGTGAAATGTCTAAGATCTGACAGAGGTGGAGAATTTTGTTTCGGTGAGTTTGATTAATTCTATGAGAAGCATGGGATTAGAAGACAATTATCTGCTCCTGAAACCCCTCAACAAAATAGAGTTGTTGAAAGGAAAAACATGACTATTTTGGATGTTGCAAGGACTATGTTGATTGAAGAAAATGTTTTGAAGATTTATTGGAGAGAAGCTATTACCACTATTGTTTATACATTTAATCAAGTTCATATCAAAGGTGATACTTGTAAGATTCCTTATGAGTTATGGTTTGGTCATGTTCCTAGTGTGAGATATTTCAGAGTAATTGGTAGCAAATGTTATATCAAGAGAGATGACGACATAGGAAAGTTTGATACAAGAAGTCATGAAGGAATTTTCTTGGGTTATTCTACAAAGAGAAAATCCTACCAGTGCTACAATAAGAGACTAAGAAAGATAGTAGAAAGTGAAAATGTGAAGGTGGATGAGAACCTTGGGAAAGAGATCAGAGTATGTGGATATGATGATGCTCAACACATTGTTCTGAATCCTATTCAGATTGAATAACTGAAGCAGACTGATCCAATAGAGACTGTTAATTCGGATGTTATTGCTGGTGGTGGAGAGGTGCAGGAACCTAAAAAAGTAGAACAATCAAAAGACTCTGTGGTATGTGAGACTGAATGATTCAGAAAAGCAAGTTATTGGAGATAAAAATAAAGGTGTGATGACTAGAAGAAGGCTAGCTGCTGAAGAGGTATGTTTGATTTCTAAAATTGAACCTAAAGATGTTGTTGAAGCTTGCAAAGATGAAAATTGGATGAGAGCCATGGAAGAAGGATTAGTTCAGATTGAGAAGAATAACACATGGGAGCTTGTGCCTAGACCTAAAGATAAGAATGTGATTGGTACTAAATGGGTATTCAGGAATAAATTAAATGAAGCCAGTAAAGTTGTCAGATATAAAGCAAGACTGGTATGCAAAAGATATTTATAGAAAGAAGGAATTGATTATGAGGAGAATTTTGCTCCGGTGGCCAGACTTGAAGTTGTTAGACTATTACTTGCATATGCTGCCTATAAATATTTCAAGGTATATCAGAGGGATGTCAAATCTACCTTTCTGAATGATATGATCTTGAGGAAGAAGTCTAGATTGAGCAACCTGACGGATTTTCATTATCAAATGATAGAGACCTGGTATGTAAATTGAATAAATCTCTTTATGGATTGAAACAAGCCCCTAGAGCCTGATATGCTAGGTTAGATAGGTACTTGTTGAAATTGGGATTTAATAAAAGGACTATTGATAGTAATCTATACTTTAAGATTGAAAATAATAACATCTTGATTGTTGAAGTCTTTCTTGATGATATTATCTCTGGAGGTGATGATGACTTGAGTATGAAGTTTGCTGGTGATATGCAAAAAGAATTTGAGATGTCTATGATAGGTGAGATGAAATTTTTCTTAGGATTGCAGATTTCACAGACTGGAAAAGGTATCTTTATATCTCAAACTAAATATGTGAAGGAATTGTTAAAGAAGTTTGGGTTAGATGACTCCAAACTGGTTGGAACTCCTATGGTGACTGGCTGCAAATTATCTAAGAATGATGAATCTCCAAAAGCTAATCAGAGTTTGCATAGGTCTATGGTTGGTGGACTGCTATATCTTACTCAAACTAGGCTAGATATTATGCATGCTATGTTCATGGTTGCTAGATATCAAGCTGATCCAAAAGAGAATCATGTCACTACTATTAAGAGAATATTTAGATACCTAAAAGGAATTGTGGATTAGGGATTGTGGTATCCGAGCAATGATGATTTCATGTTATGTGCTTACACTGATTCTAATTGGGCTAGTGATGTTGATGACCATAAGAGTACATCTAGTGTTGCTTTCTTTTTGCGTAAGAAATTGGTTTCATGGGCAAGTAAGAAACAAGATTCAGTGTCCTTATTTTCTGCTGAAGCTGAGTACATTGCTGCTGTTGGTAGCTGCACTTAGGTGGTTTGGATGAAGCAAATGCTGAAGGATATCATATTTATCTATGATGAGCCTATTATCATATACTATGATAATTCCAGTGCTATCAACATGTCAAAGAATTCGGTGCAACATTGAAATACTAAACATGTGTCAACCAAATATCATTACTTGAGGGATAAAGTTAGCGAAGAGGAAGTGAAGTTGGAGTATGTGTCTACAAAGGAACAAATGTTGGCATGTTGGCATAATTGATGGAGATGATGGTGTACCGGTAAAGGATTGTTGGTGATGATATATATTGATGGATTGTTGGTGATGATATAATTATGATATGATGCTTGATGATCAGCTATTTGTGTTGTCATTGATGTCAACCATATTTGTCCATGTGTTTTTATGCCATCTAATTCTACTAGTTAAGTCTAACTGGAAATAGATTGAGTTGGAAAGAAAAACTGCCAAGTGACAGTAAACCGATAAGAAGGAACAGAGAAGGAGATGGTTGCGATAGAGATCTGTGTTGAGTCAGGTGTTGCAGTTTGGAATGTGTGCTTATGACATCATATGAGTCTATGACATGAAACACATCATGTTTGGAGAATCAGAAGTCATGTTTGTAATTGACTGTTGTATAATGAGCTAGGGTTTGAAAACCAGTATCAAGATCTTTGACCAGTGATGATTTATGGTTTGGTGGTGATTCTTTTCATGTTCATAAGTTGATGATGATGTGTCAGAATCATTATGAAGATAAGATGTTGTTTTGGTGTGTACAAGGATCAAATTTCTTGGGAAGCAGTGAAGTGCTTAGTAGAATGTGATATGGGTTTGACAACTTATCAGATTGATGTGCGATGATGAGTTATGATCATTCAATGATTGTAATTGTCTTGCAATTTGTTGTAATGATCTATATGATGATATATAATGATTTGTAATGATTCGATATGATCTATGATGTAGATTCATTGTAGGTTAGGGTTTTGTAACCGACCTAATTGTAAAGTCTATTTAGGATGAGTTTGAGAAGGTTGAGTGTGTCGGTGATAAGAGAAGTGTGTGTGTGTGTGTGTTGAACCAGATTGAGAAGTTTGCATGAGAGAAGTAGATTGGAGCTAGCAATGGTCTATTATAGCAAGCTATGAAGTGCCGAGTCTAGATCTTTTATCTGATGTTTCCTAATAGTTGCAACAACATTAAAATCCCTTAACCAGGTAGGTCCTAACAAGTCTAATTGTTAAAATCCCTTAATCATGTAGCTCAACTACATGAGTTTAAATCCTCCAACGAGGTTACTCTTAATAGGGTAAAGCTCCTAACCGAGCTAAGTTGTAAAATCCCTTGACTGGGTGACTCCTAATAGGGTCTTCTCTTAATGGGCGTTGTTGTAAAGCTCCTAACTGGGCTAGGCTCCTAACATGGCGCATTTTGAAAGAATGCAAATATTTTGTTGGATCAATTCTCATCGTAGTTTTTCCCATTTGGGTTTCCACGTGAAAAATCCTTGTGTTCATGTTGTGGATGGATTGTTTAGTTACGCATTTGATGTCTTTACTTAATGATGAACACTTAAGTTGCTACCTGTAATGTTTTGGTAAATCTGCATTAAGTGATTGTTTGATTAGCTACCGGTACTAGCTGTGAACTATTTTGTGAAGTATTGCTCAGATTAGTGAAAGTTTGTAGTTTATTGTTATCACTGAGTCACCCCCCCTCTTAGTGTTAACCAGATCCTTACATTAACAAAAAATTGTTGATATTTTCACTAAGCCTTTGCCTATAGATACATGTGTCTATTTGAGAGACAAGTTAGGGGTATCCACCCCTCCTAATGAGAACTAGATGCATTGAGTTGCATCAATCCGGTGGACTTCACAATCTTATCGCTTTATCCAAATTGATGAGTTGGTGTTGCTCCTCTAGTAGAGTAGTTTGGTTATGTTTTTTAGGGGGAGAGATTCATAAGGATGAGTTTTGGGGAAAGATGCATAGTTTGTATTTTGTCTTTGGCATTGTTGTCAAAGGGGGACAAATGCATGTGAAAAATTCTTTTATCTTCTTGATCTTAAGGGGAGTTTTGTTGGAGATGTTTATTTCTTTGCATTGATTGTTTTTCACATCCATATGTTTCCATCAATGCCAAAGGGGGAGATTGTTGGGCATTGGGGAGATTGTTGGGCATTGCTACTACTAGGATATGTTGTTGTCATTGATGTCAACATATTCCTGCTCTGGTGATTGCAAATTGGTTCATTTTGATTATAGTTTGGTGTATGGAGTATCTTTAGTATCATTATATTCTTTTATTCTGGTGTTGGTGATCTCAAAAGCTTAATTGATCATATCATATGATCTACTTTTGCAGTTTGTTTATCTGATCAGTGCTTTGCAGAGTTCAGTATTTCCTCTGGTATCTTCCATTGTGATCAAATCTAGATCTAATATTTTGGGATATTGTTTGGGATGATCTTGTGTATCTTCATTTCAGATGGTTTGTGATTTGGTTCTCCGTAAGTTATCTTTCTTTGTGGCAGTTGCTGTTGTTTAAGTGTTCTTGAGTTTCAGATGTTGATCCATGAAGATTTGATAAGTGGTGTTGGTGCAGCTATTGTTGATGATTCTAACGTGCCTGCTGGTGTTTCCTAATTGTGTCCTATTTGTCCTAATGATCCACATTGATCGTTGTGCAAGTTTTTTGGTGATTTTTTGAACCAGTGATGTTCTTCGTGTTATGCAGTTTTCCTAGTGGTGTAGCATGTTGCGATTGATCTTGGCATGATTTCCGGTGGCGTTGCATGCTTGGAGATTTGAATTAGGTCCATGTTATGTCATGTAAATCATTATATTAGTCTGGTGGTCTATCTTTGTATCGTGTGTTGTAATTTTGTAATTGTGAGTTGAGGGTTTAGCTGGCCTTGTTGTCAAGGTTGATGAATTGTATAAGTAGGTGATATTATCATGTAACTTAGGTATCAAGGTTGTGTATGCATTATCAGAGAGTGGTGTATATGAAAACAAAGATTCATCTTTTGGTGTAGTGCATTGAGGAGAGATTGGTGTTGGAGAGGAGATAATTGTGCTTAACTGGAAGTATCATCAGGCATTTAGAGATGCTATTATTGCAGTTCATTCCTTCTGGATTGTAGTCTGAATCTTGTTGTAAGTCAGTGAGACTTCCGTAAGGGTTGTAGCCTTCTGGGTCATTATCTTTTGAGCAATGATCTCTAGGAAGTGTTCCTAAATGCATGTGCATTCCCCATTGTAATATTTTCACATACTACTACAGAGTATCATCTTATTGTGGGTAGTTTCCCATCATGGTTTTTCCCTTAACCGAGTTTTCCATGTTAAAATATTGGTGTTGTGTGTTGTGTTATTATCTTTCTTATCTATGTTATTGTTGCAGTTTATCAGATCTATTTTTGTGATTAAGTTTGTAGATCCAATGAAAAATGAGTCACCCCCCCACCTCGCTCTCAGGTTTCCTCCATTGTTGCTGCTAACAAGTGGAAGGAGATATTTTGTAAACATGTTTTATAGTATGAGATAGGATCTTAGAGGTTTTTGGAGAAGATCTTTACCAGTTTAAAGTAAGAAGATTGAAGGAGGATACCTAGGGAAATGGGAGTTTGATTCAACAAGAAGGTTTTTGTTCATCTTGCAGATCCAGGTTCCCTTCTTCCATTCTTTCTTGATGCTTACTTTCATTGTTGTAAATTTGATTGCTCTTGCTTACTTTCATGTTTTTCTTTCAAAAATGGGAGAAGAGGGGGAAATTTTATTTGCATGCATTTTGTATTTTTTCTATGAGAAAATTTAGTGGATAAATGTTGTTTTAAAATATAGATATTTTGTTTAAATCTGAAAGAGGATGGGTTAAATAGTATAAGGGTTTCTTTTCTCATCTTTCTCAAAAAAAGAATTCTCCTTTATTTCAAATTCTGATAAGAAAAATATATATGCCTTGTTTAGCTTTATCAAATAAATGTGTATATTTTACTTTCCTTTTTGATCAATTAATTAGTAGTTTCTTTCAAAAAATATATATATACAAATGTACGTATTATTTAAGTTATATTTGAAAGAAACCCTTCCTTTCTTGTATTCTAAAGGTTTAAAAAAAATAAAAATAAATCTATATATAAAATATCAATTAAAGTAGATTTAATTAATCTAGAAAAAAAATAATAAATAAAATTTCAAAAAAGAAATATTAATAAAATAATTATAAATTAAATCTATATATATACAAATACAAAACTTAAAATAAAATTTATTAAACATTTTTTTAAAAGAAAGTGTGATTTAAATTTAAATTTTAAAAGTGCGGGAGAGGGGGTGGTTCCCCCCCTCTGCCCCCATGCAGTCTACTGCTAGGTTTTTCAGTGTTTTTGAATGGTTCCCCATGTCATTTTTTTCTTCTTCTAGAGGTCTTAGGCAAGGGGACCCTTTGTCTCCTTTCTTGTTTATTATTCTGGAAGAAGCTCTTAGCAGAGCTATTTGAGTGCTAGGGAGAGAGGTCTTTGGAAGGGTATTAGCATTCCACATATGGTTGCTCATCATTCTCATTGTTTATTTACTGATGATACGTTATTGTTTGGTCAGGCCATGATGGGGGAAGCAAAGGTTATTAATAGGATCATTAGGGATTACTCTACTTTCTCCGGTCAGAAGGTAAATATTGCTAAATCTAAGATCTTTTTTCTTATGTTTTTCCTTTGGTGCAATCTAGTATGTCAAATTTTTGGGGTTTTTCTGTTGGTCAATTCCCTTGTAAGTATTTGGGGATTCCATTTTTCACTGGGTCTAAGAAACATAATTTTTGGGAACAAATTTTTGCTTCTATCTCTTCAAGGGTTCTCTCTTGGTCTCATAAATGGCTCTCCTTTTCAGGAAAGATTGTGCTGATTAAGGCTATTTTAAATATGGTTCCTATTTACTTACTATCTATTTTAAAGGCCCCCAAGAAATAAATGGCTGACTTGTAGTCAATTCTGAGGTCTTTTTTGTGGAATGATAATGTTAATAACAGGGCTCAAATCCCTTTGTTAGCTTGGGATAAGGTTTGTTTTCCGAAAGACAAGGGTGGTGCAGGGATTAGGGACCTAAGTAAACAAAATTTGGCTTTAGGTGCTAAGTTAGTTTGGGAGTTATATAAGCAACCCTCATCTAAGTGGGCATCTATTTTATTTGCAAAATACTTAAGAAATTGTCCTAGGGAAGCAATTTTTACTGCCTCCTCGCTCCCTAAGGGGTCTGTAATCTGGAACTTCATGGTCGAATGTAGGTTTGTTATTCTTCCTGGTTTAGCTTGGCTTGTTCATAAAGGTCGAAAAGCTAGATTTTGGGAGGAAGTTTGGAATGGGTTCTTGGCTCTGACTAGTCTGAGAGATTGGTTGCCTCTTATGTCTCTTCTCAAATCTTCTTGGGGTTTATTTGTGGTTGATTATTTTTGTGTGGATTCCTTGGAACTTGTTCTTGTTGCCAGATGGAAATCAGTTGAATCTCTTCCAGTTGATAAAGAGCTCAAATTTGCTTTTGTTGTGGAATTGAGTAAGCATCAATTGCTTTACTCTGAGGCTAACAATGAGCTTATCTGGGTTCATTCTAAATCTAGGGAGTATTCGGTTAAGGATGGATATAATTATTTATTTGCTGACTGCAGGGGGGAAGTTTTGCCCTATTGGTTGTTTTGGCATGTTGCCTGTCTTCCAAAGGAAGAAGCTTTTGCTTGGCTAGCTGTTCAAGATAGAATTCTCATGGGCATGAAGCTAGATAGGCTTGGTATCACTATCATTTTCCCATGTGTCATGTGTGGGGGGTCTCTAGAGTCAGTTGATCATCTTTTTCTTCTTTGTCCTTTTGCTTCTCAATGCTGGTATTGGCTACTCAAGAAATTAAACTGGTCTTCAGCTTTATGTGGGGATCTTCGGTCTCAATTTTTGAGCTAGCCACTATTATGTTCATCTTCTTTGTATGCTTGTGTATGGATAATTTCCCCTTCTATTCTAATTTGGAAAATTTCGCTAGAAAGGAATAACGAAATTTTTAGGAAACATTCTTCCCCATTATTAGATGTACTCTTCTGTATTGAGAAATCCATCTCAAAATCTGATTTGGCCTTTATTTATAAGGGCCTTAGTTCTAAATGTAGTTTTACTTCATGGGATAGTTAGGTCATCAGGCATTGGCTGGTGTTACATTTCCTTCCTATGCAAGGGGACATTTCTAAGAAAAGGTCTCCCCCAATTAATAGAAAAGAAGTATTTTGGTTGCCTCCCCCTCTTTCCAAATATAAATTAAACTTTGATGGGGCTTCTTGAGGCAATCCAGAGAAGTTTTCCATTGGGGTGGTGGTTTCTGATGATAAGTCTAGAATCATCAAAGCTCAGTGTCAGTGTATTCCTGATGGGACAAATAATGTGGCAGAGTTGCATGCTCTATCTGTTGGGCTTGATTTTCTTCTTTCATTATACGTTTCAGATGTGGTGATAGAAGGTGACTCATTAGTTGTCTTTTATGCAATCACGAATCAGTTTTCTAACTCTTGGCATTTAAAATATTGGTTGAATGAGATTCTATTGTAGCTCGAGTTTTTTAATTCTTTCTCTATTTCTCATTGTTATAGAGAAGCTAATATTGTTGTAGATTTCTTGGCAAATAAGGCCTTAAATGAAAATATTCAATCTTTGGTTGATATTGAAGAGAGTTGCGTGACCCCTCATCCTTTAAAGTTTTAATTTTTTTTGTTCTTGTTGCAAACTCTTTTTCTTCGCCTTGACCTTGCATCTTGTTTGGGATTGCTAGCATGATTGCAGCCTAGTGTGATGGTGTATGGGGTCTTTTGGGTCTTGTTTATATCACCACATTATTTCTACATGCTTGCTTGTTATCTTAGCCATGGTGCTGGCCATTGCCTAGATTTTGGGTTATCATGTTGATCTTGATTGTTTATGCAACATTATGTGAGGGTGTAGGGGGCCTTCTTGCTTGTGTTATATTACCATTTGGTTTCAGCTTTCTTTCTTATTAATTTAACACTTTTTGGTGGCTTGGGTTGTGGCTGCTTAGGTCACCATACTGCTCTTGATTGCATTTTTCTTTGTGTTGTACTGATTGATTGAGATTGGGTTGTGGCTGCTTAGGTCACCATACTGCTCTAAATAAGATTACCTAGCTTGTAGCATACCTTGGTAACCCATAATGAAACTCGGTAAACCCTTCAGTTTACTCTATTCTTTGACTATTCACTGATAACCTTCTCGGTGACCTCTCTGTGTCTCTGTAATAGACTTCCTTCATGCATACACACTGCTATCTCATTGCATCTCATACCATATCATGTCTAACCCTAGAATCATGCTGTATATATAGATCTCTTACAGTGGTGATCTAATTCATTGCTTCGATCTTACAAAAAGATTCTTTGAATGAATAACTAAACAAAATATCTCATAGGTTAGATTGGCCTTGTAATCATACACAATCTCCTAATGCAATTCCCAATGCAAAAATGGTTAGATGTGCCTCGATCTTGTAACACATTTTCATGTGCATGTCCAGGTTCAATGTATCTGGTAAAACATTTCACTCGGTGAATATCAACTCGGTGAGTTAAATTTACCACTCAGTAGCCATGAAACTTTACTCGGTAAATAGCTCGGTGAATACTGTGTTCTGTGACTGCTTTCTTCAGTAATCGACTAGACTATTCATACCGACTTCTCTGTGTGTACCGACTACATGATTCGATAATACTAACTGACTAGAATATAGTATGACTTTGGATATGAAACTAATGGCAATTTGATAAGTAGTAACAATCTCCCCTTTTTACATTAGTTGAGATGTTTGACAAAAACTACTTACAAAGTCATAACTCAAAAAACTATATACTTGACAAAATTACTATACTTGACAATATGTACAATAGTCAATAGTATATGTAGATATACTCCCCTTATCATTATCCTATACATAACTCTGAATTTTGCATGTTCGGTTCTGTCCTGTACTTGTGTGCTCTGAATGCTCTATATATTCTGCTCGGTATACTCCCCTTGTATACAATACTCAAAATTGTGTTATCAGTAGAATTACTCCCCCTTTGCTAGGCTTTCCTCTATGTAGTAACATAATATTACTCCCCCTTTTTTGACAAACATTAAAAACTTAATTTGCATCCAGAGGCAGTAACTGATCAAAAATAGTCTTATACTTGGTCTGGGCATTAGTGAGGGCGACTGAGAGTGAGTCCTTGAGACTTTCCATTAATGAGTTCTGTGCTTGAATATTAGATAAGAGTGATATCAAGCCATCAAGAGTGCTTCCCTCTTGTGTAGTTGATAAGCTTGTATCTCGGTCGAGCTGGACTGATGAGAGATGAGGAAGGAATAATGTTTGAAGGGTCATTATATCCATCCTAATTTTATGCTCTTCATTCCTCAGTTCTAACTGTTGAGCCATGAGCTGTTGTAGCTTTTTGTAAAAATTTTGAACTGAATTAGGCTCAGTGGTCAACTTGGATAAGAGATCAGTGATCTCTTTCTCAATTGCATTAGTTTTATTTTTGATGTCTTTAATAAACAAAGAAAATGTACACAATTTCTGGAATAAATAAAGAATGTGCTTGAGTTGAGGGGACAACTCAACAATGAATTTGACAAGGTTTACCTTGCCAACAACAATTGATTTTTGGACTTCCTCTATCATTTTTTCTATGATCTCTTTAGCCTTGAGCTTGCTTAGGTACTCGGATGCATCAACTCCAGATGTTTCAATCTGATTAAGGAGTTCATCCAACTGAATATGGATGGCTGCATCGGTTGACACTGTTGCTGATGGTAGCAATTCTGTGAGCAGTGTCCTAACCTTTTGAAGTACCTTGTTCTTTTTCTGTATGGCCAGTTGCTTCTCCTATTCGACCTTTGCTTTGCATAGTTCACCAAATTTAGTGAGTGCTTTCCCTTTTAATTTGGAAGTGTCGACATTGGGCAACACGATCGGTTTAGATAAGTCAAATTTAAAACCATGCTTTCTCACCTTCTTCTCTTTTCCTTTGGTCTGTGGCACTAAGACAAGTGCTTGTGAGGCTTGCTGTCCCTCGATAGGTTGCTTAGTAGATGCAACACTTTGGACTATTCCTGTAGTAGTTGCAGTGTCTTTGGATGGCTCGGTGCTAGGGGTCTCAGCTGTAATATTTGTTGTGCTTGTCTGTGCTTGAGATGTTTGATCTTTGGTTGTGTCTATTGTAGCTTTAGATTTGTTACTTGTATCTTTTGCAGCTTCAGATTTGTTACCTTTGGTAACTTGTTCGGTGTCCTTAGGAGCTTCGGTTGGGACTGGTGGCTTCACCGGTAGATAAGGCTAAACTTGTTCTAAGACTGATTCACTAGACACAAGTTTTGCATAAGTGGTGCCTTCAATCATTTCCTGCTCCGATGCAGCTTCATCCATTACATCTTCATCAATTTGTATAGTGTCAACTAGGTCTGGACCTTGCTTGGTGACATCAACAATTTCAATTTGAGATTGTTCACCGACATCCTTTTGTTTGAAGATCTTGTGCCACTTGGCCTTAGTCTCATTCTCCACATCAATATATAGCCCATTCATCAATTTTAAGGCTCTTTGTTTCACAAGAAATTTTGAATTGTATGTGATCAGATGATCCTTAATTTTAGCTATGGACATGTCAGGAAATAAATGGACAAGACTTCTTTCTCTTATTTGTCTCTCTGAATCCATTGCATATCTCCACCTGTTATCAATATGTGAGTAGAGTTCACTCAGAAGTGACTTTGCTAGTTCTAATGGTGCTAACCGAAACTTCAGAAGTGTACATATGACAGCTTCTTCAATCTGTCGTTTCTCATCATTATTCCTAGTCTCATACTTAACATATCTAAATCCTGCAAATCCTTCGTATTCTTTAAGATTGGCACAAAAGTTTTCAACACTGTGAATGTTTACCTTTTTTCTCTTCACAATCTAGAATTTGTTTGCATCATCAGACTTTGTATCACTCGACTCTTTTGCCAAAATGAGTCTCCGAGTAGATTTCTTGTAAGTCTTAGTTACCTTAGGAGTGGCAACAGTCTTTTGCTTCTTGCTCGGTGATGTAGCTGATGCTCTGGTGTTGGGTCTCTTTGTTGGTGGAGTCGGCAGGGCCTTTGTGATGTCCTGTTTCTTTCTTTTTAGAACTTTTCCCTTTGGCAACTCTGTGCTCAATGTTATTGCAGCCTCCTATGCTTCTTATTCTTCCTCGGTAATGGCAAGATTGCCTTTGACAGGTGTAGATGAGGATTCTTCTCTGAATTTCTTAGATAAAGCTTTTATCATCTTTGTAGCTTTTCTTGTAGCCTTAGGAACTACAATGCTCATTTTTACTTTCTCCTTCACCTCTTCATAAGTTCCATACCTTAGTTCAGTTGCATGCCTTGGCAATGATAGATAGGCATCAATTTTTTGTTGTGTGATATCATAATCAATTTCATAACCCATTGGTTGTAGCGATTGAATCCTTGGTTCAATAGCATTTACATAGCAATAATTAGTGTTGACTTCAAAACATATATTGTCCTTGTATTTTTCGACTAGCTATGGTGGGATCCTGTACCTGTTGTGCATTTTCTCTTGGAATTTGCTAAAATAATCATCCATGATATCATTAAAGTTATCTCCTAGCTTCTTGATGTAATCATTGATTCGATGGGTGATAGGTCAGTGTAGCTCCCGTACTACTTTACCGACTGAGGGAAAGAACTTCTCAAAATAGAAAAACATACATACAAGTAGTGAACTGAACTTTAGTGTGTTTGCCAAGTTGTTCTTCTTCGGCTTCCTTATTGTGTTCAGGTTCTCAAATAAGTTTTTTAGTAGTACTTCACATAAGTCTACTTTCATTCCCTTCTTACCATTTTGTAGGTCAGGTCCACTGCAGCACATGGTACACTGTTTTCTCTTGCAGATTGGAAAAAATAGTAACCAATAACTCCGATTGCAAATTTTAGTTCAGCATTAGTGACATTATTTAATTTAAGTCCTTGGTAATTAGATTCTACTTCGTTTAGACTGATTAGCTCCTTTTGTGATATCATTTTCTGTGCACGAGCATGATCGTAGATGGGATATCCGGTGATCAGGTGAATTACTTCCTTCATGATCTTGAACGGTTGCTCTTGTAGCCACATGAAATCATCATGTACTTTGCTCAATACAAACTTAACCCATTAGGGTTTGAACACACGAGGATAGACTAGGGCTTTAGTTAATCCCTTGATTCTGATATGTTCAAATTTACTATCCAGTTTGCCATCAGTGCATAGTTCATCATATGTGTTGCTAATCTCTACATGACCGAGTTCCTCAACACGACACTTGGTAAAGAATCTGACATCTTCTACCAATAAGACTCGATCCGGGATGAGTGAAAACACAGTTTTATCATCCGGTTCTGAGGCAACTTTAGGAGTTAGGGAATACTTTAGAGATGGTTTCTCCATATTTTGGACAACTATAGGGTCTTGGATCTTGGGCGCCATGGTAGATCTCGAGTAAAATTTGACAGGTTATCCTTAGGGTTTACAAGTGACTTACTCTTCACACTCGGTAGACACTAGCAATTTGACTAGATCGGAAACCTGCTAAACAGTGTGAATAGATTGATGTAAATACCTCAAAATTCGCTCTGAATGAAGTTTGATCGCTTTGATTCGCTCTGCTCTGCTTCTTGAAAACTTGGGTGAATGATAATGACCGCAAAAACACTTTTAAGTACTCAAAAATACCTTATTGGGCTCCGTACAAGTTAGGTCAAGATATTAAATGCACTCGGTTCACCTTTTACCGATTTACTCCATTTTTTGTTTTCACCGAGTACCCAACTTTGCTTTATTAACTGACTTGACAGGTTTCCTGTATACACCGACTTGACAGGTTTCCTGTATAGTATGCAAATTGACTAATTGCATCTTAACTATGTAGATTTTGAATTCTGTTCATAATAAAATAGGAACTATTATGATTTAACTTTAAAAGAATGCAGTCCCTTCATACCTTTTCTTAACTAATTTGAAATAGGTGCACCTAACTCGGTAGGTAAGGTGCTTTCTTCATCAGACATAATTTCTTTCTTTTTCCAAATCATCTTGAATTTTTCTTTTATCTCCTCAGTGTCTCTTCTCGGTTGATCTCTGCAATCTCTAGCTAAATGTCTAGCTTTGTGACAATGAAAACATGCCATACTGGGATTTCTCCATGATCTTCGGTTGTTCATTCCAAACCTTATAAAACAGTTGGCACTTATATGTCCATATCTTCCACAAAATTCGCACCATATCCTTGTATTGTAATCCCATGGTACTGCTGCATATTGTCGGTAAGGATCTGTGTGAGTTCGGTAACCTCCAGTGTTTGCTCAGTGTGGATACTTCATGTAGTTCTTTTTCTTAAACCAGCACTTCTTGGTACTATGTCCATATCTATTGCAGTTTTTACAAAACCCTTTGAATTTTGCCTTCTGATGGTTGTTAACAGACTTTGTCCTACATTGATTAGGTATGTGACCATATTTATTGCAATTATAACAATATCCATTGGACTTAGAGATATTTGGTTGCTTACCTTTTCTGATCTGGCATATGTTAGCAGTATGACCTTGATTTCCATAGTAGTAGCAAATAGGCTTCTTCCTTCTGATGTTATTCCTTTTTCCAGCTTGTTTTGATGATTCTCCTCTCTCGGTAGTATGAATTCCTTTCTCGATAGAGTATTTTCCTTTGTAACCGAGTCCTCCATCTTTGTAGAGTTTTCTTGTATTCAATTGCTCATCCAACATCTTTGATGCTTCATAACTTTTCTCCAATGATTCTTTGGATTTCTTTTTTCTTTCAAGTTCACCAGTCAACCTTGATACTTCAAGTTTCAATAATTTATTTTCATCATTCTTCAAAATTGCTTCATGATGTGCATAACCTAGTTGATTTGTCATATTTTGTTCAATACTAGTTAACCTTATGATTTCATCATCCTTATCAGATACTAGAGCTTCAATTTGTTGTTTCTCTCTTTGTAGATCTCTTACTTTATCCTCAACTATCCTTAATGCATCTAGATTTTCAGTCATTTGTGTACTGAAATGTTCATGCTCTCTTTTCATTGCTTTTAGTTGATCAGCCAATGCTTTGTTCTTTTCTTTCATCATTCCAATCATTTCTTTAGTCTCTTCAGATATACTATTCTCAGATGATGTCTCGATTTGTTCCACTAGCTCTTGAGAATCCTACAAGTCATCAGATAATCTTCTCCTTACTTTCAAATATTTTTGCATTTGCCAATACATGTCTGCTATCACTTGATTTGCATTATCCAGCTCTTCTTGAAGATGCACAATCCTTCAAGATTGTTTGTAGCCTTCCATTGCTAAGATCTTTCTCTTTGGGTAATTAAACCCTTTTCCAAGATTTAAGCTCTGATACCAATTGTTAGGCCCAATATAGAAAGCTAATGTATTGAGAGGGGAGGGGTGAATCAGTACTCCAAAACTTTTCCTTGATAATAACCTTACTATTATGCATAAACAGAATAGTGCAGTAACATAAAATAAAACTATAATCAATAGATAACAATCATACATGATTCACTCCATAACACATATATTTTGGTCACGCAGAAACTCTTGGTTAGAGAGAAAAACTATGGTGGGGATGGCACCCACAACTTCACTACTACAATAATAAAGAATGCTCAGTTAGAGCTACATTTAGCTATTTCTGATAGCTTACCCTGTTAGGAGTATTAAGATCAGTTAGATCTACCTTACTAAAGGATTTTTACAACACTATATAAGTGTAGCACCTGGTTAAAGGATTTACAATTTATAGACTTGGTTAGAGTCTTTTACCCTGTTAAAGGTTTCTCTTACAACTTCAAAATATTACAATATAATCATTACAAATATCTACAACTTTACATCTGAAATGCAAAAGCAGATTCTATGTGCTCTGAATAAGATTACCTAGCTTGTAGCATACCTCAGCAACCCATAATGAAACTCGGTAAACCCTTCTGTTTACTTTGTTCTTCGACTATTCACTGATAACCTTCTTGATGACCTCTCTGTGTCTCTATAACAGTCTTCCTTCATGCATACACACTTCTATCTCATTGCATCTCATACCATATCATGTCTAACCCTAGAATCATGTTGTATAAATAGATCTCTTACAGCGGTGATCTGATTCATTGCTTTGATCTTACAAAAAGATTCTTTGAATGAATAACTAAACAAAATATCTCATAGGTTAGATTGGCCTTGTAATCATACACAATCTCCTAATGCAATTCCCAATGCAAAAATGGTTAGATGTGCCTCAATCTTGTAACACGTTTTCATGTGCATGTCCAAGTTCAATGTATCTAGTAAAATGTTTCACTCGGTGAATATCAACTTGGTGAGTTAACTTTACCACTTGGTAGCCATGAAACTTTACTCGATAAACAACTCAGTGAATACTGTGTTTTGTGAATGCTTTCTTCAGTAACCGACTAGACTATTCATACTGACTTCTCTGTGTGTACCGACTGCATGATTCGGTAATACTAACCGACTAGAATATAGTATGACTTTGGATATGAAACTAATGGTAATTTGATAAGTAGTAACATTAACTTCCTTCTTGATTTGTTGAAGGTGGTAATGTCTTTCCCAAGTGTAGTTGTGCTTCTTCAAGTTGTGGTTCCAGTGGATTAGAATGAGGGGACTTCTTAGCCTTTGTCCCCTCCCGAGGAGAGTTCCAATACTTGGTTTCTACACTCATGATGTTTCAGACTCACCTTCTCATAGTCTTTGTATTGGCTTCACATATTTTGTGGCCTAGGATTTTTTGTTGTAAATGGCTCTGTTGGCCCTTATGGTTTCGTTGGGGATTGTAGCGTCCTAAAATTGTGACACTTGCAATTTTGACCGCATTTGGGTCTTCACGATGGCGATACAACACGAAACCTGAATGGAGACCCCGAAACTTGTTCATGACATCAAAAACTGCATTTTTCAGCACCCTGGCCTGATCCTCCTTGCACCCTGCAGTCCCTAGAGGTGGGACAATGGCGTCCAGCGCCCTGGTCCCCCAGGACCATGGTGCCCAGCGCCCTGGTCCCTGGCCCTATTTTGGGCCCGGTCTCCTATGGGGCTTCGGGTCTTTATGTTTGCAATTTGGAAAATAGCACTTCCTGGTCGGCTCAAGGTTGGAAAAATCAGTCTTTTAACCCTAATTGACAAGTATGTAAACTACATTTCCTCTCCCATTTTGAGGAGAAAGGACATATGTGTACAAGACGTGGAAACGATATTCAAACATTCAAGCATTCAAGCATTCAAGCATTCAAGCATTCCTTCAAGCAATTGATCATTCTAAGTCTCCATTCAAGGCTAAGTGTTGCATTCAAGACAAGGATTCAACCATTGAAGAGGAGATCACATGTCACATACAACATACAACATACAACAACATCTACACCTTCACATGTAAGAATACAAACATTCTTACAACAAGGTACTAGTACTTGTTTTACATTACAATCATTTACATTTACAGCAATTTCTCATTTCTTGGTTAATTCCAAAACTAGGGTTTGACCTAAAGGCAAACCCCTCATCCCTAACCCCCAATCGTCCTCTCTTTTCTGTGTGTAGGTTGCAGGTACGCGACTGTAATTGAAGATCTGGAATCCTTGTGCAGAGATGAACAGATCCCCCTTCGTTTCGCGGATTTTTCGGAGGACCGTGTGCACGTCAGGCGCCATCGTCCCGTCAACTTTCACTCAAATTTGTAGAACAGCACCGTCTTGACATTTTACTGCTAATTCCAGGTCCGCAGCTTCATCCCATATCCCTATCTCTATTTATAAGTGAATCTTTCTTGCTTTACATGCATTCCTAGTTCAATCATTCTTTCTACATCCTTTACAAAAGAGGGTATCCTTGCTATCACAACCCTTGAAACTCATATAGAATCCAATCTTCCATTGCGTGGGATTGGATCTTGTGGGTTTCAACCCCTCTTTTGAATGTAAAGTCCCTCCTAAGTGAAAACCATCAACCCTAGTGACTCTCCCTTCTCTCTCCTTGGAGTTGGGGAGGGGAGAACGACTAGGGTTCAATTTTTCCGCTTTACATTTTGGTGAACCCAACGTGAACATCCTCATTCTGATTTTTCATGGTTAGATCTGAAAATTTTGCTTTCCTAATTATATTTCCATGTTTGATCTTTTGCAAATTTTAGAGGTTGATTGCATAAAAACCCTAAAATTTTCTTTTTAAGTAATTAAACTTGTGAAATGTTTAATTGTTAATGCTTGTTTCAGATCTACCCTTCTATTGCAAATTGCCAATTCATATTTGTGCTTTAATTCTGAAAATTAAGTGGTTAAATGTCAAAACCCTAATTTTTAAGACCTTCTTGATTCAACCTTTGACTGATAATTTCACTAATCAAAACACTTCCAAATCGGTTGTAACTTTGGGTTCCGCAATAAAATCACAATATCTTTCATCCCTGAAAATTTGGAAAAAAGTTGCGAGGACCATGTGCACCCCGAGCGCCATCGTCCCCGACATTTTTTCTGAAATTTCGGGAGCTAGATCTTACTATATTTTTCTGCTAAAATCCAGAATTTTGGCTGATTTTATCAATTTTAACACCTTCAAAATTAAAGTCAAAGTTGGTCTAGTGATTGCTTGGATAAAGGCTTCTAATCATTCAAAAATTGTTGAAAATTGAAATTCCTATCAAAATTGTGTTTCTTACAGTCCTAAATCTGAAAAGTGTGTTAGCATTCATTCGAAATTTCAGTGTTTTATTCAAATTTTTGCAGTTTGTGACTTTTGAAATTAAGTGTTTAATTGCAACAACCTTGATTTCCACTTTCAAATTCGAATTTTGCATGAAATTGAGTCAATTGTTAATTTTCAAAACTTGCATTGCTTTCAGCATTCTCTCTAAAATCATAAAATTCAAAGTTTTCAGTTTCCCTCTCTTTTTCAAAATTCAAATTTTGCATTTTTCAACAATCTGGGTAGGGTTCAATTTTGAGATTGCAACTTTAATTTGGCCTATCTACAGATCGTAAAATCACTCAATTTTTTCAGGTTAGTTGTAAAATCATCATAACTTTCATCCCTGCAAATTTTGAAAAAAGTTGCGAGGACCGTGTGCACCCCGAGCGCCATGGTCCCAGACATTTTTTCTGAAATTTCGGGAGATTGTCCTGATTGTATTTAACAGCTTAAATCGAGAAGATTGGTTGATTTTACTGAAATTTGCTACCTCTAAAATTCAAAATCTTCTCTCTTTCTTTAGTGCATGAGTTTTACAACAATAAGTCCTACTTACACTATTCCCGTTAGACGAAACCTTAGAATTAAGTCTTTCCAAGGTGTAACTACCAAGGAGATGGAACCTAATTTGAATGGCCTTTTTAACGAGGACATGGGTAATTCCTCTAATCCTCTTAATGATGAAGAAGCTCTCCATGAGGTTTCTGTAGAGCAACTTTCAAAATTGGTTAACCAATTTGATGATTTTCGACAATGGATGTCTCAAGAATACCCTGATAGTCAAGCTCTTCCTTTAATTGAGGGTCTAAAACGTATGGTTCAAAGTGATAAGAATGGAATTGATATTTTGTGTGGTATTGCACACATTGTGGATTCGAATGTGATGCCTATGAAAAGTTGTGCTGAAACCTTAGGTTATACACAACCTCCTACTCAAGTTAATCATTCTATTCCTTTGACGACTTCTATTGCCAGTATACCTACTTTTACATCAAACATAATGACTACTTCAATACAAGACATTCCTCCTATGATCACTAGTCATGGGGGCAATCCCTCTTCTTCAGGCAACCCTCTTCCTTCATTCAATCTGACTTCTTCATTCATTCCTTCAATAAGTGTTCCTATTATATCACCACAAATGAACATGACACAAGGGGGCAATTCGTTTTCCATTCCTCCTTGTAGTGTTCCTCCTGTCCAATCATCTCCTATGACTAACTATCATAGTGTCCCACCACCTTACTCTCTACCTTCTTTCAATAACATAACACCTCCATCACAATCTAGCACGTCTAATATGAACTCTTCGACTAAAGTGACCATTAACAATCTTGCACAAACTGTCTCTTCTTTATAGCAACAAATTGCCTCTATGAATCAATCTAAGTTTTGTGTGCCCACATTTGATGTTGCAAGCCCACTTTCTCTTGATATTGTTCGAGCTATTCCCCCTAAACATGTTGAAATTCTGCATTTGGAGCTTTATAATGGTAAGGGTGATCCTCTAACACATGTTAAGACTTTTCAAACAATATGTACTAATTTTGCTTATGACCAAAGGTTGCTTGCAAAACTATTTACTAGAACATTAAGAGATAAAGCCCTACAATGGTATTGCTCGTTGCCTTCTTATTCTATTACTTCTTTCGAACAACTTGCAAATGTTTTTATTCAACAATTTCAAAACAATATAAGTCCTAAAGTTACTTTGATTGATTTAATGCATTGTAAACAAGGTGTTAAAGAAAAAGTGACTGATTTCATTGGTAGATATAAGCATTTGTATGCTCAAATTTCTTTTCCAGTGCCTGACAATGATATTCAAAGAATCTTTATTTCTAATTTACAAAAAGACATTAGAGAAAAACTCCTATTTTCTGAGTTTACTTCTTTCCAACAGTTGTGCGCAACTCTTCACAATTATCAACTGACTGTGAGTCAAATGGAACAATCACATCCTATGACTCCGAGTGATAAGGGTGATAGTAGTCAACAACCATTTGGGAAGTTTAAACCAAACAAAGAGTCCATTAAATTCAATGAACACATCATCAACAACAATGTGAATGCAGCATCAGGTGTGCCTCCTATTTCTAATTTTTTCAAGAAAGAAAGAAAGTTTACTCCTTTGAATGAATCATTGCATAGTATTATGAATAAGTTATTGGAACAAAATGTGCTTACTCTTCCTCCTATAAGGAAAATAGATCCTGCAAAGATTAATTCACCCTATTTTGATAACAAATCCTTTTGTCAATTTCATCGTCAGCCTGGGCATGATACTGAAAAATGTTTTGCTTTAAAGGGTAAAATTCAAGATTTGATTGATAATAATACTATTTCTGTTTCTGGAGTGAATGATAAAGGCAATACATCTGTAGCTCCTCCTAACCAAAATCTTCATATTTTTACTGATCCATTACCTTCTCATACCTCTAATGCGATCGATACTACTGATTCCTCTGTCTCACCTGATGATCTTGTGTCTATGAGTCCAAATGTGATTAACTTTGTGGAGCAGCAGAAAATCCCTAAAGAACTTTCCATCACCTTTGATTCTAGTGAAACTATCAGGGTACCTGATGGTCCTTTATATATAGTTGCAAAAGTAAAAAATACACCTTGCCATGGAGTGCTTATTGATCCTTCTTGCATGGTTAATGTCATTACTGAAGAATTCCTTTTTACTTTGCAATTGAATCAAGTGATCTATGACGAAACAGATGTGATTGTGAAATTATTTGATGCATTTTCTTCTCCTGCAATTGGTTCTATTACATTACCTATTGAGGTCCATAACAAATCCCTTGATGTGAGCTTTGCTATTATTCCTTCATCCGAACAATTTCGTGTGAAGCTTGGCTATCCTTGGCTATCTTCCATGAAAGCTATTTCTTCTCCTATTCACAAGTGTTTGAAATTTCCCCATAATGGTGAAGTTGTTACTATCAATCATAGTCTCTTTAAACCAGCTGAAAGAACTTCTAGCGTTCCTCTTGATTATTTTTGGCCTAAACAATTCCAACCCCTTCCTCCGCGAAGTGATCATCTTTTCAAATCTTATCAAAAGTGGAAGAAAGATATGATCCTATCTCTAAGTGAACCTAGAACACCCAAACTTGACATTCCTATCGTTCTTGAGAAGGAAGTTCTTCCTTTAAAAGATAAAACTAATGTCTTTCCTCAAGAAGATTCCCAACCCATCCCTATGGATGTGACTATGCCTATGATTAATAAACTTCCTAAAAGTAGACCTATCCCTCCTCGTCATGATGGACTTGGTCTCCTTCCTAAACCAAATATTCCTCCCTTATATGGAGCAGTTCCTCCTCCTTCCTCTTATGGAGAGAAGAGACCTTCCTCTTCTCCTATTTTTCAACCTAAGAGACCACAACCTAAACACCCAAGTGATAAGGATGAGAACATTCCTCCTCCTCAATCTTTTCAACTTCCTACTAAGACTAGACGAAATCGTTCTGCACGTGAACGCCGGCGAAAGTTTTGTCTTAGAGCTCAAACTTTGCAATCCCCAAAAACACCTTCAACTAATATTATTCCATTTTCTCCTCAGCCGACGATTGAGCCGAAATCTCCTAAACATAAGATGCATGATGGTCTTGATCCTGTGCGAGTTAAAGACCCTATTTTTATAAATCTTGATGACGATATAGATGAAAATGTTACTTCTCTTGCTTCTGATAGTGAATATGAACTTGTTGATGTTGATAACCATTTATCTAACGAATTTTCTAAAGCACTTATCCTAGCTCCTAGACAAGAACAACGTGGCTTGGAACATGAACATAGCCCTTGTTTGGATCTTGTGATAGCTCCATCTGCTGTGTTGGATGTTCCTCCTCTAGCGTGTTCCCTACCTTCCCGAAACATTGATCAGCAAGATCGGGGGGTAGATGACGTGCTAGACTACTTTCATTAGCATAGCAAATTCTCTCCTCCTCTCTTTCTTTTGTTACTTCTTCTATGTGTTATTCTCATTCTTCTATTTGTTGTCCTTAGTGTTGTCTACTTGAGGACGATGCAAAACATTGAGATCTCTTTTGGTCTCTCTCATGTTGACTCAAAATACACATGTGTTCCCTTCTTCTAGGTGACCTTCCTTGATTGGGGAATGAAGAACAATTATGCATACATACATATGATATACATGACTTATCATACAGCATACTGACCCTGAGGAAAGCGAAGTCACCTTGTGCTTTGTGTTTTGTGTCTATTATCCTTGGGATTATCTCACACTTGGGGGCTAAATCCTTGCGATAACGTGCTCCTTTCTCATCTCTTATATGTATCACTACCTTAAAGCAATCACCCCCGGTGAGGCGTGTGTGATCGCTTTAACGTAGGGGGGCATACATCCCATCCATATCTTTTCAAGATACTTGAAAATTTCTTGACAAATTTAGCTTTGCCTTGAAAATTTTTGATATCTTTCTTGCATGACTCATATTGAGGGAACCTTACTACTGACAGTCATGGTTCTCCCTCGTGATCTTCCCTTTTACTTTGTCAATCGAAGTCGTAAGATCCTTAGTCCACTGGGGGCTTGGTGTATCTTGCCTCCTTGACGTGGTGAAAGTTTTTCAATGTTGTTTCCTTGTACTTTACCTGAAGTATGAGCGTACGCTTATACTCTTGCTAAAGTGGGGGCTAAATGTAGCGTCCTAAAATTGTGACACTTGCAATTTCGACTGCATTTGGGTCTTCACGATGGTGATGCAACACGGAACCTGAATGGAGACCCCGAAACTTGTTCATGACATCAAAAACTGCATTTTTCAGCACCCTAGCCTGATCCTCCTTGCACCCTGCTGTCCCTGGAGGTGGGACCATGGCACCCAGCGCCCTGGTCCTTCAGGACTAGGGCACCCAGTGCCCTGGTCCCCCAGGACCATGGCGCCCATTGCCCTGGTCCCTGGCCCTATTTTGGGCCCGGTCTCCTATGGGGCTTCGGGTCTTTATGTTTGCAATTTGGAAAATAGCACTTCCTGGTCGGCTCAAGGTCGGAAAAATCAATCTTTTAACCCTAATTGACAAATATATAAACTAAATTTCCTCTCCCATTTTGAGGAGAAAGGACATATGTGTACAAGACGTGGAAACGATAGTCAAACATTCAAGCATTCAAGCATTCAAGCATTCCTTCAAGCAATTGATAATTCTAAGTCTCCATTCAAGGCTAAGTGTTGCATTCAAGACAAGGATTCAACCATTGAAGAGGAGATCACATGTCACATACAACATACAACATACAACAACATCTACACCTTCGCATGTAAGAATACAAACATTCTTACAACAAGGTACTAGTACCTGTTTTACATTACAATCATTTACATTTACAGCAATTTCTCATTTCTTGGTTAATTCCAAAACCGGGGTTTGACCTAAAGGCAAACCCCTCATCCCTAACCCCCAATCGTCCTCTCTTTTCTGTGTGTAGGTTGCAGGTACGCGGCTATAATTGAAGATCTGGAATCCTAGTGCAGAGATGAACAGATCCCCCTTCGTTTCGCGGATTTTTCGGAGGACCGTGTGCACGCCGGGCGCCATCATCCCGTCAGCTTTCGCTCAAATTTGCAGAACAGCACCGTCTCGACATTTTACTGCTAATTCCAGGTCCGCAGCTTCATCCCATATCCCTATCTCTGTTTATAAGAGAATCTTTCTTTCTTTACATGCATTCCTAGTTCAATCATTCTTTCTACATTCTTTACAAAAGAGGGTATCCTTGCTATCACAACCCTTGAAACTCATATAGAATCCAATCTTGCATTGCGTGGGATTGGATCTTGTGGGTTTCAACCCCTCTTTTGAATGTAAAGTCCCTCCTAAGTGAAAACCATCAACCCTAGTGACTCTCCCTTCTCTCTCCTTGGAGTTGGGGAGGGGAGAACGACTAGGGTTCGATTTTTCCGCTTTACAGGGATATTTTGGGGCTGGTTGGTTTTTTTCTTTGCATCTTCGACTATAACTGGCTGTACTATTTTCCCATTGGGATTTTATGAGCTAGACCAGAGGTTTTCTTTGCCTGGTTCTTTCCTATCGGTGCTCTTTGAACCAGGTTGTATAAAAATTATAAATATTAATAAAATTAGTGGTTCTCCACTTTTATTGACAAAAAAAAATAATTAAAATTTATTATACTATTAAAAAGTTATTTATGTTTTGAGTTTATTAAAAAAAATATTTTATTGAAATTAAATTATATTTTAGAGTTTATAAATTAAAATATATATTAAGTTATTCAAATTTATTTGTATTATTAAAATTAATTTGTACATTTGATAATTAAAGGATATTTATATCATTAGAATTAATTTATAATTAAAGTATTATAAAGAATTTTAATAGTTGAAATTTGTTACATTTATAATCTAAGTATTTTTTTTTTTAAAACAAAAGTGGCAAGCCATTGATATATATATTAATAAGAAAACTGATTCAAGAGCTCAATAAGGAAAGAACCGGAAAGAAAACCCTATATCCTTGCTTAGATACAGTGAAGAAGAAGCAAAGGAGGCTCTTTTTCATCAAGTATCAGTAGTTAGTGTCAAATAAATTCTAGTAGTAAATAGATTCCCTTCAAGACATTCAATACATTTCGAATATCTAAGTTCTTTATTTTTTGGACAATGAAAATACCTTTTCGGTATACTTCAATTAGTGCAAGTATTAAAGATTAAAGGAATTTACCTCCCACGTAAATGTGTTTAGTTACCTTTTTATGTATTTCAAGAAATATGAATTAATGTTTAGTTAAAGCTTGCCTCTTAATCAAGCAAATGAGTTATCAAGAAACCTATCCCATTATCACTTAGAAAATTAAACAATAATTTTAATTGAAGTAAATTTTAGGAGAAAACATTAGCTCTCTTCTATGAATTTGAAATTGATAAGGTTATCATTTGTAGGAAATATCTAAAGCTAAATTTAATGTTACTTCAAGTGGAAGGAATAGTTAGTTTATCTCTTTATAATTTTGCAAAGGATTTGACATTAGTCCAAGAGCAACTAGAAGTAGATTGATTAGAATTATTTATTAGGAGCCTTATTATTATTTACATTGGTTAACTAGAAAGTATTTAGACTCTCTTCTAATCTTATTTTCAAACAACTAGTAAATTTAAAGATAATGTGGTTATCAAGCTTATTGTTAATAGTTTTTCCCCTTCAAACAAGTAAGTATTAAATTCATTTCCAAAGTTATGTTATTTAATAATTTAAGTTTTCTTTCAAGCAATTTAATGCCTTTCAAGTAATAAGATTTATATTTAGAAGTATAATAGTTTTTGTTTCAAAGCAATTAGTATCTTACAAATAATTCAAATCATTTTCATAAGCTATCTCTTACAACTATCATAGTTTTCAAGAAATTAGTACTTTTATATATTTAGTTCAATTGTTAGAGTTTTAAATATTATCATAGTTTTCCTTCAATGAATTGATTTGTAAATGTTCCTTTCAAAATTACATAAAATCAAAATTTTAGTTAAAATTCAAGCAATAATTCCTTGCATACTTTAATTTTCATAGTTGTATTAGTATATTGCTTTACTTAAGCTTTCATGAATTTACAGTTGAATTCTTAGTTAGACAACTAAACAAGAGGAGTTGAAACCAAAAACCTTAGCAATGTTCAGTATCTATGGTGCCTGTGGGTCACACTTACAAATATTGTCATCGTGTTGAACTACTGGACTTAACACCTAATAAAGTTGGAACAACGACATCTGTGACATTGTCCCTATAAACTGCCAAGGAGAAATAAGGGTCATTTGGAAGTGAAATCCAAGGGGCAAGTAATCTCCCTTGGATCAATAATCTAAAAAGAAATTTTAAATGATTATCATCTATTTAGTTAAACTTTAGAAAACCCCATTAGGGTTTGGTTGTGTGTGATGATTTTGGAAATTTATTTATCTTGATAGAAATTCAACATATGATAATAGGTCAAGGGTGATGAAAATAATAGGAAATAGGACTTAGTTGTTTTAGGCCACAAGCATAAGGCCACCTCAAACCTTTTTTCTATAGAGCTACCGTCATGGGTAGCAACTACCAAGAAAAAATCTAGGACATTGATCCTAGAAAGGGTTGCATAACCACCAAAAAGTTTACATTAAACCATAGTTAGAAACCAAAACTACATACTTTACGCCTTGATCTCGTATCGAAACAGATATGCAGATAGTCTAGGGATGAAGTTGTCCCTAGCACTCAAACATTCGAGGATGGGGATTAGCTTTTGGTTAAGGGTGGGTTGATGGATTTTGAAGCTCCATTGTCCTTCAATCAAGGGTCTAGATAATACTAATTGAAAGATTAAAATTAATTCAATGCATACTTGAAAGGAATCCTATATGGATTTGCTTGACTTCCCAAGGCTTTACGTCAAATTATGAGGCATAACTCAAGCTTGTTTATATAAATATTTTCATATACTCTTAAGGAAAATAACCTCGGTACACTCCTAGTGGGGGAGTGTAGTCTTTAAAAAGTGACTTAGGACCCAGATGGTCTTGACGAGTCTAATTCTTTGGCCAAAGAATGTCCTATTCCTTATGAATAGATGCCTACCCTGTTTGGGTAGATTCCTATCCTGAATTGGATAGATGAAACTCCCTATCCTATATGGATAGATGCCTAACATGTAAGGTAAGATGCCTATCCCAATTGGATGGATGCCTATATAGTTTGGATAGAAGTACCTAAGTATGCGATTGATGTTGGTATTTTGGTATGGTTTTGTCATTGATGTCAACACCTACTAAATACACCTACTTTGGAGATCCAGCAACATTCACCAACAAGCAGTAATCTATGCAACAGTTACCGTTATATGATTAACCAGTAGGATATAATGTTCACTAGTACCTGGAATGACATGGAAGACACTTGGTAATGTCAAAGACATCATGTGGACACTTTATTTTGAAGTAATAATTATTGGTACATTCATATTTGCATATTTGCTTTTACCGGCAAATAGGTCCAGGTTATCTAGGGTTACATCGACAGGTTTATCTTTTCCAGATCAGCATGGCACGCTATGGAGATGATTTATTATTGTTGTAAATGCATTAAGCCGACATGATTAATCGGTTATTGCATCGGATATTATATTATTTGTAAAATGTTTTTATTG
Source organism: Cryptomeria japonica (assembly GCF_030272615.1). Classification (NCBI taxonomy): domain Eukaryota; kingdom Viridiplantae; phylum Streptophyta; class Pinopsida; order Cupressales; family Cupressaceae; genus Cryptomeria; species Cryptomeria japonica. The sequence continues at coordinate 389,119,210 of NC_081414.1, read as the reverse complement.
TAATATCTTGTAGAGCCGACCTACTAAAATTGGTCTTAGGGTATGGTATAAATGTAAGATCTTATTTGTAAGATCAAGTGTGGAATGCAATAAAGATTCAAGTGAAAGTATATGCGAGATAAAGAAGAGGCATACACGAAGACATCATTTGAAGGTGAAATTAGGTTTTTGTAGAATCATATCAGCATTACACCGGTACTGAATTCAGCATATGAAGATGCGATTTTGTGCAGTACACTCTTATTGGATTTAACCATCCAACCGTAGTCAGTGTGACTCCCATTTGTGATTGAGGAGTGAGCTCTAGGTTGTTGGCCTTTCTGCATGTGCAGACCCCTTTTTGTACACTTACCATCTACAGTAGTATCATTTGATTGTGGGTAAGGTTTCCCACCATGGTTTTTCCCCTTACAAGGTTTCCACGTACAAATATTGGTGTCATGTGTTGTAGATGACTTTGTGTTTATGTTTCATGCATTAATTCTTACCGGTATAGCAATTTACTGTTAACACTGTCTACCGACATACTAAACTGGTTTACCGGTATTAAGTATTAAGTTGGTTAATAAGTTTTTAATTTGAATTTATTAGACAACTAATTCACTCCCCCCCCCCCCCCTCTCAGTTATCTTCGAGACCTAATAATTGAATCAAACACAAGTAAGATTAGATAAATAGATAAATAATTAATTGGAATTTTTGGGTTAAGCTAAGTGGGCCATTACATGAAATCATGACAATTATACTCCATCTACTCTTGCAAGGTGTTTGACAAATGGGAGAATGTTGGAAAAAATGGTTCCTCAACCTTGCAATTATAACAAGTTAATATATTGACTATGTAGAGTTGCAAGAGAGTATCTCTCTTATAGGGTCTAGGAGGATGAACTCTTTAGTGGGGGGTCTAGGGCCCACATGCCCTAGTGGGCGTCTAGGGGAAGTGCCCCTAAAAGACACATTTGATATATAAGTTTGTATCACAAATCTATATCATTCGTCATGAGGTCATAGATGTGATGGTAGATATTATGTTGGTTTTGCTTGCCCTACAAGGAAACCCTATTTTATGGGGTTATTGTATTATGGATGGATATTATTATGTATTTTGAGAGTCTACTAGCTTTTTTATTGCCTCTATATCTCTAGCTAGTGATACTCTTGTGAAATCATGCTCTACTAGTTGTAAAGGGGAATATTTGATTTGACAATTTACAACATAGAACGAGAAATTACCAAATCAATTTTCACTTTTGGGGGAGGAATTCCTTTACATTCAAAAGAGGGGAGGAATCCACTAGATTCAGTCACAAATTAGATAAGGATTGAATACTATGTGGATTGATTGATTATGATGTGTTTTTCCCTCTTTTGTAAGTTGAAATGTTGATTTAGGGTAACATGCTGAAATTGAAGACAAAAATGAGAAAATAATGAGCTACAGGTTCAAAATTTTGTCGTGCACCTAGATTTGAGTAATATAAGCCGATTTAGATTTGCCCTATGAAAATGCCCAGAAAAAGTAGGGACCACGACGTAGCAACACGATCCTCTGAATTTTTCGTACACCAAAAAGAGTTGTTTTGTCTTTGTGTTTGAAGCTTATTCTGAGAAGCACAACTACACACCTATTTCCTGCACATAGAAAGAAAGATAAATAGGTTGGGAATAGGGGCTCTCCTTAGGTCAAACCCTAGTTTTGGAATTAACCATGAAATTGAGCTAAATGTAGTTGAAATGACTGAAAGGAAAGGTTCTCATTTTGAGGAAGATGTTGAATTATGACTGAAAATTGAATGATTATATGTCATGAAGTTTTTCTTGCCTCCACATGGAATTAGGGTTTCGTGAATTAGGATGTAGATCTCCACTTCAATGTTTGAATCTTGAATTTATTGCTGCTCCAAGGATTGAAGGAAGACTAAAGATGCTCAATTGCTCTTGAATGCTTGAATGCTAGCTCATGTGATTGATGGATGCTTCTGGATGTTCAAATGAGATGGGAAATCCTCTTTATATACTTGCATGTTGGGTTAATTGACTAATTTTCTAACATGAGTTGACACGGAGAGGGAAATCTTGCTCAAATTTGAAATGGGGAAAAAGGGTTTTGAGAGGCCCCATTTTAGGGAGGACCATGGTGCCATGCATTATTCCTTGTGAGGACCAGGGTGCCATGCCTTGGTCTTGCCCTATTTTAGGCCAGGGTCAAGGTGTATGACAAGAGAAAAATCAAATTTTTTGGCATTTGTGATGCACATGAGCATAATCAGGTCTTCAATCAGGCCAAGGAGTGCAAACACTAAGGTGAAGACCCAAATATGGTTGAAATTGCAAGGGGTGCAATTTTAGGACGTTGCACTAGCATACTATTATTATATTTTGAATAATATATTGGGAAACTTTTGGAGTGTGGGTTTTTTTTCTCTTGAAAGGACTTCACCACATAAATCAATGTGTTATGGTATGTATGATATTTATATTTATATATATACTTTTTGTAACTTTTGTAAAGATCTAAAATGATTTTTATTATGCCCCTCTCAAGATTAGTGTAGGAAGTTGTTATTCTACCTTAACTTCCTTACACTAGAAGCATAGATAATTGTTATATGTAAGGAGGTCTCCTTAAAATTAAAATAGTAAAATACACAAAATGCACATAATTAAACATAAATTGAACCGAATTTTTCCAAATATAAGTATAGAGACATTATATTATGACAAAATGTGAGAGTTTATATGCCCATTGATTAGGAAAAACATAAGAAACTATTTCCTTTACATGAAATCCATAAGGTTGAGTATAAAAAGTACATAAATTATATAACTAAAAAAATATTGATAAGTTATTTTGACTTGCGACCTATACATAATAACAACATGGTGAGAACATCATCAGAGTGCTTTACCTCCCAACCATAAAGCATAAGCTTCCCTTTAATTCTTCAGCTGAAAAATAACCAATCCTACATGAGGATGAATAACAATCCAAAATCAACAAGAGTGATGGAATATAGTGCAACATGATACATCTAAAATTCTACATGCATAAATATCATGATATGGCAGAAAGAAAGAAAGAAATAATCAAATAGTAAATATTTACTAATGATTAGAAAGATTTGGCAAAAGTATCTTTTTGGGCCAAATTTTGGTAGGTAGATATGAAGTAGAAACCTACCCTTCTTTGTTAGTCCATATTCAACATTTGTTTGACATCAAACTTGAACAACACAATTATAAAAAAACACTCAAAAGCACATATCTATGCATAACTACTTGAAGTTTATGCAATTAATAAACATCAATTTTAAAATGGAATTAAATTTGATAACAATACCATAATTTTCTAATGAACATCATCACATAAAAACATAGATTTTATTGAATGTTGAAAATAACTTTAATATTCATAAATATATTGGTATATTCATGTTTCTTTATTAAAAACATGTCCTTAGACTAATTTAATAACTCCTTTATAAGAGTAGAATATAATAATTTACATTATTATAGAAACTTTTTATTTATACAATTCCTTCCAAAACTTGATGTAATTTTAACCTTGATAATACACCATTTTAAAAAGGATCAACCACATTCAAACAAAAGAACACGATCTTAATTTTATTATACATATCACCAATGGCCCTATTGACCATATTTATTGACTTAGGGTTGGTGATAATAATTCGATATGAAACCTCATAATATTTTTATTATTATTTAACAAAAATTGCCTAGAACCTTCAAATCTAATTTTTGTACTAAATTTTAAACTTAACCTTTGAATATTATAAAATCGTGTGTAGAGAGGATCAACTCAAATATACTCAAAATTACACTACATAATATAGGTTTCCCTTTGAACAATGTTATTCTTAAATTGTATTAATCATCTTCTTTACTACATTCAAAGTATTGAAAACCTTTATCCATTATCTATATTTTGGAAACTTGAGTTTTTGTACCTTGCTGACATTGATGTAAACCCTATCCTATGTTGTCATTGATGTCAACCTATCTTGTATTGATATGGAAGTAAGAATAGTATAGTAGATGTTTCTATATGTAGGAAAGAGTACTTATGTATAGTGTTGAGTGTTCTGGTATTGGTGAAGATGTTGTCATATTTTTGGAAGATTGGTATAGTGGAAGTTTCAATATGTAGGAAAATGTTTTTATGCAGGAAAGAGTTTTTATTGTCTTAATGGAAGAATGTCTTGTATTCCTCTAGGTTGTGCATATTATATGCTATAGTTCTACATATGATATTTATGCTTTGTGTACATTAATTTATCTATTTTACATATGCTTTATGGCTCAGTTGGCTGAGCTGATTACTATTGTTTCTGATAGTAAGGATGTCTATTAGAAGAGGTCCCAAAAAGCTCTAGTGGCTTCCCAATACACGGATTCAAGTGCTACGATTTGAAGGACGTGTTCATGTGATCTATGTAGTGTTTTAGTTTAGTTGTCAAGTGGCAACTTGATTGGCAAGTGAAGTTATGATTTTTTGAGTTTCAGGTGTCAACTATTTTCATCTTTGACTAATTGTGATGTTGTATTCTACTTGGATCATATCCTTTTGGTTTGGGTTTGCTTTAGAGGATGATATAGATAAGTTTTAGGTCTCATCATGGAGTGTTTAGATCTGTACCGATTTTCATGCATTGGAGAATGTTTTAGGCAAACTGGTTGATGTGCTTTAGTGTTTATCTACACATTTAATTTAATGCTAGCCTTGGAGGATGTGCTAGTGTGTGTGATTCATTGGAATCATTTAGAAATGTTGCATCGTAACTTTTTTGGGTCCTCTTTATCTCCTGGAGTGGACTAGATTTGATATTTTAGGTCTGGGTGGCCAAATTTATGTAATAATGTATATTCTATTTATGGCCAACCTAGTTAAGAGTTTTGATGGTTAATCTTGTATATAAAGGAGCACAAATGTATTAGTGAGAGAGGAATGATTGTGAAGTGAATTTCCAAAGGTGGGAAAGATCTACAAGCAGATCTAGTATTGGAGATGTGTGAAAGGATATTGTGAAGATGTTTAATGATGATAATCTCAACGTGATATGCATTAAAGATTGTGTTATTGAATCAAAAGAGTATTTTATGATATTGATTTCTTTACATAGTGGTTCAAGATCAATTTTATGGTCAGGATATATTGTTCATTCCAACTCAATTATTTATTTCTCTACTGAAAGATAGTGAGTCTCTTGGTAGCTTTTTGTATCTTGCCTTTAAATAGCGAGTTTTAGTCTTGCAAGTCATTTTTATCTTGTCCTAAGATTATGCACCTTAGCTATAAAAGTCCTCTTAGGAGAAGGGTGTTCCAAAACAACATTGTAATAGATTATATTTATATTGTGAGTTTGATTCTCACGATTGGGTTTTCTAGGTAAATTTGGTGTTCATGTGTTTGTTGTGCTTCATATTTTCATTATTTGTTATTGCTGAGATTATGTGCTTATGGTTTAAAGTTTGAAGATCAGTATTCAAGGATTAGAAGGTCCAAACTGATTCAGCCCCCTCTCAGTCATGTGGTGAGTTCAATTATTGGTATAAGAGCAAGGTTCCTCTTTTGAAGATTAACCACTTGAGGAAGATCCAGGATGGCACAAGACTATACATTCAAGACTCTAAAGTTTGATGGGACCAAATATTATTATTGGAGAGAAAGGATGGAGTATCATTTGGTTACTATGTTGGGTGAGATTTGGGAAGGCATTAAGAAAGGTTATACTGTTGGTATTTTGGTATGGTTTTGTCATTGATGTCAACACCTACTAAACTCTTATCAACTCTGGCACTTTGGAGATCTAGCAACATTCATCGGCAAGCAAGTAACTATTGCACAATTACTGGTATCTGGTACACCGGAAATATATAATGATCACCGACACTTGGAATGGCATGGAAGAGACATGGTTATATCGAAGAGATTGTTTGGACATCTTGTCCTGGAGTTTTGTTCATTGGTATATTCATAGTTGCATATTTGTTGTTACTGACAAATAGGTCTAGGGTTACACCGATAGGTTCATCTTTTCCAGATCAACATGGTACACTATGGAGATGATTAATTATTGTTATAAATGCATTAAGATGACATGTTCAATCGGTTATTGTATCAGATATTATATTGTTTGTAAAATGTTTTTATTGTAATATCTTGTAGAGCTGACTTGCTAAAATTGGTCTTAGGTTATGGTATAAATGTAAGATCTTATTTGTAAGATCAAATGTGAAATGCGAAAAAGGATTGTGTGAAGGTATATGCAAGATTAAGAAAAGCTATACATGCAAACATCATTTGAAGATTGAAGGAGGGTTTTTGTGAAAGCATATCAGCATTACACTGGTACTAAATCCAACATATGAAGATGCTATTTTGTGCAGTACATTCTTATTGGATTTAACCATCCAACTGTAGTCAGTGTGACTCCCATTTTGTGATTGAGCAGTGAGCTCTAGGCTGTTGGCCTTTCTGGATGTGCAGACCCCATTTATGTACACTTACTATCTGCAGTAGTATCATCTGATTGTGGGTAAGGTTTCCCACCGTGGTTTTTCCCCTTACAAGGTTTCCACATACAAATATTGGTGTTATGTGTTGTGGATGACTTTGTGTTTATGTTTCATACACTAATCCTTACCAGTATACCAATTAATTGTTATAACTATCTATCGACATACTTAATTGGTTTACCGATATTAAGCATTAAGTTGGTTAAATTGTTTTTGGTTTAAATTTATTTGACAACTGATTCACCCCCCCTCTCAGTTGTCTCTGGGACCTAACATATACTGCTACACGTAATGGTCCTACAAGTCCAGATGAAATCAAAGGATATGAGAGTAATGCAAAGGATACTATTGCGATTGTTACTTGCTTGAATGATGTAGTGTTAAGAAAAATTATAAGGCTACATCAACTAAAGAAATTTTGAACAAGCCGAAGAGTGTATTTGAAGGAGATGAGAAGACAAGACAATCCAAGATTATAAATGTAAAGCACAAGTTTGAGAATGTCTAATAACAAAAATATTGAAGGCTACATTCATTGAGTGAATAAAATAGTAAATGCTCTTAGAATGTTGATGGATTGATAGAAGAAAGTAAATTTATAAGGAAGATAATGGAAACATTACCCAAAATCTATAAACCAAATAAGTATGCCATTAAGGAAAGTCATGACATGAATAAATACACAGTGAATCAACTTCTCAAGTCACTTGTTTCCTTTGAGATTATAGAATTAGATGGCATCAGAAAAGAAAGGAATGAAGATATATTCAAAGACACAAAGAAGATCGAAGATGAACCTGAAGAAAATAAAGACGAGTGAGATTGAAGCAAATTTTGTAAGAATATTTAAGTGATGCAGGAGCATCCCCAGTTGATGAGCAATCTTGCATCAACCAAGAAAATATTTCCTTTCAGTTTTGTTCTTATTTAGTTCTTTGTGTAGTTTCAGTATTCTTACCAATATGTACTGGTAGTTGCTTGTTCTTTGTGGTAGATCCTGGTTGTGGTTTCTTGGCAGTTTCATGTGGTTGATTCTAGATTTTTAGTTTATTTGGGTTCTTCTCCGATCAGTTATCGCTTCCGGTTGGCTATTTCTAGGTTCCTGGGACAATTCTTGTTCTTACCGGTTGGTTTTCCTTCATTATCGGCATGATTCTTGGCATGTGGATCCATCTTGGGTCTTGTCCAATTTTCTTTGGCATGTGTCCAACCTTCCTACTAAACCACATCACTTGGTTGTTATTTTCTGGAAAGATTTCTTAAATCTTAGGGTCGACCTAATTACATGTTTCATTTTCGTGCATTGGTGAATGTAATCCTTTGAGGCCGACCCAGATATGTTCCAGTGGGTATAAATTATTGGACATTTGGAGGACTTGATTATGTGTTTCTTTGATATTTTTCATTGATGGTAACACTGGCAACACCGGCTACACTAGATGCTTTGGCTATTTACAGGTATCCTTCTGGTCTCGATAGGTTGTTTGGTTTCTGGTTGGCTTAGATCATGATGATCTTGTATGCTCCAATGTGTTTGGGTTATGGAATTGTCTTATTTATGCTACTCAGATTGATGTTCAGTCAGTTGGTTTTGATCTGGTGATTGGATGCTATCTTGTATGCTGGCAAGTTTGGTTTGTTGTTCTGACGAGGGTTTCATCGGTAAAACTTTGATGAAGATATTTGATGATATGCATAAGTGGTGTTGGTGCAGCTTCTAGTGGAGACTCGGGATGATGATGGTGATCATGTTCGAGACTTGGTTGATTGGGATCATTGCTTTGGCATGTGTGGACCTATATTGGGTCCTGGTATTATCCAGGTTATGGATCAACTTATGTAATGTGTTGGAGGATGTTCCTGATGTGTTACCAATGAGATTTAAGGATTTTTTTTCATTGCAGCTGACTTGGTTGATCATTTGATTATGGGTTTAAGTTATGAATTTATTGTATTATCTTTTTGGTGGCTGACCTAATTGTTTAGGTCCCGGGTTGGTATAAATACGATGTAAGATCTCATTATAGATCAGGGTATGGAATGTATGGGATATTGTATGCGAGAGAATACTGTAATATTCATTTGAGCAGAGGATTTGGTCGATCATAGGTGATCAAGGTGGGATTGTGGAAGAGGTTTTAGGCCTCCAGTATTGAGATGAACTGGAACTGTATTCAGGTATGTGAGATGCTATTCTTGCAGTTCAATCTTGATTTTGGATTGTTGTCTGATGTTTTATGTAGTCAGTGAGACTCCTTTTGTGATGAGCAGTGTGCTCTAGGCTATTGGCCTTCTTGCATGTGTAGGCCCCTCATTGTAATATTTATTCATCTGATCAGTGGATAGATATTGTGTGTCTCCAATCCTACCGTGGTTTTTCCTCTTTGAGGTTTTCCACGTATAAATCTATGGTGTTCATCTTTGTGATTACATTGTTGCTTATTGTTATGTGCTTTTATGTTTACCGGTGCATAAGTTGTGTTAATAAAGTTAAATTTCTCCAAACCGGTAGAAAACTAATTCACCCCCCCAGTGTTCTTGGTTTCCAACATAAATATGATGTTTTGTAATCATTTGTGGGGGCAGAGGAAGTAGAACTAAGAATAAGGATTGAGATTCACATGTTGTGATCTGGTTGATTCTTAGAGTCTCAGTTAGATTATATCTGGCTTGGAGCCTGCATGTAACCAGTTAACTACTGGATGTTCTTTGATGGTAATATGAAGATTGTCGGATGATTTCTAGAAGTTATAAGGCTATAATCTGATTTATTTATGTGAATTTGTTATGTTTTCTTACTTCTTTCATTGTGTCTCTCTTGTTGCATAAGTCGATTGACTCTTTTGAGGGTTTTTACCGGTTATGGCTGCATCAATTGGTATCATAACTGGTTATGGACTGGCTGGTGGAAGAGTCATTAGCAAACATTGAGGTATTCCTTGAGGTGGACAGATGGCTGATTGGCAGCAAGCTACGTGTGTGTTTAATAGATCGCCGAGGGGAAGCAATTGAAATTGGTAGTCAGATCGCCGAGTTGAGGCAGTTCACCAGAGTGGAAGAAGAGATTCTATCAAGGAGAACAAACCACTGGAGGGTAGAGCAGATGATGGAAGACTTCAAGAATGTTGTTAGGAATGAGATTTCAGAATGCTTTGGCTGGTTTGTGAAGAAACCTTGACTCTGAGGATGAGTATGAGGAAGCCGGTGAAGATCTTGAGGAAGCTAAAGGACCAAAAGATGAGAGAGAGGAAAGATTCCTGAAAGTAGTGGTGCAAGCAAGTAAACTACATAAAGTTGAGGTTTCTAACTTTTTTGGAATGCTGAACCTGGAGGATCTAATCGATTCTATTAGAGAGTTGGAGGGCTACTTTGAGTTTGAGGATGTCAAGGATCCACAAAGAGTTCAGTTGGAATAGACCAAGTTGAAAGGGCATATTGCCTTGTGGTGGAAAGAATTGCAGAAAGACAAAGTGGAGAATGGTGAATTGAAGATCACCCGATAGAGATAGATGGTTGGAAGGTTGAAGGCCAAGTTCATATCGGGAGACTATGAATTGGAGTTGTTCAATAAGTTATAGAACCTGAAACAGAGAAATATGACTATGAAGGAATGTACTAAGGAATTATACAAGGTGGTAATTAGATCTAGACATAGAAAAGGTGGCGAGGTACATCAATGTGTTTGCTTTTAACATTCGAGATGAGATGAGTATGTTGAAGATTTTGATAGTTGAAGAAGCTTACTAGTATGGTTTTAAGGCTGAGGAGAAGATGAGAAGAAGACAACCGAATAAGGAAAAGGAGAAATTCAAGATGAGTGATAGCATGAAGAAACCGGTTGAGGAAGAGGAGTCAAAACCTAAGTGGAGTAAAGAACTAGAAAAAAAGACAACAAGGAAGGGTAGTAGCTATTAGACAGTTTAGATAACCGGAGGACAATCATGAGGGGAGGGGGTGAATCTGTTGTCACAGATTACAAGAACATTCAACAATTAAAACTTTAATACCAAAACCCAAAACAATAATATTGGAATAGCAGTTAATCAATTAAGCATAAGAAATAATCACATAATAAAAGCCATCCACACAAAACCAAGATTTGTACGTGGAAAACTCGATAAAGGGAAAAAACATGGTGGGAAGCCTACCCACAGTCAGATAATACTTCTACAGTAAGTATGTGAATTACAATGAAGGGGCCTGCACTTGCAGGAAGGCCAACAGCCTTGAGCACATTGCTCATCACAAAAGGAGCCTCACTGACTACATATAAATCCAGACTAGAATCCGAAGAAGTGTTGAACTGCAAAAGATAACATCTCCTATGCCTGAGTACAGTTTTGGTTAAGATCAATACCGAGGGACTAAATCCTCTTAGATAAACCCAATTCGATCTCCAATGATTGACCAAATACTCTGCCTGAATGATATTACATTATTCACACATTACATTCCTTGACCATGACCTCTTATATTGACCATGATGATCTACAATGACATCTTTACATCTATTTATACAAACCCTCGACCATAAACAATCAGGTCGACCACCAGATAATAAATCGATTACATAAGTACAAACCATGTCAGCCTTAGACCAAACAAGAAATATCAACACATAAAACATCCCGAAAATACAACAATAGGTCCTATCCACATGTTACATTAAAGACAGTCCATAACCTATATCAACTAGGACCAAGTATAGGTCCACACGCTTCAACAATGATCTCCAAATGCCAAGTATCAAACATGATCATCAACAACATCTTGAAACTCCATCAGAAGATGAACCAACACCACTTATGTAATTCATCGAAGATCTCCATCAAAACCTCTGCTGATGAAACCCTCACCAAAACCAGAAACCAATCTTCTAAGCAAGCAGGATAACATCCAATCACCAGACCAAAACCAACTGGCCAAATATGAGTATAAGTATCATGAACAAGCCAATTCCATCACCAGGCTATACTGGAGCCTACTAGCTCATACCGGATCCAAGTTAACCAAAAACCACTTAACTTACCAGGACCAGAAGGGCATCGATAAAACATCCAAACAACTAGTGTTGACATCAATGGAAAAACATCAATGCAACACATAATCAATTCCACCAAATGGCCAAAAATATCCCCCTTTGGCATTGATGGCAACACTAGATGTGAAAAACATCTAAGTACCAAGAAATACCAAAAAAGTCTCCCCCTATGGAAGACAACCAACAAATTCCCACAAATAGCTCTGAATATCAATATCTCTCCCCTGTGAATAATATCTATGTAAAGATCTAAATTTCTCTTTCTTTTTCACATCAATATCACTCCCCCTTTGACATCAATGCCAAAAATCTGATAGAAATATCAAGCAAAAACATAAGCCTCTCAATCACAAAGCTGACTACTCCCCCTGAGCAATAGCATCCCACATCAGTGCTAGAATGAATAGTATCTCAGATAATGCATTTCGGACTGATGCCAAACTGCATCAATCAAGTCTCTACCGAAGTGGCATAAACTCCCAATCTGTCTCTCAGGTACTCAAATGATTCCTTGCATAAAGGTTTAGTGAAAATATCTGCAATCTACTCTTTAGTGTTCACCTAAACCAAGATAAGTTCATTTGCTTCCACCTTCTCTTTCAAAAAGTTATACTTAATAGATATGTGTTTTGTCTTAGAATGAAATACTAGATTCTTTAATATATCAATAGTAGCAGAGTTATCATAGTGAATAACTATCGGTGCATCACAATCCACCCTTATATCCTTCAACATTTGTTTCATCCATAAAACTTGTGTACAGTTAGTAGCAGCAACAACATACTCAACTTCAACAGTAGATAAAGAAGTACATGACTGTTTCTTGCTGATCCATGAAACCAACTTCTTTCCAAGAAATAAAGCTCCATCAGAAGTACTTTTCTGGTCATCAACATCTCCAGCCCAATTAGCATCTGTATATGCACGTAAAGTAAAGTTATCATCCTTAGGGTACCATAAGCCATATTCTGATGTACCTTGTAGGTATCTAAAAATCCTTTTCACTGCCATCTCATGATTTTCTCTAGGATCACTCTGAAATCTTGAAATAATACAAACAACATTCATAATTTCAAGTCTAGTCTGAGTCAAATAAACTAGACCTCCAATCATAGATTTGTATCTTGTAGGATTTATCGGTGCAGAAACATTTTTTCTTGTCAATTTCTCACTTCTAACATGTTGCCCCCATATTTGGCATGCCTAAAATTTGAATTTCAAATTGATCTCAATGTTGAATGAAGGTCCAGTGAGTGTTTATGCGTAAGTAATGAGCGTGTTGTCTATGGTCATTACTAGTCAAAATATGAAAAATGGAAGATTTTGAGAATTACCACAAATTAAGGGAAACCAGATGACATTTAAGATCTAAACATCATTTTGTATCACATGTTCAACTTTCACCCGAACCCAGTTAATACTTTGTCATATTTTAAACTTTCAATTTTTGGTGTCTATTGCTCCCAAATGATTAAAATATATCATTTAAGGCTTTGTCATGAGGTGTAAATAATTGTGTGGACCATTTTCCTTTCCATTGATGCATGTTTCAAATTTTAGGACCTAACTCCCTACCATTTGAAAGTTATGCCATTTTTCTCCAGCCAAAGCGATATATTTAAAATATTTAAATTATTTCTCAAATGATAATTTAAAATTTAAAATTATTTCTATATGTTTGGTCATTTGCAATAAGAAAATCATCTTCAGACATCAGTTGCATTCTTCCTTGATTCCTCTCTATGATCAATGGTTTCCAAAGGTCTAAAGGATAGTTTGTTGAAGCAGAAGGTTAGAAATGCTCAGTTTTTGAGCATTCTTAACCTCATTTCTTAACCTTTGCCAAGAAGGTTAGAAATGCTCAGCTTTTGAGAATTTCTAACCCATATTTCTAACCTTTCACAAAAGGTTAGAAATGCTCACTTTTTGAGCATTTCTAACCTCATATCTTAACCTTGCAGGTCCCACTTTGTCAAAGAAGGTTAGAAATGCTCAAAAAGTGAGCATTCTTAACCTTTTTGAATAAAAGCTTTAAAAAAAAAAAAAAGAGAGTTCCAAGTAGCAAGTTATGAACATTCATCAATGTACTGAAAGAAGCATGGGCATACTGGAAATGGAATATGGATGTGAAGTCTAGAAGGCGTAGATTGTCAGAATGAATGAATGCCTTTAGCTGAGGTTGAGTTAATCTACTGCGATATTCATCATAGCATAGAGAATCAAAGAACTTTGTCAGACGTGGAGTTGCAGTTGCTTGGTATGATTGATATGAAGAATATAGGGGTGTAGCTACTATTTTGAGAAAATGTACATAAACTATTTTGGGAGATCACCACAGTCCACGTGATAATGCAACCATCGACCAAAGCATTTACTCTTTGACAAGTCATCACAAAGGAGGAGTATGTCACAAGTGAATGCAAACCATGGCAGCCCAGACAACGCATGTGAACTGTTTGAACAAATCACATGGCAGCTTTGAAGGCATCATGGGAGTATAGACCACGCATGTAAAATATTTGATAGAAGTTAATTCTAGCAATGTGGTCTCATGACATAGTGAATGCATAGGAAGCGCATGTAAACTGTTTGTCAGATTCCCTGAAAGAAACACGGTCTCATGGCATGGAAATGAGTAAGGTCAATTTTCACAACCTTTCCCAGCATCCTCCTTGCCAACGATAAGAGGGAATCAATCAATCCACGACATAATATCAACTAAAAGAAAATGGAATCACAACTGTTTCTTTGGTGAATATGAATGAAGATCATAAGAGCATCATGCTGGCACATGAACTTTCCTACATGGCATTTTGGGCACCGTGGTATGTGATCTATGAAGCATAGATAACCCACAAACTATTTTATAGAATACTTCTTGCCAAACGTGGAGGGAAGAATGGCAATATGGACATTCAGTCAAACTCCAGAAATAAAGGAATTTTGTCATCCGTGGAAGCTACATCCGCTTTGGCAGACTTGTATGCAGAATGTGGAGCTCACACAAGGCATGCTAATAGTTTGATAGAATGCTTCAAAGAAACATTAACTCATTGCATGCTTTGATCACATAAATGTGGTCTCATGGAATGCGATGAATGCAGGATATAACATTATATGACCAAAGAAATGTGGTCTCATGGAATGCGATGATCTCAGGATATGCACAGAATGGAGTTTGCGAGGAAGCTCTCAAAATGTTTGAATTAATGCAGCACATAGGCATTTAACAGACCACCTCAAATAGATGTCATCTCATTAAATACCCAATTGAAGGACATATGAAAAATGAATTTGTTGAAAAGGTTTTACAAACTTTCAAGAAACCTCAATGGCATGTATACTGTTAAGTTCTATAAGCTTTGCCAATATTCATCTATGTCTATGTCATTCGACACAGGTTAGGAGGATGCAAAGTCTGGGTATCCTTTTCAGCAAATGTAGTTTAATGTGTATCCTGCAATTGTAGCCTTAGCATGGGCCCACACATCATTGTTGAAGGCTGACCGAATGGATACCTTGGAGATTTGATATCTCAAGGAGTGAAATTTATTGATTGAAAGATTTATTTAAGATGGATGTGTTGAAAAGTCATAACTTTCTGTTTGACAGAATGTCAAATGTGGAAGCATAGGCATCGTATGTGAATCGTTTGAATTGTTTCCTCAAAAAGATTTCATCTCATCTAATGTGATGAACACAAGATCTGCAGATTTGTTATTAAGTTTTAATCTTTCAAGATAATGCAATTGGTAGGTGTATAGCAGAATTCCATGACCTTTATCAGTAGACAACAAAGAAGCTCTGAATGAAGATGCCTCAAAGCAATATCATCTCATGAAAGCTTTGAAGGAACCATTAATGTAAACAATGCATGCAAACTGTTGTTGAAAGGGGTGTCATGGGCATTCATCAAAGCATAATAGAATTCAGGATTTTTGTTAGATTCTATAGTTCAAAATGCTTTGGTAAACAAGACACAAGACATGTTTTTGAACTGCAAATCATGGAAGCTTAGGCAAGGCAAGCGAATTGTTTGATAGAATGTTTCAAAGAGATGTCATCTCATGTAATGAAATGATTGCAGAATGTGCTCAAAATGGGTTTTGCAAGGAAGATCTTGAACCCTCTTAACTCTATAAGCTTTTTTTGTCATCTACAGTTGTGGTCAACCTTCATGCCCATGGCGGATATCTTGAGGACATAACAAATCTCATTATTTTTATGCCAGTCAAGTTTGTGGCAATTGTGTGAGCATGTTTTCGTGGTGCCGCTAGATCATATATGAATATATGTTTAATATTTCTAATGTTAATGTTTTAGTTGGATCCTAAGATTGCAGCAACTCATATTATTTATAATTAGCTTGGCTCATACATGTAAAATGTGAAAATGTAGACAAGGCATGTCAACATTTGACAACATGCCTCAAGGAGTCGACATCTCAAATAATACGATGATTGCACAGACATGGAGTTGAACCGATTGATAGAAATGCTTTAGAAATATATCATCTCATGAGCTGCATTTATTTCAAATTCTACAAGCCACACCAATATGGGATAGCTATGGAATGAAGGCACCCAACAATGTTGATTAAATATTGTGTCAAAAGGACGACATGTGGGTTAGTTTATGACAGCAAAGATTTTTTGCACATAATTGGCAAACATGCAAGATGGCAATAAAGGATTCTAGTTGATGTGATCATAATGGGTGTGTCCTCGAACAAAATATATTGGTAGATGAATACCTTGTTTCAATGATCAAGATACCGACATATGGAATAGATGGTGAAGTGATTACAAGATCAAATGACGCAAATTAAGATGGAGGCCACCTCGACAAAATCAACAAACAAATTATTTCTTTAATGTAATGGGTTTGATATTATTTTTGTAAAAAGTGACTTATGTCGCTTATTGTAACCTAACATTAGGAAATTGACTTTTTCTGCGCATAAGAGTGTAAATTACTAACTCATTGAAATTTACGCAGAAAAGAGTTAGTTATTAACCCATAATTGAAGTTGGTTATAAGGTAGATATCCTACAAGCCTATAAATACAAGGCTATTTGTAATGAAAGGGGAGACTTTGACAGAGGGGGACAACTCTGCAGAATTTTGTAGAGAAACTAAGGGAGATCTTTTGATATTCATACCTTTGACTAAGGGGTTTTTGAAATTGTATATTTTCAAAAAGAATAATGAAGAATGCATTGAGTTCATGTGTCTTGAATGTATTCATGAGTTATTGTTGGTAATTTTGCGTAAGTTGAATTAGTAATCCCTTTGTGTATTGGTGAAATCCATTGATGAAACGCATCATTTCATGGTATCTTGACTTGCATGTGCTAGTACAACCTATCTCTTCACGTGTCGAGGTTTATTGTACTTCTTTCATCATTATTGCATAACTAACCTTTTTTGTGGTAACCCCTTTTGTGATCGTTATCATTTAAGGAATCCTACTTGTTGTTCATATGTCTTCTAGTAGGGTTTTTGTTATTAATCTTGTTTAAGTTCTATGTTTTCTCCTTTATGTACTTTTAGGTTAAAAGTACATGAAAATACTAAACACCCCTATCATACGAGGGAGCCACCCCTCTCAAAAGTAGAGGAAGATCATGTTTCATAGAACAATCTCTCCAACTGTTGGAACGTTCGTCACTGCTTATCAGGTAAACAGGGTCAGTTTTAGGTAAACGACCGCAGTGACAAATTTGTTTACCAACATAACCATAGGTTTACTTACCGGTTTAGAATCTCCCATACCAAATTTATTCAACAATTCCTTAGCATATTTAGTTTGATAGATAAAAATACCTTTGTCAGTTTGAGTAATCTACAAACCTAAGAAAAATTTCATCTCACCAATCATAGACATCTCAAATTCTTTCTCCATATTCTTAGAAAATTCTATGCATAATTTATCTTCACCTCCAAAAATAATGTCATCAACAAATACTTCAACAATCAGTATATCATCATCAGTGATTTTATAATATTAATTACTATCAGCACTTCCCTTAGTTAAACCAAGCTTCAAAATATATTTATCCAACCTTGCATACCAAGCTCTAGGTGCTTGTTTAAATCCATATAAATCTTTCCTTAACCTGCAAACCATATTTGTATCATTTGACAATGAAAAACCATTAGGTTGCTCAATATAAACTTCCTCATCAAGATTCCCAATTAAGAATGCACATTTGATATCCATCTGATAAACTTTGTAGTTTTAATAAGAAGCATAGGCAAGAAATAATCTTACAGCATCAATCCTAGCTACATGTACAAAAGTCTCTCCATAATCAATTCCTTCCTTCTGAGAATATCATTTACAAACCAATCTAGCCTTATTTCTTATAAATTGACCACCCTCATTCAATTTATTCCTAGAAACCGAGTTAGTTCCAATAACATTTTTATTTTTAGGTCCGGGAACCAAAATCCATGTGTTATTTTTCTCAATCTAATCTAATTCTTCTTCCATAGCTTTCAACCAATGTTCATCTTTACATGCTTCAATTATTGATACCAGTTCAATTTGTGAAATTAAACATACCTCATTAGTTTCCAATATTCTTCTTGTCATCACTCCATTGCTCTAATCCCCAATGATTTGATCTTCAGAATGATTCAATCTCACAAACCTAGGAGTCTCCTAACACTCTATTCCTCTTTCCTATTCTTCAGTTACTGTAGAATTATCTAATGTTGCCAGAGTAACTGGTTCAAATCTTTGTTTTGGTAAAGGTGCTACTGGTTCAGATATAATCATTTCCACTGTCAGTTCCTTCTCATAAAAACTAATTTGACTTCTATTCAACTCATCTACTTCGACATTAGCACTCTCCACAATTCTCTGCAATCTCTTGTTATAACATGTATATGCTTTTCTTTCATTAGAATAACCAAGAAAGATGCCTTCATCAAATCTAGGATCAAATTTTCCAATAGTATCATCTCTCCTGATATAATATTTACTACCAAAAATTCCAAAACACTTAACTATAGGTGTATTGCCAAACCATAATTCATAAGGTGTCTTACTAGTTTCTCCTTTGATATGTACTCTATTGAATATATAAACCGCTGTACTCACTGCTTCTCTCTAGTAGATATGAGGTAGATTAGATTCCATCATCATTGTTCTAGCAACATCCAAGATAGTTATGTTCTTCCTTTCCACAATTCCATTCTACTGAGGTGTCCAGGGAGCAGAAAAATGTCTTGTTATACCATGCTTGTCACAAAAGTTAGTAAACTCATCGGATGTGAATTCTCCACCATGATCTGATCTCAAACATTTAATCTTCAATCCTGTCTCAGTTTCCACTTTAGCCTTAAAGATTTAAAATTTTCAAATTCTTCAGATTTTTCTCTCAAAAAAGTAACCCACATCATTCTAGAATAATCATCAATGATTAGCATGAAATATCCATCACCATGAAAACTTTTAACTATAGCAGGGCCACACAAATTAGTATGAATAAGATCAAGAACATCATTTGATTTATCTTGTATACTCCTAAAATAGGTTCTAACCTTTTTATCCATTCGACATTCTTTACATATCGGATTATAGGGCTTCATAATCTTAGGTATATCCCTAACAACCTTAGTTGAACTGATCATCACAATGCAATCAAAATTCACATGATACAACCTTTTATGCCATAGACAACTCTCATCAATCTGTGTAATCAAACATGTCTTCTCACTGGAGTTCAAATGAAATATATTACCTTTTGTCTGTGTACCAGTTGCAATCTCCAACCTAGATCTATTAATGATTTTGCATTTTCCATCCTTGAACTATAATTGAAATCCCTTATCTACCAATTTTCCTACACTCAAAAGGTTATGCTTCAAACCTTCAACATAATAAAAATTTCCAACATTGTTCTTACCATCCAAAGATATAGTTCCTTTTCCTTTAATCATACATGCCTTGTCATCTCCAAATCTAACTAGTCCACCATCAAATTCTTGCAAAGACAAAAACTTCCCTTTATCTCCAGTCATATGATGTGAACAACCACTATCAATTACCCATTCATCCTTGTCTTTAATTTTAGTAGCAAGTGCCTTCTCTTCAGGTACATTCTCTTCCAGTGCCAGATCATCTTCCTTGATAGCCAGGAACACCCATTCCTTTCCATTGTTAGATCCACTAGTAGTGTTTTCTGTTGGTTCATCATCTGAATCAGTAATGCCTTCCTCATCCTCTACGTAGCATGATTTGTCTATGTTTTTCTTGTATTTAAATTTATTTTGATATCCAGGGTTAGGCTTAAATGATCTTTTAACTCTTTCTTCAAATCTTGAATTCCTTTCAGGACATCTAGATGCAAAATGACTAATCTTATTACATGCAAAATATTTAAAAGGTGCTTTTCCTTCATACTTACTTCCTACGAGGCCTTTCGATACTCTTCTAGCAAATAGTGCTTCAAGTTGCTAAAACTCATCATCTTCTCTCTTCATATCTTCTAACTCCTTTACATATAAAGCTTTCTAGTCTTGCTTACCAGTTGTAGATGTAGATGCATGAAAAGTAGGCTGAGTCTTCATAGCTCCAGAAGGTCCAAACTCCTCAAGCTCAAAAGAAGATAGTTTCCCAACAAAAGTATCTCTGTTGATAGATGTATTAGCCATTTTTCTCAACTCATTAATAGCAATAGCCTTCATTTTGTAAGCCGATGGTAGGGCTCTAAGGACTTTAGAAACAATCTCATCTTCTCTTAGAGTTCTAGCACAACATTGAATTCTCATAACAATCTCATTTACCCTTTCCATGAATGCAGTAATCCTTTCATCTTCTTCCATCTTCAGGTTTTTGTATCTCACCCGGTAACCATCAAGTTTAGAAATCTTTACTGTAGGGTCATCTTCATTAAGAGTCTCCAACTTATCCCATATAGCCTTTCCAGATGATTTGTTGGTTAATCCGATTATTTTCTGATCAGAAAGTGCACAAAAGAGGGCTTCTCTTGCTCTACAATCATTCTCAAACTCCTTGTCTAGGTTTGCCGAAGGAGGATTTCCAGATCTTGGATTATAGGGTGTGACACCATTCTATGTGATCTCCCAAATCTCCTTGCCAAGACATATCAAATGAGTCTCCATTTGAATCTTCCATAATTTGTAATTTGTTCCATCAAGCCTTGGAATATCCCTCTGAAAGATAGCCCCAGAAGAACTGGATGAACTTGAACTATTAGTCGAGATAGGATATTCATCAAGTGGTTAAGCTTTCTGCAGAGAGGACCAAAGCTCTAATACCAATTGTTAGACAGTTCAGATAACCAGAAGACAACTAAGAGGGGGGGGTGAATCAGTTGTCACAGGTTATAGGAACATTCAACAATTAAAACTTTAATACCGGAACCCAAAACAATAATACCAGAATAGGATTTAATCAATTAAGTATAAGAAATAATCACAGAATAAAAGACATCCACACAACACCAAGATTTGTACGTGGAAAACCTAGTAAAGGGAAAAACCACAGTGGGAAGCCTACCCATAGTGAGACAATACCTTTGCGATAAGTATGTGAATTACAATAAAGGGGGCTACACTTGCAGGAAGGCCAACAACCTAGAGCACACTTCTCATCACAAAAGGAGCCTTGCTGACTATATATAAATTCAGACTACAATCTAGAGAAGTGTTGAACTACAAAAGGTAGCATCTCCTATGGCTGAGTATAGTTCTGGTTAAGCTCAATACCAGAGGACTAAATCCTCTTACATAAACCCAATTCAATCTCCAATGATCGACTAACTCCTCTTCCTAAATGATATTACATTATTTGCACATTACATTCCTTGACCATGACCTCTTACATTAACCATGATGATCTAAAATAAGATCTTTACATCTATTTATACAAACCCTCAACCATAAACAATCAGGTTAGCCGCTAGATAATAAACTGATTACATAATTACAAACCAGGTCGGCCTTAGACCAAACAAGTAATATGAACACATAAGACATCCTGAAAATACAAAAATAGGTCCTATCCACATGTTACATTAAAGTTGATCCATAACCTAGATCAATCGGGACCAAGTATAGGTCCACACGCTTCAGCAATGATCTCCAAATGCCAAGTCTCGAACATGATCATCAACAACATCCTGAAACTCCATCAGAAGTTGCACCAACACCACTTATGCACTTCATCAAATATCTCCATCAAAAGCTTTATCGATGAAACCCTCGCTAGAACCAGAAACCAATCTTGTAGGCAAGCTGGATAGCATCCAATCACCAGACCAAAACCAACTAACCAAATATGAGTATAAGTATCATGAACAAGCCAATTCCATCACTAGACTATACTAAAGCCTACTGGATCATACCGGATCCAACTTAACTAGAAACCACTAAACCCACTGGGACTAGAAGGGTGTTGGTAAAGCATCCAAATAGCTAGTGTTGACATCAATGCAACACATAATCAATTCCACCAAATGACCAACAACAACAATACCAGTAGAGAATTCCCTGGCAAATACTTCAAGAGTGGAGAAACTGGACATAGATTCTATGAATGTAGGCAAGGAATGTCAAGACATTGTGTGGCAAGTGAAGAACCAGATGGTATTAGATCTAACTGTTCATTGGAGTAAGGAGAATCCCTTATGTTCAGAGGAAAGGATACCGGATCTACTCAAAGGAGTCATCTTTTCTAGACTTTATGCAGATCAGGTGGTAAGTGTTGCAAGGTCATTGTAGATAGAGAAAGTAATGATAATTTAGTATTTGAGGAGATGGTTGAGAAGCTTGGGTTGAAGAGGCTTGAGAATCATTGTCCTTATGAAGTAGGTTGGTTACAAGATGATCAAAAGATAGAGATAAAGGAGTAGTGTTGGGTGAGTTTCAATATTGGGCCTTTCGGAGATGAAGTTTTATGTGATATTGTGTCAATGAATGTTTTTCATGTCTTGTTGGGAAAACCTTGGTAGTATGATAGAGGAGATATTTATGACTGTAGAAGAAACCTAGTTAATATTGAAAAGGATAGGCAAAAGTTAACATTGATTTCTTTGAAGGAGAAAGAGAAGGAGGTGAAGAATCTGAGTCCTGAGAAAAGTTGTAGGAAACCGGTGGTAGAGGTTATACCAGAAGGTTTGAAAGAACTGGTGGTAGAGGTTATACCAAAAGGTTTGACATAACCAATTACAGAGGTTATAGCGGAGGTTTTGAAGAAATATCTGATAGAACCAGTTGTAGAGATTATACCGGAGGGTGACATGACTTGGCAGAAGGATCAAGGAGATGGAACCGAATGACATTGAGCTAATGCTAACAAATCGAATAAAGTCTTGTGGCAGAACCAAATCAGAATCATAGAAAAAAAAGGCAATATGCAGATCTGAAGCAAAGAAAGAGAAACAAAGAGTCATAGGTTAGAGAATCTAGTTGAAGCATCGAGAGAGATAGAGCAGAAATTGGCAGATAAAGAAGATGTTTGGATCAAAAATGAGCATGGGATCTTCATTTTGAATCATTTTAGATGTTCATGAGTTACCTCTCATGGAACATCTTTTTCTACCTGGGTTGTCTGATGTAGGAGCATCCCCAGTCGATGAGAAATCTTGCATCAACCAAAAAAAATATTTCCTTTTAGTTTTGTTCTTGTTTAGTTCTTTGTGCAGTTTCAGTATTCTTACCGGTATGTACCGGTAGTTGCTTGTTCTTCATGGTAGATCTTGTTTGCAGTTTCCTTGCAATTTCATGCGGTTCATTCTAGATTTCTAGTTCATTTGGGTTCTTCTCCGATCAGTCATCGCTTTTGATTGGCTGTTTCTAGGTTCTTGGGATAGTTCTTGTTCTTACCGGTTGGTTTTCCTTCATTACCAACTTGATTATTGGTGTCTGGATCCATTTTGGGTCTTGTCTGATGTTCTTTGATGTGTGGCTGACCTTCCTACTGATCTACATCACTTGGTTGTTATTTTCCGAAAAGAATTCTTAAATCTTAGGGCCGACCTAATTACACATTTCATTTTCCTGCATTGGTGAATGTAATCCTTTGAGGCTGACTCAGATATGTTCTGGTGGGTATAAATATGATGTTATGTAATCATTTTTGGGGGCAGAGGAAGTAGAACTGAGAATAAGGATTGAGATTCGCATGTTGTGATCCGGTTGATTCTTAGAGTCCTGGTTGGATTGTATCTGGCTTGAAGCCTGCATGTAACCGGTTAACTACCAGATGTTCTTTGATGATAATATGAAGATTTTCAGGTGATTTCTATAAGTTCTAAGACTGTAATTTGATCTATTTATGTGAATTTATTATGTTTTCTTACTTCTTTTCTTTGTGTCTCTCTTGCTGCATAAGTCGGTTGACTCATTTGAGGGATTTTACCGGTTATGGTTGCATCATTAAGAGAGGAACTGACAAGTATAGAGGTAATTTACCCTTAAAATTCTTCAGTGGTGGAATAATAGAACATTGTGCTTCTAGATATATGTATAAGGAATATTATGGTGGAAGACCCAATGATGATAACGATGGAAGGGTAAACAATAGAGGGATTAACGGGGATATTAGGAGAGATGATAGAGACAAGTAGAAGAGAATTTATTGTTCAATGAAGACCTATTCATCTAAAGAGGAAGAGGACTCGAATGAAGATTACTTGTTTTGGCTTTAGAAGAAAAGAGTGATGGATAGTCCGAAAATTTAAAAGACAAATCTTCCTACATACTAAAGTGGAACCAAAGACAAGGATCATCAACTCTAGATGTTCAAATCATTTGATCAGTGATGGAGTCAAGTTTATTAAACTTGAAACATATGATGGTGGATCATTCAATTTTGCAAGAGAGGAAGCATCTCTATTGATGGTAAGGATAAAAATGATGTTTACTATTTTAAAGGTCTAGGACATAATATAAAAAGTGTAATTCGAATGTGTAGAAAAGGGTATAAGTTCATATTTCATGGAATTGGATGTGAAATTAGAAATGGAAGCTCTATAAAATTGGTTGCATAAGGTGCAAGAACTAATGACAATGTTTACTTTGTGAAGGAAAATAATGGACGTAATTGTTTACAGGCAAAAGTTTGTAATCAAACTAAGGATGTAGCTATGATTGTGGCTATGCCTACAACTATAATAAAGAAGAATATATTAGAAGATAAAAGTTGGGAAAATACGATAGAAGAAGAATTGAATCAGATAGAAATAAGTAGGACAATGAAACTAGTGCCTAAACCTATTGACAAGAATCTGCAGAAGACAACCAAAATGAAACTGGTTGAGAAAAGGTTATGAATGAATCAAGGAATCCTAGTCAAAATATTTTCCCTCAAATCTAGAACAAACATGTGTCTAGGAGGTTTTAAACTCAAATTAGGTACTCATCAAATTTCAATGGTAACTATTTTTCATGCAATATTATTAGAGAGAGATCTAGTGAATGTAGAAATAAAATTAGATCCCAAGTATTTAATGGTTAGTGTTATATTTGTAAAAAAATTGGTCATAAGGCTAATAAGTGTAGAAGTGAAATAATGAGGAATTCAAATAGTAGAAATGATCATAATTTTAATGGACGTTGTTATACTTGTAACAGTCTGGGTCATAAAGCTATTCAGTGTAGATAAGTTATCAATAGAAATAGAAGCATCATAAGAGATAGGAGTGTAAGTGTTAGTCTCAAATTTTGATTTCCCTCATATTCTCTTGTAAGAAAATGAGCAACTCTATCTGCATATGAAGAGATCAAGGAAATATAACTCTAGAGTAACATATAACAAGGTTTTAGAACCTTCTACACTTTGAACTTATCCAAAGTTCAGGTGGGTATACCTTCTCTGAATATTTTCACAATTTAAAAATGAGATCCATAGTAAACCAGTGTCAAAAAACAATGGACTTCATCACCTCAACATAACTGAAACACTAAAAAGAAAAACTTGTATTCATTTTCAGTATTGGTCTTCAAGAAAAGATAGAAAGAACTCCTACAATCGGATACCAGTGCCTTATCCAGGCCACAGAGTCACCTAAATCAAGCAATAATTTTCAAAACTGAACATTCTCATACATCTTGTCATCTCGGCTTTTATAAACCCCATACATGCCTAACATATGCATAGGTCCTCTCCCATTTAACTAAAACAATTCATCAGATTCATAGCAACAAAAAATAGATTTGCTACAGAAATATTTCATGCACATTTAATCCCTCTCCTAAAGAGAAAAGCCAGAAATAATGTCTATAAGATTGCCTTACAGTCCATGCTCATTCGAACAACCCTAGATTATACAAATGAAACCAGCAAACTAAAGAATGCACACCAGAAGACAAAGAAATTTTAGGCCTGGAACTTTGATCTGTATATTCATATTCATTCTTGAAAATATTACATAACTCAGAGTAATCTACTTAAAACCAGAAAAAATCCCTAAATATATTTTAACAGACCTTCTTTACAAAATTCTTGTGATCCTTTTTTACTAGTCTTGGTATCCATTTATAATATCATGGATGCTTACAAGCTTTGGACAATTTCTAAGAAAAGTTTTTTACAGACCGCAATATTCTCCAAGAAACAGTTACAAGTCCTTTTCAACATCAACGACCTCTTCAGTTGGTTGCTCCACTACAACATCTTCTAGCTATTCTTGAATATCTTCTCTTTGTCTGGCATACTTGTCTTTCCACTCCTGGAACACGTCATCACTCGGCCAAGAGAAGCTAACAATCTTTTTCTTCATCCCTTCTAGCCTTTTCCAAGTAACTCTTAACTACCCAATTTCTATTTCTATGAAACCATAATGTGATTTTACCTTTTCAGTCTCCTCAATTGTCTTAACAAATAAGGACGTGTCATTAGTGTTAATGATTTCATTGACCCTTTGGGACAATTTGTGGTCCAGTTCTTCCAACCATGCTTTTTCCTCTTTTAGCTGAGTTGGACCAACAAAAACCCCTGAAAAAACTCATACTTGTGATCAGAATATTCTTTTCTATACAAGTGGGCTTTTCTTTTCACACCTCCCCTTTCTTCTGATAGTATATTCATTTCTTTTATGAATTCACAGGTGGACCTGAGATTGTCATTTGCCTCTACATCTGCATGGGATGAACACATAAGCTCTAACTCTTTTCCCCTAGGCACCCACTTACTCATAAGTGGTTCCAAAGTGGTCTCATCTTCTCTTAATTCAGTCAGAATATTCAGAATCCTCTTCATAGAAATATGAACGAAAGAGGTCCTAATTGAATCAACAAACTTCAACATTGTAGCCTTTACCTTTTCCTCATATTTACTTGCAAACAGGGCTTGAGCCTATTCCAACTTTTCCAACTCATGTTGAATAGTTTCAGTTGGTTGGAAACCAGAAGGCATAAGAGAAGGGGGATATTCTATGATAGGACTTGTAGGTCGAGGTCTTGCTAGAGAAGAAGCTATCATAACAGTAGAGGACTTACCTTGATGGTGTTGACCTGCCAATTGACTCTAAATCCTAGCAATAATGCTATCTCGGTTGGCTATTCCTTCTTTGGCTTCATTATAAGCCTTCAATATTGTTTCCAATTTCAACTAGAGATTAGCCTTTTCTTTTGCCCCCTTTTTTTCCACTGCTACACTGAACTTTGCAGTTTCTAAGACTGTGCTTGTAGCTTCCACCATCCCTGTATTCTAAACTCTTTTTACAATCATACCTCCTAGGAAACTACAATCTAAGGCATCTTTCCTTCTTCTATTTTCATCCTTTTTCAATGACCATATAACTAAAGCAACATTATCTTTGCTAAAGGTCACTCCTTCCATGGGTTTAGTTTCCTTCCTGACCACTTCAAGTACCAGAGCATCAGCTATATCCCACTCAAGGAGGATCACAACACCAGCCTTTGATACCATCTCTCTTCCCTTTTCAGGAGTAATGGTCTTGAATTCTTCAATCATTTCTTGTTTTACCTCTTCCTCCACCTAAGTTACATCTGTATGAGGCTGCTCACTCTTTCTTTTTTCACATCTGGCCTTAAATTGTTCCATGTTCTATTTCCATACAAATTGCATGAAGGCCCCCGTTGTAACAAAGTTGCTATCAACTAGGAACTCCTCACTCGCTTGCTTGACAGTTGGGTCTAACTCTTTACCTTTGAGCTCACCTTCAGTCAAGTTCATCTCAGCACTAGGTGGCTCTTCTGGCATCCCTTCTTGTGGCTCCTCATATGTGTAGGCAATCTCCTCGAGACTCCCTAACTGTAACAACTATTCAAGCACCACCTGTTCATCTCCTATGTGGATATGGGACTGAGATGGAGAATACAGAGGCTTATTTGTCTACACTTCCTTCCCCACTCTTTGCCTTTTAGGGGAGTCTTGGATCTCAATGACATCTTCAATTACTCTTTTCCTTGTTGAAGTAGAAGGATCACCAGTCACTGGCATCATCACACAATATTTTGATTTTTTGTGCATGACATAATCACCCAGAGGGATAGCCTTAGCAAAGGCAGGCTTAGCCAGAACAAATTTAACCCTGTCAGGGTCATTTCTCATTATAACCTCCCTCTTTTCCTTCAAAGTTTGCATGAGGTCTTTAAAATAAAGAATTAAGAATTTGATTTTCTCCTCAAAGGGATTGAAACTAGAAAGAGGGTCATAACTGCTATCAAATTGATGAATGAAATCAAGAGCCCTTTTGTATGCAACCCACTTCTCTTTCCTCAATTCTTGCTCATCAAAATTGAATTCATTCCTAATTAAATCTTCAAGGAATTGAAATTGGTGAGGCCTACCTTTAGAAATTGCACTTTTTCTAAACATACCATTGAAAAAGTCTTCAGGGTCTACAAATCTTGAAACTACAGTTGACAATCTATATGGGTTAAAGATTCCCCCATGATGAATGCCTTATAGGCTTAATGATTCCCCCTTCCCTTTGCTTGGTTAACTCTTGTTGCATTTTAGATTCCAGCAGGGGGTTGATAGGTCTTTGTTTCTATCTAAAAGACTTATCATCTTGAAGCAAGGGGACTTCATGCTGAAACAAGTCTTGTCTATATGCCTTCAGATCTTCATAAGACCAGGCAAAAACATGCTTATATTTATTCAACAAGTTAATAAGGTTAACTCTGACATGAGGAGATAATTTTTTTCTAATATATACCAACTTAGGGGATGATTACGTGCCTAAGTTTACTTCCTCCAATTCATCTAACTTGGTGGTTGACTGCTGATGCAAATGACTGTCATTATACCTGAACATACCTTCCAATTCTACTAATCCTTTAGGTATTTCATTAGTTTCCAATTGAACCAAGTCATTTCCAAACACAGATTCCTTATCTTCCACCACTTCTACCAATGCATTGCAATTAATTTTTTGTCCATCATAGTCATCAATGCATTGTATGAATCTAAGAATGTCTTCATCATTAGCAAACACTTGCCAATTATATACATTATCAGGAATAGTAGGCCTAGCTTTTATCTCAATGGTGGACACACCAGTTAGTGTTACATCATCATTTTTTAATGCAACATTTGCTAAGAAATCAGCCATAATATTCTTTGACCTTTCTATCCAATTAATAGAGAATGTACTAAAATGTTCAATCACATCCCACACTGCATGCTTATATCTTTTCAATCTATCATTCTTAGATGCATATTTAGATCTAACTTGAGAAACAACCAATTCTGAATCTCCTAACACTTTTAACAACTGAATCCCATGCCTTTTTGCAACTTCAAGCCCCAATAACAAGGCTTCATATTCAACAGTGTTGTTTGTACACTGAAAGGCTAGCAAAAAGGAATATTTGAAGGTTATACCTGATGGGGACACAAAAGGAACTTCTACTCTAGATCCTTCTTTAGAGAAAGCTCCATCAAAATACATGTGCCACAAATCATGTTGTTGAGATTTCAATTCAGTCACAATAGAGTCAGTATTTTTCAATTGAGGTAAAATTGGTTGTATTTAAAAATTGTCAAGATCCACATTAATCATACAGTTGAGCATACTAGGGTCTACTTTTTCAATTACCCTAGGGGCACGTGGTTCTCTATACAATTTGACTTGGTTTCCATTAATTAGGATGGTAGCATATGACAGATCCAACTGAACATTTCCACCTACTATTGCAGCCCACTGTCTAGATAAAAGCATGCCATAATGAGGTTTAGTGTCAGTTACAATGACATCCATTTTATATGTTACTTCAGGGAATGCTGCTATTTTTACTTCCACATCTTTCATTGTACCTATCACTAGAACTTCTCTATTATCCATAGCATAACACTTCCCATACACTATATTTACTAACAATCCTAATTCTTTCATGACACCATATGGCATTACATTTGCAGCTGCACTCGAATCTATCATACAGTTCTTAATTAATTGGTTATTTACTAACAAAGTAACATAGAAAGGATCAACCTATGAAGGCTCTTGTGTAATAGTTGTTCCAGCATATACCTCAGGGGTTTGCAGCTCATGATCCTTTTCATCCTTGATTGAACCTGAAGGCAAAGCTGTGCTACTGTCAGATATCTTAGAAAATAAAGATAAAGTAGCTTCTCTATGTTCCTTTATTTTCAATAATTCTATCAATGGAATAGTGTCTTTCATCGGGGTTAGAGCCTGAGTCATATCAAATGTGGAGTTATTAATCAACTCAGTATTAGTCTTGACTTTCTCTGTCTTAGACTGACTTGTCTTCTTCATTGCGGCAGTTCCTTGTATATCACCATTATCCATACCCTTGGCTACATCTTTAATTTGGTTTTTCTTTTCTTGACCATCTTGAGGCAAGCTGGCATTACTTGCTGCTTTCTTCTGGGATACTTCTTTCATGAACATTGAGCCAGGTTCACCTTGATCCCCATCCTTCTTAGTACTTCTCAAATTGTAATTGTGCTTGGCTTTGGCTATGGAAGCCTTAGTGAGATTTCTTACTTCTTCATCATTGGGTCTTCTGAGATGAACTTCTTCATCTTCAATTGTTACCACGTTCAAAGTGGGATGCCAATCAAGGGTCAACTGTCCTTGGTAAGACCTTTTACTATTTAGCACATCACATTCACTAAGTTCACTTTGTAATGACTCATCATCACTTTCAATAATAGTTTCAAACATATTGATATCAGGCTCAGCCTCTTGTCTCATGGGTTCTTCAAGCGCTTGAGCTACAACACATTGATGAGGAGAATGTGGTCCATCACAAGCCATGCACCAAGGAGTATTCTCCATATTATGAACATTTCCTCCTTTTAAAGGATCTGGGGTATCTTGGTTCTGAGTGTTTTTTGGCTTCTCATTTTGGGGTTTGCCATCCTTCCAAGTGGTTTTATAAGGCATGTCATGCAACCTAGGAGGTCTAGCTTACCAGTTGTAATGAGGCTTATCATTTTTACTCACCTTGGTAGTATGATCATTCATGGCAGTCACTAATTTCTCTATTTTGTCTTCTTCTTTAGCAACTTTACTGGGTTGTTGTTTTGATTCTTGCCACAACCTACCATCAGTTCTTCTCCCTACTTTCCTAGTTGCTTTCCTATTACTCTCCACATTGATGGCAATTCTAAATGCATCTCTCAGACTATGTGGATTTTTATCCCTCAGAATATAGGCCATTTTAGAATCAAAAGCATTGTAATAAGTATTCAGACACATATTATCATCTAACCTCATTACTTGATATAGCCTATGCATCGCTTTCTGAAATCTAGCATTGAAGTCTATGACAATTTCGTTATCAGATTTTCTGATATTATTGAACTCATTGAGCATAAAGCTCACATTTGTCTTGTCACCATATTGTTCTTGAAAGCAGTTTTTAAAATCTTCCCAAGACCCAATGCTATTCATAGGGAGACCTCTATACCAATCCCTTGCATCATCTACTAAGGACTGCAAAAACAATTTCATGATGACATCTTCATCTATAATTTTATAATCATTTATTAAGTCACCAAAAGATTTTAAGTGCTCCTCTACACTGATTGCATTGTTTCCAGCAAATTTGTGGAGTCTATCCCTTAATTTTGTAGGAACATGGTTAGGATAGCCTGGGATTCCATCAAAAAAGAGTTGCCTATACAGTTCTAAATGAATGGGTCTTCTCTGGAATTGGTTAGCAACACGGTTATTTCCCATGTTCACTCTTACATTAGGGCTATGAGTCAGAGGGATTTGGTTACCTTGGTTATTAGCAGAGGCTATATTAGCTGGGATAGTACTCATAGGCAAGGTTGACTAAATTTTGACTGGAGGGAGTGAAGCTTGCTGAGGAACAAGTTTATATGGGTCTGTTGAAGGAAAAATTATAGGAGGAGCTTTTAGATAATTAATCTTTCTTTTAACCTCTAAATTGGCTGCTCCTAATTCAGCCTTTTCTAACTCCATTTGTAGATCTTCTTTCTCTTTCCTCATCCTCTCCATCTCTCTCTCATGTGCAGATAACATATGAGAAATCTCCATTGTAGTCTTAGATCCAGACCCATCCTCCATGCACTTCTGCTTTCCTTTGTCTACATTATTTCTAACAGGTTGTGGGTCACTAAGTATTTCCCTATTTGGTTACACAATAGATTTGTATGGAAGGTTGGTCTTGGGGACTAGAATTTCTTTGATGACTGGTGCCTCATCCTCACTCTTGGCTTTATCTTGGGTAAATAACTCAAGATCAGCAATCTGTCTTAAAAGCATGTCTCTCTCCATCAATTTTGCTTTTACCTCTTTTTCCTTGTTTGCTTCCTTTTGTGCTCTTAAGGAAATTAAGTGATGGACTTTTCTATTCAAGACTTCAATTTCTTGAGACACCTTATCTTCATCAGGGAAGATTTCTTCAGAGTCTGACACATTGACTTGGTCAATATCAATTAGACTGATGTTTCCATCAACGGTCCTAGGTACAGAATCTCTCTTAATATTTGAACTATTCATGTCCTTCCCAGACAAACTAGCATGGGAGATCCCCTGATTTAGAACTTGGACACCTTCAATATTACCAAACAAACCAGAATGGAAGCCTAAAATATCTTGCTCAGATTCGCGGGAAGAAGAATTTGAATTTGCATATGCAGGTCTCTCAGATGACTTACCTGTATTGATGCTCTTTTGTACTCAAGCAACATTAGATGGCTCATGTACGAATGATCTTTTTTGGCCTCTCCATGACTGTTCAAATAATCCCTCTTGCAACATCTCATGAGGATGCTTCCTCATGAAAGACCTAGTGTTCCATCCTCTCTACATTATACTTGCTTTTCTTAAAAGAGTTACACTTATTCAAAAGGACTGGTTATAATCGTCAGAGTCACCACCCACCAATTGCAGGTTAAATAAGAAAAAAGCTTAACAAATTTCTTGCAAAGACCTTAAAGATTGGGAGAATTTCCAGAGAAAAGAACAATACAAATGAGAGATAATACAATCTGCCACAAACACAGAGATATCCAAACAAATTTCTGAACCGATTTCAAGCACTAATCTGTAGCATAGATACACACTATGACTCTCCCTAGCAGAGTCGCCAGTTTTGTTAGTCTCAAATTTTGACTACCCTCATATCCTCCTGTAAGAAAATGAGTAACTCTGTCTATGTATGAAGAGATCAGGGAAATAGAACTCTAGAGTAACATATAGAAAGGTTTTAGAACCTTCTACACTTTGAACTTATCCAAAGTTCAGGTGGGTATACCTTCTGTGAATATTTTCACAATTTAAAAATGACATCCATAGTAAACCAGTGTCAAAAATTAGTGGACTTCATCACCTCGACATAACTGAAACACTAAAAAGAAAAACTTGTATTCATTTTCAGTATTGATCTTCAAGAAAAGATAGAAAGAAATCCTACAATCGGATACCAATGCCTTATCCAAGCCACAAAGTCACCTAAATCAAGCAATAATTTTCAAAACTGAACATTCTCATACATCTCATCATCTCGGCTTTTATGAACCCCATACATGCCTAACATATACATAGGTCCTCTCCCATTTAACTAAAACAATTCATCAGATTCATAGCAACAAACAATAGATTTGCTGGCAGAAATATTTCATGCACATTTAATCCCTCTCCTGAAGAGAAAAGCCATAAATAACGTCTATAAGATTGCCTTGCAATCCATGCTCATTCAAACAACCCTAGATTATCCAAATGAAACCAGCAAACTAAAGAATGCACACCAGAAGACAAAGAAATTTTAGGCCTGGAACTTTGATCTATATATTCATATTCATTCTTGAAAATATTACATAACTCAGAGTAATCTGCTTAAAACCAAAAAAAATCCCTAAATATATTCTCCAAGAAACAGTTACAAGTCCTTTTCAGCATCAACAACCTGTTCAGTTGGTTGCTCCACTGCAACATCTTCTAGTTGTTCTAGAATTTCTTCTCTTTGTCTGGCATACTTGTCTTTCCACTCCTGGAACATGTCATCACTCGGCAAAGAGAAGCTAACAATCTTTTTCTTCATCCCTTCTAGCCTTTTCCAAGTAACTCTTAACTGCCCAATTTCTTTTTCTATGAAACCATAATGTGATTTTACCTTTTCAATCTCCTCAATTATCTTAACAAATAAGGACATGTCATCAGTGTTAATGATTTTACTGACCCTATGGGACAATTTGTGGTCTAGTTCTTCCAACCATGCTTTTTCCTCTTTTAGTTGAGTTGGACCAACAAAACCCCCTAGAAACAACTCATACTTGTGATCAGAGTATTCTTTTCTATAAAAGTGGGATTTTCTTTTCACACCTACCCTTTCTTCTAAGAGTATATTCATTTCTTTTATGAATTCACAGTTGGATCTGAGATTGTCATTTGCCTCTACATCTGCATGGGATGAACACATAAGCTCTAACTCTTTTCCCCTAGGCACACACTTACTTAGAATTAGTTCCAAAGTGGTCTCATCTTCTCTTAATTAAGTCAAAATATTTAGAATCCTCTTCATATAAATATGAATGATAGAGGTCCTAACTAAATCAACAAACTTCAAAATTGTAGCCTTTACCTTGTCCTCTTATTTGCTTGCAAATAGGGCTTGAGCCTGTTTCATCTTTTCTAACTCATGTTGTATAGTTTTAGTTGGTTGGAAACTAGAAGGCATAGGAGAAGGGGGATATTCTATCATAGGACTTGTAGCTAGAGGTCTTGTTGGAGAAGAAGCTATCATAAGAGTAGAGGACTCACCTTTATGGTACTGACCTACCAATTGACTTTGAAGCCTAGCAATAATGCTATCTCGGTTGGTTGTTCCTTCTTTGGCTTCATTATAAGCCTTCAAGATTGTTTCCAATTTCAACTGGAGATTAGCCTTTTTTTTTGCCTCCTTTTCTACCACTACTACACTGAACTTTGTAGTTTCTAAGACTCTGCTTGCAGCTTCCACCATCCTTGTGTCTCGAACTCTTTTTACAATCATACCTCCTAGAAAACTAGAATCTGAGGCATCTTTCCTTCTTCTATTTTCATCCTTCTTCAATGACCATATAACTAAAGCAACATTATCTTTGTTGAAGGTCACTCCTGCCATGGGTTTAGTTTCCTTCCTGACCACTTCAAGTACCAGAGCATCAACTATATCCCACTCAAGGAGGATCACAACACCAGCCTTTGATACCATCTCTCTTCCCTTTTTAGGAGTAATGGTCTTGAATTCTTCAATCATTTCTTGTTTTACCTCTTCCTCCACCTAAGTTACATCTCTATGAGGCTGCTCACTCTTTCTTTCTTCACATCTAGCCTTAAATTGTTCCATGTTTTGATTCCATACAAATTGCATGAAGGCCCCTATTGTAACAAAGTTACCATAAGCTAGGAACTCCTCACTGGTTTACTTGACAGTTGGGTCTAACTCTTTACCTTTGAGCTCACCTTCAGTCAAGTTCATCTCAGAACTAGGTGGCTCTTCTGGCATCCCTTCTTGTGTCTCCTCATATGTGTAGGCAATCTCCCCGAGACTCCCTAACTGTAACAATTGTTCGGCCACCGCCTGCTCATCTCCTATGTGGATAGGGGACTGAGATGGAGAATACATAGCCTCATTTGTCTGCACTTCCTTCCCCACTCTTTTCCTTTTAGGGGAGTCTTGGATGTCAATGACATCTTCAATTGCTCTTTTCCCTCTTGAAGTAGAAGGCTCACCAGTCACTGGCATCATCACACTGTATTTTGATTTTTTGTGAATGACATAATCACCTGGAGGGATAGCCTTAGCAAAGGTAGGTTTAGCCAAAACAAATTTAACCCTGTTAGGGTCATTTCTCATTATAGCCTCCCTCTTTTCCTTCAAATTTTGGATGAGGTCTTCAAAATAAAGGATTAAGAATTTGATTTTCTCCTCAAAGGGATTGAAACTAGAAAGAGGGTCATAACTACTATCAAATTGATGAATGAAATCAAGAGCCCTTTTGTATGCAACCTACTTCTCTTTCCTCAATTCTTGCTCATCCAAATTGAATTCATTCCTAATTAAATCTTCAGGGAATTGAAATTGGTGAGGCCTACCTTTACAAACTGCTCTTTTTCTAAACATGCGATTGATAAAGTCTTCAGGGTCTGCAAATCTTGAAACTGTAGTTGACAATCTCTATATTTTAAAGAATTCTTCAAGATACTTCCAGCCACCTTTGGTGATCACAAAATGATGAGCCATGGTAATAGTTGGGAAAATAGTCCCTTTACCCCTATTTGTTAGCTCTGTCTCTTGCACACCTCCAATTTGCCTTAAGACTTCTACAATTCCTATCTTCAACGGGACTTGATAAGGCAATAAATATGGAGTGCCTCTGAAACCATATACTCTGAAAACTATAAAAACAGGGTACAAATACATATCTCCCCAATTATGAACAATCTTAATATCCTCAGCAAACTCTTTAGGTCTGAGGAATTCTAAGAGAGCCTTAGGGATCCTAGGGTTTTCTGTGCACAAAAGAATCCTAATCTTAGATGCAAAGCATCTGTAAAACTTTATATAGCTAGTATCCTCTCTATCCCAAGACAAAACAATACTCCAAAGTTGAATAGGCATCTCTTCCTTATCTTTCACTTTGATCAAATCCATTCCTTTTGCAAAATAATCAGCACCCTTGAACAAAAACATGTGCATTAAAAGAGAATACCATCCAAATGGTCTGTCCACGTTACCATTTTTTATCCCTACCAACCGTGTATGAATTGCATCAGCGAGGTAAGGCGCATAGTCAAATGTTATTGCCAGAGAGGGGTTTAGAATGTATGCAATCATCAACATATAATGGGTTGGCATGTTTTTCTCAGCATCTTCTCCAAAAATCTGACAAAATGCCCAATACATGCCCTTAG
The DNA here is from genome assembly GCF_030272615.1 of Cryptomeria japonica. Classification (NCBI taxonomy): domain Eukaryota; kingdom Viridiplantae; phylum Streptophyta; class Pinopsida; order Cupressales; family Cupressaceae; genus Cryptomeria; species Cryptomeria japonica. Next base: position 389,082,283 of record NC_081414.1, on the reverse strand, counting down.
CTCTTAAAGTAAACAAATTCAGGGAGAAAGGTTTCATGGAACTAGGGCCTACAATAGTTAGCCCCCCTATCTTAACAAAAATCTCTTTCAGTGGGCCACTCCTAAGGTGATCCCTTTGTGCATTATAAACCTGGGCCAGTGATTCAAAATTAATAGGCTCTAACAAATTTGAAGCCTCACTGAGCTTAAACACATTTCTGAATTCATCATCATTAATTTCAATCAGGGTTGATCCCTTCACATTCCCGATACATCTAGCTACAGGGTCATTATTTTGTGCAATCAAAGTCAACAAATCTACATCCATGAAGACCCCAGGGACTATAAGCTTCCCCACATCCAATTCCCATATACTATTTAAAGGGGCAAGGGAATGTCTCTGACCAAAACCTACCTTGAACAGTCTCAAACCTGACATCCCTATTTGTGGAACCCTTAACCAATTACCTTTGTCATATAGACCATCCCCAATTCTTAAAAGAGGGTTCTTTAGCACCAACTCTTTTGCTTTGGCCCCGAAATTGGTAAACATAGTTAGTTGTTCCAGAAAGTCATCACATATATTTCTATCTTGGTAGTTTACCTTTCCTGTTAACTCCCTTCTTGGTGCCATCCCGTTAATGCAATTATATCAATTGAGATTTGCACAAAACTCTAATGAAACAAGTCACACAACAACATCAATTCTTTGATTGCAACTAGCAAGTAAAACACAAAAAAAACCTGGCTATTCGCCTGAAGAAACTCACTCTGCACCAGCTCCTCTGCAACAAACTTGTCCAAATGGTACCAGTATTCCATTGATGCGGACCTTAATATGGAAATTTAGCATTGAAATGAGAATTTAATCCCGCATGCTTCAGCCATCACCTCAGAATTGAATTTGTAAATCAAATTCAAAAACAAGCTCCAACGGATCACAAACCTTCTGAGTACTTTCCTATTTCGTCATTTCACCATTTCACAGAGTTTAAAACTCTACACTTTTCTTTCACGAAGCAATGATGATCATCGGATCCTTGGACCTTGCACTACCTTTATTCCTTCTGGTCCCTCTGCATTAGTGACGGGCCCTACCTTCCTTTCACTATTTTGCGAACACTAAACCTTGTGCACTTTCACCACACGAAACAACGTTGGCCATTAGATCATCATCTACATGCTCGATCTTTACTTCTTACAGTGACCACCAGTCTTCTTAACTAACTACGCTCAACCATGATGGCTCATAGTTTTCACCACTTCGCGAAGACATAAACCGCAGGCATTTTCAAGCTGTGAAACAACGATAACTATTGGATCAAATATGAGATGCACAACATTTAACACACTCAGACCTTCAAAGTGGGCCCCCAACTCAAAAAAAACTTGCCTTTGTTTCATCATCGGTGAATAAATGCCATGTGGCAGTCAACTATTTGCTTAGATAATTCCATCAGGTACCATTCTAAGGCTGCCACGTGTTTTTCTTTTGAGTCACCAATTCCTTCCATGAAGCAATCCATCTCTACTGCCACATCATCCACCATGTGACTGTAGCGTCCTAAAATTGTGACACTTGCAATTTCGACTGCATTTGGGTCTTCACGATGGCGATGCAACACGGAACCTGAATGGAGACCCCGAAACTTGTTCATGACATCAAAAACTGCATTTTTCAGCACCCTGGCCTGATCCTCCTTGCACCCTGTTGTCCCTGGAGGTGGGACCATGGCGCTCAGCGCCCTAGTCCTTAAGGACTAGGGCGCCCAACGCCCTGGTCACCCAGGACCATGGCGCCCAGCGCCCTGGTCCGTGGCCCTATTTTGGGCCCGGTCTCTTATGGGGCTTCGGGTCTTTAAGTTTGCAAATTGGAAAATAACCTTTCCTGGTCGGCCTAAGGTCTAGAAAATCAGTCTTTCAACCCTAATTGACAAGTATATAAACTACATTTCCTCTCCCATTTTGAAGAGGGAAGGACATATGTGTACAAGACGTGGAAACGATACTCAAACATTCAAGCATTCAAGGATTCAAGCATTCCTTCAAGCAATTGATCATTCTAAGTCTCCATTCAAGGCTAAGTGTTGCATTCAAGACAAGGATTCAACCATTGAAGAGGAGATCATATACAACATACGACATAATACATACATTACACCTTCACATGTAAGAATACAAACATTCTTACAACAAGGTATTAGTACTTATTTACATTACAAACATTTACATTTACAACATTCTCATTTCTTGGTTAATTCCAAAATTGGGGTTTGACCTAAAGGCAAACCCCTCATCCCTAACCCCCCAATCGTCTTCACTTTTCTGTGTGTAGGTTGCAGGTACGTAGCTGTAATTGAAGATCTAGAATCCTTGTGCAGAGACGAATAGATCCGCCTTCGTTTCGCGGATTTTTCGGAGGACCGTGTGCACGCCGGGCGCCATCGTCTTGTCAACTTTCACTCAAATTTGCAGAACAGCACCGTCTCAACATTTTACTGCTAATTCCAAGTCCGCAGCTTCATCCCATATACCTATCTCTGTTTATAAGCGAATCTTTCCTACTTTACATGCATTCCTAATTCAATCATTCTTTCCACATTTCTTTACAAAAGAGGGTATCATTGCTATCTTAACCCTTGAAACTCATATAGAATCCAATCTTGCATTGCGTGGGATTGGATCTTGTGGGTTTCAACCCCTCTTTTGAATGTAAAGTCCCTCCTAAGTGAAAACCATCAACCCTAGTGACTCCCCCTTCTCTCTCCTTGGAGTTGGGGAGGGGAGAACAACTAGGGTTCAATTTTTCCACCTTACATTTTGGTGAACCCGATGTGAACATCCTCATTCTGATTATTCATGATTAGATCTGAAAATTTTGCCTTCCTAAATTTCCATGTTTGATCTTTTGCAAATTTTAGAGGTTGATTGCATAAAAACCCTAAAATTTTCTTTTTAGTAATTAAACTTGTGAAACGTTTAAATGTTAATGCTTGTTTCAGATCTACCCTTCTATTGCAAATTGTCAATTCATATTTGTGCTTTAATTCTGAAAATTAAGTGGTTAAATGTCAAAACCCTAATTTTTAAGACCTTCTTGATTCAACCTTTGACTGATAATTTCACTGATCAAAACACTTCCAAATCAGCTATAACTTTGGATTCCGCAATAAAATCACAATATCTTTCATCCCTGAAAATTTGGAAAAAGGTTGCGAGGACCGTGTGCACCCCGAGCGCCATCGTCCCCGACATTTTTTCCGAAATTTCGGGAGCTAGATCTTACTGTATTTTTCTGCTAAAATCCAGAATTTTGGCTGATTTTATCAATTTTAACACCTTCAAAATTAAAGTCGAAGTTGGTCTAGCAATTGCTTGGATTGAGGATTCTAATCATTCAAAAATTGTTGAAATTGAAATTTGTATCAAAATTGTGTTTCTTACAGTCCTAAATCTGAAAAGTGTGTTAGCATTCATTCGAAATTTCAGTGCTTTATTCAAATTTTTGCAATTTGTGACTTTCGAAATTAAGTGTTTAATTGCAACAACCTTGATTTCCACTTTCAAAATTGAATTTTGCATGAAATCGAGTCAACTTTTAAATTTCAAAACTTGCATTGCTTTCAGCATTCCCTCTAAAATCATAAAATTCAAAATTTCAGTTTCCCTCTCTTTTTCAAAATTTAAATTTTACATTTTTCAACGATCTTGGTAGGGTTCAATTTTGAGATTGCAACTTTAATTTGGCCTATCTACAGATCGTAAAATCACTCAATTTTTTCAGATTAGCTTTAAAATCATCATAACTTTCATCCCTGAAAATTTCAAAAAAAGTTGCGAGGACCGTGTGCACTCCGAGCGCCACGGTCCCAGAGATTTTTTCCGAAATTTCGGGAGATTGTCCTGATTGCATTTAACAGCTTAAATCTAGGAGATTGGCTGATTTTACTGCAATTTGCTACCCCTAAAATTCAAAATCTTCTCTCTTTCTTTAGTGCATGAGTTTTACAACAATAAGCCCTACTTACACTATTCCCGTTAGACGAAGCCTTAGAATTAAGTCTTTCCAAGGTGTAATTACCGAGGAGATGGAACCTAATTTGAATGGCCTTTTTAACGAGGACATGGGTAATTCCTCTAATCCTCTTAATGATGAAGAAGCTCTCCATGAGGTTTCTGTAGAACAACTTTCAAAATTGGATAACCAATTTGATGATTTTTGACAATGGATATCTCAAGAATGCCCTGATAGTCAAGCTCTTCCTTTAATTGAGGGTCTAAAACGTATGCTTCAAAGTGATAAGAATGGAATTGATATTTTGCGTGGTATTGCACACATTGTGGATTCGAATGTGATGCCTATGAAGAGTTCTGCTGAAACCTTAGGTTATACACAACCTCCTACTCAAGTTAATCATTCTATTCCTTTGACAACTCCTATTGCTAGTATACCTACTTTTACATCAAACATAATGACTACTTCAATGCAAGACATTCCTCCTATGATCACCAGTCATGGGGGAAATCCCTCTTCTTCAATCAACCCTCTTCCTTCATTCAATCCGACTTCTTCATTCATTCCTTCAATGAGTGTCGCTATTATATCATCACAAATGAACATGACGCAAGGGGGCAATTCATTTAATCATTCCATTCCTCCTTGTAGTGTTCCTCCTTTCCAATCATCTCCTATGACTAACTATCATAGTGTCCCACCACCTTACTCTCTACCTTCTTTCAATAACATAACACCTCCATCACAATCTAACACATCTAATATGAATTCTTCGACTGAAGCGACCATTAACAATCTTGCACAAACTGTCTCTTCTTTACAGCAACAAATTGCCTCTATGAATCAATCTAAGTTTAGTGTGCCTACATTTGATGTTGCGAGCTCACTTTCTCTTGACATTGTTCAAGATATCCCCCCTAAACATGTTGAAATTCTGCATTTGGAGCTTTATAATGGTAAGGGTGATCCTCTAACACATGTTAAGACTTTTCAAACAATATGTACTGATTTTGCTTATGACCAAAGGTTGCTTGCAAAACTGTTTACTAGAACATTAAGAGATAAAGCCCTACAATGGTATTGCTCGTTGCCTTCTTATTCTATTACTTATTTTGAACAACTTGCAAATGCTTTTATTCAACAATTTCAAAACAATATATGTCCTAAAGTTACTTTGATTGATTTAATGCATTGTAAACAAGGTGTTAAAGAAAAAGTGACTGATTTCATTGGTAGATATAAGCATTTGTATGCTCAAATTTCTTTTCCAGTGCCTGACAATGATATTCAAGAATCTTTATTTCTAATTTACAAAAAGACATTAGAGAAAAACTCCTATTTTCTGAGTTTACTTCTTTCAAATAGTTGTGCGCAACTCTTCACAATTATCAACTGACTATGAGTCAAATGGAACAAGCAAATCCTATGGCTCCGAGTGATAAGGGTGATAGTAGTCAACAACCATTTGGGAAGTTTAAACCGAATAGAGAGTCCATTAAATTCAATGAAAACATCATCAACAACAATGTGAATGCGGCATCAGGTGTGCCTCCTATTTCTAAGTTTTTCAAGAAAGAAAGAAAGTTCACTCCTTTGAATGAATCATTGCATAGTATTATGAATAAGTTATTGGAACAAAATGTGCTTACTCTTCCTCCTATAAGGCAAATAGATCCTGCAAAGATTAATTCACCCTATTTTGATAACAAATCTTTTTGTCAATTTCATCGTCATCCTGGGCATGATACTGAAAAATGTTTTGCTTTAAAGGGTAAAATTCAAGATTTGATTGATAATAATACTATTTCTGTTTCTGGAGTGAATGATAAAGGCAACACATCTGTAGCTCCTCCTAACCAAAATCTTCAAATTTTTACCAATCCATTACCTTCTCATTCCTCTAATGCAATTGATACTATTGATTCCTCTGTCTAACCTAATGATCTTGTGTCTATGACTCCGAATGTGATTAACTTTGTAGAGCAACAGAAAATCCCTAAAGAACTTTCCATCACATTTGATTCCAGTGAGACTATCAGGGCACCTGATGGTCCTTTATATATAGTTGCAAAAGTCAAGAATACACCTTGTCGTGGAGTGCTTATTGATCCTTCTTGTATGGTTAATATCATTACTGAAGAATTTCTTTTTACTTTGCAATTGAATCAAGTGATCTATGATGAAACAAATGTGGTTGTGAAACTATTTGATGCATTTTCTTCTCCTGCAATTGGTTCTATTACATTACCTATTGAGGTCCACAACAAATCCCTTGATGTGGACTTTGCTATTATTCCATCATCCAAACAATTTCGTGTGAAGCTAGGCTATCCTTGGCTATCTTCCATGAAAGCTATTGCTTCTCCTATTCACAAGTGTTTGAAATTTCCCCATAATGGTGAAGTTGTTACTATCAATCATAGTCTCTTTAAACCAGCTGAAAGAACTTCTAGCGTTCCTATTGATTACTTTTGGCCTAAACAATTCCAATCTCTTCCTCCGCGAAGTGATCATCTTTTCAAATCTTATCAAAAGTGGAAAAAAGATATGATCCTATCTCTAAGTGAACCTAGAACACCCAAACTTGACATTCCTATTGTTCTTGAGAAGGAAGTTCTTCCTTTGAAAGATAAAACTAATGTCTTTCCTCAAGAAGATTCCCAACCCATCCCTATGGATGTGACTATGCCTATGACTAATAAACTTCCTAAAAGTAGACCTATCCCTCCTTGTCATGATGGACTTGGTCTCCTTCCTAAACCAAATATTCCTCCCTTATATGGAGCAGTTCCTCCTCCTTTCTCTTATGGAGAGAAGAGACCTTCCTCTTCTCCTATTATTCAGCCTAAGAGAACACAACCTAAACACCCAAGTGATAAGGATGAGAACATTCCTCCTCCTCAATCTTTGCAACTTCCTACTAAGACTAGACGAAATCGTTCTGCACGTGAACGCCGACAAAAGCGTCGTCTTAGAGCTCAGGCAGCTGCTTTTCAAACTTTGCAATCCCTAAAAACACCTTCAGCTAATATTATTCCATTTTCTCCTCAGCCAGAAAATGAGCCAAAATCTCCTAAACATAAGATGCATGATGGTCTTGATCCTATGCGAGTTAAAGATCCTATTTTTATAAATCTTGATGATGATATAGATGAAAATGTTATTCATGATGAAAATGTTACTCCTGTTCATTCTGATAGTGAGTATGAATATGTTGATGTTGATAACCATCTATCTAACGAATTTTCTAAAGCACTTATCCTAGCTCCTAGACAAGAACAACGTGGCTTGGAACATGAACATAGCCCTTGTTTGGATCTTGTGATAGCTCCATCTGCTGTGTTGGATGTTCCTCCTCTAGCATGTTCCCTGCCTTCCCGAAACATTGATCAGCAAGATCGGGGGGTAGATGACATGCTAGACTAGTTCATTAGCATAGCAGACTCTCTCCTCCTCTCTTTTGTTACTTCTTCTATATGTTACTCTCATTCTTCTATTTGTTGTCCTTGGTGTTGTCTACTTGAGGATGATGCAAAGCATTGAGATCTCTTTTGGTCTCTCTCATGTTGACTCAAAAGACACATGTGTTCCCTTCTTCTAGGTGACCTTCCTTGATTGGGGAATGAAGAACAATTATGCGTACATACATATGATATACATGAATAATCATACAGCATACTGACCCCAAGGAAAGCGAAGTCACCTTGTGCTTTGTGTTTTGTGTCTATTATCCTTGGGCTTATCTCACACTTGGGGGCTAAATCCTTGTGATAACGTGCTCCTTTCTCATTTCTTATATGTATCACTACCTTAAAGAAATAACCCCCGGTGAGGCGTGTGCGATTGCTTTAACGTAGGGGGGCATACATCCCGTCCATATCTTTTCAAGATACTTGAAAATTTCTTGACAAATTTATCTTTGCCTTGAAAATTTTTGATATCTTTCTTGCATGACTCATAGTGAGGGAACCTTACTACTGATAGTCATGGTTCTCCCTCGTGATCTTCCCTTTTACTTTGTCAATCGAAGTTGTAAGATCCTTAGTCCACTGGGGGCTTGGTGTATCTTTCCTCCTTGACGTGGTGAAAGTTTTTCAATGTTGTTTCCTTGTACTTTACCGGAAGTATGAGCGTACGCTTATACTCCTGCTAAAGTGGGGGCTAATGGTAGCATCCTAAAATTGTGACACTTGCAATTTTGACTATATTTGGGTCTTCACGATGGTGATGCAACATGGAACCTGAATGGAGACCCCGAAACTTGTTCATGACATCAAAAACTGCATTTTTCAGCACCCTGGCGTAATCCTCCTTGCACCCTGCTGTCCCTGGAGGTGGGACCATGGCGCCCAGTGCCCTAGTCCTTCAGGACTAGGGTGCCCAGCGCCCTGGTCCCCCAGGACCATGGCGCCCAGCGCCCTGGTCCCTATCCCTATTTTGGGCCCGGTCTCTTGTGGGGCTTCGGGTCTTTAAGTTTGCAAATTGGAAAATAACCTTTCCTGGTTGGCCTAAGGTCCAGAAAATTAGTCTTTCAACCCTAATTGACAAGTATATAAACTACAATTCCTCTCCCATTTTGAAGAGGGAAGGACATATGTGTACAAGATGTGGAAACGATACTCAAACATTCAAGCATTCAAGCATTCAAGCATTCCTTCAAGCAATTGATCATTCTAAGTCTCCATTCAAGGCTAAGTGTTGCATTCAAGACAAGGATTCAACCATTGAAGAGGAGATCACATACTACATACATTACACCTTCGCATGTAAGAATACAAACATTCTTACAACAAGGTATCAGTACTTGTTTACATTACAAACATTTACATTTACAACATTCTCATTTCTTGGTTAATTCCAAAACCGAGGTTTGACCTAAAGGCAAACCCCTCATCCCTAACCCCCCAATCGTCTTCGCTTTTCTGTGTGTAGGTTGCAGGTACGTAGCTGTAATTGAAGATCTAGAATCCTTGTGCAGAGACGAACAGATCCCCCTTCGTTTCACAGATTTTTTGGAGGACTGTGTGCACGCTGGGCGCCATCGTCCCGTTAACTTTCGCTCAAATTTGCAGAATAGCACTGTCTCGACATTTTACTGCTAATTCCAGGTCCCCAGCTTCATCCCATATCCCTATCTCTGTTTATAAGTGAATCTTTCCTACTTTACATGCATTCCTAATTCAATCATTCTTTCCACATTTCTTTACAAAAGAGGGTATCCTTGCTATCTTAACCCTTGAAACTCATATAGAATCCAATCTTGCATTGCGTGGGATTGGATCTTGTGGGTTTCAACCCCTCTTTTGAATGTAAAGTCCCTCCTAAGTGAAAACCATCAACCCTAGTGACTCTCCCTTCTCTCTCCTTGGAGTTGGGGAGGGGAGAACAACTAGGGTTTGATTTTTCCGCTTTACAGTGACCACCACATCATTTTGCTATTTCACAAACATTAACCTTCACTTGACTTGAGGCTACAAATCCATGACAACCGTCTGATAAACTCCTACTTAATCAGTCTTTAAAACTACGACCTGCATGTCCTTTGGGCCCACAGACCTTTTTGCTACTTCGCGGACCTTAAATCTTAGGCAACTCCTTTCGTGAAGCCATGACCACCATTAGATCTTAGAAACCCGCTCATCTGTTACCCTTGCCATGGTCACCTTGCCTGGGCCCTCCACCTTTTAGCTACTTCACGAAAGGTAAAACACATGCATCTTTTGGCTAGCGAAGCAATGCCAGCCATTGATCTCTTCTGCACTGATCATCTTTTCCTAGTGAAAGAACGACAACCATAGGACTAACATTGACTTGCACAATTATTAAGGAGCCCAAAAAACATTAGAACAAGACCTAGGTAAAGGCATAAAGATTTTAAAAAAAATTAAGACCGCCTAGGGAAAATCTGATGGGGGGGGAACACTTTTCATGATAGACCGACCCTTCCTTAAGTGGAAAAAGTAATTGAAGAATAGAACGTGAGGGTTTTTTCCAAAACATAGGAGAGGCTTAAAAATTCAAAAACCCTAAACCCTCTTTTCACCAAAAAACACAGAGGCAACAAGGCCATGCCAAGCACATTTTTGCAAAATTTTAGCCGACTATGGGACAAGAATACCCAATTTTCTAAATAGTGATAACAGTATGAATAAATAGAAGTTCTTATTAGCAAAGTCTGGTATGTTACAACTATATTAAACATGGACACATTGCCAAATTTTGTAGAGAAATAAGTGTTAAGAATGGTCTAGTAAAGAAGAGTGATATCAATATAGAAAAGGAGAAGATGTTAAAGATGTGGGTGAAGGAATTAGATGTGGTGGAAAAATGTGGGGATGGATCTACACCCTCTGGTGGTACTAATTCTTCTTCTAGTAACTAGATAGTATGCACTATCTGAGGGGGAGATCGAAATGAAAATTTTATGACTCCTCTAGTGGTTTGTTGCTGAAGAAGTTTTCAGCATGGCATATATTCTTGTGTTTTTATTTTCATTTGTGAGGTTCCAAAAGTCTACAAAGAATCATTCATACATATAGATGATGAAGTTATTTGGGCTCCTAGATGTTGCTAAGTTGGAGCCAATCCAGAAGTCAATGCAAGCATGATAGAGGAAGAAATAACTAAAGATAATGTTCAAAAACTGTAAAGATAGAAAGGGAAGGTGTATATGTCTATGGGGAACCATCTAGCTCTACTCTTGTTTTCTTGATTGGTTTTGTTTCTACTCTTAGGGGAGAAGATAAGGATGAAATTATTCAGGTATACCTGATAGAGGGAGTAGTGTAGTCTCTTGCTACATTTAAGATATGTTGTGCTCATTAACAAAAAGAGTTTCAATTATAGGAAGAACTATTCAGAGTTGTGTTTGTTGTCCTTGATGTCAAATGAGGAGAAGATTCAATATTGTTTCATTTGTCCTTGATGTCAAAGGAGGAGAGATATATAGGTTAAGTTCAATTGTCTTTGGTGGTAGATATGTGTTGTCATCAATGACAAAGGGAGAGAATGTTGGAAAATTGAGTTGGTGTGCCTTGTTGTCGTTGATGTCAACCTATCTTGTATTGATATGAAAGTAATGATAGTATAGAATTTGTTTCTATATGTAGGAAAGAGTACTTATGTACATTGTTGAGTGGTTTTGTATTGGTGAAGATGTTGTGGTGTTTTCAAAAGATTGGTATAGTGGAAGTTTCAATATGCAAGAAACAATATTTATGTGGGAAAGAGTTTTTAGTGTCTCATTGGAAGAATATCTTGAATTCCTCTAGTTTTTTAAGATTATATGCTATATTTCTACATATAATGTGTATGTTCTGTGTACATTACTCTATCTATTTTACAGATGCTCTATGGCTTAGTTGGTTGAGTTAATTACTATTATTTTTTATAGCAAGGTTGTCTATCATAATAGGTATGGAAGAGGTATGGTGTCATTTGAATATGTGGATTCAGGTGTTGTGGTTTAGAGGATATGTTCATGTGATCTATGTAGTGATTCAGTTTTGTTGTCAAGTGGCAACTTGACTGGCAAGTAAAGTTATGATATTTTGAGTTTCAGGTGTCCGTTATTTTGGTCTTTGACTAACTGTGATGTTGTATTCTACTCGCATCATATTCTTTTGGTTTATGTTTTCTTTAAAGTATGTGTATGGCTAATATTTTGGACCTCACCATGGTCTGTGTAGTTCCATAGTGAAATTCATGCATTGGAGAATGTTTTAGGCCTATTCGTTGGCATGCTTCATTATTCATCTACACATTTCATTTAATGGCGACCTTGAAGGATGTGATAGTGTGTGCAATTCATTGCAATTGTTTGGAAATATTGTATTGTAATGTTTTTAGGTCCTATGTATCTTCTGGAGTGCACCAAATTTGATATTTTAGGTCTAGGTTGCCGAATTTATCTAGTAATGTATATTTTGTCTATGACTGACCTAGTTAAGGATTTTGATGATTAACCTTGTATATAAAGGAACACAAACGTATTAGTGAGAGTGAGGAATGGGTGTGTAGTGAATTGTCAAAGGTGTGAAATATCTACAAGAATATTTGGTATTGGAGATGTGTGAAAGACTATTGTGAAGAGCTTTGATGATAATAATCTCAACGTGATAGAGATCGGATATTATGTTCTTGAATTAGAAGAGTTTGTTATGATATTGATCACTTGACATAGTGGCTCAAGATCAATTTCATGATTAGGCGATCTTGTTCATTCTAATTGAGTTATTTGTTTCTCTATTGGAAGATAATGAGTCTCTTAGCAACTTTTCATATCTTGCCCTAAAACAATGAGTTTCAGTCTTACAAGTCATTTGTATCTTTCCCTAAGGTTGTGCACTTTAGTTCTACAATTCCTCCTATGAGCAGGGTGTTCTAGAGGCAACATTGTAACGTATTATATTTATATTGTGTTTTATTCTTTTTGTGGTTTTTCCATTTAAATATGGTGTTCATGTGTTTTTTGTGTTTCATACTTTCATAATTTGTTATTGCTAAGATTATGTTCTTTTGATTTAAAGTTTGAACATCAATATTTAAAGATTATAAGGTCTAGATTGATTCACCCCTCCTCTTAGTCCCATGGCATGTTCAACACTATTCTCCATCTTTCAACAAATATAATCTAATAAATTGTCTAAAATAGGCTTTTTAAAAGTCAACATCAAATATATGTAAGGATAACCAAGAGTATTGGTAATTAAACTAAATAAATATGATTTATTCTACCAATAATAAAATCTTTGTGTGAAAAAATATCTATCAAAAACCACATCTTTCTACAACCTTATTTATACCTAATCTAGGGATAATTTCACCTTATATTTGATGAATAAAAGTAGAAAGAGATATTACTTCAATAAAATGAGACAATACACTAATAAAGATTTTCCATTTATTTAAACAAAATAACTATTACTTCTATTTTATCTTTCTCAACCATAAACTATAATGATTAATAAGCCCAAGCTTTAAATATAATTGAGAAAAAATATAGATATTTAAAATATGGTTATGTGTTCTTTTTAGTTTAAGTAATTGCATAATAGAGGTGAGGTATAATTTCATACAAGAAGGTCATTCCATTCCAATCTGTGCTAGATTGAGTGTTGACAACAAGCAAGGCAAGACATTGATCACCAAGAGATAGCAACTTAATATTCTCTCATAGACTTGGTGGTGGATATATTGATAGAAATAACTATAAAAAGGGGGTGTTAACTCAAACATAGACTAATCAATAGGAACCTTAAGGAAAGGTGAGCTCATGGAAAACCTAACTTACATCGCTTAAACAAAAAAGTTTGTAACTAACAAAATAATGAGGATCTCTCAAGTATGTTCAAATTTTAACCTAATATTTATTTTTGCTAGATAAGTCAACAAAGTTAAATGTGATTTCATAGATTACCATGGATTCAATATATTAAGAAAAAACATTTAGAATGTTGGGTTTACATGAGAGATCATTAATGAAGTGATGAATACAATAAAAATAAAATGAATATTTTTACTTCACTTCATTGATTTCTTGAGTTAGAGAAGAGTTTTAAAAATAGAGTAGATATTTGCACGAGAAGGAGATCATTATAAAAATGTTGCTAAGTTAAATATGTAAAAATGGAATTGTTGATCGATTTAAGATATTCTCGACTTAACAAAAGACTCAATATATCTGAATTCACACACATAGGTAAGGTACCTTAAATTTTTGACATGTAGGCTCATTAACTAATCAATCTATTACCTCTAATATATATTGATGTAGAATTAAAGGAATCAAATTAGTCATGGCACGAGGATATATTTTCTAAGGTATAACAAAATAATAATTTGTTAGATGTTGAAGTTCCTATGATTTTGATAGATATGCATTTGAAGAAGATACAATGATTCTAGAGCATAGGACTCAGATCATAATGGCAAGACAATACATAATCTTAGGCATAGTGCAACTAGTAGTTATAATAATTCATATCCTTAAACTTTGCAACTAATAGCTATAATAAATTAGGTTAGCAACTTTCAAGGATAAATTTTTGGTCTATATAGTCAATATTGAATTATACAAAATACTCATACTAACTCAACATATAGTTATATAATGAAATTTTAGTCAAAAAAGGTCCATGCTCATTGGGTGATGATGATTCTTCAATGAAGAAGGTGATGATCAAACAATTCAAGTTGGATATTCTTTTTTTTAGTCAAGGAGAAAAAATAATGCTAAAAGTAATATAAATAAAGAGCTAAATAGTTCAAGTTATTTAGTTACAAAAAATGGATCATCAAGATGACCAAAACAAGGGGTAAATAAGAACCTACAGTATTTTTCCGAAACCATTGTCATGAGAAATAAATATATAGAAGTTTTCACATGTTTCTCAAGTGATTCTAAAGGTTCTCCAACATCTGCATTTGGTCAACATGTTAGGAGAAATCTATTTCAATCCTCATTTCAAATAAATATTCCACTCATGCAATAAAGGATAGACAAACTATTATTATATTTGGTTTGTCCACATGCATTATCATATTTTTCTATATTACATGGATGTAGGATACATCTTACAACTAAGAACTGTGAAATTGATTGCTGAAATTTCCTCATAATGATGGATTTCTATTTGAAAATATTTAAATTTAAAAAAATATTAAGAAGCTATTCAAGAACTTGTTAAGGAAGTTATGCATGTTCAAGATCAACAAAATGAAGTACAAGTTGATACACATACACTTGATGAGGTAGATGTGGTTCCTAGTATGCAACAAGTGATGACAAGACTTTTAAGTATATAGCCATTTGAAGGAACTAATGGAGAAAACCATGAAATATTTCCATTCCATGATGATCTTGATTTCAACATTGAAGAAGAAAAACCAGTTAGATCAACTCATGGAGAGAAGTGTGAAAATGTTATGAATCATCCTTTCTTTATCAACTATGTCAATCAAGATTAACATGGTGATAAACATATGGGTAAATAATTTTTTTTTAAATTAATTATCAAAATGAACAAGATGGTGAAGTTGAAAGAATGATTAATAAGCTAATGGATAGTTGTGCTAACACACAAGTTGAAAGTGTTCCTATTCTATAAGTTGGAAATACTAAATTTCACCCATTAGAAAACATAAAAAACATTGTTAATGATGACATGTTGACCACTAATGATGAGAAAAATTAGGTACGCCATATTTTCCTACTTTAATAGAAAAATAAGATGTTTTTCTTAGTCAAAGCAACCCTATGATGGATTTTCCTACTTTTCATATTGATAATGAAAATCTTGATGATACCTTGAAATTGGATATTCTTGATGATTTGTAAGAAGGTAAGGAATTTAACACATTATATGGTTTGGTTGGATCTATTTGTTGGATTGGTTGAAAGGACTGAAATATTAAGAGGGGGAGGTGAATCAGTATTGCCACAGATTCTTAAAAAAATCTCACAAATTCTAAACCTTTTACTAATATATCAATTAATCAAGCTTATCAACATGAAATAGAAAATACAATATAAACAAGAAACATAGCCACAAATTGAACACTAGATTTTATACGTGGAAAAACCAAAAGGGAAAAACCATGGAGAGTGTTAGATCTCAAGATAATATAACTAGTTATATGGTGTTTACAAAATGGGGTGGCTCACTGTCAGATGACTCACCGCCAAATTACAAAAGTAGCTCACTGTCGGAATGCTCACTGCAATATATATAAATGAATTGAGGAAAGTTGCATCTCCAAATGCATGAGATCAATTCTAGATTAAGCTTAGATCACAACTCACAAAGATTATAGTAGATCGAGTAAAGGATTACTATACTACTGACGACAAATAATTGTAGCATATTCAATAAAGGATTACTGCAACACTGACTACAACTCTGCATGCTTCTTACTCTGCCATACAACATGTACTCCACAAATTCACACTCTACTCTTCTTCTATCTCACTTCACACACACACTACTCCACTTTCACTTACTACACTTCTAAATGCGTACACACATATATATGTACCAAAAAGTTTATACACTAGGATAATATGTCAGCCAAGCACAAGTAATATGCTTCTTAAAACAACACGTTATCCAATAAAGCCCTAACCAAAAATGTGATAACAAAGTCAGCTTCCACAAGATCTTCTACATGATTCCTTCACACATCTTATTTACCAATGTATACACCTTAATTACCAGAACGAAATAGGGGTCTACCAGATCCATAGATATGAACCCATAAGCACATAACGCCAAGTACATCAACTCCTAACTCCAAAATACAGATACACATATACCACATATGTTGAAACATAAAACATGATAGATACAAACAATATAACTGATATGAATGATGCCCAAACATGCAATTGATACCGGGATAGAATGTAAACTAAGATAAGAACAACTCAGGATTTCAAAAATGAGGATCTTCTAGAAATAACTCCAGTAGATCATTTATGCCTTACTGCATCATATCTCAAATCTTTCTTCCAACAACACTAGAACTGCAATACCAAAACTACTTCCAACAACATACATGATCCGGTCCTAACCGGATAACCAGATTTGACATCAATGATAATATTCACACAAGTCTTGTTGGTATTATGGATGTGTTGCGTTTGTTTTGTCATTGATGTCAACACTTATACTTCTGGAGATCTTTGGTTATGTTGAACCGGCACATTATGTTCACCGGAAAGCTGAGTGACTTATGCACAGTCACCGATATATTGTTCACCGGCATTGAAGATGACTTGTTATCATCTGGAGATCACTTGAATATGTCACATACATGGTTTGGACACTTGGTTTTGGTATTTTGGTTATTGGTCTAATCGGGTTGACATATTTGTTGTTATCGGCAAATTGGTCTAGCTTATGGACCGACATGCATTATCTATTCTAGATCAGCACGAGACGTTATGGAAATAATTTAATTAATTGGATATTGTTGTAAATGTATTGAGCTGACATGATGCATCGCATCTTGACTTATTTGTAATTGGTTTAATTGTAATATTCTTGGTAAAGCCGACCTACACATTTGGTCTTAGGTTTTGGTATATATGTAAGATCTCATTTGTGAGATAATGTAATAAGTAGAATAGCAAAATATTGTAAGTGGAAGTGTGGTATGGTATCATGGTATGTGTGAATATTGAAGATCATATGAGTAGACCATAGAGAAGGTTCAAGGAAGGTTTGAAGGTGATTATCAAAGCTTAACCGGTACTAAATCCAACATTGGAGATGCTACTTTGAGCAGTACATTATCATTGGATTTAACCATCCAATTGT
The DNA here is from genome assembly GCF_030272615.1 of Cryptomeria japonica. NCBI lineage: Eukaryota > Viridiplantae > Streptophyta > Pinopsida > Cupressales > Cupressaceae > Cryptomeria > Cryptomeria japonica. Next base: position 389,064,970 of record NC_081414.1, on the reverse strand, counting down.
AGTCAGTGTGACTCCTATTTTGTGATTGAGCAGTGAGCTCTAGGTGGTTGGCCCTTCTGCATGTGCAGACCCCATTTATACACACATACTATCTGCAATAGTATCATCTGAATGTGGCTAAGATTTCCCACCATGGTTTTTCCCCTTACAGGGTTTCCACGTACAAATCTCTGTGTTATGTGTTGTGGATGTTGTTTCTCTTTCTATTTTATGCATTAAGTTTCACTGGTATTGATATTAATTGCTAATATATCAACTGGCATTAAGTTTGGTTTACTGGTATTACGTATCAAGTTTGATTAAGTTATATTTGGGTTGAAATTAATTGACAATTGATTCAACCCCCCCCCCTCTTAGTTGCCTCCGGGTCCTAACAAGTCTAACAATATTTATGAAAACTATCATGTAATCAAATATTATCAACCATGTATTGATCCTCTTGAAATATCTTCAATGAAAGGGGAGGATCAATCACATTTTGAGATCAATCAATCACATTTTCGAGTAACCTTATGCTACGAATTTCATCTCTCAACAACTTACTTTCCACTTGCATTTTGCACTTGTAGGTGAGATCCACATCAAATTTGAAGGTGAAAGAAGAACAATGGAGCCACATGAAGGAGATATCTGCGTTGGTTTGCTTTGATTTCATTTGATTTGAATATCTTGTCTTTATGTCTTCATTGATCGGATTGGGATTGCTTTCATAGCAGCTTTAGGTTTTGTGGTTGTCCTAATTGTTATTGTTTTGATGATTTTCAATTTTCTAATCTACATTTTTTGGTGAACCTGACGTGAACTAACACCTTAACCATGTTTTGAGTGCTTTTGAGCTATTTGTAGGTGAAAAACTCAAGAAATAGGGCGACTCGGACCTCTCTGGGCACTTCTACGCCTGTGTAGAGATGTTTTGCGCCTATGTAAGTTACACAGGTGCATCTTGATTGGTTCTGCACCTGTGTAAGGTACACAGGCGCATCTTGATGGGTTTTGCGCTATGTTGAGGCATTCTGTGCCTGTGCAAGGCCAAAAATAGAGGTGAAATCAGTTGTTTTTACTTGCAAATTTGTTTGTTTTCATTTTGTTTCTTGCATTCTAGTTTTTCTTTGGTACTAATTCTCTGTGCAGCATTTTGGCGTTACGTGTAACGAAGAGTAAAAATGCAACTACTAACTAATCTTATGCAGGATGCAGTCAAAGACTCTCATTAAAACATCTTGCTTGCAATTTTTAAAGTAGTTGCACATTTCATTTCTTAAAGGTTAATGAACACCATGCATACTTTGTCTGTTTTAAATTTGATGGCATGTTTTAACCCTTAGAACTGGGCCTGCCTCCCAATTTACTTGGCACTTCACACAGGTATTGGTGAGAGGGATCGACCCAAAGTGGTGATGGGCTAAAGCCAAGGTCTTCTGAACCACTCTAAATAACTATGGATGCAACAAAAGTTGTAGACAATGGGTGCTGGAATGGTATTGTGACGATTTATTTGCCGGATCAATACCCACCCGAATGGATGCCCTTACTAGAATCTCTTATTTTTAGATGCCAAAATCCTTCTATCTATTGGCTCAGGCATTGTGATACGCGCATGCCAAAGACACCTCTCATGTACTCCTTAGTTAGAGATAGCAAGTTCTTGGGAAGTGATGCCCCTTGAACTCGAAGCTTGGTATGCCTAAGAAGTGATTGCACTGTAAAGGGGAGCCAGTGCTACCAAGCATCTAGCTATCCAGCTAAGTGTTGTATTTTATGGTTAGAGGATTCAACAGATATTGCCCTTGCCAGCCATAGGATTTGTTGTGAATGTGCTTGATGGTCTTGAGTCAAAGTCAAACAAACATTTTGTCTTCCATGATTGTCAAAGGTTAAATCAAAAACAAACTTTCAAAAGTGCTCATAATCAACTTGGGTTTTAAAAATCAACAACCTTCAATTCAAAACAAAATCCAAACAAAAGTCCAAATTTGTCCAAGTATTCATCCAACATTTGAACATGGCTTGTCAAAACATTGAATATCTTTGTTTCAAAATTCATGTCACTTTAGGCTAGGTTTTGCATAGTCCAACTTAGGTCCTAGGATATATTGTCATCTCCCTTCATTTTAGTCCTTTTCATTGCAAGCGTCCTCATTTTGCACTTAGCTTCAAAATTATTTCCCTAAGTTTGCATTTCATTGTCATATCCAAGCTAGATTTCCATTTAGGTGACATTCATGCATTATCCTTGTCATGCTAAAATTAGGTCTTGCCTAGGTTGCATTTTGCATATTCCAAGTCATTGGTCTTCGCATGTCCTTATCATTGTATTGTCATATTGCCCTGGCTTCATCTTGTCATATCATATCCTTAGATCATTTTCATGTCATATCCTAAATCATTGTCATAATCATTGCCTTCTTGCATTTAGTCTCAAAAATTTGGTTTGTCAAACTTGAAAAATCAAAACTTTGGATGATACCCTAAGTTGTTGTTAGGGAGTCTTGACCTTGTCTAAAATTTGTCCTTTCATTAATATCATTTTTTGTCAAACCTATCTTAGTATCCAAGAATATAGGTGAGATATTGTCAATTTGTCCTATTGTCATTTGGCCCTTTGTCCTTTAAGGTCTTGACTTCATTTCAATTTCCCAAGGTTGTGTCTTTAGCTTTGCATTTCAAAAGTTTGTCTCCAAAAATTCAAAAGGTACAAAAACATTAAGTTGCATTGTCATCCTTTTAGGTTGCATTTATCAATCCCATTAGTTGCATTGCATAGTGACATGTTTGTTGAAATGAGGTCTCAACCTTCTTACGAAGCCATGTCATCACAATTGAGAAATCAATCATGTCAATCCAATCTCTACATGTCTTAGAACATGGGTCAAACTTATCATGACGATGTAAATGTCCAAATACAAAAACTAGAGGAGAAACTAGCTCAAGAAAAGGAGATTTTGGAACAAAAAGTGAAAAACATTGAGAAGAATAGATCACAAATGTCCAAAATGTTTCAAAAATTTCTAGGTCGAAATCCAAATATTGAGCCAATTGATGTAAGATCTCTTATTGAACAATCAAACATACCAGATCTCCTCTCACAAACAGAGATGATGAAACAATTTCAAGAAAAGAGACAACAACATTATGTGCCTCCACAACAAGAACTAGAAGGTGTTTACTATCAATCACATTTTCAACCATCACAACCAATTGTTCAACAGTTCCAACATTTCCAACAGACACAACCAATGGTCCAATTTCAACAATATGTCCAATCAACTATACAATGTCCACAAATAGTTCAACCAATGGTGGAATATCAACAAGTTCAATCAACATATAAATGTCAACAACCACAACCAAACATTCAAAAACAAAACTTGCAACATGCACCAAGCCAAATTTTGAACATGTCAAACCAATTTGATCAACACCTAGTTTGAAATCAAAACATGACATCAGACCAGAACCAACTTCTTTCCAAACAAGTTCAAATTCCAGATACAACTATGTCAAAACCTCAAAAGAAAGGTGGCCTTATTGCAAGGATCTTAAGGAAATTACCAAGTGAGTTATTTGAGGAAGATCAAGATAATACACGTATGTCTAGCAATGCCTCATCTCCCCACAAACAAATTGACTCTCCAATGGCATCTATCCGTACACCTTTAGAAGTTTCACAAGACCCTTCCATATTATCCTCATCAAACAATACACCCAAGGATGAAATTATCCAAGGGCTATCCATAATTTATTGCCAAGATAATCCAATTCACAATGCACATCCTTGTCATGTTTCAAAAATACAAGACCCAATACCGCCATGTACTTTATTGCCATTACTTGTTTTAGAGGACCCCATTTGAAGTCCCTCTTCCTCATGTTCAAGCATTGATTCCTTGCCAAAATCCATCACAAATGTTCAAAGTGCATTTCCTTCGTGCCAAAGCATTGATTCCTTGTTAGAATCCCCCATGCATATCCAAAGTCCAACCCCATGTCAAGAGGATAATTTAGAGCATGAAGAAACATGTCTTGAAATAGATGAAGATAAAGATCTTGAAACCTTATCATCCCATCCATTTGCTGACCAAGATCCCATTTCCCTAGACACTCATGATGATTCCCCTATTCTTGTTCATCCTATCCAAAGTCCTATTGGCACTCCATTCCCCGAGCAAGATCAAGATATCCTAGTCCATCCAATCCCAAACGATCCCCTTCCATTTCATGAAAAAAATTTCCTTTCAAATCCCATTGGCATTCCACTTCCTAAGAAAGATCAAGATATCCCTTCCATCCTTTCCGATGATCCCATTAAAAGTCAAGAGCAAAGCACCTTTAAAGAGGATTCCAATGATCTTCCTCCTTGTCAAGATCAAATTATTCCTTTAAGTCCTCCACAAGATCCTTTTGTTCCTCCATCTCCTTGTCTTAATGCTCCATATACACTCCAAGAGTGCATTTCTTTTGATGATCCCATTATTTCTCCAATTCCATCTCTTGAAGAGCCTATCATTGAACTATGTCCACTACAAAATCCTAGTCCCCCTCATGATCCTAATCCCCCTCATGATTCTAACATGGTGCAAGATGTTCATGAACCCTCGACATGCATAATGGGTTCTTCCTCTTTGGTGCAATCCGATCCACTTCAAGGTCTCATTATTTCTCTCATATCATACTCACCTCATAATGGACTCACGTCTTCTTCCCAAAGAAAAGAGTATCCTACAAGTCAAGATATTCATAAAGGCCAAGGGGTAGACCTTCACAAGAAAGAACTCCTTAATATGAAAGAAAATGTTAAGGGTCATGTCTACACAACTCACTCTGAAGACGTTGGTATCCCTCCATCACAATCAAAACATACACCTTCCCCATCATACTTTCCATCCATCTTAGATCCTTATATTCCTTCATCCTCTATGCAAGGTCAGAAAAGGCAAACATCCTTGAGTAAATTTCATCAATCCAAAAGAAGTCTATTTCATTCATATCCATCCATGCATTCCTTTCCCCCTCCAAGTAATTTGGATGCCAAGTATAAACATCATAAGTCTAGCAATCCACATGTATTCAAGGATCAACATGTCCAATCTAATCAACATGTCAAAGAAAAGAAAAATATGATCCAAAAAGAAAAGGAAAAATCCAAAAGGTCACAAAGGCCCATTGCTCAAAAACAAAAGTTAAAATCTATATGGGTTCCTAAATCCCTTGTGTTGGCAATGCACTCCAAGGAACCACAAAAGCATGAAAAATCAAAAACCATGTGGATCCCTAAGCGGCTCCTTGAAGCACAAAAGCCTAAAGAAACATCCAACTTGGCATCCAAAATTGATATTCCTCCATCCAAACCTCTCAAATTTGTTTCTCCATCACCTTCTTCATCCATTTTGGGCCCTTATGTCCCAAAATCCCAAGCTATTCCTCCATCCAAATCTCACAATCTGAGATCCATTTTTCCTCCATCAATCCACCACCCGTCAAGGTGTGTTCCAATGTTGATCTTTCCTTCATTTCCATCCAGTGAAGCCCAATTCTTCCAATACCCTATCCATTATCCAATGCATATTTTCCATCCTTCGATCCCTTTGATCCCATCCTTTGCATAAATCCTTGCCTTAATTTCATCTCTTTTTCCATGTCCTTATCCTACCAATGTCTTTGAGCATACTTTTAAAGGTCATGGTCCATTTTTTTCAAGGCTACTATCCAAACAAAAAGATGTTTGAGTCCTTCTTTCATCCCCTATCATGTGTCCATTTTCAACTAAAATGTCAAAATCCAATTTAAAAAAAGTGAAAAAAAAAGGCCAAAAGAAAAAAGTAAAGCAAAAATAATTCGTCCACTGATAAAAACCTGGCAAATAGGCGCCTTGGGCAAGTACCATGATGAAAACCTGGCAAACAAGCGTCATGCATAATCTATGAACTTCTTTCATACCGTACTTGGGGACAAGTTTTATCCTATCGAACCCCTGTCATTACCCTTCATATCCTATTGTCCTTCATGTCCAGTTTCCCTTTCCACCTTTGATCTTGACAAGACTGAGGATCTTCATGAGCGTCATGCATCCTATTCATATCTTTCCGTCTATCATATCTTTTGGTCTTTTATCCATTTGCTTATTACAACCTTTCATCCATATTCCCTGGCTTATTGCAACTTTCTGCCACTATCCCGTATCCTATCCCAACCTTCAGTCCATGTCCCTTATCCATTCTTGGTCTTGATTATCCTATCCATATCTTATCACTATCCATACACTCTTTCTGTCCCTTGATCTTGATCTGACATAAGGACGTGAAATGCAAAACATGTTTTTCAAAACCTTGGCATATCCCTCATGCCATGTCACTGCTTTACATTGTCATATCCAGTCTCTTGTCCCATTGTCTCCATAATAAAAGACCTTTGTCTTCCCTATCTCCACCAACATTTCAGCAAGCCTATTTATTCACCTATCATATTCCTTGCCTTGCTAGACATTGGGGGCAAAATCATAAAAATCCCAAAAAAAAAATCATATAATGTCCTGAAAAAATCCCTAAAAATTTAAAAAAAATGTCTTGAAATAATCCTAAAACATCAAATAATGTCCTGAAAAAATCCCTAAAAATCAAATAATGTCCTGAAAAAGTCCCTAAAAAGTCAAATAAAGTCCTGAAAAATGAACACAAAAATTGTAAAAAACTCGAAATTCCTACAAAGTGAAAAACATCAAAACCCAAAAACAATTTCTTTGGCATTTTGCATTTTGTCAATAAATGGTCCCCTTTGTGCATAGACAGATCGCTGAGCATACATCCAATGACAATCAATCAAACATTGTGCTTTAATGAAATCACGCATTAACAGATGAACTGTTCGACCAAGCAAGCATTCAACCTGATCACAGTTGTCACATCAATCCAAATAGCATCAATGTTACCATTGGTCCTTGTCAACATTATCATGGGTCTTATATAGGGTGTGGTATTCTTGAAACTAGACTATGTCCAGTCTTTGATGTGGTACCGCATTCCCTAAAACCAGATAGCATGATCATTCTTGTTTTCCACTTTTGACAATGATGATCAGACTGTTTGTTTGACTTGGTTGAATTTGTACGTCTTATCTTTTTACTAATTTATCTTTGGCTTCGATCATGTTCCTATGTTTGTTGATGATGTCACTGAGTGATTTAGAGTGACCGGGATGGGTCATGGTCCCTTTCCTTTTTTTGTTGTGTTTGCTGTTTGTGGAATGTTTGTCACAAACTGGGGCAACTATATCATTGGGTGTCTATGATAAGTACATTTTCTTTGTAAATGCCGCACATACCTCGACCCTTGATGTATGCACCCTAGGATGCTTCACTCATTCCTTGTGTGTGATGTGTCTGTCTTTTGCAAAAGGGGTTGCGTTCCAACTCTGGCCTTCAATGCCATGATGCTCTACATCCGCTTTGCTACAATAAATAAAGGTTCTCACCTACTTATGTGCATTTGTGAAAGTAAGTTTTCCTTCATCTCTAACTGTCCTCTATCTAATTTCTTCTTACTAACATTTCTTCCATCAGTCTTGGCAGTCTGTTCGGTCTAGTTCTCCGATCTCTAAAGAATAAAAAATAAAAATAAGCTGCATCTTGCATTCATTGGTTAGTACATTTGCAATATATCGAGCCCATACAAAGCATTTTATCCATTTCATCTTATAAATGCATCAAAAACATAAACAACATTCATACATGTTACAAAGATAGTACATAGACGGTGCATAAGACATCCATACATGGAAAGTAAACATAAGCCATAACACATTGCATCCCATCATATAGCTGCATATCATATCATATATCAATATTGGAGTACAAAATTGGACTATCTATCCTACGTATGGCCCATAGGCTGAGTACATAATGTCAAATTATATATGTCTCCGTCATAAGGAGCACGTGCCTCTGTCACTGGGTGCTCCCTCTGTCCTCCTCATCCTTGCCATGTCTCAAGGATGAAGCCCCTCCTGTCCCTGGTCCTGGCTGTGGTGGTCTCATAGGTCCACTCACCCCCATGCTGCTCACTGACCTCCGAGAGCATGGCCTGCTCTCTGTCCTTGATTGTGACCGATATGACGCTGCTCTCTACTCTGGTGGAACTACACTCTCATATAGAGTCCTCAAATGGCGCATCTCATCTCCTACCTCTAATAACATCTGTGCCATCTCACACGCACTAGCATCCCTAATCGACCCAATATACTCGGCCACTCTCTGCTCTACTTGCTGTGCCTGGGCTATCATTGTATCTCGAACCACTATCAGCCTGGCTATCTCTGCTCTATACCTATCCCTCTCAGTTGACCACTGATCCTGCTCTATCCTCAAGATAGCATTCTGTCTCTCCAATGTAGCAATGTAATCATGTTGACTCACTATGGTGGCCCTACATATATGCATCTCCTCTATGCTAGCTATCTCCTGCCCTATGGGTATATCCTGCAAGGACTCATGATCTGCTAGATCTGGCTCATCTCTCTGTGTGCACCTAGGACTCTCCTCTCCCTCATCGTCCTCCTCAGCCTCCTCATCAACCTCATCCTCATCCCCCTCATCCTCATCATCTCCCTCCTCATCATCTTCCTCCTCATCATCTCCCTCCTCCTCTCCCTCATCATCATCCTCCTCCTCCTCTCCAGTGAGTGGGAAGTCCTCCTGTCTCCTAGGTACCAAAATACAAGGATCCATCAATGGCACTGGCTGCTATCGTACAAACCATCGCTCATACCTCTCTGTCACCTCGGCATCTACAACATCTGATCTCCAATCCCACTGTCTCTGTTGTAGCTATATGAAGTCGGCATATGCTATCTGATCTACAACATCTGATGGTCATGGTTTTTTGTGCATTCCACTGCTTATCCTTTGTGCATCCGACCTTCGATTTTTGATCCATTCGAATCTATCGTCTTCTATCATTCTTATCGATCACTTGGCCTCTTTTCTGGATTTTTCCAACCAATTCCTCGAGGGGGCATGCATATGTCTTTGTTATTGTCTGGGGCATTTTCATTATTTTTCTTTGAAACAACGCTTAGAATCACATTGTCTCAAAGAGGGGCAAAATGTAGACGTCTAAAAATGGTCAACGCTTGTGGAGTCATACTTTAACATTTGCGCATTGCCTTATTTTAGGGTTCTTGCATCGCATTAACATTTCTTCTATGTTTCACACTTGCTCTTTATCATTTGCGAGCATCGAGTCCTTCTTTTGCATTCCTCATTTTTCTTGCTTTCGAATTAGGTCTTGTCAATAGCAATCTTCAGTCATGATTTTGGTCCATCTTATCCTATCGCATCATGGTGCATGCTCATTTATCATCATTTTGGACATTGTCAATCCTAATCGATGATAGAATTAGGGTTTTGTCCTCTTGTCAATCTTTCAATCATCTTTAGCTTGTTAGTAATCATTTGCAATTATCAACTTGTCAATCTTGTCACTTTGCGATCGATTCATCATCGATCCTTCTCCTTTTCAATCATGTCAATTTGGATGGATTAGTCATTGTTCCTCGTCAATTGGCGCCTATCAATTTGATCTCCTTGTCAATCTTGGTCAATTTGTCATTGATTTTTGTCAACCAATCTCAATCATTTATCAACATTGGTCCTTTGTCAATCAGAATCATGATCGAACCTACATTAATTTCTTGTTGTCTTGACCTAATTCCTTGTCCTCTTATTTCTAGGGTTTTATGATTTGTTCATTTAATCCTTTTCTTCTTCTTTGTGGGTTAAATAAATCTATTTATTTAGTCCTAGGTCTCTTTCATGAATTAATTAACGGATGAAAACCTATTAATTAATTCACCTAATTTCTATTTCATCTTTTTCCTCAATTTTTTAATTTGCTAATTTCTCCTAATTCCTAATTTCTATTTCTATTTCAATCTTGTCATAATTTGTCATAATTTGTCATACACCTTGCATAGAAACTATCATACATTTGTCATAATTTTGCCATTCTTGATTTGAATTTCCTTTCAAATCTCTTCATGCTAATCTTGTCATCTCTCCAATTTGTCTATAAATTGGATGATTTTCTTCAATGAAAGGGGGAGATCAATCAATCACATTTTCGAGTAACCTTATGCTACGAATTTCATCTCTCAACAACTTGCTTTCCACTTGCATTTTGCACTTGTAGGTGAGATCCACATCAAATTTGAAGGTGAAAGAAGAACAATGGAGCCACATGAAGGAGATATTTGCATTGGTTTGCTTTGATTTCATTTGATTTGAATATCTTGTCTTTATGTCTTCATTGATTGGATTGGGATTGCTTTCATAGCAGCTTTAGGTTTTGTGGTTGTCCTAATTGTTATTGTTTTGATGATTTTCAATTTCCTAATCTACACTATTATATTTCAATCTATGGATAGAAATGAATATATTTGTGATGAATGTAATCATGGTTTTAATGATCAAAATAATGTCAAACTCAAAGGTATACTCTTATTAAACAAACATTTGATGATGAGTTAATTAGGTTGGAAAGTAGAAATTAAGATGAAATTCAACAAGATAAGAAATGATCATATAATTGATTTGTCATATAATATTGATGAAAATTTGGATGGTGATATTTGAAATCACTTTTTTGATAAATATGTGATTGAAATGGATACTGTATAGTGGCATTATGGGATTATGTTTTTGGAAAACAAAGTTGATATTAACTTAGAAAAACAATCAAACTTTGTAACCATGAAGGGTTCTTTTAATTTATGTGAAGAAGTTTCAAACTAATGTTTTAGAGAAAATTGATTAAATAGATGAGTATTTTATCTGTATTTTATGATGACCATTATATCATACTTGGTGTAACCAAGAAGATTATTTAAATGAACTAATTGAATATATTGATGATAAACTAACACTTTTGTTTTTATCATATAATAAATAAATGAATCCCTTGTTGAAATATAAAGTAGATGATGATATACACAATGAGTCCAGGTACATAAAGGTTTACGATATTTCATTATTTTTGTACATGATCATATATCACTTCAACATGAACCACAAACTAAAACAAGGAAGTTTTTTTTATTTATTTATATGAGGTTTATTCATTTTACTTTATTTTTTTAGGATATATTTTTTCAATCCAATTCACTTGTATATCAAATTTTGATGATTCTAATGATGAAGATAATCACTTGACTAATATTGATATATAAGTTAGGAATAAGTAACATAGTAAACTCTTTAATGATGAAGTTCAAATAATCATGCAAAGTGATTACCAAAATGACTTGCTTGTTAGTGTGTATAAGGTTGTTCTTGAAGAGCACACTAATATACTGAGTGGGTGAATCAATATATGCCAATTATCAAAGTAGCATTTACTAATTTTTCCTTAATGATAAAACATGTTATTAACACACATACACACATCCACACAAAATACACTATATTTTTGTGGAAACTCGAAATGGGAAAAACCAACGTGAGAATGATTACTTAGATCTACTACCCAAATATAGCCTCACAAAATAAGGAATATTATAAATGATTTATAATATGAAGTAGGAACCAACCTACCAAAGACACCAATCCCTAATTATATTTGCAGACACTAACCTACAAGAGACACCGATCCTATACTCCAAGATCTGTGCACTAACTCAACATGTGAGACACATATCTCACTAAAATACAAGATATATTAATTGTAGACCTTCAAGGATAAATATTTAGATTCCTTCTTATTTGAACAAAATCAAAACACCTTCACATAGTGAATATGATCTTCAATTCAAATTGCACACAATGATTGAGATGCTACTCACAACATTAGTCACATACTCACACATCAATCACACCTTTTGGATGTATACATTAAGTAAACACATAATAATTAACCTAGATCAACGATATATATATGAATTATAATCATAATTACATTAACATGTTGGTCTAGAATAAGATTATTGCATCTACAAGTCGGCCACAACAATAAACCTTACACCAAACATGTAATAGGCTTAGTAAAAAATACCACATGTTACTTCCAAAATAAGGGACAAAACGTGGATTACCCATCATACATTCCACTTGCCCAAATGTACAATCACATGCTACTTCTAGAAGGAATTCATTACAATCCTCTAGCAGATCAAATTGAAACATCAACCCAATCAGCCAACAAGCACATTGAACACTTTGTCATTTTAAATTTTCTCTTTACTAAAGATCAACCATTGAAAATAAAAAATATGATACATTATATATACATCACATCCAAATTGTATACCATAACTCCAATATACAACAAAATGCAAAACTTTGAATTTTGATAGTGCAATTGAATTCCTAATTTTTTCATAAGCTAAAAACCTTAGAAGCATACCACATATGATTCTAGATAGGACCTCACAAGAAATACATTTAGGAACAACATAAACCAAAGCATAATGATAACATTAAGAGAACTATCCAACAAACCTTAGGAATCCAGAACTCAAATGCTTATCCATATCATGTCGAAAGCAATTACATTGAATTCTCACTGATTAGTTGACATCTTAGACAAAATACCTATATTAAATATTTGACACACCTTTGAAATCAACACAACCATATGATCAATAAAATCCCCCTTTATAATTGATGGAAAATAACAAAATTCTACTATCACATCAACACAAACCAAACCAGTAAGATTATCCCCCAATGAAGTATACATGATCTATAAGAAGCATCTGAGAGTTTGAACATCTTACTCCTCTTTGAAAGATGTAGTATTTTGGGTTTCTTTCTCCCCCTTTGACATCAATGAAAAAAGGATAACACTAGCATTTTGTATCTTTTTTGATACACTCCCCATTTCATCTTTAGTTTCGCACTCGATTGGCTCATATGCTCTTTCTTTCTCCCCAAATAATATTAACTACTAAGTTTGCTTTCAATAAGAAATCAACACTCCCCCTTATGTTTCACTTCCTGTTGAATTAAGGAGGGGGGGGAGAAACCACTCCGAAATTATATTGGAGATACTCAAAAGTCTCCACTGGAAGAGGTTTTTATGAAATTGTCTACAATTTTCTCCTTAGTATCAAAATACTATATCTTCAACTTGTTGTTTGCAACCTTCTCTCTCAAAAAATAATACTTAATTGTAATATTTTTTTTCCTTTAATGCATCGTCAAATTCTTGGAAATATTTATGGCACTTGTAATGTCAGAATGAATAGAAATGGGCTTACCAAGCTCAATCCTCATCTCCTTCAAAATATACTTCATCCATAACACCTAGGTGCAACAAGAAAAATTTGTAGATACATATATTGAATCCTACTTCTTCCTCAACTAATAGACAATTTTTTCACCCAGAAAGAAAGATCGACCACTTGTACTCTTATAGCCATATGCACTTCTAACCCAATCTACATATGTGTATGCAATCAATGTGAATTTTTCACACTTTGGATACCACGAACCAAAACTCAATGTAGCCTTTAGATATCTAAATATTTATTTTACTACCTTGACATAGTTCTTTCCATCTCTTGAACTAATCAATTCTTTCTCTCTACTACTCTATTTCTTCGAGGAGTCCTTGGAGCAGAATATTGTCTATATATTCCATGTATCTCATAGAATTCTTTATCTCCATTAGAAGTAAATTCTCCATCTCTATCTTGTCTGAAGCGCTTGATTATTTTACCATTCTACCATTTCCTTAAAAGCCTTAAACTTCTCAAAAACTTCTAATTTACCTATTAGAAAAGTAATCCAAGTGATTCTAGAATAATCATCAATATGCATCATAAAATATCTTTCACCTTAAATTGTCTTTTTCCTCATTGGTCCACAAATATGTATGAATTAAATCCAATGGAATTTAAGTTGAGTAATCCTTGGTAGAAAATTTGGTCTTCATTTTCTTTCCCTAATGACATGGTTTACAATTGGTAGATGGAGGATTCTTTCTCTTAAAAATGTCTCTTACTACAAATTTTTAACTAATCTTCACAAGATCATCAAAAATGATATTTCCCAACCTTATGTGCCAAAGCCCACTTTCTTCCCTTTGAGCAACAAAATAATTATACCCATTTACTTTAGTCAAAGGATACACATTATTATTGATTCTACTTCCTTCCACAAATAACACTCTAGTATAATTTTTTCTAATTTCACAACCCTTTGCATTGAATGAACAATTGTATCCTATATCACATGTCTGGCCCACACTTAGAAGATTGTCTTTCAAAGCTTCTACATATAGGATATCATATTTTTTTTCTTTCCATCATCAAGAATCAAATTACTCTTACCTATAATCTTAGAAACTGAGTTGTTATCAAGGGTTATAGCTCATCTATCAAAATTCTTTAAGTTTGTGAACTTTGATGAAATAGCTTTGATTCTAGGAAGACAACTGAGAGGGGAGCGGGGGCGGGGGGCGTGAATCAGTTGTCTCACAAACTTACACAAATCAAACTTATTCTTACATCTGATAATTAAGCATCAAAACATAAATCAACAACACATCAAGAACACACATAACACCAAGATTTTTGATGTGGAAAACTTGGTCAAGGGAAAAACCATGGTGGGAACCTACCCACAATATGATGATACTATGTTAGAAGTATATGAAATATTACAATGGGGAATGCACATGCATTCAAGCAGACTGCCTAGAGTTCTCTATTCAAAAACAACAAGGCTACAACACAGGGAAGACTCACTGTCTTACAAAGATATTTAGATCACATATGTAAGATCATGAACTAAAGAATAACATCTCCTTAATGTCTGGTTGCAGTTCCCATTAATAACATAACAACTTCCTTCTTCTCACAATTCTTCTTTGCCTCCAAAAGATGTATACATTTAATGCACATATATTTTGATTCTCATCCATACACACATCCAAGTACAAAGATATTACATTTATTTATACATGACATCAACTCTTCACAAGGTTGGCTCAACACTCAACACCTAATTACAAAAATATAATCACACAGACTACAACATCACATACAGACCAAGCAATGTTGGCTAAGACATAACACCAACCCATTTCACATGCCTCGAATATGAAACACCTCCAAGAATTATACATCAAACATCTGCAACACACTACAAGCATCTTGTCGGCCACAAATATAAAGAACACTAACATACCGGAGAAAATCATCAATGACGCGCACAACAATCAATGCAGACCACCAACACAAAAGGAACACAATCCAGAAACATCTACAAGCATCATGAATTACCAACACAACATCCACACCAAGACAAATTACTAGAATCACATCATTATTATACCAAACTTTAAGAACACTACCTAGAATGACTGTCAACCTTGAAAAATAATTTACCGAGCTTGAAACCACAAATCACTTGAATTTTAGATACACATCAACATCCCAAATATTCTTCCAAATCCACAGATGAAGACACAATCCAGAGCAATGCAGATCAAAATACTGAACATTGTCATCACTAAACAATAAAAAAACTAGCCACAACAAGAATATCCATAACTTACTCAAATCCTCATGCAGACCTCTGGAAATTGCATTGAATCATCTATAAGTAATCCTCTACAAACCCTTTAATCCACAAACTATGATCATCACCATGCAAAACAAATGAACTTACTGAACTTCACTGTATCACTATCATAGATAGAGAAATATGTAGACATCAATGACAACACATCTCTCAAATATCTCGTAAGCACATATTTGCATCATACTTCCAACAATCTCCCCCTTTGGCATTGATGGCAACATATGATGTGAAAAACAATCAATGACAAAGAAATAAACAACTCTCATATTACTCTCTCCCAACATAGTTTTTCATGTGTATCTCTCTCCCTTTGACATCAATGGCAAAGGAACATATTACACCATAAAACACAAAACTGACTTACTGACTACTCCCCCTGAGTAGCAGCCTCCACTCATCACTCTGAATCACAAGATATGACTGTGAAATGCACCAGACTGATGCATACCAATGCATATTAGTTCTGATCAGGAGGGGCAATCACCCCTAGCTTCTCTCTGAGATACTGAAAAGTATCTTTAGGCAAAGGCTTCATGAAAATATCTAAAATCTATTCCTTTGTAGGCACATACTCCAATCTGACTTCCTTCTCATTTACCTTATCTCTCAAAAAATGAAACTTGATTTATATATGCTTAGTCTTTGAAAGAAACACTTGATATTTATAAATATTAATTGCACTTGAATTGTCACAATAGATACCAATAGGCTCATCATACACTACTCTGATATCTTTCAATATTTGCTTCATCCATACCACTTGTGTATAATTGTTAGCAGTAGCAATATACTCTACCTCTGTAGTAGATAGAGAAATTGAATTTTGTTTTTTACTCAACCATGAAACCAGTCTCTTTCCCAAGAAAAATGCACCACCACTAGTACTCTTTCTATCATCCACATCTCCTGCCCAATCAGCATCAGTAAAAGCACTCAAAGTAAAATCATCATCCTTAGGATACCATAAACCAAAATCAATAGTTCCCTTCAAATATCTAAAAATTCTCTTAGAAACTACAACATGAGATTCCTTAGGATCAACTTGAAATCTAGCAACAAGACAAACTTCATTCATGATATCAGGTTCGATTTGAGTCAAATAGAATAATCCACCAATTATAGATTTGTATCTAGTTTAATTTTCTTGAGGGGAAGCATCATCCTTAGTCAACTTACATTCAGTCAACATAGGAGTTCAAACTGGCTTTGTATCATCCCAACCAAACTTCTTCAATAACTCTTTCACATACTTGCATTGAGATATAAATATCCCTTTTTCTAACTGAGTAATTTTGCAAACCCAAAAAGAATTTCATCTCTCCAATCATGGATATTTCAAACTCATTATGCATCTCATTAGCAAACTCTTTGCACAAACTATCATTTCCTCCAAAAATAATATCATCAACAAAAACTTCAACAATCAAAATGTTATCATGATCAATCTTGAAATATAAATTACTATCGGAAATATCTTTGTTAAATCCTAACTTCAATAGATACTTAACCAATCTGGCATACCATGCTCTAGGCACTTGCTTCAATCCATACAATGCTTTCTTCAACCGACACACCATATCACTTTGATCAGTCAACTAAAATCCATTTGACTGCTCTATGTACACCTCTTCTTCCAATTCACCATTTAGGAATGTTGGCTTGACATCCATTTGATAAACTTTGAAATTTTTGTAAGCAACATAAGCAAGAAACAATCTAACAGCTTCAATTCTTGCCATCGAAGAAAAAGTCTCTTCAAAATCAATTCCTTCCATTTGAAAATATCCTTTACAAACAAGTCTTGTTTTGTTTCTAACAACTTCACCTTTCTCATTCAATTTGTTTCGGAAGACCCATTTGGTTCCAGTTACATTTTTTATGTCTGGGAACAAAAATCCATGTATTATTCTTTTCATTCTAATTCAATTCTTCCTCCTTTGCTTTTACCCAATGTTCATCTTTACATGTTTCATTCACATCCTTAGGTTCAATCTTAGAAATCAAATAATACTCAACTTGATCTGCAACAATTCTTCTTATGGTTTGAACACCTTTATTTCTATCTCCTATGATCTGATTTCCAAAATGATTTAATCTTACATACGTAGGATTCTTAGGATTTTCTTGAATTTCAGACTCTTGATTTATTTCTTATGCACTTGCACTAGTTCCTTCCTCTTGATTCACTGGATTCACTAGAAAAATCTGAACTTGGTTCTGACTTACAGGTTGCTTCATTGTATTTGTATTGTCATTCTGATCATTTGAATCATATCCACAAGATATGTAATATCTCTCATTTCTTTCATCAATCCTGACATTTGCACTCTCAATTATCTTCCTTAGTTTCTTGTTATAACACTGATAGGCCTTGCTTTTAGTAGAAAACCAAGAAATATTCCTGCATCACATCTAGCATCAAACTTTCCTAAATATTCATCCCTTCTGGTATAACATTTATTTCCAAAAATTCTGAGATATTTAATAGTAGGAGCATGACCAAACCATAATTCATAAGGATTCTTACTGGAACTTCTCTCCAATAGACATGCGGAAAATTTCCTTCCAACATCATGGTTCTAGAAGCTTCTTGAATGGTTTTCTTCTTCCTTTCCACAACTCTATTTTGTTGAGGGGTTCTCAGAGAAAACAATTGTCTTCTTATCCCATGTTCTTCAGAAAATGCATTAAACTCACCTGAAATGAATTCACCACCTCCGTCGGATCTAAGACACTTTATCTTCAAACCTATATTTGTCTCAACCATAGCTTTGAAAATCTTGAACTTCTCTAGAGCTTCATAATTATCCCTTAAGAAAGTAACCCACATCATCCTTGAATATTCATCAATCAACAACATGAAATATCTATCTCCTCGCAAGATTCTAACTCTAAAAGGATCACACAAATCAGTAAGCACAAGATCCAATAATCCATTTGAAAACTGCTTATTACTTTTGAAAGTAATTTTGGTTTTCTTCCCTAACTGACATTCCTTGCATTTAGGGTTAGTAGGTTTCATCAACTTAGTAAGTTTTCTCATAGCCTGAGTAGAACTTATTTTAATAATGTTTTCAAAATTCACATGACACATCCTTTTATGCCATAACCAACTTTCATCAACTGGAGAAATCAAACATCTTTTATTGACACTATTTAAATGAAAGATATTACCTTTAGTCTTTGTACTTGATGCAATCTCAATTATGGAGCTGCCCAAG
Organism: Cryptomeria japonica; assembly: GCF_030272615.1. NCBI lineage: Eukaryota > Viridiplantae > Streptophyta > Pinopsida > Cupressales > Cupressaceae > Cryptomeria > Cryptomeria japonica. The sequence goes on along the minus strand of NC_081414.1, from coordinate 389,046,175 downwards.
GTTCTACACTTTCCATTCTTGAATTTAAGATCATAACCCTTGTCAACCATCTATCCAACACTTAAAATATTATGCTTTAGGCCTTCCACACACAAGACATCATCAGTATTGTGCTTACCATCAAGAGAAATAGAACCTCTCCCACAGATTATACTAGTTTTGTCATCACCAAAATTCACAAGTCCTCCTTCATACTTTTCCAAGCTTACAAACTTACTCTTATCACTATCATATGATGAGAGCATCCTCTGTCAATCACCCATTCATCTTTCTCTTCAACTTGTGCAGCCAAAGCTCTTTCCACATTCATGTAGCTAGCAGAATCAGCAGGTATTGGATCATCTTCCTTGATAACAATAAACACCCATTCATTATCACTTGTATTTCCTTTATCTGATTCATCATTTGACACACCTTTATCAACAACATAATAACATCTCTTTTGAAATCTAGGCTTGTAAGGTTTTCTAGGAACTCTTTCTGGACACCTTAAGGCAAAATGACCTATCTTATTGCAAGAAAAACATTTAAGAGACAATTTTCCTTCATACTTACTGACTCCTTTAGGTAATATCTTGGCAATAAGTGCTTCAATCTCATGCTCTTCTTTTTCAATCTCCTCTCTCTCCTTCTCATATCTATACATCCACCTTGAATAACTTTCTCCCAGATCATATCTCTACTTATCCTTTTCAGAAACAGTGGCTTTGGATGCAGATTCTACCTTAGGAAGGGAATTACCAAACTCACTTAACTCAAATGTTAAAATATTACCAATCAACATGTCTCGGGTCACATCAGTCATGGTCCAAATCTCCTCAATAACAACAACTTTATGTTTGTAGGATGCAGCTAAGGATTTGAGCACTTTAGCAACAATCTCTGATTCTTCCAACTTTCCACTGACACATCTATTGCACACTAGTTCATTCACCTTTTGCATAAAATCATTGATGTTCTTATCTTCACCCATCCTCAACATCTCATAATTTCCTTTTAGGCTTTGCAACTTAGCAATCTTCGCATAACTATCTCCTTCATACAAAGTTTCCAACTTGTTCCAGATCTTATGAGCAGTCTGCAATTCCATAACATTTGTCACCTTCCTTTATCTCATCCAGAGTAGAAGGTCCATTTGTAGGAATAGTATACTTATTATTTATAATAGTCTAGTAAGATTCACCAATGCATCTCATATGAGACTCTATGTGGCTCTTCCAAAGACAGTAGGTAGTACCAATAAATCTCAAACTATCCTTCTTGTAAGTTGCCATCCTGGATCACCTCAAGTAGTCAAGCTTCTTTAGAGGAACTAGATCTGATACCAATTGATGAAATAGCTCTGATTCCAAGAAGACAACTAAGGGGGGGGGGGGGGCATGAATTAGTTGTCTCACAAACTTACACACATACATTATGATTCTCATCCATACACACATCCAATTACAAAGATATTGCATTTATTTATACATGACATCAACTCTTCACAAGGTCAACTCAACACTCAACACCTAAATACCAAAATATAATCACACATGCTACAATGTCACATGTGGACCAAGGCATGTTGGCTAATACATAGCACAAACCCATATCACATGCCTTGAATATGAAACACCTTGAAGAATTATGCATCAAACATTCACAACATGCTATAAGCATCTTGTCGAGCACAAATATGAAGAACACTAACATACCTGATAAAATCATCAATTACATGCACAACAATAAATGTGGACCACCAACACAAAATGCACACAATCCAGAAACATCCACAAGAATCATGAATTACCACCGCAACATTGGCACCAACACAAATTACTAGAATCACATCATCATTATACCAAACTTTGAGAACACTACCTGGAATGACTGTCAACCTTGAAAAATAACTTGTGGAGCTCCAAACCATGAACCACTTGAGTTGTAGATACACATCAACATCCCAAACATTCCTTCAAATCCGTAGGTCAAAATATTACAATGCAGATCAATGTAGATCAAAATACTAAGCACTATCATCACTGAACAATTAAAAAACCAGCCACAACAAGAATATCCATAACTTACTCAAATTCTCATGCGGACCTTTGAAAATTGCACTGAATCATCTATAATAAATCCTCTATAAACCCTTTAATCTGCAAACTCTGGTCATCACCATGCAGAACAAACCAACTCAGTGAACTTCGCTGCATCACTATCATAGACAGATAAATATGTTGACATCAATGACAACGCATCTCTCAGATATCTCTTAAGCACATATTTGTAGTGTACTTCCAACAATCTCCCCAAACATCCAACACACTTTCTCTTGTCTCTATTCATATGAGTTGAACATTCCCTATTAATTATCCATAGATTATTCTCCTTTTGAGCATGTAGTGCACTCTAAACCACCATGTATTTCTCTATTCTTTAATCCTCCTAGTTTCTTCTTTCAACCCTTTTTAGTTTCACTACTCTAACTTTTCAAGTTATTTCCTTTCACATCCAACATACAGGGACTTACAAAATTGCTTCGATAGTTTCTTGCAATATGCCTAAAATTGTCACACTTATGACAAATAATATTGAAATCAAACAATAGAAAAAAATTATTGCTAACAAAGTTATTTCTTGTTGTTGGAAGCTTTCTACAATTCATAGCCTTATGACCAAATTGGTTGTAATTAAAATAGTAACCAAAAAAAGGAATAATTGAACTTGGTATTGTATGCTTGTCCTCTTGAAGCTTCTTTTTTGAATCTTTTATCTTTTCTATTCACTTGAGTGAAACCATCATCCAACTTCTTGCTTTCTTTGGTTGACATAACTTGTTCAAATTTTGAACATCTGGAGCCATTCTATTTGGAATCTCACTAACTTCTTTAATGAGCTACTCAATCATCTTATTCTTCTATATTTTTGTAAAATTAATGTAGATTTTGATGTGGAAATCTTTGACTCTTTATGACATGGCCCCAAATCTTAGTGATTTTCTCAAACTTCAATTTTAAATGATTATTTTCTTTAACTTTGTCCTTTTCTTAATGACAATTTTTTCCTCAAGTCTTCACAATCCTTGTCTCTTGACAATAGACTTTTTGTTATAACCTCTTCTTTCCTATTTTCTTCTTCCACCTAAATCTTCAAATCGATGACCATATTCTCCACTTTCTCAAGGTGAGACAATTTGTCTATATCTTTCACTTCTTTAGAAATCGTCTTCTTCAACCTCTTAATCTCTTTTCTAGAATAATACAATTCTTATGCAAGATCTACATCAACACCATCAATCGTAGACTTCATTCCTTTCGCATCACCATCAATAGTCTCCATATCCACACATAGAGCCTTTTCTCCCTTATTCCTAGAAGTGTATTACTTATCATAATTGGATGAGTAACTTTCCTCATTAGTGAAGAAACTTTTATGATTCTTCTAAAAAATACTTCTCTTTTGGGAATGACTTCTTCCCATTATTATAATCATCATTGTTAGAATATTTGTATGGACACCTACCCATGAAATGTCCTACTTCACCAAATTAAAATATTTGCAAGAAATCTTACCTTTATACTTTTTGGAACCTCTTAAGAACTTTCTAACAAAGTCTAATGTGTTGAAATTAGGGCTTCACCACTTGGATTGATAAAGCCACTGATTTTACTTGGTACCAACCTTACATTAAGGAGGGAATTGAATTTGATTGATCCAATCTTAAAAGGGTTGAATACACATAAAATTAATCCTCATTTTGTTTTAGTTGAAATTAAATTTGGATTAGGGTTAAATTGAAATGCTAGATCTAGGACAAACAATGAGAAATCAATATAAAATAACAACAACAAAATATTCCATATATCATGCAGAGTTGTCGAGACCAAGGGGAACAGATCGTCCTAGTCCTCTAAATATCAAGGGTAGACAAACTTGATATTTTTCAGACCAATATGATGCACAAAATCCATTGTCACAAATTCCCAAGACCAAGGGGATCTAATCATCCATGTTCATGCAAAATTGTCGAGACCAAGGGGAACAAATTGTCCTAGTCCTCTTAATATTGGGGGTAGACAAACTTGATATTTTTCAAACCAATATGATGCACATAATCCACTATCAAAAATTCCCAAGACCAAGGGGATCCAATCATCCTGATCCTCCACTTTTTGCACCTTCAAAAGTTGAGTCTAATTGTTGTCAACTAGTCTATTAGATTCCTCACTCGTAGCTCCTAATAGCATTTATTGCCATAGAAAAAAGCAAATATGTTTGTTGATGGGGGTTGCCTTTGGTCAAACCTCGGTTCAAGAATTAACCTTGAATTGAAATGATAATTTAAATAAAATTGAAGTAGATTGATTACCTTTTGAAGGAAATGATATATTTGATATGAAAATGCTTGAAGTTGAGCTTGATACAATGATGAAACTTGATTGAATCATCAAACAAGGGTTTAAGTGGTCATGTAGAAAGTCTTCATAGAATTTTGATCATTAATTATTGAATTTTAATGTTTGAACTTGACTTGACTTCTCTTGAAAATAGTAGAGAAGAGAAAATGGTAGGTAATAGGGGTTTACCATAGGTCAAACCTTAGTTTTGGAATTAACCATGAAATAGAATTGAATTGTAAATGAAACGTTGTAATGGAAATGATTTCCTTTTGAGGGAAATGTTGAAAATGTCTCAAACACTAATGTTATGCCTCTTTATAAAGTTTTGTTTGTCTTCATAAGGAATTAGGGTTTCATATAGATAGTCTTCATAAAACATAGAACATGAATGCCATCTCCAATGCTTGAATCTTGACTTTACTTATGCTCCAATGCTCGAAGGAAGACTGATTTCTTTCTCACTTGAATTTGAATTATGAATGCTTGATTGTTAGATCAGATTGTCAAAATGAGAAGGGTAGACCTCCTTTTATACATGCTACTTGAAAAACAAATTAATTTTCTTACATGAGCCAACATGGGATCTAGGTTCCCCCTCAAATCATGTTATCATTGTGAGGCCCCAAAATGGGCACTTTCAGAGAGGACTCGGGTGTTAGGTGCTCTGGTCCTAGACATCAAAGTCCTAGGATCTTGGGGAAGGAAATGCAAATGATGAAAATTTGAGTGAAATACATAGTGTGAGCAGAATTAGGGCTTCAATCAGCTTTAGGGAATGAACACCAATGTGAGGACCAAATTGAGGAAAAAATTGTAAAGGAGTACAATTTAGGACGCTAAATCTCCTTACTTGACTCATCAATAATTGTAATATTTTTGTGTCTTAAGATCTTCCCTTTCTTTTTGCTAGTTGAGGCCTTTTGGGTTTTGGGCATATCCATTTCTATTATAACCACATAAGTGGAAGGAGTTCTAGGGGAAGCAATGAAAGCAACCTCTAAATGGGGAATGTAGTGCTTGGTCCAGGTGCTAGGTCCACCAATTAGCAAGGGGGAAGCACTCATGGTAGGAGATCCCATAACAACAATATTTCTAGGTGGACAAAGGGAAAGATGGAACAAATAAAGCCTATAAATTAGACCCTAGTACAAGGGCATTGACTTTTTGTCTTGTTTTTTTTATCAAGAGCTTCTCTAATAGAGTGTTCCAAGGAGTGGAATAGGTAGAAAGGGAAATAAATAATGTCATGGTTCCTAAAATGGTTCAAGAGAAGCATATGGTAGAAATAATAAACCTTATGATGATCTTTGAGGGTGAAATATTTCATTATCATTAAATGTTCTATTTTCAAGTGGTTGGGGAGCTCTTCCCTTGTGTAACAACCTTGCAACCTCATAGGGGCTTCCTTCCCACCAAAGAACCAGTTCAACCTTTCACTGTTTTCAACATGGCTTGTTCTCTTATATTTCTTCTCCTTCCAAATGTGTTGGTTAATTAGGTCATTTAGTGGTTTCATTATTTTAATTTACCCTAACCCTAATTTTCAATCAACACATTTTTGGTGAACTCAACTTCTTGCACCATAATTTTTCATTTGTGGTCTTAGATCTGATTTGCACTTTCAAATTCAAACTTGCACTCATAATTATTGTTTTCAATTGAATTACATAAATTTATAGGTTAAATTCACAAAAACCCTAATTTATTATTCTAAAATTAAACTTGTGTGTTGCATAATTTTGATTTATTGTCTCGGATTGTAATTGTTTATGCATGTTAAAATTCAAACTTTCACTCATAGATTTCATTTTCAATTGAATTACATATATTTAGAGGATAAATTCATAAAAAACCTAATTTATTATTCTAAAATTAATTTGTGGGTTGCATAATTTTTCAAGTGTATTTTCACATCTGGTTATTATGACATGTTATGCTATGACCTAAAGGCATTTATTATTCAAAATAACAATTCAAATTGCTTAATTCATTGGTTAATAAATCATTGTTACAACAAATTGCATTGCTTAATCATAATTTTCAATTTTTGCATTCGAATTTCCCTCGTTTGTGCATGGGTTTTGTTAACATTAGTCCTACATACAATATTCCTATGAGAAGAAGTTGTAGAATTAAGGCTTCCCAAGGTTTAAACACTAAGGATATGGAGCCTAATTTGGGTAACTTATTTCATTAGAATGTTGGTGCTTCCTCCAACCCAACAAATGATATCATTTATCCTCATTCTCCTCATAATTCCCATGATGTGGATGAGTCACTAACTAGGGTTACCATTGTCCAATTGAATAATATTGATGGTGAATTTGAAAATATTCAACAATGGATGGCTCAACAATACCTAGAAATTGAGGCAAACCCATTGATTGAAGGATTAAAAATAATGGTGCAAAGCAATTAAATTGTTGTTGATTTGTTGTGTATCCTTGCTCATATTATTGACACTAATACTATGCCAATAAAAAATTGTGTTGAAGCCCTTGGTTACTCTCAACCCACTAGTCAAGTCAACCATTCTATTCCTATTCCTACATCCTTTCCTAGTGTGCCTACATTTACATCTTCCATCATGACTACTTCCACACAAAATGTTAATCCCACACATGTTAGCCATGGGGGCAATCCTATTATTCAGTATTCTTATATCCCTCCTTCCTTGAATCTTCCATTTGTATCCCAATCATCTACCATACATACATATCATAATGTTCCACCTGCTTATTCTTAAAATCCACCCACATACAATAATATTACTCCTCCATCATAGTACAATATGTTTAATTCAATCCTTCTATCAAAGCAACCATTAACAACTTAGCCTAAACTATTACATCCTTACAACATCAATTAGCTTCCATCACTCAATAAAAGTTTAATGTCCGTACATTTGATGTAGAAATCCCATTCTTTGATGATATTTTTTGTGTTGTCCCTCCTAAGAATATGGAATTCCCTTAATTGGAGTTGAACAATGGAAAAGGTGACCCCTTGACTCATGTGAAAAAAATTCAAATTTTGTGTAGTGATTTTTCTCATGACCAAAGACGTATGGGTAAATTATTTACTAGAACCCTTAGGGATAAATCTTTGAAATGGTATTGTTCTTTGTCTCCTTATTCTATCACTTATTTTCAACAACTGGCTAATGCTTTTATTCAACAATTTTAAAATAATACTGGTCCTAAGATTACTTTAACTGATTTGATTCATTGTAAGCAAGGAGTTAAATAAAAAGCAATTGATTTTATTGGTAGATATAAACATTTGTATTCTCAAATAGATTATTGTTAATTTTGTGGATCAAAATTAAAATTTATCTTGTTCTATGTATTATCTATCACTGAATTGTTGTATAAATTTCATTGTCTTCTTTTATGTTGCAGGAGAGGAGGAGCATTTTTATTTCAATGTCCATTCTCACACATTTCATTTGGTATATGTACTGGGTTGGGTATGGTCAAGCGATTCCTTGACTGGCCATGTCTTTTGGACATGGCCGATCAAGAAATCACTTGATCGTGCCCCCTCATGATAATAAATGTTTGAATGAGAGACTTCATTTATCTCTCATTCAATCATTTATCTTACCAAGGCTATCATGCATTAACACTCCCTCTTAGCTAGGTAAGATAAATATAAAAGGTATTGGGAGAAATATTCATAAATCATATGATGCTTATCTTGGGACCATAGTTTCAAGATGTGAATTGCCTCTGTCGGCGATTCTATTCACAAACTCTTGAGTGGATTGCCTTTGTTGGCGATACTATACATAAGCTCTTGTGTGGATTGCCTCAGTTGGCAATTCTATCCACAAGCTCTTGTGTGGAATGCCTCACTCAGCGATTCTATCCATGAGCTCTTATGTGGATTACCTCAGTCGGCGATTCTATCCATGAGCTCTTATGTTGATTTCCTCAGTTAGCAATTCTATCCATGAGCTCTTGTGTGGATTGCCTTAGTCGAAGATTCTATCTACAAGCTCTTATGTGGATTGCCTCAGTCGGCGATTCTATCCACAAGCTCTTACATGGATTGCCTCAATTAGCAATTCTATCCATGAGCTCTTACGTGGATTGCCTCAGTCAACGATTCTATCCATGAGCTCTTGTGTGGATTGCCTCTATTGGCAATTCTATCCACAAGATTTTATGTGGATTGCCTCAGTCGGTGATTCTATCCACAATCTTGAGTTATTGTAAGATCCTCACCTTCCAATAACCTCAAAAATACAAGTGGAAATCATTTGGAAGTCATCACTTTCTTATGATTTACACAGGGCCCATAAAATAATCATTAGTATTAATAATAATAATCAATATTTACAATTTTTACCTCAGAAGTGCTCAATCTTGATTAGTAAGCTCCCTCTCAATCACAAGTTATCTTGAGTTTCTTCTAGAGAACATATTTTTCTGAACATATGTATGAATTTTTGACTTCAACAAGGGACGCTTGTAGTTTAAGTTTGAGAGGACAAGTTCTTGCAATGTGGCCATAATCGAGACTTTCAAGGAGATATCAATCTGATCTTAATCTGATCTTCCTTTAGGTGGTTAGGCTTTATAGAAGGAAACCTGGCTCTGATACCATGTTAATTTTGTGGATCAGAATTAAAATTTATCTTGTTCTATGTATTATCTATCACTGAATTATTGTGTAAATCTGATTGTCTTCTTTTATGTTGCAGGAGAGGAGAAGCATTTTTATTTCAATGTCCATTCTCACACATTTCATTTGGTATATGTAGTGGGATGGGTACAGTCAAACGATGCCTTGACCGGCCATGTCTTTTGGACATGGCCAATCAAGATATCACTTGATCGTGCCCCCTCATGATAATAAATGTTTGAATGAGAGACTTCATTTATCTCTCATTCAATCATTTATCTTATCGAGGCTATCATGCATTAACAATTATCGTATGTCTGATCATGATGTTCAAACAATTTTTATTACTAATTTACAAAATGACATTAGAGGTTGTAGTGTCGTAAATTGTACACTCTTGCTAGGGTGGTACAATTTCACACTTAGGTTAGCACCCACCTTAGTGTGTCTTGCATCTTGAATTTATAATTTCCCTTTAAGCATTTAATTAATTAATTTAATTAAATCTAAAGTCCTATTTCATCACTTCATACATCATAAAATTGGACCCTTTACCCTAAGTGTGCCCCTTTTTATTTTATTCCTCCAATAAATCATTTAATCATAAACCCTAATTATGTCCTATTTTGACCTTTAAGGCCCAATTTCACATATCAAAACACCTCTAAATCTGTTGTAACTTTATAATATCATCATATCTAACAACCCAAAAAATTTTGGTGAAAAGTTGGTCAGACCGTGGTGGGGAGTGCACATGGTCCTCGACTTTTTTCCTAAAATTTTGGGAGCACAATTCTATGATATTATAAAGCTTAAAACCAAAAGATTGGTGGGAAATTCAATTCATAGGTTGGCCTAAAGATGGAATTGAGTCAAAATTAAGATCTAGGGTTTCATACATAAGAGCTCTCTTTCTTCATTTGAAGGCAACTAGGATCAATCTAGGAATCTAAGAGCATGTTTTTGGAGGACAAGGAGCCTTCTATGTAGTGAAAGAGAAGCCTATGTGGAGTATTCAACAAAATTCACCAATATTTCATCAAGTATTCATCATCAATTAGGAGCCTTGAAGACATTGAAGAGTAATAGGAGATCTTGTGACAATATCTCTCCCTTGGGGATTGGTATGATTTGATGTTATTTTCATGTCTTTGTATGAGATTCTTTACATCAACTTTCATATTTATATTCATGCTTTACATCACTTGCATCATTGATTTAGAGAATTTAATTTGTCAATTACAAGCATTTAGGGTTTACTCTTTAGGGTTGCTCTAGATTGTTTGCTTTCATTTTAGGATCTTGCACACACACAAGATTCTTGCACACGCTATTTTACTATACAAAACAATTATTTGTGGAAGTGGAAATCACCAAAATAGGGGTTTGACTGAGGCAAAACCCTATATAGCCACCCAAACCCTTCCTTTTCAGTTGCAAGTGTAGGAACAGGTACCCGAAGGCAGTTTTGGATCAGGAAAAGACATCAACACCACTCAGAAATATCAAAAGTGCAAAAAATTGTCAAGGACAGGGGCGTGGTGCCCTACTCCTACCCAAGACAGTGGCGTGGTGCCATGGTCTATCCACTTTCAAGTGAATTTTGACAGGTTGCAGCCTCAAGACCTTCAAATTTTAGCCTTTCAGTTGCAGCTCTCTGTCAGATTCTCAGGGATAGTGGCGTGGCACCCTGGTTCTGGTCAGTTTGGCTTGGTTTACAGCATCAGTTACACATCCAAAATCCTCCCTCTTTCATGCTTTTAGTATCTCAGTTTCAGATCTGCAAATTTGTTCAATTTCAAGTTCATTTATGCTTCATTCTTTATCTCCTAATCTAGTTGATCATTCAAACCCTAGTTTTTCTCATCATTTGCAACAAGAGGAATAGAAACCCTAAGATGTAATCCTTGGCTCTCTCTTTCTCACAAGAAGTATCCAAATTGAGATATTTCCCTAGGCTCTTTTGTATTCCCAATGTGTTGACTAAAGTGGGATTAGGTCCTAGTCACTCGGTCTCACTTTTCCCACCTACATTGAGGTAAGCTTTTATTTTTTTAGTTTACTTCCTTTACGCAATTATGTGTAGTGCTTCATAAGTATTAGCTTCAAGTGATTCAATTTGAATAATCTCCATCATTGTCTTTGGTCGATAATAATGAGAGTGCTCAAAATATTTTGTGAAGTTTGAATCTAACAAAGGATACTTCAAGATAAATGACAACATCAATACTCAAGGGGCAGCCATGACATCAAGTGTAGCCCCTTTATCCAAATACTTTAGAAAAAAATTAACTCCTCTTTTTGAGTCTTTGCATAGTATAATGTAGAGGTTGATAAATAGTAATGTGTTGAAACTTCCTCCCATTAGACCAATTGAATCTTCTAAACTATTGCAACCCTATCATGATCCCAAAGCCTTTTGTCAATATCACATCAATCTGGTCATGATACTGAGAAATGTTATACTTTGAGGAGTAAGATTCAAGACAATTGTTAATAATACTATATCCATAGCTAGTGTGAATGACAAAGAAAACAAATCCATAGCTCCTCCTAATCAAAAATTCCAAATCTTCACCAATCCTTTGCCTTCTCACTCTATTAATATTGTTCAGTCAAAGTCTCTTGCATTTTCTCTTGATGACCTTAGTGTAGAATCTAATAATGTTGTGAATCTTGTTGACAAACCTACACCACCTAAGGACCTATGATTTACCTTTGATCCTAGTGAGATGATTGTTGCACCTGATGGTCCATTGTATATCACTGTGAAGATCAAAGACAAACTCTCATGAGTTCTCATTGATCTAGTATGTATGGTGAATGTGAGCACTGTAAAATATCTTTACATTTAATAATTGCATCAAGTAACATATGATAAATTTTATGTTATGGTCAAGGTGTATGATCGTTTCTCTTTCCCTACTATTGGTTCTATTACCCTTCTTATTGAGGTTGGTAGTAATTATTGAAAATGTGATGTTGATGGTGTTGTTAGGGTTGTCATTAATGATTGACATTGATGTCAACATACTAAATTGGTATTGGTTTTTCTGAGTTGGTGATCTAGAATATGTTTCCCAAACTGATTAGTACTCCAGAAGTTGTGCTTCGGATGTTGTTTAGTGCTGACTGGTAATTGATAGTGTTGGTTGTGATCCAAATTTTTTTTTTTTTGATATGGTGTTGATTGCTTGGATTCATGTTTATCTTGGTTCCATTCTTGTTTTGCTAAGTTGAAAAAGTGCTATTTTAGGTCCGGACCAATCCAAAATTTGAGACTATGTAACGACATTTGTGTAGCGTATGAATCTTGTTTTGGCTCCAGTATTTGTGATGGATGTGTAACATGTTGATCTATACAACTAAGTGTGTTGTGGTGTGGTCCACTTCTCATTCCTTTCCACCACGAGAATGTTTAGTGCAGACCTATTTCAAAATTATGTTTGGCTGACTTGGAAGGTTATGTAGTTAGAATGATAGTATAAGTAAAGGATGATTAGAATGAATGAGGTATGGATGATATGTAAGATTGAAAAGATAAATCCGATCGATGATTATTGTGAGAAGTTGTGCAAAGGTGTGTAGTGTGTTGTTAGGTACCTAAGGTTATTCTGACATTATTGTTTGTGGTAGTTGTATCACATGTTAGACAGTTCAAATAATTTAAAGACAACTGAGAGTGGGGGTGAATCAGTTGCCTCAGATTACCGGAACCTTAAGAAATTAAAACTTTAATATCGGAACCCAAAAGGTTAATACCAAAATGCATAAACCAATTACCGAAATAGCAGATTTACAAATTAAGCATAAACATCAATTAGAGAATAAATACCATCCATATGACACCAAGATTTATACGTGGAAAACCTAGTAAAGGGAAAAACCATGGTGGGAAGCCTACCCACGGTCAGATAATAATTTTTTAGTAAGCATGTGATTACAAATGAGGGGCCTTCAGTTGTAGGAAGGCCAATAGCCTAAAGCACATTGCTCATCACAAAAAGAGTCTCACTGACTACATAGAAATCCAAACTACAATCCAGAAGAATGAATGAACTGCAAAGATATCATCTCCTATGCCTGAGTAAAGTTCTGATTAAGCTCAATACTGGAGGACTAAATCTTGTTACATAAACCCAACTCGATCACCAATGATCAACCAAATATTTTACTTGAATGATTATTCCATCATTCGATCCTATACCATTCCCACACAAAATCGACAATGAGATCTTACATCATATATATACAAACCCTCGACCATAAACAATCAGGTCAGACACCAGACAATAAAACAATTAGATAATTACAAAACATGTCGGCCTGAGACCAAACAAATAATATCCAACCCATAAGACATCCCAGAAACACATCGAAGGTCCAATCCAAATGTTACATTAAGCTGGTCCATAACCTAAAAAAATTGGGACCCAATATAGGTCCACACATGCTAAAGCAATGATCCCAATCAACCAAGTCTTGAACATGATCACCATCAGCATCCTGAATCTCCACTAGAAGCCACACCAACACCACGTATGCATATCATCAAAGATCTTCAACAAATCTCTTCTGGTGAAACCCTTGCCGAAACAACAAACCAAGCTTGCCAGCAAATAGGATAGCATCTGATCACCATATCAAAACCAACTGACTGAGCATGAATCTGAGTAGCATGAATAAGCCAATTCCATAACCCAAACATACCAAAGCATATTGGATCATCACGATCTAATCCAATCAAAAACCAAACAACCTACCAGGACCAGAAGGATACCGGTAAAGCAACCAAAATAGGTAGTATTGACATCAATGACAAAACATCAATGCAATACATAATCAATTCCTCCAAATGGCCAACAATCTCCCCCTTTGGCATTGATGGCAACACTAGATGTGAAAAGCATCCAAGTGCCAATAAATGCCAAACAAATCTCCCTCAAAAGAATATAGGAATGAAGTTCTGAAATTTCTCCCCCTAATGTATTTATCCCTTAAGTTTTTCACATGAATATCTCTCCCCCTTTGACATCAATGCCAGAAATCTAACATAAATATCAAATAAAAAACAAAAAGCATTGAATTACAAGCCTAACTACTCCCCCTGAGCAGTAGCATCCTCACATCAATCCAGAAAGAATGATATCTTTGATATTGCATACCAAACTGATGTCAAATAACATCAATCAGTTCTCTATCAGAGGGGTATAAACCCCTAATCTATCTCTCAGGTACTCAAATGATTCTTTAGGCAAAGATTTAGTGAAAATATCTACAATATTCTCTTTAGTATTCACATAAACTAGTCTAACCTCATTTTCTTCCACCTTCTCCTTCAAAAAGTTATACTTGATAGATATGTGCTTTGTCTTAGAGTAAAATATCAAATTCTTTGATATGTCAATAGCAATAGAGTTATCATGGTGAATAACTACATGTCCAATGCAATGCACTTTAATATCCTTCAACATTTGCTTCATCCACAGAACTTGTGTACAGTTAGTAGCAGCAACAAAATACTCAGCTTTAGTAGTAGATAAAGAGCTACATGATTGTGTCTTGTTGATCCATCAAATGAACTTCTTTCCAAGAAAGAAAGCTCCACTGGAAGTATTTTTTTGGTCATCAACATCACCTACCCAATCTGCATCTGTATATGCACATAAAGTAAAGTCATCATCCTTAGGGTACCACAAACCATATTCAAATATACCTTGCAATTATCTAAAAATTGTTTTCATCATACTCTCATGATTCTCTCTAGGATCACTTTGATATCTTGATGCAATACAAACAACATTCATTATATCAAGCCTATTCTGAGTCAAATATAGCAGACCTCTAATCATAGACTTATATCTTGTAGGATTTATTGGTACAGATTCATTTTTCCTTGTCAATTTCTCACTTGTAACCATAGGAGTACTTACCAGTTTAGAGTCAACCATACCAAATTTCTTCAATAATTCCCTAGCATGCTTAGTTTGACAGATGAAAATACCTTTATTAGTTTGAGTAATCTTCAAACCTAAGAAAAAATTCATTTCCCCAATCATAGGCATTTCAAATTCTTTCTCCATATTTTTAGATAATTCCATGCACAACTTATCTTCACCTCCAAAAATGATGTCATCAACAAATAACTCAATAATTAGTATATCATCATCAGTGACTTTATAATATAGATTATTGTTGGCATTACCTTTGGTGAAACCAAGCTTCAAAATATATTTATGTAACCTTGTATACTAGGCTCTAGGTGCCTGTTTCAATCCATATAAAGCTTTCCTTAACCTGCAAACCAAGTGTTTATCATCTAAAAGTAAAAAACTATCAGGTTGCTCAATATAAAATTCCTCATCAAGATCCCCATTCAAAAAGGCACACTTAACATCCATCTAATAAACCTTGTAGTTTTTATGTGCAACATAGGCAAGAAATAATCTTACAGCTTCAATCCTAGCTACAGGTGCAAAATTTTCACCATAATCAATTCCTTCCTTTTGAAAATATCCTTTACAAACCAGTATAGCTTTATTCCTTACAACTTGTCCATCTTCATTTAACTTATTCCTAAGAACCCATTTAGTTCCTATAAATTCTTTTTTTTTAGGTTGGGGAACTAAAGTCCATATGTTACTCTAATCTATCTAATCTAATTCTTCTTCCATAGCTTTCATCCAACATTAATCATTACATGCTTCAATTACTGATACCAGTTCAACTTGAGAAATTAAACATACCTCATTAGTTTCCAGTCTCCTTCTTGTCATCACTCCATTGTTCTTATCCCCAATGATCTTATCTTTTGAATGATTCAGTCTCACATACCTAGGAGTCTTTTGATTCTCTATTCCTCTTCCCAGTTCTTCAGTTACTATTGAATTTTCTGATACTATCGGAGTAACTGGTTAGACAATTTATTCTAGTAAAGGTGTTACCGGTTCAGTTATGATCATTTCCACTTCCGATTCTTGCTCATAAACTAATTTGAATTATATTCAGCTCATCCACCATGACATTAGCACTCTCCACAATTCTCTACAATCTCTTGTTATAACATCTATATGCTTGTTGTTAGACAGTTCAAATAACCGGAAGAAAACTGAGAGGGGGGAGTGAATCAGTTGTCTCAGATTATAGGAACCTTAAGAAATTAAAACTTTAATACCAGAACCCAAAATATTAATATTGGAATGCGTAAACCAATTACCGAAACAACAGATTTACCAATTAAGCATAAACAACAATCAGAGAATAAATACCATCCACATGACACCAAGAATTGTATATGGAAAACCCAGTAAAGGGAAAAACCATGATGGTAAGCCTACCCACAGTCAAATAATACTTCTGCAATAAGTATGTGATTACAAGTGAGAGGCCTCCACTTGCAAGAAGGCCAACAATCTAGAGCACACTACTCATCACAAAAGGAGTCTCACTGACTACATACAAATCCAGACTACAATCTAGAAGAATGAATGAATTGCAAAGATAGCATTTCCTATGCCCGAGTACAGTTCCAGTTAAGCTCAATACCAAAGGACTAAATCCTCTTAAATAAACCCAACTCGATCACCAATGATCAACCAAATCTTCTTCCTGAATGATTATTACATCATTCGCTCCTATACCATTCCCACACATGATCTATAATGAGATCTTACATCATATATATACAAACTCTCAACCATAAACAATCAGGTCAACCACCAGACAATAAAACATTTACATAATTGCAAAACATGTCAACCTGAGACCAAACGAATAATATCCAATCCATAATACATCCCGAAAACACATCGACAGGTCCAATCCACACATTACATTAAGTCGGTCCATAACCTAGAAAAATCGGGACCCAATATAGGTCCACACATGCTAAAGAAATGATCCCAAACAACCAAGTCTCAAACATGATCACCATTAGCATCCTGAATCTCCACTAGAAGCCACACCAACACCACTTATGCATATCATCAAAGATCTTCAACAAGGCTCTGCCAGTGAAACCCTCACCGGAACAACAAACCAAGCTTTCCAGCAAATAGGTTAGCATCCAATCACCAGATCCAAAACCAATTGACTGAGCATGAACTTGAGTAGCATGTATAAGCCAATTCCATAACCCAAACATACCAAAGCATACCGGATCATCATGATCTAATCCAACCAGAAACCAAATAGCCTACCGAGACTAGAAGGATACCGGTAAAGTAACCAAAAAAGATAGTATTGACATCAATGACAAAACATCAATGCAACACATAATCAATTCCTCCAAATGGCCAACATCACAGTGGTGGATTTTCTTTTCTTTCTTTCTCTTCCGACAATGAGCCTTTCTGGGAAGTGAGCCCTCCTACAGTGAGCATTTTGGTAGTGAGCCACCTTTGTAATAATCACCTTAACTGGTGTCACCCTAATAGGTGTTATATATTGAGAATTAACATTCTTTGTGGTTTTCCCCTTCTTGTATTTTCCACGTCATATCTGGTGTTCATTGTGTATGATTTATTTTTGTATGTGTGTGCTTTCATGTTTAGATTTGTTCATATTAAATAATTCATATGTTAGTATTCTGGATCTATGAAAGAATTAAAAAGTTTAATTGACAAGTGATTCATGCCCCTCTCAATTGTTGAAGTATTCAACAATTGGTATCAGAGCTTAACTACTTGAGGTAGATCCAATGGTGCATAAACTAACTATTCCTGTCTTTGAGGGATCCGACTATGGATTTTGAAAAGTGAAGATGAGAGGTTTCTTGATCTCCTTGGGTTACAACACTTGAAAAGTGATGGAGACTAAGTATGTATTTTTGGAAAATGGTCTTACTACTCTAGATGAGATTTAGGCTTATGAAGAAAATTAAAAATCAAGGTATGCCATCTTTAGTGCTTTATCAAAAATAGAAATAACAAAGGTTATTTCATTAAATATTGCTAATGAGTTTTGGGAAAAGCTAAGGGAAATCTATGAAGGAGGGTTTATAGGGACTTAAATTCCTTGCTCAAATTTTCCAAGTCCTTGTCCTCTAAAACCTTGTTTTGATATTATGTTAAAGCCACTCATATAAGAAAATTTTAATTGAGAAGGTGAGGGAAAATTATAATAAATTTCTTTGAAGTTTGTAGTGTAAGGATGTTTAGAAGGAATGAAAGGATTAGTTGACAAAGAAGGAATATCTTGTAGAGGAGGAATTTCCTTTCTTTCATCATGCATATCATCTTTGGTAGATTGGGAAGGAAGATCCTTATCATCTAAGGCCTCATCTTTTCTTAATGTTATATGGGGAGAGATATCATGAATAAAATGCATGACATCATCCTCTCTTCAAATATTTTGATTTTTAAGATAGGCTCTTGGAGAATAAGGAGGATCTAGAGATATAGAAACACCAATATTTGGACCTTTCCCCCCTTGCGCAAGGGTATGTATATGAGAAGAAGATGTGGCCATGTTTCTCTTAAATGCTTGTTTTTCATTAGACAGATCATTGATAGGAGTATTAGCTCTTTCTTCATTCACATTAGATACCCTAGGAGAGGTACAAGTATTAGGTTTCTCATTGTCATCTCTAGGATTAGGATCTACAAAACCTTTTAGGTGATCTACGTATGAAATGCATTTTCCAAAAATATCACCATAGCACAACATATATGAAAAATGAAAGCTTTGAGATCTAACCTATGAAAAGGAATCAACTTGGAAATTTGAAAAGTGCCATATGTCCAAGTGCTATGAATGAAAAGAAGTAACATGAAGTGAAAGAAGTCATTATCCAACACATGATTATAATAAATATACATAAAAAGCAATGTAATCATATGTGAAATATCAAATAGATAAAGTCCATTAATTGTCATGATGAATATTGAAATTTAAGTCCAAGCAAATTATTTGATAAATAAATTAGGATTTTATAAATAAAACCACTTAATTTATTTAAATTGATGAGATTCGAATTTGATTTGTTTTTAATTTTGAAAATTGAAAATGAGAAGTTGAAAGTTGAGATTTGGAAATTGCAATTTGAACAATTTAAAATTTTTGAAAAATGATTATTCAATTTTTGAAAAATTATGCAACCTCCTAGGAAATTTAAATTTAAAATTAGGGCCTTGAAAATAA
Source organism: Cryptomeria japonica (assembly GCF_030272615.1). Classification (NCBI taxonomy): domain Eukaryota; kingdom Viridiplantae; phylum Streptophyta; class Pinopsida; order Cupressales; family Cupressaceae; genus Cryptomeria; species Cryptomeria japonica. The sequence continues at coordinate 389,027,021 of NC_081414.1, read as the reverse complement.
CCTCTTAATTTAAATTTAAAATTACCCACTAGAAGATTTGAATTTATCCAATAAAAATTTAATTTTAAAATTAGGGCTTTGTTAAATAGCCTCTTAATTAACCGAGCAAAAAAAATAACCTCTTAATTTTAAAATTTGAATTTGAAATTGTCCACAAGAGAATTAAATTTAAAATTAGGGTACTATAAAAAGAACCACTTAATTTTAAAATTTAAATTTGATCCAAGGTTGCAATTTTGAATTTCAATTTTAAATTAGCAACCAAATTTGAAGAGGGAAATTCAAAATTTAAACAACCCACAAGCTCAATTTTAAAAAAAAATTTAAAAATAGGGTTTTTGAAATTAACCACTTAATTTTAAAATTTAATTGTGAAATTTGACTTGTAAATGAAAATTTGAATTTGCAAATTGAATAAATGTTCAGATCTGAAATAATTAATCCAAATTATGCAAATCACAAGCTTAATTTTGAATTTTTAAAAAAAATTAGGGTTTTAATGAAATCAACTTCTAAATTTTTTTTTAAAAATTGCAAGGACATCAAACTTGTAAATGAATATTTGAATTTTGAATTGCATACACTCAGGTCTGAAAACAAAAATCAAAATTAACAGTGTAAGGAGTCGGGTTCACCAAAATATAAAGTGGAAAATTGGGAGCTTAGAAGATTTGCCACTTGGAAGGGGAGATTCACTAAGCTCAATTTTCACTTGAGGAAACTTTACATTCAAAAGAGGGGGATGAATCTACGAGATCCAATCCCAAAGGATACAAGGACTAAATACTAAGTAGATTGGTTGAGATTGGAATGTGTTTGACCCTCTTTTTTAAGTTGAATAAGTAAAGTGTTGGAAATAAAGACAAAGTATGAGAAAACAACGAGCTAGAGATTCAAGATCCAGTCATCCACCTAGTTCTGAGAAGTTTGAGATGATTCAAAGTTGCTCCACAAAATCAGGCGAAAGTTGCAGGGAGCGTGTGTCCAGACAGGGGCGCCCTCCACTTATTCCTCTAAACTTTTTGCGTGTTGAAAAGGGTTTTTTCGTCTCTGCGAATAAAGCTTAATTCTAGAAGTACATTTGTGCACTTGTTTCTTGCACACAAAAAGAAGAAGAAAGGGGTTGGGAATAGGGGTTTACCTAAGTCAAACCTTGGTTTAGAATCCACCTTGAATGAAATACTACAAATGCATGAAATAAATGATGGAAAGGTATACCTTCAGATCTGCAATAGATGATGATGATGTTTTGCTTCTTAGATGTAATCACATATGTTGTATGAAATGGCATGAACATGAAAAAAACCTAACATGCACACACATGCTTGCAGATGAATGATCTAATGATGCTCCAATGAAGAATATGAAGCCTTGCGAAATGCTTGATGCTTGAATGTAGTATCCTTGCCTTCTCCACCTTGTTATGCTCTCACCTTATGATTGTGTGTTATGCCGCTATATCAAAATGAGAGGGGAATACCTCCTTATATACTTGCCTATTGTCAAATATTTAATTTTCTGACAAAGGCCAACATAGGGGATTCATTTCCTGCTCAAAATTGAGATAGGGCCTAGGGGCCAAGATAGGTCCCAATTAGTGAGAACCAAGGCATGGAACCCTGGTCCTACCTCAGTTTAAGCGAGGATCAAATGGTTATTAAAGTTGTAGGATGCAAATATAAGGTCTGGTTGCACAGGGGAGGCATTTTAGGATGCTTAGGAAGATACACAAGATTGAAAAGTTGAATTTGACTGATGATTGATGTGAGAAGTTGTGCAAAGGTGTGATTGATGTGAGAAGTTGTGCATAGGTGTGTAGTGTGCTGTTAGGTATAGGAGACTATACTGGCATCATTATTTGTGGTAGTTGTAACACAGTGGCAAATTTTCTTTTCTTTCTTTCTCTTTCGGTAGTGAGCCTTTCTGGGCAGTGAACCCTCCTGCAGTGAGCATTCTGGCAGTAAGCCACCTTTATAAAAATTACCTTAATCAGTGTCACCCTAACAGGTTTAATATATTAAGAACTAACATTCTCTATGGTTTTTCCCTTCTTGGATTTTCCTCATCATACCTAGTGTTCATTATGTATTATTTCTTTTTGTATGTGTGTGCTTTCATGTTTATATCTATTCATGTTAGATTAATTCATATGTTGGTTATTTCATATCTATGAAAGAATTAAAAAGTTTAATTGACAACTGACTCACCCCCCCCCCCCCCCCCCCCCCGCCCCCCGCTTAGTTGTCTAGACATTCAACAATAAGTGCTTAGTTGTGAATTTTTCTATTATTCCTACATCAGATCAATTTTGTGTGAAGTTGGGACAACCTTGGCTCTCTTCCATCAAATCTATCCCTTCTACCATTCATAAATATTTAAAATTCCCTCATAATGGCACTATCATAACAATTAATCTAGCCTTTGCCAACCTATGGTGAAGCATAGAAATTTCACCCTTGATTACTTTTGGCCTAAACAACTTGACCCTCTTAATCCTCGAAGTGATGCCCTTTTCTATCTTATCATAAGTGGAAAAACGAGATGATCGTATCTTTGAGTAAGCCTAGAGACCCTAGACCTATTCCCCCTCATGATGGATCGGGTATCCTTCCTACACCTTCTATTCCTCCCATATGTGTCATATTCCTGCCTCCTACACCTTACAAAGGAAAGAACTTGGCATATTCTATGTCTCAACCTAGTGTGGTTTCTTCTAGTCCTCCTCCTTTAAAGGAAGAAAATAAGCATATGCCCATTGATCCTCAACATTCACAACCCTTGGCTAAAACTAAAAGGAATCATTGTGCATGAGAATGTTGACAAAGATTTCATGCTAAGGCTTATGAATAGGCTTCCCAAACCATTTCCTCCCTAAAGACACCACATGTTGACTTGATCCCATTTGTCCAACCTTCGCCTAACCCTAGGGGGGGAGTTCAACTTAAATCACCAAGATAAAAAAGGCTTAAGAAAAATGATGGTTCATGCTCTTTTTGTATTAGAGATCCTATTTTTATTAATCTAGATGATAATATGGATGATGATGTTTTTCATGCTAACAATATTGATTCTAATGATTTTTATGATATGTATGAGCTTGTTGATGTTAATCATGATCTACCTTCACATTTTTTAAAAGCATTAACCCTAGCTTCTAGTGACAAACAAAGTGATACATCATTAGAGCATGGTCATTGTTTGGAACTTGTACTAGCTCCTCTTGCATCTTATCCACCTTCCCAAAATAATGTTTAACAAGATTTGGAGGTGGATGATTTTCTTGATTAGCTTCATTCATGTCATAGATCATCTCTTATGTGTTTGCTTGTTTGTAATGTGTTTCCCCTGTGATGTGTTATTGTGTTATGTTAGATTTCTTTTGGATGAACCTTGTTACATTATTGGTACAAGGTAATAAAGAGACCAAATCTATCGTGGCATTATTCTATTTGTATCTCAATTCTTCTATATGTTGTCCCTTCCATTGTCTTCTTGGGGACGATGCAAACCATTGAGATCTATTTTGGTCTCTTCCATATTGACTCAAAAGACACATGTTCTCTTCTTCCATTGTGTTTGTAGTTCCACTACCTTGGGGGGATGAGGTCAATTCCATAGAAAATAGTCATGATATAAATTATTTATCATAAGAGCATACTAACCCAAAAGATAGTGGATCCCTTATGTGCTCTTTTATGTTTTGTGACCATTATCCTTTGATTTGTCCTTTCTTGAGGTCATCTCATTATGGTAATGTGCTTGTATTTTGAATGCATGCTACCTTAAAGAAATTTCTCCCAATGACGTGTATGCAATCACTTTAACATGGGGGCATACACTCCAGTCAATGTTACACTTTATGCACACACCATGACATGTTTTGATACTCAAGTTACATTGCAAACTGAGCCTTTTTCTTTGTAATTTGGTATTTTACTTTTTAATGACTCATAGTAAGTGAATATTACTAGGCTAGAAGTCATTTTCTCTCTCTCTTTCCTCTTTCTTATGATGTCCCTTTTATCTTGATATTAGAGTAGTAAGATCCTAAAGTTCCCGGGGGCTTAGTGTGTCTTGTCTCTTTGATATATTGATGAAATTTTTTAACGCAAACCTTTGTACTTTACCATGAGTATACTTAGTCTCATACTCCCACTAAAGTGGGGTTTAATTGTAGCATCTTAAATTGTACTTGCTTATAATTTTGTCCTCACCTAGACCTCACTTTGGCGCTTCAGCTTCCAAGGCTTGATTAAAGTGCTAAATCTACTCACGCCACCTATCAAACCTATTTTTTCACTACTTTCATAGTCTCCCCCCATTCTTTGAGCCCTGATTTTCATGACCATGGCACCAAGTGCCATGGTCTCCTCAAATAGGGCCCAATTTGGGGCCTCATAATGGTCACATCATGTGAGCAGGATTTTGGATCACATGTCGTCCTACTTCAAAAATTTAATTTAATTTTTGGGTAGACAAGTATAAAAGGTCTACCCCTCTCATTTAAAACCAAATCAATCAATTAATCAATTGCACTCTAGGAAAAATTTAACTAAGCAAGACATCATTCTTTCATCAAGAATTGGAGCAGAAGTGAAGTCAATTTTTAAGCATTGAAGATGACATCCATGATCTATGTTTTATGAAGATTGTTGGGTGAAAATTTCGTAAAACTGGGAAAATTTATAAAGTTGTGGTTTCAACCAAAATGTGCTAGATTAAATCTCTCCTAATTTTAAGGGAAGGCTCCTCCTTTTTCTAATTACTCTCTTTAATTTAGAACAAAATACAAACTGTGATTTCTAATATAAAGTTGGGTTGTACATCATCGTATTCTCTTTTTTAGAATATATGTTATCCTTTTCTCTTTTTTTTTTTTAAAGTTACAATTAGGAGCGATAATGATTAATACAAATTTGATGTTACTACAAAATAACTTAAAGCGTGCTAATGAACAATACAAATAAAGAGAAACAAAGTTTCTATAAAGGTGCAAATTCCTCCATTGCTTCTGCAAGATGAGAAAATAGCATTCAAGCACAAAGTATTACAATCACTATATTCTTATCTACCTTTTTCAAACAACTTCTGTAACCCACAATATTTATTTAAGATAACAAAGAAAATAACAAAGTCTTTGTATTGATATCTGATTACAATTTTGGTAATCTTTTCCCGAAACAACAAAATGAAGCTCAAAGTCTCCAAATTACTACTTCATGTGCTAATTGCTAATTCTATTTAACAAGAGCTGAAATGTAAGACAAAGTTTACAAACCAAAACTTGTTCTACTCTTTAATAATACTTTTCCACAATGCTTTTACTCAATCAAAATAAGATTTAATAAGAATGATAAAAGAACACTCTCACCATAAACCACAATGAATCCAACACAAAGTCTGAATGCCAAAGATGTCTTCTTATTTGATCAAATTTGCAAAATAACAATATGAACTCAAAGTTTCACTTTGCTCTTCACTTTGGTAGAGTTTTTATTGTATAAGATTAAATATAGATAGTTACAATGAGAAACCTCCTATATATAGGTGAGGTACAATGAACTAATCTAGGAAAACTATGACTAAATCAAAGAAGAGTCCTATTTGACTTAGAACTCATGCACGTTCTAGATACAAAAACTCAAATACAAAAAAGGCACTTGAGGTGTCAAAATCTCACTACAAAAATGCACCTACTACTTTAGAAATATGAAAACTACTAAGTGTCACCAGAAACTCCATTATGATCTTCATGAATTCTTTAAACTTTTGAAGAGAAATCTTCATTTGTTCTTCAGCAAATCCCTTGGTATGGCTTGTGATAACTTTCACCCGAGTGATTGAATCTCTAAGGCTCACATAACATTGTTTGTGCTTCTTTAGAAGAGAAGCCAACTCATCCACATTGACTTGAATGTCTATAAACTTATCAATGGATGATATTGAGAAGACTTTTTGTCCACCTCTTCTCCAATGAGCAAACTGAATTCTTTGATAATAACATCATCATGAAGAGGATTTTTGTTCTCATCAAGGAATGCACAAGGAAGTGTTGATATATTTTCAATGATCTCATTTCCTTTGTCATTACATTCCCTTTGAGCCTTTCTCATATCCTTGATAAGCATTTCTAGGGTGTCCATTTGATGTTTTATCACTTCCCTTTGTTTGATGTACATATCCCTTGAAGGAAGCACTCCATTATCAACCAAAACATTTAATTGAAAATCTTCTAACTTCAACCATGAGTTGAAGTCCTTCTCTTGTGTCTTTAAATCTTGTGAGACTAGATCTAATGTTTATCTATCTCAGACTTAATTGTTGGTAAGAGACACTGCATAGGTGATCAAATATTGTCATTTATGGCAACTGATGTCAAATATTCCATCCACAGTTTATAATTTTTTCATACCAGAAGTGTGATTGAGTTTCGGTAAGGTTCAGTGAGGTCCAGTTGGAAAGAACAGTGTATCCGACAATGTGCAGTATTTTAATTGGAGGTTAATTTTGGTTGAATTTTTTGTGTTTTGGATCTCGGAGAAGCATTGTGGATGTGTAATATACCATATTATAGGTTTGTGGCCTCTGATGATGATTCTTGAGTAAGTTGGAAGATCTAGTGTACAGGTTTTTGGTTAGAACAGTGTTCATCAGTAGTAACGTGTGGATATTCATTGTGCAGATCTTATGGATTGATTTTGGTGATCATTTGTGTGTTTGAGGATATTTAGTCAACATGTGGGAAACACGTGGAATTTTTTTTCGATCCACATATGCATTTGAGTTTAGATTGAGCCGACTTGGTATACATGTTTCATTTGTGTGTGTTATGCATTTTTGGGTCGACATGAAGAAGAGATAATTTCATGTTACGGATATAAAAGAGTGATTGATATGATTAATTTTTATATTGGTAGTTGTGAGAGATGGTGTGCAGTTTCACATGTGCAAGTAGAGGATTTATGCTCCAAAATATAGCAGAACAACATAACAGTGTAGTATAGCAAAGCAGAGTAAGATTATGTGTTTTGTGCTTAACTGAAAGTATACTCAGGCATTTGTTGATGCTATTCAATAGTTAAAACCTTTTTGTAATCTTTTGTAATAATTTTGTAAGGCAGTGAGTCTTCTGGGGTTGTAGCCTTTATTGTATTTGAGCAGTGATCTCTAGGTCGTGTGTCTGAATGCATGTGCATCCCCCTTATGTAATATTTATATACTTATAACATAGTATATTAATATTGTGGGTCCCAATCCCACCATGGTTTTTCCCTTAACCAGGTTTCCATGTAAAAATCCTAGTGTTATGGTGTTGCAGATATTTTCTTTATGTGTTTTTGCATCTTCCTTTTGTTCATTTTCTTTAAGTGGTTCAAGAATTTGGTTAATAATGTTAAAGATTATATAACACTGATTCAACCCCCCTCTTAGTGTTCCTTGATTCCAACAATTGGTATTAGAGCCTAGTCCCTTGGAAGAAACCTAATAGCTTGAGGAGGATCTGGGAAAGTGAATCAATAGATTTGGGTAGTCTTAGACAACAGCTTCTTGTTGCACTTGAAGATCTTCATCTATCACAAGATGAGGTCCAGCAAGTAAAATAAAACCTTAGGGATGCTAAGAACTTCATTGAATCATTGAAAGACCAGTTGAACAAGTCAAGAGAAAAGAGAAAGGAACTTGTTGATATGTTGAAGGAGAAAGAAAGCCAAAGCATTGATTATCAAGCCTTGAAGGAGAAGACAGAAGAGTATGAGAAGCTTGCTAGAGATAGTGCAGTTCAGAAGAATGAGATGGAATATGTTGTGATGAAATTGACAAAGTAGATTGAGGAAAGGAAGAAGAATGAGGAAAATATTGCAAAATTACTGAAAGACAAATCTGATGAATGTTATAGACTTGATTATGAGAATGACCAACTGAAGCATGACTTGCATGAAACCACGGAAGAACTTGAAAAGGAGATCCTTCTTCATAAATTTGATCTTGAAGATATTGGTATTTTGGATATGTTGATATGGTTTTATCATTGATGTCAACACTTATTACCTTTGGCACTTGGAGAATTGGCAATGTTTACTGGCAAGCAAGTGACTTATGCACAGTCATTGGTATCTAGTTCACCGACAGGATATATTGTTCACCAACACTTGGAATGACATGGAAAACACTTGGTTATATCGAAGACATTGTTTGCACACTTTGTCTTGGAAATTTGTTCATTGGTTTTCATATTTGTTGTTACCGGCAAATAGGTCATGGATAAGCACCAGTAGGATTATCTATTCTAGATTAGCACGACACGCTATGGAGATGATTTATTAATGTTGTAAATGCATTAAGACAACATGTTGAATCAAATATTGCATCGATTATTGTCTTGTAAATTGTTTTATTAATATCTTTTGTAAAGCCAACCTATACATTTTGGTCCTAGGCTTCGGTATATATGTAAGATCTTATTTGATCGAAGTAGAAGAGAGGAATGTGAATGGAATAAGGCATATGCAAGAATAAGAAGAGCTATACACAAAAACATCATTTGAAGGAAGAAGAAAGGTTTTGTGAAGACATATCAGAACTGAACCGGTACTGAATCTAGCATATAAAGATGCTATTTTGAGTAGTACATCATTATTGGATTTAATCATCCAATTGTAGCCAGTGTGACTCCTATTTGTGTTTTAGCAGTGAGCTCTAGGTGCTCGGTCTTTCTGCATGTGCAAACCCCCTATTGTATACACATATTATCTATGGTAGTATCATCTAATTGTGGTTATGGTTTCCCACCATAGTTTTTCCCCTTACAGGGTTTCCACAGACAAATACTAGTGTTATGTGTTGTGGATGTTATTGTCTTTCTATTTCAAGAATTAATCTTTACCGATACTGCAATTAACTGATAAACTATCTACCAGAATTAACTTTGGTTTATCGGTATTAAGCATTAAGTTTGGTTGAGTTGTTTTGGTTTGAATTTATTAGACAACTAATTCCCCCCCCCTCTCAGTTGTCTCCGGGACCTAACAGAAGATGCAAATGAGTATAAGAAGAAGTTTTGGATCAGCTCAGCCAAACTTGATTAGATTCTAGAAAGCCATAAGAATGCTAATGACACAAGAAGTCTTGGATTTGAGAAAGGTGAAAGCTCCAAATCAGCACAATAGAAGAACAATTCAAGAATGCCTGCGGTAAGGCAACCTAATACTCATAAGTTCAATGGTAATTGTTTTCTTTGCAATAAATTTGATCATATGGCTAGTCAGCACAGATATAGGATGAATAATAATGATCCATATTTCTTCGGTCAATGTTTTAAATGCAACAAGTATGGTCATAAGTCAAATGAATGCAGAAGTGTGATGAACAACTTTCAAAATAGGAGAAATGTCAGATGTTATGAATGTGGTAGGTTTGGACATGTTGCTAATCAATGGAGATCAAGAGGAAATCAGATGAACTTTAGGCCTATGCATGGAAATGTTGTTTTCTATGCTTGCAACAAATCCAATCACATTGCAAAATACTATAGAAGTAGAAACATGAATAGGAGAGGTCTAGAAGACAAGAACAAGAATGTGAAGGTAGATGAGAAGGGAAAAGTGAAAGTTGAAGAAATAAGAGATCATATGAAGAATACATGGCTTAAAAGAGTGATTCAGAAGTAGTGAGTGGATCTGCACCTGATTCTGGTGTTGGAACTTCATCCGATAACTAAGCTAAGGAATCTGGCCTTGGGGGAAGTTTTCATGGAAATATTATAAACCCCCTATTTGAGATTTGTGCCTGATTTTGGCAGGTTGCAGAAATTGAATTTGATGATTTCTAATCTATCTAAAGGATTTTCGGAAGAGAATGAGCATATTTGAAGATCTGAAAAGGAATTCTTAAAGATACAGAGTATCTGGAAGTATTAGGGTAAAGTGCATTTATTACAATGAAAAGTAAGGTTTGTGGAAGATAAAAAGAATTTTAATCACTTCATTTCTCACCTTGCATTTGAAGAGAAGAAGAAAAGAGAGCTCTGCAAGCAGAATTTTTAGCAACCGAAGCATGAAAGAAGATTTCTCAAGCGAAAACCAAATCTGGTGGTAAAGGTATTTATCAGTGAAACCCTTTAGTTTGAAATTTAAGATTTTTGAAATGGCTGCATTTGGTACTGCTACCCTGTGTTGGCATTATGTGAACCAGCATGAAGACATAATGATATTGTATGTTGTCTTCGATGTCAATATGTGACATGGTGTGAACCGGCACATGTGATAGGTGAAAAGAGAGAGGAACTGGCATATGTATGAACTGGTTTATATGCCAAAGTGAAGTGGCATGTTTGTTCAAGATGAACCGGCATGCAGTTATGGGAACTGGCACATGGAAGCATTGTGTTCCTACCGGTTGGTAGGTAGTTTCCACGTCAAGATTTTCGGTTGGAGTATCTCAAGCCTGTGTGACTCAATCGATGATCTTTATGTGATGAGTTAGCAGTATAATGGAGAACAGATCATGTTGCCATGTAAGCTCTATGCGCATGAAGGATCTTGCATGAAGAAGACTATTCCTATCTACCTCAGGAATGTGCGAAGTCTGTCAAATGGTGATAACATGTGATGGGTTATCGGCCACCATGAAATCGGTGGAAAATGGATGATGGAGAATGTCTTGAGATTGATTCAAGATTGTTGCATTTAATGCAGTATGATTCAATGGTCAAGATTGAACCGCTTGAATTGCTTAACCTAACAGGTTTAAGGTTTAGGGTTTTTATTATCGACCTGTCTGTTTCCTATAAGGTCAATGTTGTGTTTCTTTCTAAGGTTGTTGGCAAAAGTTGTGAATGTGTATCCAAAGGAAGTGATATGTGATTCTTGCCAGACCAAAGAGAGAGAAGAGATACCTGCAAAGTGAATGTTCAGAAGGAGAAGAGGAGCCAAAACAGATCTGCATTAGCATTGAGTGTTGTTAACATATCATTGTAATTCCTATTGATCTCTAACCACTTCAACAGTTGTGAAATCCCTTAATAGGGTAGCCTTAACTGGGCTTGATGCAAAATCCCCTAATAGGGTAAGCTTTAACCGGCTTGATTCAAATCCCTTAATAGGGTAACTCGAAGTTAATGAGTTCTAAGAAGCTATAGAGCTCTGGAGATCCTTTAGCTATTGAGTTCTTGAAATCCTCTAACAAGGTAACCCTACTAGGTTTAACCCTTAACCGGGTATTATAGCCATCCCTTAACTAGGTGATCCCTAACAGGATCGGTTCCTAGCAGAACCTATTATAATGTCTTTAACCGGACAAGGCTCCTAATAGAGCGAACTTCAAAAGAGTTCAAAAGCAACTTGTGGGTATTCATCCCCACCGTGGTTTTTCCTAGTTAGGTTTCCACGTGAAAAATATGTGTGTCATGTGTAATGTTTTTATCTTGTGATGCTTTGTTATTACCTGTTGAGCATATGTTGGTTCTATGTTTTATGCCTGTCTATAAAACATATTGAACTAACGGTTATGAAGATTTGATGTTAGATTACCTATTTATGCATAAGGGTGAAATGATAGTGTTGCTTTGAGTTCAGTGAAAAGCTAAGTGTTCAACCGGTTAATGTTTGTATTTGACACTTTAGGCTTTACCGGTTGCAGTCTGTGTTGAACCAGTATCACTTTTTATCAGTCATTTGAAGTATCTATTGTCAAATTGGTTTAAGACTGTATTTTTGTCTGTACTGATTCACCCCCCCTCTCAATACTGGTTTGGTACTATTCGTTCATCATTGAGTTATCACCGTGTTAGTCATTGACATCACTGAAAGGGCTCGATCTGACTTTAAAAAGTATCCATTCATATCCGTGGAGGACAATCTGAAGAGCACGTTCTCATTCATACCACATGGCATTTTTCATATTGAGGATGTTAGGGTTTACACACATTGAAATATTGAGGATCTTGGAAGTGCACAGATGTTGAATTTATACACCAAGCAGATGGTGGATGAGGTTGGCAACTTGAAATCAGAATTTCAAGTATTGGAGAATAAGGGTTTTGCACAATTTGCTAGATTTATGATGTTTGATGAACCTGAATGGGTACGGTACATGTTGATTCGAATGCATGATGAATTCATTTGGTTAAACAAGCCCTACAAGATCACAAATAATGTTATTAGGTTTGTGACAGGGTTATGTTCATCTAGAGAACTACCGTCATTAAAGGTTGTGAAGAATGAAATTGTTAAAAACGTAACCGGATTAAAGTTTGATCACACATCAATGACAATTAATGATATTCTAGAGTATGATATTAAGTTTTCTTCAATGGTGATTGGTTACAAGGTTTACTAGTCTAGTAGGGAAAAATTTGTTTTCAGAACAACCATCTATGTTGCCTATGAGATGGTGAAAGAAGATAAGAAGCATGACCTCTATGAACTGCTCTAGAGTGAACTATGATTCTATGTTTTCTACTTCATGAATGAAGTACCGAGAGTTGGATAGGTACAATGGGCCTTTGATAGACCTGTAGGTGTGTAGATCTGAGAATACTTGTACAACTCTGGTGACTCTAAGGTCCAGAATGCAAATCTTTGGGGATACTTTAAGAATTTTCAGAAGGAGATGCATGAGAGAGAAAGAATTCCCAAGTCCATAGTGGAGAAATATTAGGATACAATTTGTTTCATGGTTGATAGAGATTAGTGTTTAATGGAAGTCATTGATCCCAGAACATCATGGATAATGCCAATGGGATATGAAGTGGATGAGAATATTTTGGAACTTCATGCACTATACTTTCTAAGCAAGTCAGTTGATCCCTCTGAGGAAAGGTTTCATACTTATGCAAAGAAAATCTTGAAGCTACACTGGTAGTTCAAAAGGCCAGAATTCCAAAAGAAAGTTAGTAAAGAAGTTGAAGCTTATGCAAAGAGTATAAGGATTTCTAAGGAGGCAGTTTGGGAGCTGAGGAAGAGGAACATTCTCCTTGAAGAGAAAACTATTAAGAAGGTTAAACCGAAAGTTGTTGCATCTAAGCCAAAGAAATAAAGAAGTACTGCTCCCTCCTTTGGTCTTGCAAAACCAACCAAATCATCAGTAAAGTCATCTAGTGGTGGTGAGAAGAGAAAGAAGACAATAAGGTTTGTCACTATAAAGGATGATGAAGAAACTGAGTTAGATGAAGTGGTGAAGGAGGTAAAGCAAAAGCTACTAAGGCCTCTAAAGTCACAAAGGAGAAACCATCCAGTGGAGCAAAATCCAGTAAGAAACCAAAATCATCTTGAATTGATAAGGTAATGAAGCAAGGAAAACTTGAAGTTAAACCTCTTATGTCCTTGAATGAAATTGTAAATGAGGTAGTAAAGAATGGTAATCCAAAGCCTCTGATAGAATGGTATGACAATTCTGATGCAAATGGTAAAAGATCATTAGAGGAAGCTACTATAGAATACTTGAATGTGTATAGTAAAGCTCTAATTAAGATCATGTCAGAGATACCCAAGGGTTTGCATGAAATTTTGGATGCAAGAAGACTAATGGGTAATAAGGAAGATGAGAGACTAAGAGAATATGTATTAGTTAATTTAAGCTCCATGATTTCTAAGGAGGGGATAGCTATAATTCTTAAGATAGATAAGAATGAGTTTCGGAGTAAGACAAGAGTAAATAAGATAATGACAGGGAAAACATATGAGATTGTAAAGGACACATAAATAATTTTGAGGAAATTTTTGCTATAAAATTAGTATGAAGTTGTCCCTAAGAAAACTTAGGATGATCTGGAAGAATGGAAAAAGGATGATACTCCTTCAGTTCTGAATGTGCAGGCAAATGATCATGTAGAGGTGAATGTTTTGGAAGATACCAAAAATGAGGATGCAATGGATGAGAGTCAAGGAGATGCAGGAAAAGAAGATGAGGTTGAGGACATTCAAAATCCTCTAGCTGAAGTAGAAATAGAGAAGGATGTAGAGAAGAAAAAGGTTGAGGTAAAAACAAAACCCATTCCGAAAGCAAGAGATATTGTAGGGGTAGTGAAGGGAAAGTAAACAATAGATGATCCAGAATTTGTGCAAGGACCAATCAACCTTGCCTCTCTATCACCCATCCAAAAGATTCAATAGGAATCATTTTCTCAAGCTAAGGTCAGTGAGGATCTCTTAAAGTCTCACACTAAAGACAGTAAGCTGCTTACTCTAGCATCCGGTGTTCTGGAAAAAATTATGCCCACATTTTAGAAGAACACTTCAGACACCCCATCTGCTAGTTGAAGAGTTTAATCAATTCTATGGATAGTCACTTTGAGTCTTTTGAGAAGTCTACTGAAGGAAAAGGCTGTAGTGAGTTCAATGCAAAAAGGCTCTAGATATTGAAGAGGGTGATTGTTGATGACAGGACCTTATTAGGTGCTTGTGTTAAGAGTGTTTAGGATGCATTATCTGAAGGAGGAAATATTTACAAATCATATTTATCACTGTCTAAGTTCAATAAGGATATTGAGGAGAAGTCAAAGGAGCATGAGGATGAGCTAGCCTGGATATCTCAATCAGTCAAGATCCATTGTCAGTTTCTCTAAGTAGTCATGAAGATCAAGTAATATCCTTACTTGAAAAAATTAGAAGTTTGAGTCATTATAGGGAAAGAATAATTGGTGGAGTCAGTGATCTTCGGAGTCATATTACACTGAAGTTAGACACATTGCTCAATGCTCTTAAGGATGCTAAGGATGCTCAGGTTTCCAGTGAACTGACAGATCTTAAGTTAGCAAAGGCACAAGCATATTTGTTTGGTGGACTTATAACAATTTTAGAATGCCTCAAGAAGGGTTGGGATAGTCACTTAGATTCATTGAAGAACACTTATGTAGATATTTTCAAACTTTTGTAACTAAGGACTGTGTGTATATATGTATATCAAATTTTGGCTTGAATTTTGATTTTTGGATCCCTACCTTTGCCATTGATGTCAAAGGGAGAGTGTAGAGGAGTAAAATTTTTTTTTGATTAATTAAGGGAGTCTTTGATTTTTGGAGTCTGCTTGTTAGCTTTTTGGAGTATTACAGTGTATAGTATTTTGGTTTTGGTTGCCATCAATGCCAAAGGGGGAGATTATTGGCAAGACACGCTGCAAGATGATTGGATGTTGTCATTGATGTCAATTGATGTCATATATTCCATCTGCAATTCATAATTTATTCATACCGAAAGTGTGATTGAGTTTTGGTAAGGTCCGATGAGGTCGGGTGAGATAGAATAGTGTATTCGGTAGTATGCAGTATTTTGATTGGCGGTTCATTTTGGTTGAATGTTTTTTGTTGAGGATCTTGGAGAAGCATTGTGGATGTGTAATCTACTATATTATAGGTTTATGGCCTCTGGTGATGATTCTTGAGTAAGTTGGAAGATACGGTGTATAGGTTTTTGGTTAGAATAGTGTTCATCAGTATTAATGTGTGGATATTCATTGTGCGGATCTTGTGGGTTGATTTTGGTGGTCATTTGTGTAATTGAGGATGTTTAGCCAACATGTGGGAAGTGTGTGGACAATTTTTTTTTTGTCCGCATATGCATTTGAGTTTGTATTGAGCTGACTCGGTATACATGTTTCATTTGTGTCTTATACATTTTTGGGTCTACATGAAGAAGACATAATTTGATGTTGTGGATATAAAAGAGTGATTGATAAGATCATTTTTTCTATTGGTGGTTGTGTGAAAAGTGGTTGTGAGCGATTATGTGTAGTTTCATGTGCGCAAGTAGAAGATTTGTGCTCTGGAGTACAGCAGAACAACATAACAGAGTAGAGTAAGATTATGTATTTTGTGCTTAATCGGAACTATAATCAAGAATTTGTTGATTCTATTTAATAGTTCAGACATTCTTGTAATATTTTGTAATCATTTTGTAAGGCAGTGAGCCTTTCGAGGTTGCAGCCCTTATTGTATTTGAGCAGTGAGCTCTAAGTAGTGTGTCTGAATGCATTTGCATTCCCCTTGTGTAATATTTATATACTTCTAATCGATTATATTAATATTGTGGGTCCTAATCCCACCGTATTTTTCCCTTAACTGGGTTTCCACATAAAAATCCTAGTGTTGTATTGTTGTAGATATTTTCTTTATGTGTTTGCATCTTTCTTTTGTTAATTTGCATTAAGTGGTTCAAGAATCAAGTTAATAATGTTAAAGATTGAAGAACACTGATTCATCCCCCCCTCTCAGTGCTCCTTGATTCCAACATTAACACCCTCTAGATTATTGATTAAGACAAGTGCAAAATTTTTAAGATGTGTTCCCTTATTGAGTATCCTATCCATCCACTCACCAATTGTTCTTCCTTATGAATTGATCTACACAACCTACTTGATGATCTATTCATCAACTGATGAAGTGACTGGCTCAATTATCTCTGAGGACTTTGTTATCTTAATCAGCACATTGGTGAGTTGTTCCACCTGCTTCTTCAATCTATCCTTCTTGGCCTTTTCCTTATTATACCTTGCCACAAGATTATCAAAAGATGCTTGAGCATCTTCTACTATTTTTTCATGATTTTTCTTTTCCAATTCAATCCTATTAATAACATAATCTATGGGTTGCATTTTGTCAATGCATGTGTCGGGAGGAGGAATCGCCATTTCTACATACTTGTTCTTTGACTTATCCACCTTTACCCTAGATATATTTTTGGATTTATTTGTACCCTCAGGTTTAAAAGGAACCAACTAACTAAAGTCAAAGTCATCTAGGGAGATGGCTTAATTTTTCCTCTTAGGGGTATTGGAAACTAACTAGGTTGGCAAAGGTGTATCATCTTCTACTCCTATGGTCAATACCTAAGATTCAAGCTCTTGATTCTATATGTTTGTGGTCACAATAGGAGAAGTGGTAGTTACTACTACAGGTGGATTCTCAACAATTAAAACCTTGGGAGGAAGATCAATTTTTGACATGAATTTATCAAAATCTTCTAACCCGGAGGAATTCACTTCATACAAATTAGGAAGGAAAACATTCTCAATGTTATCTTGTGGGGTATCTAGAGTTGACTTGCTAGTTGTTGTGGAAGGGATTGTGTGAATCACAACACCAGGAGTTTCAGATGCATATGAAATGGTAGAACCAAAAGGAATGGGATTAGAAACTAAAACTAGAGGGGGAATTATACTTGGAGTATCATGAGATGTAGGATGAATGATTTCTTGTGTCCCTTTAGACTAGGAAGTACTAGGAATTTCTAGTAATCTCTCCTCATCATATTTTTCCTCATGCTCCTTTTCTAAGTCTTCTTCTTATTGTTGTTGAAGCTCCTCATCAAGCAATTCTTCTTCAGCTTCATCCTGTGTTTGAATATCCTAGGTTGAGGATTCCCCTTGACTTACCCTTTCCAATTGTGAATTTGAATTTTGGTCCCTTTGGAGCCATCTGATCTTGTCTATTCTTAGTTCTCAATTCAGAATTTTCCTAACTAGTCCTGCGATGTCATCTTTAGATTTAGTTTGGAAAGGTTTTAACTGAATCCCCTTCTGTGTAATCCATACATTGGTATTGGCAAGGATATTCTAAAATTTATCTCTTGTTGAAGTATTTTCCTTTTGGGACCATTGTATAAGATGCAAAGGTGAATCTACAACCTTTTTCTTTTCATGCATAGGATCTACAATGATTCCATCATCTTCAAGATCCTCAAGAATTTTTTCAAGATTTAGATTCCCAATTTGATCCATAGTAAGGTGGCAATAATTGAGCCTTCTGATATCCTCATTTTTCATGCAATCAATCCATCCTCCAATTGGTCAAAATGAGTGTAATTTTTCTTAAGTTTGTTCTCCATACCTCTATAGTCAAAGTGTTTTATGATCTTGAAGAACCTCATTGTTAGTCTTCTCATCTCTTCATCCATGGCTCTGGCTTTATAGATGGAATTGATTGAATATCTCCCAATAGTGAGAGAGAACTTGAAACTAGTCTTATACAAACCAAATTGGCATTCATGCACTGCTATCATTTGACAAGCTAGTTCCATGAGTACAATTTTGTTTGATGGGTACCTAGGAAGGATGAAAGGTTCACCATCAAATAATCCTATTCTGAGATATGTAAAAGTAGGGAATTGTAAGAATATGCACCCATATTGGTTCACCACATTCCAAGCTTTATCCAATACTCTCTTCTTTTGAATATCTTTATCTAACATGCACATATAATGATAAAAGAAAGCATCATTCACTCTCTTGAAAGGATGTAAATTGTTCTTGAGAGTCAATTGTGAGTAATACTAATCTACAAGAATTTGACTCATGTCTCCTGTGGTAGACAACCTTGGAAAATGCCTCATTGAGGCTACTACATATACTAGATATGAAGTCATATAGAACTTCAAAGTGGTAGGAACTTTGGTTAACTTCTCAGACAAAGCATCACTTATTAGTTTACCCCAATATATCTTTTTATTTTGTCAGATAATATGGATGTATTGATACATCCACTTATGATAAGTATCTGAAACATGAAGTCCCTTTACTCTACTGAGGAGAGTAATCAAATCATTTACTTCTTCAATGAAGTCACTTTGATGAATATTATCAGACCATCTTGCATAGTGGGCCTTGGTGTCTTCAACCAATTATCATTGATATTTCTTCTACACTTATCTGATTTTTTATCATAATATGCTTGTGTTGATTGCATATCAATATTGGCATATTGATCAATGTTAGGATACTTGAAGATAGTGTCAAATAAATCTTCATCTAATTTGATGATAGTTTTCTTTCCCTCTGTATCCTTGTCTGGCCTTCTTACTAGATCATATTTGCTAGCTAATGCTAACACAAACTCAGGATTACGTGTTGACATTGATAAAACCACAACCAAGTGAATACCATTGTTGATGGTTGCCTCTATTTTGTAGTATTGTGGTGACTCTTTGACTCTCTTCAAAAATTCTTCAAGATCAATATGACTTATCTCTATGTCCCTTATGTTGTCAATATTAGATGACACAAATGAAGACAGGAAGACCTGATGAGGGTCTTGCTTCTTGAACTTCATTTCTTTCTTGCTTGGTGATGGCTTTGTCATCTGACTGGTGATTACAACTGCAAGATTTTGAATAGATCATCACCATGCTTTAACTCATTAAAATTGCCTTATTAGGATTCCAAAAACCCCAGTTTGTTGATAAAACAAGAATACCTTTGATCACAAATTAGATTCGAATCTCCTATCTACATGTGTGTTTATCTAGTGTAAATTGGGCTTATAAATCTGATTTACACCAAAAATTGGAGAAAAGACAAACAAATTGCATTTCAAACTTATAAGTCCAATTTGCACTTGAGAGGCTAAAAAATATAGAATGGTGTAAATTAGGCTTGAAAGTCTAATTTGCACCTAGGAAGATCAAATGATGTCAAATGGTGGCAATCGGGCTTTCAAACCCGATTTACACCATGTAAAAGAGAAAAGGAAAGAATACACTGCATTTTGTGTATGTCAAGGTTATAACCCTGACATGTACCATGGTAAGGAAATTTGGTGTATATCAGGTTTATGACTCTAACATGCACCATGTGCAATACTTGGAAAAACTGCACATAAAGTTTGGTGAGTTCGGTGATGATGTAGGGTAGGGTATAGCCCCAAAATACACCATAAGGTGAGACTTCAGTGTATATTGGGGTTATCACCCTGACCTACACCAAATGACCATGGCATATCAAAAATAATGTGTGTCAAACTTGTGCTCCCAACACACATCATATGAAATATGGTGTATGTTGTGAGCACAAGCTCGAGATACACCGTAATTCACATGAAACTTTAGTGAAAGAGGATAAAATAGTGTATGTCTAGATTAAGGCCCGACATACACCAAATACAAAAATTGTGTGTGTCAAGTATTAACCTTTGATGTATATTGAAAAAAAAAAGGGGAAATGATATGAAGAGAGAGAAAGACATACCAGCTAAGAAAAGGCTTTGACCTTGTGTAGTCTCTCTTAAAATCCACTAAAAAACCTTGAGCAAAGAAAACTAATGAGGGTGAAAAAATGGATTAAAAAGAAAATAAAAGAAGAAGAAAATAAAAAGACTTAGGAAACCTTAAACAATTAATGCACTCAATCGTGTGACATAAATATGCTATCCAAGCTTATAAGTCTAATTCAAACAAAAAAGACTCAAAATGGTGTAATTTGGACTTATAAGTCTAAATCACATTATTGAAAAATTAAAGGGGTGTAATGTCAGAGTTAAAATTCGACTTTGCACAAAAGACTAAAAGGTGGTGTAATTTCAGGTCTTAACTCCGACTTCGTACCAAAAGACAAAAAGACATTAAAGTTAACTTTTTGAATTAACCAACAAAGATAAGATGAGAAACAACTACAAAGTTTCCCAAGGACTAATGAGGTGACCAAGATGCCTAAAAAAACAAACCCTTTAGAGAAATGAGAATGAATTCGAAAATGATTCGTAGGGGTTATATAGTTTTTCCTTCAAGCAAAAAATAAGGATAACAAAGACAACATACATGAAACCCTAATTCTTTTGTGAAGTTCAAACAAAACTTCATTAAGGAATACAATATTGTTACAAGCATTTTTCAGTTTTTCCCTCAAAAGGAAAGTATTTCATTACAGTCTTTTATTTACTTTTATCAATTCAATTTCATGGTTAATTCCAAAATTGGGGTTTGACCTAAGGAAAATCCCTATTCCCAACATATTTCCCTTTCTCTTTATGTGAAGCAACGGGTAAAAATTTGTACTGAGGATTGACAAAGTTCACATTAACGAATAGGTTTAGCTTTCGACGATAAAATTCAGACGACCATGGCGAATTGATACTACCTAGTCTTGAAAAATCAAGTTGAACTTTTGAGAACATATTCTAGATAGCTTATTTTTGCCAAATCTAGGTCAATGGCTCCATGGGACATCTTTAGCTTACTAATTCTATTAGAATACTTCAATTATCAGCTATTTTGCCCTAATCATCAACAATCAAATCAATTCAATTTTGGAAAGTGAAAGGCCCTACCCGAAGAGCTTGAATCTTATCAAAATCTCAATCTTTTAAGGCTATATTTATTCAATTTCTTCTATTTATAAATGTTTTGGTTAATTAGGTCATTTAGTGGTTTCTTTATCTTAATTTAACCTTAACCCTAATTTTCAATCAACACACCTAAAGAGGACCTTCCAAGAGTTGATCTTTTGGAAGCATGATGCCTTGAGTCTATCTCTATTGAATCACATTCTATCAAGTCATATTCTCTATCAAAAGGGAATGCATGTTTAGGTGATGATTGGGGTTCTTTAGATTTGACCAATTCTCATATTGGTGAATACAAGGTCAATCCATTCCACCTAAAGTTTCCTAAAATTTTGTTCACCTTAGCTACATAAGATGACTATGTGTCCATAAAGCCAAGTAATACTTATCATGTTGATCATCTTTTGTATACAAATTCATTGACCTTCAAGGAGCTACATGTCATCTATGATCCAAGGTGTGATCTAGTTTCTAAAATTGGTTATGATGGTAGAGGTTGTGGACCTAATGAGCAAGGTATTCGAGTTCCCCTGGACCCTAAACTTTGTGATCATAATATTAGACTCGAATACCAACCTATGTCGCACAAGAAAAAACCATAGTTGAATGTTAACATGATTTATGTCGAACCTCTTCCTCTTAAGCTTACGTATCTCGAGTATATTGATATTATTACATCAACTAAAATTTCTTTAGACCTTTTCTCCTCAAAGGAGGCTCTAAAATAATTCATGGGTGTTTTTTTTGGCTTACCTTCTTATCACCAGAAGAATCATTTTCCATATTGTTTGAATGCTCAAACATACTTTGGAGAATTTTTTATGAGTGTAAATAAGGAGGAATCCTTATCTCATGATGAGAAAAATATAATTGCATCTCATCTTGAGGACCGTAGTTCCCTTCTCAAAGGAGACACTACCGATGTTATCATGGATGCCAAGGCTCATGATAAGGTGATTAAAATTAGGAAATTCCTCTCTCTAGAGGAATCTAAGTCACATTCAAATCTCCTACATCAGTATCCAAATGTTTTCCTTGGTCATATGAGGATATGTCTGGTATTGATGAATCGATTGTGATTCATAATATTGTGGTATGTCTCGACACTAACCCGATGAAACAAAAGATTCAAAAGATGAATCTCAAGGTTGGCTTATTAGTTTAAGACTAAGAAAATCTATGAAAAGCTGATTTTATCCATCTAATTGACTATTCACCTTGGATTTTGAATAATGTCCCAGTCAGCAAGCCTAATGGCCACATTTGAATCTACATTGATTTTTGCAATATAAATATGGCCTCTCTTAAAGATGATTTTCCACTTTTGAATGTTGATATGATTGTAGACTAAACTACAAGCCATGCCTTACTTTCTTTCATGGATGGTTTCTTGGGTTCTAATCAAATTCGTATTAATTTGGAAGATCAATATAAGATAGCCTTCATGACACCCTGGGGTATTTTCAATTATGTATGAACAACCTATCAGCATGCTATGACTCTCATATTTAATGATTTCATTCATAAGATCCTGGAGGATTATGTAGATGACATTTTGGCAAAGTCCATAACTCATCAAGATCACATCAAGAATCTTTAGCTTATCTTTGAAAGACTTCTATTATATAAGATGAGGCTTAACCCTCTTAAGTGTGTTTTTGACATTGATGCTGGCAAACTTCTAGGGTTTATTATTTTTAATAATGGGATTGAGACTTATACAAACAATATTGATGCAATCATTAACATGCCACCACCCAAGAACATATCACAACTTCATAGTCTACAAGGAAAGATTCAAACCATTCGTAGATTTTTTTCTCAATTGGTCGATCATACTCTTCCATTTATATGATTGTTGAAGAAAGATGTACATTTCAAATGGAGTGAAGAATGTCAAAAATATTTTGATTCCATCAAATAATATCTGGCAAATCCCCCTATTCTCATGTTGGCTATATAGGATAGACCCTTTCTCTTGTATATCTCCACCTCACCAAATCCTCTGGCAACCTTGTTGGCTCATTATGATGACGATGGTAAGGAAAGAGAAGTTTATTATATAAGTCTTGTTCTTTTCGACTATGAGAATATATACTCTACCATGGAAAAATAATGTTTGGCTCTTATTTTTGCAACACAAAATCTAAGACATTACCTCCTTTATGTAGGTACATGGGTGATAGTTAAAAATTATCTTCTTAAACATCTCTTTTCTAAGTCTGACCTCTCTAGAAGATTAGCAAAATGGGTAATGTTTCTCTCTAAGTTTGATCTCAAATTCATAACTCAAAAATTAATTAAAGGTCAAACTATTGCCAATCAACTAGCCAAGGCTCCTTCACCTAAATTATTTCCCACTCTAGACCTATTCCTTATTCATAATCAACCATGAGCCTATATGGGATATTTATTTTGATGATCAAGGTGTCAAAATGCATCTGGAGAAGGTATAGTGTTGATCTCACCTGAAGAAAAACTAGTTCCCCTATCCTTTCAATTAGAATTTCATTGTGTAATGTCATAAAATTGCACACTTCGCAATTTTGACCACATTTGGGTCTTCACCTTAGTGTGTGCGCCCCTCGGCTAGATTGAATACTTGATTATGCTCTTGCACATCATAAATGGCATCTAAACTCAAATTGCACCTCACGTAGCATCTTATGTCTGCCCCAAAATTGGGCAGGACCATGGTGCCATGCCATGGTCCTCCCCAAATTGGGCCCAATTTGACCCCTTGGTCCTATTTCAAAATTGAGCGGGATTTCCCTCTTTGTGTCAGCTCATGTCAAAAAATTAGCCAATTTCACCGATGGGCAAGTATATATAGAGGATTTCCCCTCTTATTTGGACATACATCAAGCACATCAACACACAATCAAGGAAGCACACATGAGATCAATCATTCAAGAGCATTTGAGTAGCAATTTGCTTCTTTCAGCTTAGGAGAAACAGTAAAGTCAAGTTTCAAGCATTGAAGGAGACATTATTCATCCTATTTTGTTGAAGACTTCCTAAACCCTAATTCCATGTGTAAGAAATAAAAACTTCACAAGGAGGTATCATAATTCAATTTTTAGTCTTAATTCAACATCTCCCTCCAAAGGAGATCCTTTCCTTTAAGTCATTTAGATCATATTTATTTTACTTTCATGGTTAATTCCAAAACTAGGGTTTGACCTAAGGTAAACCCCTATTCCCAACACAGTTCCCTTTCTTTCTCTATGTAGGAAATAGGTATAGACTTTTACTCCTCTGATTAGGCTTCATTCATAGCGACGAATCATCTCCCTTTGGTGTGCGAAAAGTTTGAATGACCATTGTGTTGTGCCATGATCCTGACAAATTTTGAGTAGTTTTGGGGAGCAGGTTTTGATTTGACTTAGATTTATTAATCTCAGGTGCACGCGAAATCTTGTGACTATAGCTCACTGTTTTCATTCTTTACCTTCATTTTTTCAGCATTTTACCTTATTTTAGCACTTCAACTCACAAAAGAGGATACCCCCTTCAATCCAAATTCACTTAGCATTTAGTCTTGATTTGATTCATGATTAGATCTAGTGAATTCTTAATCCTCTTTTGAATGTAAAGGCTCTGAGTGAAAAATATCTCTAGCGGTTTTCATCCCTTGGGTGGAAACCCTAGGGAAATCATTTTTTCCCTTTTACATTTTGGTGAACCTGATATGTCCTATGCTTGCTTCTGATTTTTGTTTTCAGATCTGAGTGTTTATGCAATTTACAATTCAAATTTTCATTTACAAGTTTGATTTCCACACAAATTTTGAAAATGTAGAGGTTAATTTCACTAAAACCCTAATTTTTAATTTTAAAAATTGAACTTGTGATTTATTTAATTTGGATAAATTATTTGAGATCTAGGTTTCTTCAATTTCCAATTCAAATTTTCAAATTTCAAATTTTAAAATTAAGTGGTTAATTTTCAAAACCCTAATTTCCAAAATTTTAAAAATTGAGCTTGTTAGTTGTTTAAGTTTTGAATTTCACATTTCAAATTTGTATCAAATTCAAAATTTAAATTTTAAAATTAAGTAATTAACTAAAAAATCCCTAATTTTTAAATTTAAATTAATCTTGTGCATTTCCCAATTTTCCATTAATTATTCCAATTTTTAAAATTTCAACCTTAGATCTAATTTTAAATTTAAATTTTAAAATTAAGAGGTTCTTTTCACAAGACCCTTTAATTTATTGTGGATAATTTCAAATTTAAATTTTAAAATTAAGTGGTCAATTAAAAGAGCCCTAATTTTTAGATTTTAAATTAATTATTTCAATCTCCAAATTTCAATATTATTTTAAAAAATTAAGTGGTTCTTTTACAAGACCCTAATTTTAAATTTAAATCCCCTGTGCATAATTTTAAATTTAATTTTTTTAAATTAAGAGGTTATTTTCACAAAGCCCTAATTTAAATTTAAATTTATTTGTGGGTTGCATGATTTTTCACTATTATTTCTATCTTTTCAATAAATTTGCTTATTTAATTGAGTAATCATTATTCAATTATTGTTGCAAGTTTCAAGATTAGATTCAAATTTCAAAATTCCAAATTCCCTCCCTTAGTGCATGAGTTTTACTACTATTATTCCATCGTATGATATCCCCATGAGAAGAAGTTATATAATTAAGGCTTCCCAAGGTTTAATTACCGAGGAGATGGAGCCTAATTTGGAAACTTTATTTCAAGAGGATGTTGGTGGTTCTTCCAATCCTACAAATGTCCCCATTTATCCTCATTCTTTAGACAGTTCTCATGATGTGGAGGAATCACTAACTAGGGTTTCCATTGACCAATTGGAGAAGATTGACAATCAATTTAAAAATCTTCAACAATGGATGAGTCAACAATAGTTGGAAATTGAAGCTCTCCCATTGATTGAGGGATTGAAAATAATGGTTCAAAGTGATAAACTTGGTGTTGATATATTGTGTGGTATTGCTCATATTGTTGATTCTAATATTATGTCTATGAAGAGTTGTGTTGAAGTTCTTGGTTATACACAACCTCCTAGTCAAAACAACCAATCCATTCCTTTGACTACTTCTATGGCTAGTGTTCCCACCTTTACATCTAATATCATGGCCACTTCTACTCAAAATGTCATACCTACACATGTTAGTCAAGGGGGCAATTCCTCTAATCATATTTCCTCCATTCCTCCTACTATGAGTCTTCCATTTGTTACCCAATCCTCTCCAATACCTACCTACCATAGTGTTCCACCTCCTTATTCTCAACCCCCACCTTCATATAGCAATATCCCTCCTTATTCTCAACCACCACCTTCATACAACAACATCACCCCTCCCTCTTTCAACAATGTTACCCCTCCTCAATCTAACATGTCCAATTTCAACTCTTCCACCAAAGCTACCATCAATAGTCTTAGCCCAAACAGTGTCTTCCTTACAATAACAAATAGCTTCCATGAATCAATCTAAGTATAGTGTGCCCACATTTGATGTAGTGATCCCATTATCTAGTTACATTGTTCGTGTTGTCCCTCCTAAACATGCGGAAGTTACTCAATTAAAGATTTATAATGGAAAAGGTGATCCTTGACTCATGTGAAAATATTTCAAGCAATGTGTAGTGACTTTGCTCATGACCAAAGACTTTTGGCTAAATTGTTTACTAGAACATTAAGGGATAAATCTTTGCAATTGTATTATTCTTTGTCTCCTTATTCTATTACTTCATTTCAACAATTAGCTAATGTTTTCATTCAACAATTTTACAGTAATATTGGTCCTAAAATTAAATGACTGATTTGATGCATTGTAAACAAGGTGTTAAAGAAAAAGTGACTAATTTAATTGGTAGAAATAAGAATTTTTATTCTCAAATTTTTTTTCCTGTGCTTAATCAAGATATTCAAAAGATTTTTATTGCTAATTTGCAAAAAGATATTAGGGATAAACTTCTCTTTTCTGAGTTTACTTCCTTTATGCAGTTGTGCGCAAATTCACAATTATCATCTTACCATGAGTCAACTGGAACAATCATCCTCTTCAATGGCTCCGAGTGATAAAGGTGAAAGTGCTCAACAACATTTTGTGAAGTTCAAACCAAGTAATGGATTCACCAAATTCAATGACAACAACAACACTCAAGTAGCAGCTACAATAGGTGTGCCTCCTTTATCCAAATATTTTAGAAAATAATTCACTCCTCTTAATGAATATTTGCATAGTGTTATGACGCAGTTGTTACAAAGGAATGTGTTGAAGCTTCCCCTTAATAAACCAATTGATACAACTAAGCCTATGTCACCTTCCTTTGATTCCAAATCATTTTGCCAATACTATTGTTAACCTAGTCATGACATGAAAAAGTGTTATTCCTTTAGAAGTAAGATTCAAGACTTGATTGATAATAATACTATTTTTGTGGTTGGTGTGAATGATAAAGGAAACAAATATGTTGCTCCTCCTAACAAAAATATTCAAATATTCATTGATCCTTTACCTTCTCATTCTGCTAATGTGACTAAAATTGAACAATGTGCCTATTCTCCTAATGACGTGTATTTAAGAACCTGATGGACCTCTATATATTGTTGCAAAGATCAAGGGCATGCCCTCGTGAGGGATCCTTATTGATCCTACTTGTATGGTTAATGTTATCACTGAAGAATTTCTTTATACTTTGCAATTGCATTAACGGAAATATGATAAATCTGATGTGATAGTTAAAGTCTTTGATGGTTTCTCTTATCCTTCTATTGGTTCTATTAAGCTTCCTATTGAGGTTAGCACTAAATTCTTAGATGTTGTCTTTGCTATCATTCCTACATCCGACCAATTTCGTGTGAATTTAGGACATCCTTGGCTCTCTTCCATGAAAGTGGTCGCTTCTACTATTCATAAGTGTTTGAAATTTCCTCATGATGGTAAAATCATAACTGTTAATCATATCATATATCAACCTACAATGAGACGAGAAGATATTTGTCTTGACTATTTTTGGTCCAAACAATTCCAACCTCTTCAACCTAGAAGTGATGCTCTCTTTAAATCATATCAAAATTTAAAAAAGAGATGATTTTATCCTTGAGTAAACCTAGAAATCCAACACTTAGTCTTCCCTGAACTAATCATCATATACCTCTTCTTGAGGATAAGATTGTTCTTCCTCCTAAGGAAGAAATAATCTTCTTTCCAAAGAGGACTCTATTTATTCTCCCAAAGATAAGACTATATTTCCTCCTAAGGAAAGCAATATTCTTTTTCCTGAGGAAGAATCCATTCCCTCTCCTAAGGATGAGTCTATTCTTTCTCCCAAAGGTAGAAAAGATCTTCCTCCTAAGCCTCAACATAAGGATAAACATATTATTCCTCCTCGTCATGATGGACCTGGTCTCCTTCCTACACCCTCTATTCATCCTCTATATGGTGTTTCACCTCCTACAACCTATAAAGAGAAGCACCCAACACCTCCTATTGTTCAACATAGAAGACCCCAACCTATGTATCCTTCCTTAAATGAAGAAAAAGAACCTACACTAGTTGAACCTAAACCTTTTCAACCTTCGGCTAAAACTAAATGAAACCATTCTATGAGAGAATGTTGATGGAGATGTCATGCGAGATCTCATGAACTCATCTCTCAAACAATTCCTTCTCCCAAGACACCAACTGTTAACATAATTCCATTTGTTCAATCTTCTCATAATGAAGAGGTTCAAACTAAATCTCCAAGACACAAAATGCTTCAGACAAATAATGGTTCAAGTTCTATTCCTATTAGAGCTCCTATTTTCATTAATATTGATGAAGAAATAGGTGAGAATATTGTTAATGATGAGACCTAATATTTCTGATGATGAATATGAATATTTTGATGTTGATAATGATTTATCTAAGAGATTTTTGCAAGCCTTAATCTAGTGATCCATCATTAGAGCATGGTCTGTGTTTGGAACTTGTGATAGCTCCATCTACTGTGCTTAATGTGGCTCCTCTTGCATATTGTCCTCCTTCCTGAAATAATGATGAGAAAGATTGGGAGGTGGATAAGGTTCTTGATCAACTTCATTATCATCTTAGATTCTCTCTCCCTCTCTTCTCTTGCTTATTTGTGACATTCTTCTATTTGTCTCTCATTTCTTCTATTTGTTACTGTTGTCGACTTGAGGATGATGCAAAACATTGAGACCTCTTTTGGTCTCTCCTATGTTGACTCAAAAGACACGTGTGCTCTTCTTCCAAGGTGGTTTCCTTTCTTTGGGGAATGAGGACAATTATATGCATATATATATATATACCTGATATACATTGGTTATCATACAAATGCACACTGACCCCAGGGTTATGTAAAACCACCCTGTGTTTATATTTTGTGATCATTATCCTTTGACTTGTACCCTCTTGGGGGCTAAATCATTGTGATAACATGCTTATCTTCTTGGGGTGTATCCTACCTTAAAGTAATTACCCTTGATAAGATGTGCGCAATTGCTTTAACGCGCGGGCATACACTCCGTTCAATGGATTTCTCTTCTGATACTTAAGTTACTTAGCAAACTTTGCCTTTTGCTTTGTAATTTTTTGTATTTTTTATTTTCATGACTCATAGTAAGAGAACCTTACTAGTTTTTAGTCATGGTGCTCTCTATTTATCTCTCCCATAATGTCCCTTTTATCTTGTTATCAAAGTTGTAAGATCCTAAAGTCCACTGAGGGCTTGGTGTATCTTGCCTCTTTGATGACTTGGTAAAGGTTTTCAATCTAAACCCTTTGTACTTTACCAAGAGTATGATATAATTCATACTCCTGCTAAAGTGGGGGCTAAATGTAGTGTCCTAAAATTGTACCCTTTTCAATTTTGACCGCATTTGGGTCTTCACCTTAGTGTTTGCACCCCTTGGCCCGATTGAAGACTTGATTATGCTCTTGCACATCACAAATGGCATCTAAACTAAAATTGCACCTCACATAGCACATTATTCCTGCCCCAAAATAGGGTAGGACCAAGGCGCCATGCCATGGTCCTCCCTAAATTGGGCCCAATTTGACCCCTTGGTCCTATTTCAAAATTGAGCAGGATTTCCCTCTATGTCAGCTCATGTGGGAAAATTAGCCAATTTCACCGACATGCAAGTATATAAAGAGGATTTCCCCTCTCATTTGGACATCCATCAAACACATCAACACATAATCAATGAAGCACACATGAGATCAAGCATTCAAGAGCATTTGAGCATCAATCAACCTTCTTTCAGCTTAGGAGCAACAGTAAAGTCAAGTTTCAAGAATTGAAGGAGACATTATTCATCCTATTTTTTTGAAGACTTCCTAAACCCTAATTCCATGTGGAAGAAAGGAAAACTTCACAAGGAGGTATCATAATTCAATTTTCAATCATAATTCAGCATCTCCCTCAAAAGGAGATCCTTTCCTTTCAGTCATTTTGATTACATTTATTTCAATTTCATGGTTAATTCCAAAACTAAGGTTTGACCAAAGGAAAATCCCTATTCCTAATATAGTTCCCTTTATTTATGTGATTAGGAAACAAGTACAAAGTTGTACTCCTCAGATTAAGCTTCATTCACAACAACAAATCATATTTTTTTTGGTGTGCGAAAAGTTCAGAGGATAGTTGTGATGCACCATAGTCTTGGAAAATTTTGAGCAGTTTTTGGGAGTAGGTTTGATTTGACTTGCATTGCTTAATTCCAGGTGCATGCAAAAATCCTATGACTATAGCTCACTATTTTCATGCTTTTACCTTCATTTTTTAGCATTTTACCTATTTTCAGCTCTCAACTCACAAAAGATGATAACCCCTTCAATCCAAATTCACTTAGCATTTAGTCTTGATCTGATTCATGACTAGATCTAGTGAATTCTCAATCCTCTTTTGAATGTAAAGGCCCCCAAGTGAAAAATATCTCTAGCAGTTTTCATCCCTTGGGTGGAAACCCTAGGGAAATCATTTTTTTCCTTTACACATTGTACTAATAATATCATTGAATACGAAGCCCTTATTGTTGTCTTACATGTTGTGATTGTCATTGAAGTTACACATATCCTCAATCATGGAGATTAAGAACTTATTATCAATTAAATCATAGGATCATATCAAGCTAATTAGTCTAAGTTATCTCAGTATAGAGATCTTTCTCTAGCCCTTCTTAAATGTTTCTCCTCTTATACTATAGATAATATACCTAGGAGAGAGAATCATCACACAGATGCAATGACAAGTACAACCTCCCTTGTACGCCCTGATTATAGTGCAGATGAGTATCACTTTATGGTACAAGTCCTTCGTTCTCCTGCAATTTCGGTCAACCTAGGCTTGATGATCTCATGTGTGCTCACATAGACTCGGGGGAATGGTTTTCTCACATTACAATCATCTAAAATCTATAAGTTTTCCTAATGATGCTAATAAAAATACTCATATTAGAATTCAAAAAAATTCGGCTCACTATAGCATTCTCTACCATAGTTCTTATAATGGTATTTTACTTTGATGTTTGACTAAAGCAGAGATACCCATTGCCCTTCAAGAATTCCATTCAAGATCTAGAGGTGGTCACTTTGGTATTAAATCTTTTCTCCACAAATTAATTCATATGGAATATTATCGGCAAACAATGGAGCAAGATTCCTTTTCTTTTGTCAACAAGTACCCTCAATGTCAACATCATAGTAATCTTATTTAGGCTCCCACATAGGAACTTAGAGCTCAAGCTTCTCCTTGGCCATTTCAAACTTGGGGGTTGGATATTATTTGCAAGATAGCTCCTCCTTCTTCTAAAGGACATACATTCATCATTATAGCTACAAACTATTTCATAAAGTGGGTTGAAGGTATACCATTAAGTTATGCCATTGTTGAGACAATTCTTCTTAAAAATATTATTTCTCATTTTGGATTGCCTTCTACTATTGTTTTTGATAATGACACATCTTTTAAGAATAAAGAAGTGAAGAAATTTCTTGAGAGATTTCATATTCAACATTATTTTTTTACACATTATTATCCTCAATCCAATAGTCATGTTGAAGCATTAAATAAGACCATTGAATAGATCCTATGCAAGACAGTTAACAAGCACGGTAAGGATTGGCATACTCAACTAGTATACACATTGTGGGCCTATCACACAAGTGTTAGTATGAGAACTGGAATAATTCCCTATAACCTTGTATATGGTGTTGACGCTATCATGCCTCTAGAGTTGGAAATCCCTTCCTTATAGGTTTCCCTTAAGGGGCTTATTGTTAATGACTCTTACCTTGCTGTTCATCTCAACTAGCTTGAATTGCTTGGCAAGAGTTGATTAAAGGCCCTCTAGCATCTTCAAGCCTATCAAAAGTCTTTATCTAAATAACGTAACCAAAATGTTCTTTCTCAAAATTTCAAAGTAGGTGACCTCATTCTCTATGAGAATTAGCAAAATGTGAATGAGTTGTCAAACCAAAAGGGGAAGCTCAACTCTTATTGGTTAGGTCCTTACATAGTCACCTCTGTCTATGGTTCTGGTGCTTACGCTTTGTATGAAATGGATGACACACTGCTTAAAGAACCTATACCAATACACTTGCAATCATATTATGCATATAATTCATTATGTGTCATGCACATGATACTTAGTTCTCTAAGATCATCTTGCCTTGGCATTTTTTCATTAACACATTCTTTTATTTTATGTGTTATAATGTGTCCATGTGTGGGTGTTAAGAATATGTATGTTTTATATTTCTATGCATCTATCTACATCATCGCACCAAATTATATCATCATGATATTTAACCTAGCATGTGTATAAGAAAGGACCCAGACATGTTGGCCTATATAAGTATTGGCAATGAAAGATTATCTATATCAAAAGGATTTTTTCTTACTATTGGCTGGAAAAGAAAAGAATCCAACAACTATGAAAGATCTATAATAGGACATTCTTAGTAGAAAGGCACTAGGAATAATACAATATTGCCTTCTAGTGTTGATGGCTTTCAATGTAGAAAAAGAAACAACAATGGTGGACCTAATATCGACGTCAGATAAAATGTATGAAAAAAATTGACTTCCAAAAAGTTATTTCTTATGAAATTTTTATTTGATATGAAGATGACAAAAGTTGGATCTATTGTTGATCATTTAAATGAGCTTAACACGGTCACTAGCTAGCTAAGTTCTACAAAAGTAACTTTTGGTGACGAGGTTAGGGATCTTTGATTTTGTGCTCATCGCCAAAATGTTGGAATAGCTTGGTCATGGTTGTAAGTAATTCTATCTTTGTTTCAAACACCTTAATGTTTGATTATGTGGTTGGTGTTATCCATAGAAATAAATGTGCTAAAAAAGTACATATGAAACATCACGTAATGCTTTGATTGCTAAGAAGAGGTGAAGAAAGAGGGAAAGAGGAAAGAGCCCAACAAACCATGGGAAATATAAGAAGGATAGTGTTGGCAAGAGACATTGTTCCAGTGAAGATTGATGCATGATTGATGCTTAGGAATTGTCATTGGTGGCAACCCAGTTAAGAAATCACATCTGGTGTATATAGATTTGATTTATCGAAAGTCATATTGTTCATAAGGCATAAGTCTATAAGGTGGAACACTGTAGCCGATAGAGTACAAGTATATTTTACATATCTTGTTTTTGGTTGTGTAACTTTAGTTGTGGTGATAGAGGTAGTTGATTTGAGGTTCGAGGCAAATTATTCCATAATCCTAATATCTGGTGTTGATTCACGAGTGAGATTGATGGTCCGGTATCTCATAATTTAGTTAGAACGGAGCTATTTTGGTGTAATGTGTGATGCAAAATCTTTGGGTTGATTTTGGTGATGATTGAATTAATTCAGAAGAATAAGATTAATTAGCTTAATTAAATAATTAAGGAATTATTTAGCTAATAAAGAGGAATAATTAGCATATTAGTGATGAGACATTTCTAGGTGTCTACATTTGACTCTCTTTGAGACAATGTCGGAATGACATTGTTTCAAAGAAAACAAAAAAATTCTTGCCCCAGTGTGCCCCGACGACGCTTAGGGTGTAAATATGCCCCCTCGGAAAAGTGTTTGAAAAAATATGGAATTGAGACCAATTTAATGATACCATGCTAGTGAGTAATAGAAGAATTGTTAGTACCACTTGACTCAATTAACTAAGAAGAAATGTTAGTAGATATGAGAATGAAAGATTAGAGAGAATTGATGAAATTGATTTGAGAAGAGATGTTTGATGAGAAAATGTGTTAGATGAATGATAGATGATTCAAAAAGAGATATTTGAAGAGAGAGTGATCGTGAGAAAGAATCAGCAAAATTAAGATGAGAAAATGGAAATGATTGATAGTGATAGATACACTAACTTGTGCCTTTATTCTTAGCGCAATATATATTCATCAGTGAGGCTTATTATGTAACAATGGAGCTTTGCACACTAGGGTATAAGGAACCAAGGTGTAAAGATATCTCATTACAGAAACAAACACGTTGTAGACAAGGAGTGAACCCTCCATTCTGGGTACAATTCTAGGGGTTGAGGTATGTGGGGTAGTCACAAGCATAGTTATCCTTCATGGGATACTTGCCGAATTGATGTAACAATCACAGACACCCATGGCACCATTTCCCTATAACTTCATTGGTTCACACCACAAACAAAAAACAAAGAAAAGGATCATGGTGATCTTGTCTCCTGTAGTCACTTGTGGACATCCTTGAGTAGCATAGAAACATGACCTATCACCAAATGATAAAAGATAAAGACTGACTAGGACAAAATGCAATAGCCATACTGATTTGTGGCTTTGCTTTAATTGTTTGATGTGATGGTTGATAATGTTCGATCTTAGAAAATGTGGACCCCATTTAAGACTGACCTGTCTGATTTCGACTATATCCTCTTCTATTTAAGACAAGATAATGATCACTTGATATGGATAGTTAATATGATTGATAAGACAACTTGATCAGTTTGATTGCATATTGTTGATTAGATAGTTGCATCCTTTGTTAACTTTGTGCGAATTGTTTGTTGGATATCTACTAGGGTGTTTGATTCTTGCGAGACATTTTATTGCAATTTTTTTTATTGTTTTCAATTTTTAGTTCTTTTCCAAGAGCTTTTTATATGTTTTAGTGCTTTTTTCAAGATCGTATTTGAATGTTTTTGGTTGATTTTTTCAGGACTGTATTTGAATATTTTTGATGATTTTTTCAAGATCGTATTTGAATGTTTTTGGTCATTTTTTCAGGATCGTCTTTGAATGTTTTTTGGTATTTTATTTTTTTGGATTTGATGAAACATGACCTGGCATCAATTGATAAAGATTAGATTGACTATGACAAAATCCAACAACCATATTGATCTGTCATTTTTTCATTGCTTGACGATTGATAGGAATGTCTGGTTTCAAAGAGTGAGTAGCCTGTGTAAGATTGATCTATTTTTTTTTTACTGTATCCTTCTCTATATAAGACATGCTCATTGATTGATTGATTTTGATTGATGGATTGATTAACAAGACATGTGATCAATTTGATTGTAAACTTTGAGAGCTTGTTTGTTGTTGATTTGATTTGATGGACGATCTTTGGTTTCTTTGTATCCACTTAGGTATTCGATCTGCACAGGATAATTTATTACTTTGATTCTCTTTTTTTTTGTGATTTTTTAGGACTTTTTTCAAGACTTTTTATGATTTTTTTTTGGATTTTTCAAGACATTTTATGATTTTTTTTGTTGGATTTTGAAAGATCTTTTGATTTCTTTTTTTGGATTACAAGAAAGATTTATTTGTTTGCCCCCAAGTGTCTAGCAAGGAAAGGAATATTATGAATGGATGAATGAATTGTTGAGGTGAAGATAGATAGGAGAAAGATGGAGGTAGCTTATTATGGAATCAAAGGTGAGTTGGTTTCTAAGGACTATCTTACAATGGATAACATGTTTCCAAGCCAGAGGATTTGACAATGTAAGGCAATGGCATGGTGCATTGAATAGCATGTGGTCCACATAAAAGGACATGTCAAGAGATTTTTGAAACCCATGTTTTTGCATTTTTCTTTTTGTCCTTAGTTTTGATCAAGCTCAAGGATGGAAAAAGGGGATATAGATGGAGATAGGATATCGATAGGAGAAGCAAGATCATAGATATTGATGGGTGATGGAAGTAAGGAATTGATGTGATAAGGGATATGGACTAGAGGGTATGGATAAGGTGAAGCAAATAGGATGCTTGATGCTTATGAAGATCCTTAGCTTTGTCAAGATCAAAGAGGGAAAAACAAGATGAATGTAGATAGGGTGATGGACATTAGAGGAAGAAAAAGGGGAGATGTGGTTGGAAGGATAGAGTGGATAAAAATTTCCCCCAAGTATAGAGGTATCCATTTGAAAAAAATGTGATGTGTGAAATCTTTAGAACATGTAGCGCCACCCGAATGAGTGTTCTTGAACATTTCAAAGATAGACACCCAATCCACACTTAGAACGTTTGGAAAATTCAATTAAACATATCTAGTGACTAGGAAGCATACTCAAAATGGAAGAAGTATCCCAAAATGGATCAAGGTACTTAGTCTTTGATTACCCATGTGTGTGCAAGTGGGTTCATTCTGCTCCATATGATCATTGTAATCCTTAGAATCTAGCATGACCAGCTACGTGAGTTATCCTAACTTCAAAAACATCCTAGATAGAGCCTCACTACCAACGAGCATCTATAACTTCGACAAGGTTATCATTGTAATCTCATGAATATTTCTCCATTGCCAACCAGGTCTCCATATCCCCAATGGAGTTACTTGCATATTCCCAAAGCCAAGCATTTTGATATTGCAATTCAAAGTATTTTTTCTTTTCTTTTCTTGATATTTATTTTCTTGCTCATTCTTTTGTTTTGATCTCTTGATATTGATTTTCTCTTGTCAATAATTTTTTGTACATTGGTTCATAAGAAATGAAGCTCACGCAGCTTAGAGAATTACAATGGTGCTGAAGTAGGATTTTATATTTTTCACTAGCCACGTCTTCACCTAAAAAACCGCAATGACTTAGGGCAATTGATTAAGTGTGTGAAATATAGTAATCAAAAGATGTTGGTATCAAGATACAATAAGTGATTCTCTTTCCAGATTGAGTACAAATCCTAACCAAAAGATAATGTTAAAAGAGGAACAACCTTAGATTCTAAAGCATTTCATGAATAGATATCTAGGAAATAGCATGTGACAAAATGATACAAATTCTTATTTCACAAATGAAGGATTTAGGTAAAGGATTGAACAGCGATGGAAGGATGGAAAATAGGTGTTGGATAATAGATATGATGTTGGAAGATTTGTACAAGGATAGATGGAAATGTCTTCAAGATCAACGTTGGCACATAGCTTGAGAGGTGATGGAGTGATAGAGAACAAGTGGATTTTAGATTTTGATATTTTGATGTAGTGGATGTGGAATTTGAGACATAAGGATCCAAAATAGACAAAGGAGGTGATGGAAGAATAGATTTGAAAAGTGGGAGATGTGTAGATGGACAATTGAAGGAAGATTTTGGAACAACAAGTCTGGATGCCAATTTTGATTTTTCTTTGGGATGCAATGCTTTTATGGGAATCCATATTGATTTTGATTTTTCTTTTCCTTCTGGTTTTTTGGAACAAATTTCTTCTATGAGAAATTTAGGAACCCACATGGTTTTTTATTTTTATTTTCTCATAATGGGCCTTTGTAGCCTTTTGGATCAGATTTTTCTTTGATTTGACATGTCTTTTAGATGGGACATGTTGATCTTTAGATGTATGTGGCTTTTTGGACTTGTGGAATTTATGCTTGG
The DNA here is from genome assembly GCF_030272615.1 of Cryptomeria japonica. Taxonomy (NCBI): domain Eukaryota; kingdom Viridiplantae; phylum Streptophyta; class Pinopsida; order Cupressales; family Cupressaceae; genus Cryptomeria; species Cryptomeria japonica. Next base: position 388,989,127 of record NC_081414.1, on the reverse strand, counting down.
CATTAAAATTGCTTCCAAAATAAATGGGATTCATGGATGAATAGGACTGATATGGTGGTCTTTTGGATGGGTTGATGTAGATAGATGGTTGGAAGGTGCTCAAAGATGTATGCCTTTGTTGATCTTGATTTATGATAGGGTAATTGGATTGGGAGCTAGGGGTCATACGAATAGTGGATGGAGGAATGTAGGGTCCTAATATGGATGGAAGGGAGGAAGGCTTTGACTTTGGAATAAAAGGACCCAAAATGGATTTGAAGGATGAAGAGGTATGCTTATATTTGGATTTAGAAGAAGGGATATGATATTTAGCACAAGACACAAGTCCATTTTGAGGAGGACATGGTATGGAAGGAATGACATGATCATGAAGTAGACTAGCTCAGTTTAAAGTAAAGGAACCCATTTGATAGGCAAGTACTACATGAATAGCTTTGATAGGGGTGATGGGATCTTGTGTAATATTAGGATGATTGTGACATGGAGGTGAAGGGAATCTCTGATCTTGACTTGTAATAGGATCATTAGAGTTTGTGCTATGCTCTTGATTTTGAATTAGATCATTGAAGGAGATGGAAGTGATATCATGATCCTGCTTAGGAGGTCTGTGTTGGATGTGATTTGAAAGGATGGTTTTCTCTTGAAGTGGAAGGGAATCATCTTGGGTGGAATAAAAAAGGATGAGGGGATCTTCATAAGATTCTTGGTATGTGGGATCTTGATAAAAAATTGGACTAGATGAAAAGATTTGTAAAGAATATTGATTTATTTCAGGACTCATTTCTTCTAACCTTGGATTATCCTCTTGACATGAGGTGGGAATTTGGATGTGTATGGAGGATTCTTGGAAAGATTCATCAGAATCAACACTTTGGCATGATAAGAACAGTACTCTTTGGAGTTGGTTTTGACATATTGTTTTAATTTTTGAGGTTTTGGATGATAATGCAACTAAAATGCACCTATGTTTTTTGGATTTTTTTTTTGAACTTAAGATGACTCTAAAAAGATGAACTAGATGTGCCTATAGACTCTAGACTAAATCTTAACACAATGCAAGTTTAAAATAAGGATTATGCAACCTATTAGACCTATGGATTTTGGATAGACTTTTGATCACAAAGATGTGAATGAGACAATGTGAGGACTAAATGAATGCTATACATAGTGCAACTTGGACTCGTCATTAAGTGAAAAATGAGTACTATGTAAGAACTATGCAAGGACTTATGCAATATGAGGACATAAATGAGGACTATGTAAGGATTACGCAAGGACTTATGCAATATGAGGACATAAATGAGGACTATGTAAGGACTTATGCAATATGAGGATGTAAATGAGGACCTAAATGAGGACTATGTAAGGACTATGCAAGGACTTATGCAAAGTAAGGACGTAAATGAGGACTATGCAAGAACTATGTAAGGACTATGGACCTATGATCGCAAAGAATAAAATGTTTATGTTTTATAATTAGGGACCTTTGTTTGAAATGTTGTTTGTTTTGAATGGACTCTTTGTCGGGGTAACTTTGTTTGGGACTGACGAATTTTAATGATTTTGTGAACACTATGTATAAATAAGTATGGCCAATTGAATTTTGTTCTTATACTCTGTGAATTAGAGTAATGTAAGGTGAAGGGCCTAAATTAGCCTAAAAACTAACTCAATACTGGTTCAACATGAGCGATACACAGAAAAACAAAGTAAACAAAGCTTAGGTTGGGAATTTTAAACCATCCAATGAGGCCCTTATGAAATACCAAAATAAGGGACAGATAGAGAATCTAACAACATTGGCTTCACTCCACAACACACACTTCTTGAGCATGCCAGTTTCTCTTACTCCAAAGATCTGAAGATCTTATCACTGAGGGATTTCTATCTCATAATGCAAGGTACATGAAGGGTATCTACAGGGTACGATCCGCACTCCCTGAATCATCAAATTTGGGATTTGGGCTACTAATTTGGTTCTTAGTGTAATTTTGAGGGGTTCCGATCCAATTATGGATTCTCAGAGTAAGCCACTTAAGGCTTTAGTTGAGCTTATCAGTGCAAAGAAGGCCTTCACATACGTCAAATTTACTCAACACCCCTAACTAGTATATTTATATAGCAACTCGAAAAACCCACTCGAGAGTATGCTGGGAGAGATGATATCCCCAACGCATCCCAATTCGAAATACCTTTGTGGGGTGATGAAATCCCTAGTCAAAGATACCCCTCAACTACTGAAAGAAAAAGTGAGTGTCGTTATCACCTTTCCCTCTCTCCCAAGGCCCCGAAGGTGGGTGGAAAGGTACTCAATGCAACAGTGGGTCCACCCTAGGCACAAAAAAGTTATTTTTCCTTTAGATATTGAAATGTGAACTAAACTAAACATAAGCTAGATTCACGTCTATTTTAAAACCCAAACTAAGGTGTGAGATACGTATGTTCATGTCAATTTTAAGCACCAAAGTCTAAATGTGAGATTTGTATTGCATGTCAATTTTACTTGTATCTCATGTCGATTTTAAGCACCAAATCCAAAAGTGAGATCATGCATGTCAATTTTTAAGCACCAATTCCAAAAATGAACTAAAATCTACAAGATCCTACAATTAAACACAGTAGTAGTTTCACCAAAAATCTTGGATTGATCAAAACCTTCCCTATTTTCCTCACCATAGGCTGTAAAAAGATTATTGGTAATATCAAAAAGCCTGAATAGAACAGAAAAAATATAGATAGTGAAGCTCCTATCCTAATAGACGAATGCAAAAACCTATCTAAACAAATGTGACACACTGTGCATACGAATGCAAATTACTATCTAAATGATTGCGGATTACTATCTAAATGATTGCAAATTACTGTCTAAACAATTGCAAAATGCAAAATAGAAAACCTAAAAAAAATAATGAATAAACCTGCAAACAAAAAGTTAATCTCTCATTAGTTTAATCACTAGCGTTCCTATGTTGATCATGTTGTATTTCATGATATAAGATTGAACAAGGTTATAAAATTTAGCAAGGGCACTTAGATCTTCCAAATCTTGGATCTTTCTTTCTACTCTAAATATTCTTTGATAATAGTTTGCTTGTCTTCTCTGCTTTATTGTCATTCTGGAACCTGAAATTTTAAACCTTACTTTTCCTGCCATAAGATTGCATGTATTTTAAGAAACATATGAAAGGAAGGATTTTAGAATTGAGAAATTACTGAGGGGTTAGATAGAAATCAGAATCACAACCTTATATGACTAAACTAAATGAATGGAAAATAAATCTAGACAACTGCGACATGGATTGTGGACAAATGCAAATTTCTATGCACACAAATGCGAATATTTATGCACATGAATGTGAATTTATGTCAAGACTAATATGAAATAGTGTCAAATCAAATACAAAATAGTTATTTGTGCCTGCAAAAATCTATACAGATGCTGCAACCTGCAAAAATCAGTACAAATCTGCAAAAACATGAAAAACAAAAACAAAAAGATAATCAGTTGTAGATTCACATTGGGTTCTGTTAGCAGTAGCCAAGAGGGAAGACTGAGAGGGGGGTGAATAATTCTTCACTGGAATAAAAATTAACCACAAAACATAGATCTGATAAATTGCAACAATAAGACATATAAACAAATTAACAGCACAACACACAACATCAATATTTTGACGTGGAAAACCCGATTAAGGGAAAAACCACAGTGGGAACCTATCCACAGTAAGACGATACTCTGTAGTAGTATGTGAAAATGTTACAATGGGGAATGCACATGCATTCAAGCACACTACCTAGAGCTCACTACTCAAAAGATATTTGCTAAGAAGGCTACAACCCTTAGGGAAGTCTCACTAACTTACAATAAGATTCAAACTACAATACAAAGAAATGAACTGAAAGAATAGCATCCCCGAATGCCTGATTACAGTTCCAATTAAGCACAGATGTCTACCTTGCAACACCAATCTCACCACAAACTCAACATCGAAGGATAAATTACTTGATCACACATAAACCTCTCTTTGATAATGCAGACACAACATCAACACCCAAACTACATGACTATATCACCTATATATACAATTCATCAACCTTGATAACAAGGTCAGCTAAACCCTAAACCCTCAATTACAAAATTACATCACATGATACAAAGATCAACCACCAGACCAATATAATGGTTTACATAGCATAACATGGTCCTAAATCAAATTCGCAAACTCACAACTCCATTAGAAATCATGCCAAGATCAACCACAACATGCTACACCACCAGAAATACCACATAACATGGAAATCATCACCGATTGATAGAAACCACCAAAAATTTGCACAACGTTCAATGCAGATTGCCAAAACAAATAGGACATGACTAAGAAACACTAGAAAGCATGTTAGAATCGTCAAAAACAGCTGCACCAACACCACTTTTCAAATCTTCATCGGTCAACGTCTGAAAGCTCAAGAACACAACCAATCAGCAACTATCACAAAGAAAGATAACTTGTGGAGCACCAAATCATGATCAAACTAAAATAAAGATACACAAGAACATCACAAGAAATATCCCAAAATATCAACACTAGATTTGATCAAACTAGAATATATCGAAGGATATACCGGACTCTACAAAACAGTGATCAACAAACCAACACTACAAACCAAATCAAAAATCTTCCCAATCTACAATCACTAGAGCAATCACTAGAATATATTGACATAAATGACAACAATATATCCTAGCAGCAACAATGACCAACAATTCCCCCTTTGACATTGATGGCAACATATGAATGTGAAAAACAATCAATGCAAAGAAAAGAAGATATCTCCAGCAAACTCCCCCTAAGATCAAGACTTAGAAAGAAGTTTTTCACATGATCTCTCTCCCCCTTTGACAACAATGCCAAATCTCACAAAACAAAAAACCAAACTCTCTCCTCCAGAACTATATAACCATATCAACAAACTACTCCACCAGAGGAGCAACACCAACTCACCAATTTGGATAAGAAGATAAGGCACAAAAATCCACCGGATTGATGAAACTTAATGCATCTAGTTCTCATTAGGAGGGGTGGATACCCCTAGCTTGTCTCTCAAGTAGACAAATGTATCTGCAGGCAAAGGTTTAGTGAAAATATCAGCTATTTGTTCCTTTGTAGATACATACTCCAGCTTCACCTTCTCTTCATTGACTTGCTCTCTCAATTAATGATATTTGATTGACACATGTTTAGTATTTGAATGTTGCACTAGATTCTTTGACATGTTGATAGCACTGGAATTATCACAGTATATAACAGTAGGCTCATCATAAATAACTTTGATATCCTTCAACATTTTCTTTATCCAAACTACCTAAGTGCAATTACTAGCAACAACAATGTACTCATCTTAAGCAGTAGATAAGGACACTGAAATCTTGTTTCTTGATAGCCCATGAAACCAACTTCTTACCCAAAAAGAATGCTCCACCGATAGTGCTCTTTCAGTCATCAACATCACCAGCCCAATCAACATCAGTATAGGCACACAACATGAAATCATCATTCCTAGGATACCATAATCCATAGTCCACAATTCTCTTCAAGTATTTGAATATCCTCTTCACAACAGTGACATGAATCTCTTTTGGATCAGCTTGATATATGGCAGCCATGCACATAGCAAGAATAATATTCGGCCTAGTCTGAGTAAGATACAATAGTCCACCAACCATAGCTTTGTACAAACTTTGATTAGCTTTAGGAGATTCATCATTCTTAGACAATTTACAACGAATCACCATAGGAATTCCAACTGGTTTGGATTTATCTAATCCAAACTTCTTTAGCAATTCTTTCACATACTTAGTTTGAGATATGAATATACCTTTTACAATCTGTGCAATCTACAAACCTAAGAAAAAATTCATTTCACCAATCATAAACATCTCAAATTCCTTCTGCATATCACCAACAAACTTCATGCTCAAGTTATCATCACCACCAAATATTATATCATCAACAAAGACTTCAACAATCAAGATGTTATCATTTTCAATCTTAAAGTACATCTTGCTATCATCATCACCTTTACTAATTCCTAATTTCAACAAGTATTTATCTAGTCTAGCATACTAGGCTCTAGGAGCTTGTTTCAGTCCATAAAGAGATTTCTTCAACTTACATACCATGTCTCCATCTTCTGACAGTGAAAATCCATCAGGTTGTTCAAGATAAACTTCTTCCTCAAGATCACCATTCAAAAAGGCAGATTTGACATCCATCTAATATACCTTGAAATCTTTATAAGCAAAATAAGCAAGCAACAATCTAACAGCTTCAAGTCTAGCAACCAGAGAAAAATTTTCCTCATAATCAATCCCTTCTTGTTGTGAATACCCTTTGCAGACCACTCTAGCTTTATTTCAGACAACTTCACTGGCTTCATTCAATTTGTTTCTGAATACCAATTTAGTACCAATAACATTCTTATCCTTAGGTCTAGGCATAAGTTCCCAAGTGTTATTCTTTTCAATCTGATCTAGTTCTTCTTCCATAGCTCTCATCCAACTTTCATCTTTACAAGTTTCAACAACATCTTTAGGTTCAATTTTGGAAATCAAACATACTTCTTCAGTAGCTAACATTCTTCTAGTCATCACACCTTTATTTTTATCACCACTAATCTAATTTTTAGAATGATTCAATCTTACATACCTCGGAGTCTTCTGATTGTTCTAATTTTTTGGTTCCTGCACTCCACCACCAACATTCAGAGTCACAATCTCTTTTGGATCATTTTTCTTAGTCTCTTCAGGTTGAATAGGGGCTAAAATAATATGTTCACTATCATCATAACCAAATGCTTTGATCTCTTTCCCAAGGTTCTCATCCACCTTCACATTTGCACTTTCAACTATCTTTCTCAATCTCATATTGCAGCACTGGTAGGCCTTGCTCTTTTTTTAATATCCCAAGAAAATACCTTCATCACTTCTAGCATCAAACTTTCCTATATCCTCATCTCTTTGGTATAAAATTTGCTACCAAATACTCTGAAATATTTCACAGTAGGAACATGATCAAACCAAAGCTCATAAGGGGTCTTACCGATATCTCTTTTGATGTGAACTTTGTTGAATGTGTAAACAGCAATACTAGTAGCTTCTCTCCAATAGATCTTCAGAACATTCCCTTCAATCAGCATAGTTCCTACAGCATCCAAAATAGTTATGTTCTTTCTCTCAATGACTCTATTCCGTTGAGGGGTTATAGGAGCAAATAATTGTCTTCTAATCACATGCTTCTCATAAAATGAATTAAACTCATCAGAACTAAATTCTCCACCTCTATCATATCTCAGACACTTCACCTTCAATCCAGACTCAATCTCAGCCTTAGCTTTGAATATCTTGAATTTATCAAATTCTTCTAATTTCTCCTTCAAAAAGACAACCCACATCATCCTAGAATAATCATCAATTAGCAGCATAAAATATCTATCACCCTACACACTTCTAACATTTGTAAGTCCACATAGGTCAATATGCACAAGATCTAGAAATCCATCAGATGTATATTGTTTGCTTTTGAAAGAAATTCTTGTTTGCTTACCCAACCGACATTCCTTACATACCGGATTAGTAGGATTAACGATCTTAGGTGAATCTCTAACAACATGTGTAGAATAGATCTTAATCATTAAATCAAAATTTACATGACACATTCTCCTATTCCATGACCAACTCTCATCAATCTAAGCAATCAAATAGATTTTCTCACCAGCATTCAAATTAAAAATGTTACCTTCAGTCTTAGTTCTAGATGCAATCTCTATACCAAAGGCATTTAAGATCTTGCATTTACCATCCTTGAATTGTAGATCATAACCCTTATCAACCATCTATCCAACACTCAAAATATTATGCTTCAAACCTTTAACATACAAGACATCATCAGTGTTATGCTTACCATCAAAAGAAATAGAACCTCTCCCACAAATCACATAGGCTTTATCATCTCCAAATCTGACTATTCCACCATCATATCTTTCCATGCTTACATTTTTTCTTTTATCACTGGTCATATGATGTGAATAACCACTAACAATCACCAATTCATCTTTCTCTTCAACTTTAGCAACTAAAGCTTTCTCCTCAATAGTACAACTAGTGGAATCAATAGGTACAGGTCCATCTTCCTTAATGGCAAGGAATACAACTTCATCTCCTTCAGATTCTTCATCTATAATACCTTCATCAGCAGCATAATAATAGTTCCTTTGATTAGTATACTTCCGGTTAGGCTTGTAAGGCTTTCCATACTTATCATGCTTCTCATATCTATCATTCCTATCATGCTTATCAAACTTGTCGTGTCTGTCATACTTAGCCATTCTCTCCAGGAATATAGAAGCAAAATGTCCTGTCTAGTTACAAGAGAAACATTTCAAAGACAACTTTCCATCATACTTATCGACACCTTTAGGTAATCTCTGGGCAATTAGTGCTTCAAGTTCATCCAACTCCCTCTCTTGATCTTTTGTCTATCTTCTCTCTCTTTCATATCTAGATATTTTGCACTCATTAGGATCATATTTCTGCTTACCAGATATAGATGTAGAGTCTCTAAATGTTGTCTCATACTTTCCATGTGATTCTCCAAATTCACTCAACTCAAATGTAGTAATCTTTCCAACCAACATATCTCTCGTCACAGTAGTCACACTCTAGATCTCATCAATAGAAACAACCTTATGTTTATAGGTAGAAGGGAAAGATCTCAGCAACTTAGCAATAATCTCATCTTCCTCAATAGTTCCACCGGCACATCTGATACCTAGGATAAGGTCATTCACCTTAGCCATAAAAGAGTGTATGTTCTCATCATCTCCCATCTTCAATGTCTCATACTTCAATAATCAGTAATCTTACATCTGAAGTCCCATTACTTTTGTCATCTCAGAATCAATAAGGAAACTAAGCAGTGCTTCCTTCACTCTAATATTATGTCTTGCTTCCTTAACCTCATCAGGAGTAGATGGTCTATTCTGAGGAACAACATAGACATTCTTTGTAATCTTCCAATAATCTTCACTGAGACATTTCAAGTGCACTTTCATTCGGTCCTTGCATATATCATAGTTACTTCCATCAAATCTTAGACTGTCCTTCTTAAAGATTACACCTTGAGCTATCATCTCAGATCTCCTCAAGTGGTTAAGCTTCTACTGGAGGATCGAGCTCTAATACCAATTGTTAGCAGCAACCAAGAGGGAAGACTAGGAGGGGGGGTGAATCGGTCTTCACCGGAATATCAAACTTAACCACAAAACATAGATCTGATAAATTGTAGCAATAAGATAGATAAGCAAATTAACAACACAACACACAACACCAAGATTTTCACGTGGAAAATCTAGTTAAGGGAAAAACCATGGTGGGAACCTACCCACAATAAGATGATACTCTGCAATAGTATGTGAAAATGTTACAATGGGTAATGCACATGCATTCAGGCACACTACCTAGATCTCACTGCTCAAAAGATATTTTCTTGGAAGGCTACAACCCTCAGGGAAGTCTCACTGACTTACAATAAGATTCAGAATCAAATCTACAAGAAATGAACTGAAAGAATAGCATCTCCAAATGCCTAATTACAGTTCCGGGTAAGCACATATGTCTTCCCTGCAACACCAATATCACCACAAAATCAACAACGAAGGATAAATCACTTGATTACACACAAACCTCTCTTTGATAATGCAAACACAACATCGACACCCAAACTACATGACTATATCACCTATATATACAATTCAACAACATTGATAACAAGGTCGGCTAAACCCTCAACCCTCAATTACAAAATTACATCACACAATACAAAGATCGACCACCAGACCAATATAATGGTTTACATAGTATAACATGGTCCTAAATTGAATTCCCAAATTCACAACTCCATCAGAAATCACACCAAGATCAACCGCAACATGCTACACCACCAGAAATATTGTATAACATGCAAATCATCATCAATTGATAGAAACCACCAAAAAAATGCACAAGGATCAATGCGGATTGCCAAAACAAATAGGACATGACTAAGAAAAACTAGAAAGCATGTTAGAATCATCCATAACAGCTGCACCAACACTACTTTTCAAATCTTCATTAAACAACATCTGAAAGCTCAAGAACACAACCGATCAACAACTGTCATGAAGAAAGATAATTTGTGGAGCACCAAATCATGATCCAACTGAAATGAAGATACACAAGACCATCCCAAGAAATATCCCAAAGGCTCAACACCAGATCTTATCACATTGGAATACACTAGAGGATATATCGAACTCTGCAAAATAGTGATCAACAAACCAACACTACAAACCGGATCAGAAAATCTTCCCAATCTGCAATCACTGGAATATGTTGACATCAATGACAACAACATATCCTAGCAAAAGAAATGACCAACAATATCCAACAGGTTCACCAAATGTTTGAAAGTAAAATTTATCCTCGCTAAGTAGAATAAAAGGAAATCAAGATCCTTAACTAGTTAATGATTTAACAATAAATCAATGAAAGTATGCAATTAAAGACAATAGGGCTATAAAATAATCAATTTAAACTCCCTATTCCATGATTGCACATCGCTTCCATTGTCATTCTCTTCCTTGAGTAATGATGTTGTCTCTCAAATATTGCGCTGCTAACTTGCATAAAAATGATACAAAGATTAAAGTTTGTGATTGTTGAAAATGGAGAATTGATGCTGAATTTATAGAATTTTGGAGAGGATTGAATAATAGGTGGAACTCAAGTGAGCTCACATGTTGATTGATAGTTGAATTGTTGATTGGGAGGTGGAACTAAATAGATTTAATTGTTACTTGAATAGATTGAATAGATAATTGAGTTAATTGGGGAGATGACTGGTTGAGAAAAAGTTGATTGAAAGATAGAAATAGGAATGATTGAGTTAACTAATTGAATGCTTTTAAGAAAAAAGCTAATTGGAAGATAGAAAAAGAATGATTGGAGGATAATTGAAAACATGATTTAATTAATCAATTAATTATGAATTTAGCATGTGTTGTAGGATATTTTATTTGAAATTCAATTCCATTTGCATGCAATTTAAACTTGATTTAAGAATTTTAATTTATTTGTGCATGATATTGAATCTAATTTTTGCATGTCCTTGAATTTGATTTTTGAATCATGAACTTGAAATGCACATGTAAATGAAATTAATTGAAATTGGAATTTGGAGAAATTCAAATCTAAATTTCAATTAGAAGAATATTGAAATTAGACGAAAATAGAATTTGGGGATTTGGAATTGAAGAATGAATTAGCTAGTTAAATAATTTAAAGAAACTATTTCATTATTTAGAAACTGAATATAATTAAATAATTAAGATTATTCAATTAAAAGAATTAAATCATAATTAATTAAATAATAAATATTTAATTCATATTTAGAAAAAGGGTTAAATGATTAATTTATGAGGAATAGAAATTCAAATAGGATAATTAGTAATATGATGGATATGATGTTATGATTGAATTAATTCAGAAGAATAAGATTACTTAGCTTAATTAAATAGTTAAGGAATTATTTAACTAATAAAGAGGAATAATTAGCATATTAGCGATGAGACATTTTTAGGTGTCTACAACATCTATTAAACCACTTAGGCGTTTTTGCATCTATATAGGTTTAGTTTTCAATCCCATTGTTATCCCATATAAACCAATTTTTCTTAAGCGGATTGCCTTGCATGATTTCCACTCAAAAAAATTGTAAGGAGTTATAATGAGAATCCACCAAGAACAAGATGAAAAAATTAATTAAATTCAACTTTCAACTAGCCAAAAAATGGTTGTACGATGTTTTTTGGACATAAAATTTTGCCAAATTTGATCAATATCTACAAAATCTAAAAGGTACCCAAATGGTTTCTTGGAGCTAACAAGGAAACCCAAACATTATTTTTCAATTTTACTTACAAAAGATAGAAATCTGATGCAAAAATGAAGACAATTTCAATCTTTCTCTAAATTTATGTGCTCTTATTTCGGTGAAATGAAAGTCAAATATGACTTTCTTGAGCTTTCTGAATGCTATAGAATAGCTAACAAAGCCACCAAAATTACCAAATTGTTACTAACACTTGAATTTTACAAAATATTTGAATAAAAAACTAGAGATTAAACTTTCCTTCAAACTTTGTTGACTCTCAAGTTCATATGGAAATGTAGGTGAAGAGCATACTTAGTTTTTAAGAAACCTACATGAAACTTATTAGTCCCTCCAGATCTCTCAAATAAGGAAACTAAAATCTATTCATAACTAGAATAGCTTCGATACTATGTTAGAATATGAAAATATAAATAACCCAAAATAACTAGTACAAATGAATAGAAATAAAACCGTGAATGTAAATGATACAAGATCAAAATAACAACACAAAGTTAGTCTCCAAGAAAAAAATGCAAATGCTACAAAAGAAAAATAGTATTAGGAGTGTACGTTAGGAAATAGGAAATCATCACAAACATTATAAATATACTAATCATTAGCTCAATCACAAAAACACTCATTGCAATGATCTATCTTAAACAACACTCAATAAAGACATGAAATAAAAACATTCAAAACTAGAAATTAAGCAAACCAAAGGTATGATTTGAATGCTTCTTCATGCGGCTCCATTGTCCTTCTTTCTTCAAATAGTTTTGTTGTAGATCTCACCTTCAAGTGCATAAACCTAATTGAGAAAGCAAGATTGACATTGACACAAGAATACTCGAAGCGTGATTAACTATAAATTTGATAATCTGATTAGGGGATGTTGATTGAAAAAATTCATCCAATTTATAGAGAAATTGGAGAAAAAGATCAAATTAGCATGATAGTGATTCGAATGGAAATTCAAATCAAGAATAGCAAAATTATGACATGTGTATGACAAATTGCTATGCAAGGATTTATGACAATTTATGACAAATTTCTATGCAAAGATTTATGACAATTTATGACAAATTTCTATGCAAGGATTGATTGATTGTCAATTATGACAAATTATGACAAATTTTTATGTCATTTCCATGAATTTAGGAGAGAAATAGGAGGAAATTGAAATTAGGAATTAGAAAAATTAAGAAATTAGAGAAATTAAGAATTTAGGAATTAGGTAAATTAATTAATAACTTGTCATTTATTAATTAATTCACAAAGAGGAATAATTAACCAATTAAATGAACATTTAATTGTGACAAGAAGACTTAGGATAAATAATAATTTATTAATCCTAGAGGAAGAAATGACAAACCAGGTTAAATGATGAAATCACGAAACCCTAGAAGATGAATTAGGTCTTGATGAAAGATAATTGACTCGATCATGATTTGATTTTGGATTGATAAATGACCAATGTGATAAATGATTTGATTGAGAAAATGCGCCAATTGACGAGGAACAATGACAAATTGATCCAAATTGACATAATTGAGACAAACTACGATCGATGACAAATCGATCACAAAATGACAAGATCGAACAAGAGGACAAGAATCGATGACAAAATAAATTGCAAAACAACAATATTGAAAATGACCACGATTGATGACAAATCGATCGCAAAATGACAAGATCGAACATGACAACAACCGATGACAAATCGATCGTTAAACGACAAGATTGAAAATGATAAGGATTGATGAGAAATCGATCGCTGGATGACAAGATTGATAAGAGGACAATGATCGATGACAAATCGATCGCAAGATTGACAGGAGGACAAAACCCTAATTAGGATTGACGATGTCCAAAATGATGACAAATAAGCACGCACATTGATGCAATAGGATAAGATCGATTAAAATCATGACTGGATAGTGTTGTTGACAAGACCAAATTCGAGAGCGAGACGATTGAAAAATGTAGAAGAATGACTCGATGTTTACAAATGATAAATACTAAGTGCGAAACATAGGAGAAATGTTAATGCGACGCAAAAACCTAAAATGAGGCAATGCGCAAATGTTAAAGTATGATTCCGCAAGCGTTGACCATTTTTAGGTGTCTACATTTTGCCCCTCTTTGAGACAATGCAATTTTAAGTGTTGTTTCAAAGAACAATAATGAAAATGCCCTAGACAATAATAATGACATATGCATGCCCCCTCGAGGAATTGGCCGGAAACATGCAGAAAAGAGGCCAATTGAACTATAAAAATGATAGGATCGAATGGACTGACAATCGGAGATCGGATGCATGAAGGACATGCAATTGAAGATGCAAAATACCATGACCAACATAAGATGGAGAGGGTGCACGTCCATCTAGGCACTGACAAAGATCTATAAATGAGACCAAGAGAGGGAAAATTGGCTCATTTGCACTAGCCAAAGAGGAGAATTTGTTGCTCTGGACAAGGACATTTGCAGATAGATGGCGAACATTCCAATGGTGGATCACCTCGGGGAACATGTACATACTTACAGATGATCAGACGATGCAGGAGCAGTGGTATGGATCTCAAAAACCCATGTTTTCAATTTTATGAATTTTGATTGCTTGCGGGACATTGCGGGGCCCACAGGGGATGCCAAAAAGGACTCTTGCGCTTGTGTAGGGGGAATCATGTGCTTGTGTAGGGTCTTCTACGCTTGTGTACCTAACACAGGTGCAGGTTACCTTACATAGGTGTAATTGTGCAATGCAAACCCTAATTTTGGTCAAAATGACATGCAAATGATCCAGAAAAAGGGGATAAGGGTAGGATAGGTCAGATTAGATGAAAAACACCCTGATTTGGACATGAAAATGAGGATATGCAACCCGTAGGAGAAAACCCTAAAACTGACAAAATATGCCCCAATTGTGATGCAGAGTCGACAGTATCCGTTGATCACACGGGAGAACTGACCTGACTGCTTCATGCTACGACATAGACTCAGAAGCACAGACAGAGATACATTAGCAGGACTTGGGATATACTATGTCACATTCATGCCCGAGATTAGGGCAAACACAGGACTGCTTACCGTATTGGCAGAACGATGGCATTCAGAGACTTCGTCCTTCCATCTGGCGACTGGAGAGGCAACGATGACACTGGAGGATGTATGGCGTATCCTTCGCATTCTGATTCATGGAGAGATGATAGAGTATGACCCAGTGATAGGGAGAGATGCATTGTGCAGATTGTTTGAGTGCGATGCAGATGACCTAGATATCGTAGAGAGGGAGATTGGTTGGGAGACCATGGCATCAGAGTATGATCGACGATATGTGGTGATAGCCGTGGTGATAGCATGTCTACTGGTAGGAGACAGACGAGGAAATGGATTCCCTATTGGATGGGGAAGGGTGCTGGAGTGGATGGCGATAGAGGGGACAGTGTATGCATGGGGACCATGTGTGCTGGCTATGCTATATTTTCAGTTGCATCAAATAGCGTATCAGGGAGTTCAGACATTGAGCTATGGATTCACATTGCTACAGGTATGGGCATTTGAGCACATAGCCATATGTCGACCGATTACAGATAGACAAGTAGTACCACACCGACCATATGTGTACTGCTATGGGGGAGCACTGAGACAGGGTCCTTTTGGATACATACTATACTAGCGACATGAGCTAGACCGACTGAGAGAGTTCATATGGAGGCCATATCATGATTGCCCGGGATGGTCAGATGACAGTGAGGAGCTACCTTATTGTAGACAGGAGAGGTCCCTGATTGGGTGACCAGTGAATCACCAGAGAGTAATTGAGTTGTACCTACCAGAGAGAGTCGGACGACAGTTTGGAGAGAGGCAGGATGTACCTAGGAAGACTGCACACTTTGCCCAATCTCACAGAGAGATGAGTCAGTGGGGGAGTATGATTCAACCACACACAGCACATGCGGACTTCTCACAGCTACAGCAGAGATAGTGGGATTGGAGATCAGATGTGGTGGACGCTAGGACGACAGATGAGTATGATAGATGGTTTGCACGACGGCGGCCAGTGCCATTGACAGATCCGGATATTCCAGTACCGAGGCGATAGGAGGACTTCCCACTCACAGGAGAGGAGGAGGGAGATGAGGAGGATGAGGATGAGGATGACAGAGATGAGGATGATGGAGATGAGGATGGTGGGGATGATGAGGATGAGCCAGATTCAGGCGAGCATGAGGCATTGCAGGATATACCCATAGAGCTAGAGACAGCTAGGACAGAGGAGATGGAGATGTGCAGGGCTACCATAGCGAGTCTGCAGGATCACATTGTGACTTTAGAGAGACAGCAGGATTAGTTCAGAGCAGAGATAGCTAGACTCATAGTGGCTCGAGATGCAGCAATTGCTCAGGCACAGCGAGAGGAACAGAGGGTCACTGAGTATATTGGGTCGATTCGGGATGCCAGTGCACGGGAGATGGCATAGATGCTGGTAGAGATCGGAGAGGAGATATGCCATTGGAGGACACTATATGAGAGTGCAGTTCCACCAGAGCAGAGAGCACCTTCATATCGGGCACGATCGAGGACAGAGAGCAGGGCACACTCTCGGAGGTCATTGAGCAACATGGGGGTGAGTGGACCTATGAGACCACCACAGCCAGGACCAGGAGGGACATCATCCGTGAGACATGGCAGGGATGAGGAGGATAGAGGGAGCACCCAGTGACAGATGCACATGCTCCTTAGGACAGATAGTAGATATTAGGTAGTTTGACATGTTGTAGTCAGCTTGCGGACCATACTTAGGACAGACAGTCTGATTTTGTACTCCGATATTATTATGACATATGATATGATATGCATCAATATGATGGGATGCAATATGTTATGACTGATGTTATTTTCTATTTATGGATGACTTATGCATTGTTTATGTACCATTGTGGAACATGCATGGATGCATTTTTTTATGTGTTTTTGATGCATTTATAAAATGAAATGGATAAGATACTTGATATAATGCTCAATGTAATGCTTGATATAATGCAAATGTACTAACCAAATGGATGCAAGATGCAACATGTATGTTTGGAGATCGGAGTACTAGACCGAACTAACTATCCGAACTGATGGAAGAAATGTCAGTAAGAAGAAAATGAGACAGAAGACAGTTAGAGATGAAGAAAAACTTGCTTTCAGTAATGCACTTTGTAGGTGAGAACCTTTATTTTAATGTAGCAAAATGGATGCGTAGCATCATGGCATTGAGGGCCAGAGCTGAAATGCAACCCTTTTTTGCAAAAGACAGACACATCACAGACAAACAACAATCACAATCAAAAAGAAAAGGACCATGATCCATCCCGGTCACTCTAAATCACTCAGTGATATCATCGAGCAACATAGGAACATGACCGAAGCCAAAGATAAATCAATAAAAAGATAAGATGCACAAATTCCAACAAATCAAACAAACATCTTGATCTTCGTTGTCAAAAGTTGAACATGCTGATAGGACGATCATGCTGTCTAGTTTCAGGACATGTGGTACCCCGTCTAAGACAGGACATAGTCTGGTTTCAAGTAGACCACACCCTATATAAGACCCATGATAGTGTGCCAAGGACGAATGATTTTGAGGTTGATTGATATGACAAGTGCGATCAGTTTGAGTGAAAAAGGTTCATCTGTTTAAGCGTGATTTCATTAAAGTATGAGTTTAATTGTGTGTTGTTGGATGTATGCTTAGCGATTTGTCTATGCACAAAAGGGATCATTGATTGCAAAATGCTTGTTTTTGGATTTTAGTGTTTTGAAAATTTTTTGTGCATTTTTTCAGGACTTTATATGACTTTTTAAGAATTTCTTCAGGACAGTTTTTCAATTTTTTGGATATTTTTTAAGGACATTATTTGATTTTTTTGGATTATTTCAGGACATTTTTTAATTTTTTTTTTTGGATTATTTTAGGATCATATTCAATTTTTATGAGATGTTTTTCAGGACATTTTTCAATTTTTTTGATCTTATTTCAGGACATTTTTAAATTTTTATGATCTTTTTTCAAGACATTTTTAAATGTTAAAAGTTCCAGTGATTGATCATGACAAGGGAAACACACCCAATGCGCATCTGAAGGACATGCATAGATCAGGACCAAAACATATGTACAAGCAACCAGAATATGCAAGACAATGATGTTGACCAATAATAGGCCTGGAATAGAACATTGGGTCAAGACAAAGATATACGTGAGAAACCGGCCGAGAAAAAGCATAGCTGAGAGGTCATGATAGATGACGGAGCAACGATCTCATTTTACACATGGCGCTTGTTTGCCAGGTTTTCACCAAGGTACTTGCCCAAAGCGCCTGTTTGCGAGGTTTTCACTAGAGGGCGAATCATTTTTTTCTTTACTTTTTCGCTTTTTCACTTTTTTTTTGTATTTTTTTGCTTTTTTGATTTTTTTGTATTTTTTTAGGATCATATTTGAAGAAGTACTGATAGAAAATTATGCCCAGTACTTGCGAAGATGCATGTTATTTATAGGATCGGATAGAGGTTCACCTTCTGGGGTAGCAAGCTGATATGCCCCCGAGCCATATGCTGCAATTACTATGAAAGGACCAACCCAATTAGGTTCAAACTTACCTTTGATGATGTCAGTAGACTGTGCATTCTTAGGGTTTGCCTTTAAAACTAGATCTCCCACTTCGAAGTGTCTCCCTTTGACCTTCTTATTATAAGAGCGACGGAGACGGTTTTGATATGCTTGCAAATGTGTCAGAGTTGTCTAACGTTTCTCATCTAACATCTCAAGCTGATGCAGCCGAGAGACTCTGTGTGTCTCGTCATCAATCAAGTGTTGCAAGGAAACACGCAAGGAAGGAATCTCCACCTCCAAAGGTAAAATAGCTTCCACACCATACACCAAGGAATAAGGTGTGGCGCCAGTGGGTGTGCGGATAGAAGTGTGATAGGCCCATAGCGCTGGATTCAACTGTACATGCCAATCTCGACCAGCATCATTGACAACCTTCTTCAAGATCTTGATAATGGTTTTATTTGATGCTTCGGCTTGACCATTCCCCTGTGGATAGTATGGACTGGAGAAATGGTGTTGGATATGAAAATTTTCGCAGAGTTCTTTAACATCTTTATTCTTTAAAGGACGACCATTATCTGTGACTATGGCAAGGGGAACCCATACCGGCATATGATATAATTCAGTAGGAATTTTGAAATTTGGACACCCGTGATATAGGTCATGGGGATAGCCTCGATCCATTTTGTAAAATACTTTGTAGCTGTAATGATGAACTTGTGTCCATTTGCAGATGTCGGGTGAATCTTGCCAATAAGATCCAATCCCCATTGAGAAAAAGGCCATGGATATATGATAGAATGAAGCTCTTGGGCTAGTGCATGAATGTAGTTTCCATGAATCTGGCATTTGTAGCACTTCTTAACAAAATCATGAACATCTTTTTCTAGAGTGGGCTAATAATACCCAGCACGAATCAACTTTTTGGCTAAGCTTAGACCATTGAAATGGCCCCCACATATACCATCGTGAACCTCGTGTAAAGCCGTTTGTGCTTCATCAGAATCCAAACACCTGAGGAGGGTATGGTCAAAGGAACGACGGTAAAGGGTGTCGACGATGATGACATATTTGGCTGTCTGTCGGATAAAGGCTCGGCATTGGTTAGCGGAAAGGTTGGGTGGTAAGGTTTGGGATTTTAAATATTGATAGATGTCATTGTACCATGGGGAGTTGGGACCAACAAGAACGCACATCACATCCACTGTCGAAATGTCAAAAGAAGGAACCAGCAATTGTTCGACTAAAAATTCACATTTGTCCATATTGTTTGGCATATTCAACATGGAAGCAATCGTAGCCATCGCATCTGCCGACTTATTTTGCATTCTTGGAGCTTGATTGAAATGGATAGCCATGAATTTGGTCTTGAAGAAATCTACCATGTGCTTATAGGGAATAAGATTTTCATCTTTTGTTTCGTAGTCATCATTCACTTGATGGATGACTAAGTGAGAATCTCCATAGACTTGCAAATGTGTGATGTTCCAGTGGACTGCTACTCGGAGTCCTATAACCAGTGCTTCATACTCTGCAATGTTATTGGTACAGTGAAAAGTTATTCTGTAGGACTTTGGAATAGCATCACCTTGAGGGGTGACAAACAAGATGTCGGCTCCGGATCCAAACTTAGTATGGGACCCATCAAAGTATAACTTCCATTCATTAGAGGATGTGAAAGCAAAGACTGATTCATCTGGAAAATCGGTCAACATGGGATGATCATCAGAAATAGGAGCCTCTGCAAGTTGATCTGCTATGACTTGTCCCTTTATGGCCTTTCGCTCCATATACTCAATGTCAAATTCACTGAGAATCATGACCCATTTTGCTAGGCGACCCGTCAAAGCTGCTCGGCTAAGCAAATATTTTAAGGGATCAATTTTTGGCAATCAACAATGTTCAGTGGCTCAGCATATAATGTCAGAGTTTCTGCGTTGCAAATACCATTGCTAAGCATGCCCTTTCAATAGTTGAATAATTTAGCTCATAGCCTACCAGTGTCCGGCTGATATAGTAAATGGCTCGCTCTTTGCCGTTCTCATCATGTTGGGCCAAGAGAACTCCTAATGTCATTTCAGTTGCAGAAATATACAATAAAAATGGCTTTCCGTCTATCGGAGGCATTAGAATAGGTGGCGACAACAAATATTCTTTGAGAGCTTGAAAGGCTGATTGACATTGCTCAGTCCATTTGAAAGCGACACCTTTATGCAATAGATGCTGGAATGGATGACATTTGTCGGCCAACTGAGCTATGAAGAAGTGAATTGACTGGAGCTTTCCTTGCAGACTTCTTAATTGCCAGAGGTTTGAAGGTGGAGGCATATCCATTATTGCTTTGACTTTGGCAGGGTCGACCTCAATGCCTCTGTGAGAAACAATGTACCCTAGTAACTTGCCAACTGTGACACCAAAGACACACTTCTTTGGATTGAGCCTGAGTTTGTAGGTCTCCATTCGGTCAAAGATTGGGCCCAGGATGGCTAGATGACTATCTCTGGTGACAGATTTGCATAAC
This sequence comes from Cryptomeria japonica, assembly GCF_030272615.1. NCBI lineage: Eukaryota > Viridiplantae > Streptophyta > Pinopsida > Cupressales > Cupressaceae > Cryptomeria > Cryptomeria japonica. The sequence continues at coordinate 388,968,033 of NC_081414.1, read as the reverse complement.
AAGTCATCAACATAGTCCTCCATCAAAGTGTGCATGAAATCATGAAAAATTGTCGTCATTGCTCTTTGATATGTTGCGCCTGCATTTTTAAGACTGAAGGGCATCACATTCCAATAGTAGGTACCCCAAGCACAGGTGAATGTTGTCTTATGCTGATCTTCAGGAGCAATGCGAATTTGGTTATAGCCGGAGAAACCATCCATCAATGAGAGCATCTCATATCCAACCATCATGTCAACTATGATATCTATGTTTGGCAATGGAAAATCATCCTTAGGGCATGCTTTATTGAGATCCCTAAAATCTGTGTAGATTCTGATGCCCCCAGTTACTTTGCTAACTGGTACTAAATTTGAAATCCAGTCTGCATAATCAATGGGCCTAATGAAGCCCACATCTAGCAATTTTTTTAGTTCCACTTTGACCAAAAGAGCCACCTGAGGATGCATCTTTCTAAGTTTCTGTTTGACAGGCTTGGCATCAGCTTTTAGTGGCAAATGATGAAGAACCAATTCTGGATCGAGGCCAGGCATATCTGCATAGGACCATGCAAAGCTGATCTTCTTCTCAAGAAAGAAATTGACAAAATCTATTTTTTCCTGTTGTGAGAGAGAAGCGGCAAAATGAATGACCTTAGGGTTGTCAGGCGTACCCAAATTGATTTCCTCAGTTATTTCCACTAGCAATGTTGATTTGTCCTGACTTGATAGGGGTATGTCCACTCTTCCACCTTTGGGCGCCTCAGAGAGGTTTTCACCCGCAGGTACGTCTTTTATTTTGACTTTTGTATGATCAGAGAGTGCCTTACGGTTTTCACTCAAAGATCTATTCTTTTGATTTTTTACTTTTTCTTTTCTTTTTTCATTTTGATGACTGGAAGAGGGAGTTGACTCCCCAAAATATGCTGTGGAATCCAGGTCAATAGCAAATCCTTCCTTATGATCACCTTGTGGTATGCCTTCCCGTAGTCCAAGGAATTCTGCAATTGCTTCATCATTTTGAAAACAGTCCAATGTGAGTGGTTCTTGTTGGTCATGCTAGATAAGCTGGGGATAGATGAGGGGCATGTCATCATCAGTTGTAAGGAGACAGAGGGCTGATATGGTAAAGATATGAACATCTGTGGTGTCACTATCCGAACTGCTTGTATCAGATTCGGAGCTTGGATCCCAAAATGTCTCTATCCAAGCATGAGGACATGTTTTAGGAAGCAGAGTTATTTCGTGTTTGTCTTCCATAGGCAAATTATCAGGGTCAATGAAAATATTGTCGAGGGCATAGGATCTAGAAGAAAAAGAACTCCACTCCCATTCATTGGAATCAGTTTCGGGTTGGGTATCCTCAGGTGTTATTTCATCGTCAGAATCACGCCCTTTTCTACACGTGGGTACTTTGGTAGATGTAGATCCAATTCACAATGGCACAAAACCTAACCCTAAAGTTGGAGGTTGCCTCTTGGGTATGATAGGTTCTAGCCTTCCATTGTTGTTTAGGCCTAAGCCACTGCAACCATCATATCCTTTCTTTTGCAGCATAGTAAATCCTTTGCCATATCGTTCCACTGGCAATCTGACAGGTGGGGTCTCAGTTGGATCTTTATAAAGCCAATCTATGACATCATCATCTACAGTTTCTTTGTCAAGCTCACCCCATCTTGTAAATGTAGTGGGAGGCTGATATTGAATAAGGACCTTAGGTTCCTTTTGCAATAAATGTGGTTTTCCATATGATTTTGGAGATATTGGCAAATTCCCGATGAGGAATGTTTGATCCATTGAATATTCTCCACATCCTTGGTCTTGTATCTTCAATTTTCCTTTGACAGCATCTAACAATTGATTAGGATCCACATAGCTATGTAATTTGGCCTCTCTATTGACTGGGACTTGTTGCTGAGGGGTATCCTTTAGAGTAGCACAAAACTGAAATGGATTAGGATCTCTAGGAATTGTTATCTCAGTTCCATTGTAAGGATATTTTAAACATTGATGATAGGTGGATGGAACTGCTTTCATTGCATGGATCCATGGACGGCCAAGGATCATATTATAAGGGAGATCAAGGTCGAGGACTGGTAGGAAAGTGTTTTCTGTCACTGGACCAACTTTGATAGGCAATGTAATTATCCCTTTGGATGGGTGCTCAGCATCATCATATGCTTTGATTGTTATTCTTTTAGAAGCATCAATGTCATTTTCTGTATATCCAAGGCCAATAAGCACTCTCAAAGTACAAATATTAAGACCTTCTCTGCCATCTATCAAGACTCGTCGGATTTTGCAGTTATGAACAAAGACTTCAAGGTGTAAAGGATCATTGTGAGGGATCTTATCAGGTGAGATATCATTGTCAAAAAATGTGACATTTTGGGAAACAGCTAAATGTCCAATCCGGGCTTGAAACTGGTCAACATCAATATCTGTCGGGATAGTGGACTCAATTAAAGCTTTATCCAGGACTGCACGATGTATGGGAGACATTTTTAGTAGCTCAAGAACTGATATTTGGGCAGGTGTCTTTCCTAGATGATCCAAAAGATTATACTGGCTTGTAGGAGTTGGTTTGGGAGGAGCTGCAGGAGCTCCTTTCAGGACTATTTTGGATCGATGAGTGTTGACTGCACAAGAAGGATCTTGTCCCTTTATTCTCAGGGTAGAAACATACTTAGTTGATGTGCGAAAACAATTAATGACATTATTATAACCAGAACTTGCATAATTTGTTGTTTGGGCAGAGTTGGAAGAAGATGCTTTACCCTTGTCATGATCAAGCAAAGGAGTTTTGAAAATAGTATGATCAGTGTTAGAGGTCGGATGGGGTGGATCTACCTCAATTACTCCTTGCTCTAATAAATCTTGAATCATATGTTTCAATTGAAAACATGATGCAGTTTTATGTCCTTTGGACCGATGATACTCATAGTACGCATTATCATTCCACCAATGTGGTTTTGCCGCTGGTTCTGCCTTGATATCTGGTAGCTTAATAAATTTTGCTTGTATCAATTGTCTCATTACTGATTCAATGGGCTCTCCTAATGGCATAAATTGTCGAGGAGGCCCATCCCGCGATCGAAAGGGTTTGCACTGCTAGTTTTGTTGTTGGCCTTGTTGTTGGTTATATTGTTGAGTATGTTGTTGCTAAGTATGTTGTTGGTATTGCGGCTGTTGAGTAACATTGCTCATTGGTGCTTGATTTTGTTCCATAGTTGACATATTAGGAACACTCAATTTCTTGATCATGAATGGGGGTTGATTTGCATTCACCGCTCTTGCATCAACAACTCCATCATTAGTGACATTCTTGTTCTTATACCAAAATCTGTTTCTATCCCCTGAATAATTGGTGTTGTCATTGTCCTTATTGAGCTTAATAATTCCTTTAGCTACTAGAGCCATTTCAATGCTCATTCCCTTCTTAATGAGTTTCTCTATAGTACTCGGACTTTTCAATTTTAGCTCATACATCATTTCTGGGACCAAATTCTGGATAAACAGATTCACTTGTTGTTCTTCGGGTATATCAAGAGAAGAACGACTATACAAGCTTCGCCATCGTTGCAAGAAAGTCACTAATGATTCACCTTGCTTTTGCTTGGTGTTGCATAAATCTGACATGGTCACATCACTGTCGATGTTGAACACAAAATGAGATAAAAACTTTTGAGCCAATTCAAACCAAGTCTTTATATTTCCTGGCAGATGTGAATACCAATCCATAGCTTGTCCTATGAGACTTCGTGCAAATAAGCACATTAAATACGTCTCTTCATAGCTTACCTCAGTACATGCCGCGAAAAATGCTTGAATGTGATCTTTTGGATTGCCATTCCCTTTATATTTCTCAAAATTAGGTGCCTCAAAATGCTTAGGGAATGGAGGCATGTATACACTCTTGTCAAAAGGATTAGGACATAAATCTTGATCTGTATACAACTTCTTTGTTCCTTTAGTTTCTAATGCGTCAACTTTTCATTGCAACTTCTCAAGTTGTTGCGCAATTGTATCAGAATTTAGAGGTCCATCATTAATCCCAGTTGGTATCCTTTGTCGATGCATCGCATTTTCGATCGGTTGTTGATACTCTGAAATGGCCATTTTTGGTGTCTCCGGCATATAAAGTTCTTGGTACATCGCTTGTTGTTGCGGTTGTGCTATGCCTTGATATTGACCTTGTTGTTGTGCTTCTTGGAGCCTAGGTTGATATTGCAATTGAGTAGGTTGTTGATATTGTACAGGCGCCAATTGCGGTTGTGAAGTAGGATAGCTTGTTTGCCTTGGCACATATTGTGGCACATGTTGGTGTTGAAGCTGACGGATCGAAATTTGTTGACTTTGTGCCAATTGTTGTCGTGGTGTATATCCCATCATTTGTAAAAAACTTTGTTTAGATGGTTTTCGTTGCTTCTCCTTAGGATGGGGTATAGTACTTGCATTAACTTGTTGTGTTGTTTGTCCAATCCATTGTGATGGTTGCAAGTTTGCATTAACTTGTAATGGTGCCGAAGGCACTGCAATTTGTTGTCGAATGTGAAATTGTTGTTGTTGCACATTACTTGTTTGCACATTCGATTGTACCTTTTGTATATTACTCATTTGTTGCAACAATTGTTGTTGGTGCAAACCACTATCTGTAGCTCTTTGTGTCGCCATTATCGAAGGATTTGTCGCAATAGTGTTCGGCAAAGATATTGAACTTAATGGGACATAAGAACTTTGTTGCATCGTGGAATTATTTTGGACATTGGTGACATTAGGCATTCTAGTTGTGAAGCTTTCCTGCATCTTAGATTTTGATCCCACTTTATGCATGTAAGGAACCACTTCTTGTTGAGGGACAGCTGTCAATATTTGGGTGTTCTTCATTTGATCTTGTGTTACAGGTGTTGTGTTGAATAGTGGATTATTTATTGTCTCAAATGGTGACTTTTGAGGAATAGTCACTGTCAATGCCTTTGAAGCACGTTTGCTCATCAATGTAGGTTGAGTTGCTTGTTCTGCATTTTCTTCATTTGGATGCAGGGAAAAACTTAACAACTCACCACCTTGTTGTTCTTGCACATTGATTTGGTCACTTGAAGATGTCACATTACTCATCATGTTAAGATACTTTTGTGGAAACATCTTAAAGACTTTGTTCAAGAACTTATCCATCTTTTTTGTTATCTTTGGATCTTGAAGGAACATGTCAACATCATCAGAAGTATCAGAATCAAATGAAGAATCTGGTTGGACATTTGGATTCATTTCTTGGTGAAAGCCTTCATCTAAACCAAATCCTTGTGAGAGAGTTTGTTCTTCATATAATGTTTGAGTTTGAATGTCATGTTGCAGGTGTGGTTGATTCAAATTGAAAGGCGCACTTCCTCTTGGAGTTGGTGGAACACTCCCATGTCCTGGTTTCATAGGTACAAACACTGGTTCATATAATGGAGGTGGTCCAAGTTGAACTGTTTCATATGGTGGTAGAGATGTGTTTGATGAACCTTCAATTTGTGCTATCTGACTAGTTTGAAACTGCGAATTTGCTATGTTGTCCATGGGTTGATACATTGGTTCGCCCATCTTTTTAGATTTTGATCTTGTTTCAACAGGCATGTCACTTATGCAAATGCAATATTTTTGGAATTTTCAAAGATAATGTATGATATGCAACTAAGTGCAAACTTAAATAGATGAAAATGCAATCTATGTTTTTGGTTGTTTTTGAAGATTTTGACAAACTTTTTGAATGCAAATCTAAGAGAGGGACCCTTAGGAAATTGGAATGATATCTAGACCTCAAAGGACAAAAGGACTTAAGTGACAAAAGGACAAATGACAAAGTCTCCCCTATATGCTTGGATACTAAGCTAGGTTTGACCAAATGATATTGATGACAAAGGACAAAAGATTTAATAAGGTCTAGACTTCTAACAATGACTTAGGGTTTATCAAAGATTTGGATTACTCAAGTATGGCAAAACCTAGTTTTGGCACTATATGCAAAGGGACAATTACTATGCAAATGACCCTAATATGATATGATAATGACCTAAGCTTAATGAAGAGACCTAGGGTAAGCAATGTATGACAATGGTATGACTTTAATGCAAGAGGACATATGCAAATGGATGACCCTTATTGATATGCAAAGGAGTATGACTTAGGTGAAACCTAACCTTGGTACTTGACAATGAACTTTGCAAAATGCAACCTAGGATGAACCTAAATGTAAGTGACATGCTTCTTGAGACAAGATTTTGAACAATATTTGACAACCATGTTTGAAGATGAGTTTTTGAATCTTGTTGAACCTTTGTTGGATGAATGTCTCTTGTGTTTAATCTTATGTTGGATCAATTTGTTTTGCTTTTGAAATGAGATGCAATTCAACTTTTGACAAGCAAAGAATACAAGATATTGCAACTTAGACTCAAGACAATCATGCTCATTTCCACATTTCTTATGGTAGGCAAAGACATTAGGTACTCGAGAGGTAGACTCATTATGGGATTCAAGGAGAATACATAGATGCTTGACCCCACAGGCTCCCCTCCATGGCACTCACTTCTCAGGGCAGCCAAGCATCAGTCCCCATGGAAATCTCCCCATGGCGAACTTAGTATCTCTTCCAAATATCCGAACTTGTCCTTCTCAAGCAACTAGAAGGGTTTTTGGCCTCTAAAAACAAGGTGTGTAGTAAGGATTTATGTTAAGCGTTACTCCTTGATGTCACGCAAGCATGATTGAGACATTAAGCCCATCAAGATACCAAACAAATGTAGTCGCACAAGCACGATTTAGACCAAGAGGCCCTACTTAGATGTTGATATGAGAAAGAGTTCAAGGGTCATCAATTCCCAAGTAACTGCAATTCCCACGTAACACTTCCTTCAAAGCTTTCGCTCATCGGGTATTTTTTTTATAGTGAGTTAGAATGCCAAGGTATTCTAGCCGTACTCACTTTGGGTCATTCCCTTCTCATGATTATCACTTGCTTGCAAAAGCAAAGTGGTCGGGAAGGCAGGCCCTCTAAAGGAGACACACAATCAAAGACAAAAGCATGGTATCAAAGATCTGGATTTCTAATCACCCTAAAAGGATGAGAGCATACTCTCCTACTCCAATGTCACACTCAACAATCAAAGCAAAAACATGTTCATTCCAACCTATTAGAAATCACTAGGTGCCTAAAACATTAATAACAAACACCAAGTTTAGTTGTTTCTCCAAGGCAACCTGCAAAACCCAAGTTAGAAGTTTGATTTGTTGTCATTGACTATCGATTCTGCATAACACATGTTAGTAGTTTCATTTGTTGTCTTTGTCATGTGTATGCCAAGATGTTGCATAGATAATTAGTACCAAAAACCAAAACACAGAAAACAGAATGCAAAATCAAGACAATTTTCAAGTAAAACACTGCATTTTTACCTCTGTTCTGGACTTTACACAGGCGCAGAACTTAGGACACAGGCGCAGAATGAAGGACACAGGTGCAAAATGTCTTCAACATAGGCACAAGTTGCTTCACACATGCGCAGAAGTCTCCAAAAAACCCTGCATGACCCTATTTTTGGGTTTTTGGCCTGCAAATCAACTTGAAAGCACTCAAAAACACCATAAAGAGGTTAGATGGCTAGTGTTCACGTCGAGCTCACCAATTAATGTACGTTAGGAAATAGGAAATCATCACAAACATTATAAACATACTAATCATTAGCTCAATCACAAAAACACTCATTGCAATGATCTATCCTAAACAACACTCAATAAAGACATGAAATAAAAACATTCAAAACTAGAAATTAATCAAACCAAAGGTATGATTTGAATGCTTCTTCATGCGGCTCCATTGTCCTTCTTTCTTCTCCAAATAGTTTTGTTGTAGATCTCACCTTCAAGTGCATAAACCTAATTGAGAAAGCAAGATTGACATTGACACAAGAATACTCGAAGCGTGATTAACTATAAATTCGATAATCTGATTAGGGGATGTTGATTGAAGAAATTCATCCAATTTATAGAGAAATTGGAGAAAAAGATCAAATTAGCATGATAGTGATTCGAATGGAAATTCAAATCAAGAATAGCAAAATTATGACATGTGTATGACAAATTGCTATGCAAGGATTTATGACAATTTATGACAATTTTCTATGCAAAGATTTATGACAATTTATGACAAATTTCTATGCAAGGAATGATTGATTGTCACTTATGACAAATTATGACAAATTTTTATGTCATTTCCATGAATTTAGGAGAGAAATAGGAGGAAATTGAAATTAGGAATTAGAAAAATTAAGAAATTAGAGAAATTAAGAATTTAGGAATTAGGTAAATTAATTAATAACTTGTCATTTATTAATTAATTCACAAAGAGGAATAATTAACCAATTAAATGAACATTTAATTGTGACAAGAAGACTTAGGATAAATAATAATTTATTAATCCTAGAGTAAGAAATGACAAACCAGGTTAAATGATGAAATCACGAAACCCTAGAAGATGAATTAGGTCTTGATGAAAGATAATTGACTCGATCATGATTTGATTTTGGATTGATAAATGACCAATGTGATAAATGATTTGATTGAGAAAATGCGCCAATTGACGAGGAACAATGACAAATTGATCCAAATTGACATAATTGAGACAAACTACGATCGATGACAAATCGATCGCAAAATGACAAGATCGAACAAGAGGACAAGAATCGATGACAAAATAAATTGCAAAACAACAATATTGAAAATGACCACGATTGATGACAAATCGATCGCAAAATGACAAGATCGAACATGACAACAACCGATGACAAATTGATCATTAAACGACAAGATTGAAAATGATAAGGATTGATGATAAATCGATCGCCGGATGACAAGATTGATAAGAGGACAACGATCGATGACAAATCGATCGCAAGATTGATAGGAGGACAAAACCCTAATTAGGATTGACGATGTCCAAAATGATGACAAATAAGCACGCACATTGATGCAATAGGATAAGATCGATTAAAATCATGACTGGATAGTGTTGTTGACAAGACCAAATTCGAGAGTGAGACGATTGAAAAATGTAGAAGAATGACTCGATGTTTACAAATGATAAAGACCAAGTGTGAAACATAGGAGAAATGTTAATGCGATGCAAAAACCTAAAATGAGGCAATGCGCAAATGTTAAAGTATGATTCCGCAAGCGTTGACCATTTTTAGGTGTCTACAAGGAGAATGGAAGAGAAAAAAGTTGTAGAATGCAATTACAATGCAATAGAATGGAATACAAAGATTAGTTAGGAGTGAGTATATATAGGAAATGAGAGAGGGGAGAGGTGGCAAATATGACCAATGGGAAGAGACCACCATAATAGCCTAAAAAGGGCAAGTGCAACTCCCAAGAAAGATGCCAACACCTTGCACCCACTCACATTAATATTCGCTTATTTAATCCTAAGAAAGTTTAATTAAAAGTGTAGGAAAAACCTAAGAATAGTAAAATAAATAACCAACTAGGAAATAAGAAACTACACTAACATAAGTCGGGGAAAAGGTTCATTGAAACTTGGAATGGCATAAGGCCCATATAAACTTGAAATGAAATAAGATAAAGAGCACACTTAAAGTAAGGGCTCAAATAACAAAGTGTTGATGTATTAAAATGAAATACAACTCATAATATTGAATTAGATATTAATTTAAAACAATAAAAGGTCCTATAATGCATCGAGGAATGGGAAATACTAAAATGAATTCTAGGAGTGTGTAATAGGACTCCATAATTAAAGAAGTACAATTTATGACGCTACAAGGATATTTTATGACTTTTTTTGCATTTTTTTAAGGCATTTTATGAATGTTTTTGAATTTTTTCAAGACATTTTTTTACATTTATTAGATTGTTCAAGAGATTTTCTGATTTTTATGGATTTTTTCAAGACAATTTTCAATTCTAGGGCTTTTTTTAAGACATTTTGATATTTTAGGGATTTTTTTCAAGACACTTTTTGATTTTTAGAGATTTTTTCAAGATATTTTTAATTTTTATGAATTTTTTCAAGACATTTTTTATTTTTTAGGGAATTTCTAAGATATTTTTTCAAATTTTAGGGATTTTTTTAGGATATTTTTTTATTGTTATTTTTTGTGATTTTTCCAAGCAAAATGTATTTGTTTTCCCTAGTGTCTAGCAAGGCATGGAACATTATGAATTGATGAAGGAACTAGTGGAATAGAAATGAAAAAGTAAAGGACAAAGGTAGCTTATTATGGAATCAAAGTTGATTTGGTTTCTAAAGGACTATCTTGTGATGAGATAACATGTTTATCCAAGCTAAGGGATTAGATATGGTAATGCAAGGTGAAGGCCTAGTGCATTAAATGGAATGTGGTCCATAGGGATGGACATGCCAAGAGGTCTTTGAAATTATTTTTTTTGTATTTTATGTCTTTAGTTTTGCCCAAGATCAAGGGATGGATTTAGATAGGATAGAGATATGATATATAAGATAAGCAAGATCTTAAATGGATAAGGGATATGGATTGAAGGATGTGGATAAGGTGAAGTAGATAGAATGCATAATGCTTATGGAGATCCTTAGCCTTGTCAATATCAAAGGTAGACAAGGGAATATGGATGTAGATAGGGTGATGGATAGTGGAGGATGAAGGATAAAGAAGGATGTGGCAGGTAGGATATCATGGATGAAACATGCCCCCAAGTGTAGAGAAGAAGAGGATGATGGATTACACATGATTCCTATTTGTCAGGTTTTGATCATGCTTCTTTCTCAAGGCACACAAGAAGTGGTTTTCACTAGTGGACAAATTATTTCTCTTTACTACTTTTTTCTCCATTTTAACCTTTTTTTAATTTTTTTTAACTTTTTTGGATGATAATGGATGCATGCTAAGAGATGGAGGAAGGATTCAAGTGTCTTGTTTTTTTTTTTGGTTTTTTTTTTTTTTTTTTTTATCGGTAATTGGCCGAAGCTTGAATAGCTTTTGACCGAAGCTATGAACTAGTGGGGACACAGTAGGGGGGCCCATCCCCATTACATATCTTTGAATTATTATTATTATTATTATTATTATGTTTGATTAGATTGACCCCAAGACCTTCCCCATCCTATGGAAGGCAAAGAGTCACAGTTTAGAATTCCACTTCAGATGTCCCTATTGGGAATTGAACTTGGGTCTCCATAGTGAGAACCCAGTGTTTTAACCAGTTAAGCTCAACCCCTTGGACGGACTCAAGTGTCTTTTTATTTGGATGGTATCCTTAAATTGTGTTATAATAGACCATGGCTATAAAGGTATGCTCAAAGACATTGGTAGGGTTAATTGAGATGAAATGAATGCTAAGATGGAATGGGGTAAGGATTTATGCAAAGATTGGATGGGAGGAATGGAAGGATAGAAAATAGGTGTTGGATAATAAATAGGATGTTGGAAGATTTGTGTATGGGTGGATGGAAATGTTGGCAAGATCAACATTGGCACACAACTTGAGAGGTCATGGAATGATAAAGGAAAATAGGGTTTTGAATTTTGAGATTTTGATGGAGGAGTATATTTGGATTTTGGGACACAAAGATCCAAAATGGATGAAGAAGATGATGGAGGGTTTAAGATAGTGGATTTTGGGTTATAGGAACCCAAAATACCATTGAAAGGTGGGTGATGTTTAGCTAGAAGAGTGAAGGAAGCTTTTGGAATAGCAACTTTGGATGCCACTTTTGATTTTCCATTACAATGTAGTGCTTTTATTAGCAATTTGGGAATCTAATTTTTTTTTTCTTTTTTCTTTGTAGTTCTTTGGAATTATTTTCATCCATGAGAAACTTAGGAATCTACATGGTTTTTTATTTCTTTTTGCTTGATGGGATTTTGTGGCCTTTTGGGTTTTTCTTTTTGCTTGATGGGCCTTTGTGGCCTTTTGGATTTTTATTTTTGCTTGATGGGCTTTTGTGACCTTTTGGATTTTTGTTTTTTCTTTTTGATTAAAATTTTCTTTGTTTTTACATGTCTTTTAGATGACACATGTTGATCCTTTAATGTATATGGATTTTTAGACTTATGGATTATATGCTTGCAATCCATATTGCTTCTAAGAGGAATGTAATTCATGGGTGGATATGAATTATATCTAGGTATTTTGAATGAGTTAATGTAGGTAGATGTTTGGAAGGTTCTCAAAGATGTGTACTTTTTCTGATCTTGATTTATGATAGGGTAAGTGGATTATGAGCTAGGGATCATAAGCATAGTGGATGGATGGATATAAGGACCTCAAATGGATGGAAGGGATGAAGGATTTATTTTTCGGATATAAGAACCTAATATGGATGGAAGGGATAAAGGGGGATGTGCATGTTTGGATTTAGATGGAGGAATGTGGGATTTCGTAGGGATACCAACATCTTGAGAGTGAGCTATGTAGCCAAGGCTATGACAATGAATATTTTATTTGATATGAAGGGATTCTAATATACCTTGTTCATATTCCTAACCCTTTTCCTTGATAATGCATACTTTAATAAATATTATTACCAATTGGATACTTGTTACTTTTGAAACAAGACACATGTCCATTTTGAGGGGGATATGGTATGGAAGGAATAATAGGATTATGAAGTAACCCAGATTAGATGAAATTGGAGGAACCCATGTGATATGTAAGGGGTTCATGAAAAAATTGGGTAGAGGTGATGGGATCATGAGGGGGATTAGGAGGGATGATGTGATCTTGAGGAGGGCATGTAAGATTATGGATTGGAGATGAAGGGATACTTTGATCTTGACTTGGGAGAGGATCATTGGATTCCACTTCAAGGGTTATTTGCTCTTGATTTTGAATGGGATCATTGGATGAGATGGAAGGGATATCATGATCTTTCTCAAGGAGTGGATTATGAATGGGATTTGGAAGCATGTTTTTCTCTTGAGATGAAGGGAATCATTGTGGATGGAATTATAAGGGATGGTGGGATCCTCATTATATTATTAGAAAATGGGATATTGGTAAACAAATGGATGGGATGGGAGAATTTTGGTATCTTGATCTTGATTTATTTCAAGACTTGTTTCTCTATACTTTTGATTATCCTATTGACATGGAGTAGGAGTTTGGATATGTATGGGGAATAATTGGATGGAATCCATATTTTGGTATGATAGAAATGGATTTTGAATCTCTCGAGTGCAAAGCTTGGAAAGGGGGTGTATGGTGGCATTGGATCTAATATTTCTAAATTATAGAAGGGATTTATATCAAGAAATAGATTAGCTTGAATTTATATTATAGATATCCCTTGGGGATGAACTTGAAAGGTTTCATTGTTGGATGCATTGCTTGATGGAGATGGGGTTGATTGATTTTATGAAGATTTAGGAGATGAAGGAATGGTGGGAGATATGGAGGCTACTTGAGGTCCAATTTCTTCATTAGAGGTAGATATATCATTGGTGTGATTGTTTTGGGATAAGCCATTGCTAGAAATAGGTAGATGATTTTGATCATGCTTGGAAAATGTGTCTTGATTAGTGTGTTTTTGTCTTGATGCTTGGAGAGACATTGTGAGAAGATTTAGTATGTGATTATTTTTTGGAGGAACATGTGACTGGTTTTGAGTATTTGTCATGGGGATGGATGCAGTGACATGGTTGGGTGATGTGTTTTTTGGTAGTGATGGGAGATCATAGATTGGGTTGTTTTGTGAAATTGGATGTGTATATCTAATTTTTTTGAGGTGTAGGTGTGTATATCATTTTTTGTTTGGGGATTATGTTATTTTGGGGATGTTATTTTGATGTGTGACTTGAGGGTTTAGGTTGTATGTGTTTGTAGAGAAGGTTATTGTTGTTGTTGTTGTTGAGGTGTATAGTTTTGGTTGAGGTTTTGGTCTTGGTTTGTGATGGTTTTGGTTGTAAGGGATTTGGATTTGATTTGGGATTTTTTTGAATGGGTTTTGATTTAGGATTTGGTTGAATTGGATTTGATTTAAGATTTGGTTAAATGGGTTTTGATTTAGGATTTTTTTGAAGTTTGTGTTTGTTGGTTGAGATTGGTTTGCCATTTTTTTGTGACATGTGAGGTGGAATGTTTTTGTTTTTTTTAAGGTAAGTGCTATCTTTATGGGGATAGCTCCCTATATTACTCCAAAAAGTTGTACATATAATATCCATATAGATTACAATACTAGTTGAAACTAGATCAACTACTACTTAAAACCAAGATCCAACTGTATTAACTACCCTATATCATCCAAACCCACTGTAGACATCTAAAAATGGTCAATGCTTGTGGAGTCATACTTTAATATTTGTGCATTGCCTTATTTTAGGGTTCTTGCATTGCATTAACATTTCTTCTATGTTGCGCACTTGGTCTTTATCATTTGCGAGCATCGAGTCCTTCTTCTGCATTCCTCATTTTTATCGCTTTCAAATTAGGTCTTGTCGATAGCAATCTTCAATCATGATTTTGGTCGATCTTATCCTGTCGCATCATGGTGTGTCCTCATTTATCATCATTTTGGACATCGTCAATCCTAATCGATGACAGAATTAGGGTTTTTTCCTCTTGTCAATATTTTAATCATCTTTAGCTTGTTAGTAATCATTTGCAATTATCAACTTGTCAATCTTGTCATCTTGCGATCGATTCGTCATCAATCCTTCAACTTGTCAATCTTGTCATTTTGCGATCGATTTGTCATCGATCCTTCAACTTGTCAATCTCATCATTTTGTGATCGATTCTTCATCGATCCTTGTCCTTGTCAATCTTGTCATTTTGCGATTGATTCGTCATCGATCCTTGTCCTTTTTAATCATGTCAATTTGGATCGATTAGTCATTGTTCCTCGTCAATTGGCGCCTATAAATTTGATCTCCTTGTCAATCTTGGTCAATTTGTCATTGATTTTTGTCAACCAATTTTAATCATTTATCAACATTGGTCCTTTGTCAATCAGAATCATGATCGAACCTACATTAATTTCTTGTTGTCTTGACCTAATTCCTTGTCCTCTTATTTCTAGGGTTTTATGATTTGTTCATTTAATCCTTTTCTTCTTCTTTGTGGGTTAAATAAATCTATTTATTTAGTCCTAGGTCTCTTTCATGAATTAATTAATGGATGAAAACCTATTAATTAATTCACCTAATTTCTATTTCATCTTTTTCCTCAATTTTCTAATTTGCTAATTTCTCCTAATTTCTAATTTCTATTTCTATTTCAATCTTGTCATAATTTGTCATGCGTTTTGCATAGCAACTTGCCATAATTTCTGCATAATTTGTCATACATCTTGCATAGCAATTGTCATACATTTGTCATAGTGTTGCCATTCTTGATTTGAATTTCCTTTCAAATCTGTTCATGCTAATCTTGTCCTCTCTCCAATTTGTCTATAAATTGGATGAGTTTCTTCAATCAAAAAAGTAATCAACCACATTTTCGAGTAGCCTTATGCTGCGAATTTCATCTCTCAACAACTTGCTTTCTACTTGCATTTTGCACTTGTAGGTGAGATCCACATCAAATTTGAAGGTGAAAGAAGAACAATGGAGCCACATGAAGGAGATATATGCATCGGTTTGCTTCAATTTCATGTAATTTGAATATCTTGTCTTTATGTCTTCATTGATTGGATTGGGATTGTTTTCATAGATGCTTTAGGTTTTGTGATTGTCCTAATTGCTATTTGTTTTGATGAATTTTCAATTTCCTGATCTACATTTTGGTGAACCTAACATGAACTAACCCCTTAACCATGTTGTGAATGCTTTTGAGTTGTTTGTAGGTGAAAAACTCAAGAAACAGGGCGACTCGGAGCTCTCTAGACACTTCTGTGCCTGTGTCAAAGTGTTTTGTGCCTGTGTAGTGATGTTCTACACCTGTTTAAGGTACACAGGTGCAACTTGATGGGTTTTGTGCCTGTGTAAGGTACACAAGCGCAACTTCATGGGTTATGCGCCTGTGTTGAGGCATTATGCGCTTGTGTAAGGCCAGAAACAGAGGTAAAATCAGTTATTTTTACTTGCAAGTTTGTTTATTTTCATTCTCTTTCTTGCATTCTAGTTTTTCTTTGGTACTAATTCTTTGTGCAGCATCTTGGCATTACATGTGATGAAGACTAAAAATGCAACTACTAATGAATCTTATGCAGGACACGATCAAAGGCTCTCATTAAAACATCTTGCTTGCGATTTTTAAAGTAGTTGCACATTTCATTTCTTAAAGGTTAATGAACACCATGCATGCTTTGTCTGTTTTTAATTTGATTGCATGTTTTAACCCTTAGAATTGGGCCCGCCTCTCGATTTGCCTGGCACTTCGCACAGGCATTGGTGAGAGGGAATGACCCAAAGTGGTGACGGGCTAAAGCCAAGCTCTTCCGAACCACTCTAAATAACTATGGATGCAACGAAAGTTGTAGACAACAGGTGCTGGAATGGTATTGCGACGATTTATTCGCCGAATCAATACCCACCCGAACGAATGCCCTTACTAGAATCTCTTATTTTTAGATGCCAAAATCCTTCTATCTATTGGCTCAGGCGTTGTGATACGCGCATGCCAAAGACACCTCTCATGTACTCCTCAGTTAGAGATAGCAAGTTCTTGGGAAGTGATGCCCCTTGAACTTGAAGCTTGGTATGCCTGAGAAGTGAGTGCACTATAAGGGGGAGCCAATGCTACCAAGCATCTAGCTATCCGGCTGAGTGTTGTATTTTATGGTTAGAGGATTCAACAGATATTACCCTTGCCAGCCATAGGATTTGTTGTAAATGTGCTTGATTGTCTTGAGTCAAAGTCAAACAAACATTTTGTCTTCCATGATTGTTAAAAGTTAAATCAAAAATAAACTTTCAAAAGTGCTCATAATCAACTTGGGTTTTCAAAATCAACAACCTTCAATTCAAAACAAAATCCAAACAAAAGTCCAAATTTGTCCAAGTATTCATCCAACATTTGAACATGGCTTGTCAAAACATTGAATGTCTTTGTTTCAAAATTCATGTCACTTTAGGCTAGGTTTTGCATAGTCCAACTTAGGTCCTAGGGCATATTGTCATCTCCCTTCATTTTAGTCCTTTTCATTGCAAGCGTCCTCATTTTGCACTTAGGTTCAAAATCATTTCCCTAAGTTTGCATTTCATTGTCATATCCAGGCTAGATTTCCATTTAGGTGACATTCGTGCATTATCCTTGTCATGCTAAAATTAGGTCTTGCCTAGGTTGCATTTTGCATATTCCAAGTCATTGGTCTTCACATATCCTTATCATTGTATTGTCATCTTGTCTTGGCTTCATCTTGTCATATCATATCCTTAGATCATTTTCATGTCATATCCTCATTGTCATAATCATTGCCTTCTTGCATTTAGTCTCAAAAATTTGGTTTGTCAAATTTGAAAAATCAAAACTTTGGATGATACCCTAAGTTGTTGTTAGGGAGTCTTGACCTTGTCTAAAATTTGTCCTTTCATTAATATCATTTTGTCAAACCTAGCTTAGTATCCAAGCATATAGGTGAGACATTGTCAATTTGTCCTATTGTCATTTGGTCCTTTGTCCTTTAAGGTCTTGGCTTCATTTCAACTTCCCAAGGTTGAGTCTTTAGGTTTGCATTCCAAAAAGTTTGTCCAAATCTTGAAAAACAACAAAAACATAGGTTACATTCTTGCCATAGATTGCATTTTCATTTATTTAGGTTGCATTTAGTTGCATATCATACATCATCCTTTTAAAATAAAAAATCCCAAAAACATTGCATAGTGACATGTCTATTGAAACAAGGTTCCAAGCACCAATGATGCAACAAAGTTTGACGTATCAACCGACAATGCAATCAAATTTTAATCCAAGGCAATCACAATTATATCCAACCCAACAACAAGGCAATATTAGTCAAACTTTTTATGATGAAACAGGGCTCCAAATACAAAAACTAGAGGAAAAACTAGTTCGAGAAAAAGAGATCTTGGAACAAAAAGTGAAAAATAGTGAGAAGATTAGATCCCAAATGTCCAAAACATTTAAAAAATTTCAAGGTCGAAGCCCAAAATTTGATCCAATTGATGTAAAAGCTCTTATCGAACGATCAGACATACCAGCTCTCATCTCTCAAATAGAGATGATGAAACAATTTCAAAAAACAAGCACAAATTTCAATCAAGTCCCAAATCAAAATTCATTTGGTCAAATTTCATTCAATCAAATCTTGAATCAACAACATATCCAATAGACACAACTAATGGTCCAACATATACAACCAACACAACCAATGGTCCAATTTCAACAATATGTCCAACCAACTATACAATGTCCACAAATAGTTCAACCAATGGTGGAATATCAATGTCAACAACTACAACCAAACATTCAGAAACAAAGGTTGCAGCACACACCAACCCAAGTTTCAAACATGTCAGAACAATTGAACCAAGACCAATATCAAAACATGACATTAGACCAGAACCAACTCCTTTCCAAACAAGATCAAATTCCAGATACAACTATGTCAAAACCTCGAAAGAAAGGTGGCTTTATTGCAAGGATCTTAAGGAAATTACCAAGTGAGTTCTTTGAGGAAGATCAAGATAATACACTTATGTCTAGCAATGCCTCATCCCCCCACAAACAAATTGACTCTCCAATGGCATCTATCCCTACACCTTTAGAAGTTTCACAAGAACCTTCCATATTGTCCTCATCAAACAATACACCCAAGGATGAAATTATCCAAGGGCTATCCATAATTGATTGCCAAGATAATCCAATTCATGATGCACATCCTTGTTATGTTTCAGAAATACAAGACCCAATGCCACCATGCACTTTATTGCCATTACCTATTTTAGAGGACCCCATTTGAAGTCCCTCTTCCTCATGTTCAAGCATTGATTCCTTGCCAGAATCCATCACAGATGTTCAAAGTGCATTTCCTTCATGCCAAAACATTGATCCCTTGTCAGAATCCCCCATGCATATCCAAAGTCCAACCCCATGTCAAGAGGATAATTTAGAGCATGAAGAAATGTGTCTTAAAAAAGATCAAGATCAAGATCCCGAAACCTTATCATCCCATCCAATTGTTGACCAAGACCCCATGTTCCCAGACACTCATGATGATTCCCCTATTTTTATCCACCCTATCCAAAGTCCTATTGACACTCCATTTCCCGAGCAAGATCAAGATATCCCAGTCCATCCAATCCCAAACAATCCCCTTCCATTTCATGAAAAAATGGTCCTTTCGAATCCCATTGGCATTCCACTTCCTAAGAAAGATCAAGATATCCCTTTCATCCTTTTCGATGATCCCATTAAAAGTCAAGAGCAAAGCACCTTTAAAGAGGATTCCAATTATCTTCCTCCTTGTCAAGATCAAATTATTCCTTTAAATCCTCCACAAGATCCTTTTGTTCCTCCATCTCCTTGTCTTAATCCTCCATATACACTCCAAGATCGCATTTCTTTTGATGATCCCATTATTTCTCCCATTCCATCTCTTGAAGAGCTTGTCATTGAACCATGTCCACTACACAATCCTAGTCCCCCTCATGATCCTAATCTCCTTCATGATTCTAACGTGTCAATGCAAGATGTTCATGAACTCTTGACATGCATAATGGGTTCTTCCACTTTGGTGCAATCCGATCCACTTCAAGATCTCATTATTTCTCTCATATCATATCCACCTCATAATGGACTCACGTCTTCTTCCCAAAGAAAAGAGTATCCTACAAGTCAAGATATTCATAAAGGCAAAGGAGTAGACCTTCATGAGAAAGAACCCCTCCATATCAAATAAGATCTTAAGGCTCATGTCTACACAACTCACTCTCAAGACGTTGGTATCCCTCTATCAAAATCAAAACATACACCATCCCCATCATACTTTCCATCCATCTTAGGTCCTTATATCCCTTCATCCTTTATGCAAGGTCAGCAAAGGCACACATCCTTGAGTAAATTTCATCAATCCAAAAGAACTCCATTTCATTCATATCCATCCATGCATTCCTTTCCCCCTCCAAGCAATTTGGATGCCAAGTATAAAAGTCATAAGTCTAGCAATCCACATGTATTCAAGGATCAACATGTCCAATATAATCGACATGTCAAAACAAAGAACAATATGATCTATAAAGAAAAAGAAATATCCAAAAGGCCACAAAGGCCCATTGAGAAAAATAAAGCAAAGTAAAAATATATATGGGTTCCTAAATCCCTTGTGCAAGCAATGCACTCCAATGAACCACAAAAGCATGAAAAATCAAAAACCATGTGGATCCCTAAGCAACTCCTTGAAGCACAAAAGCCTAAAGAAACATCCAACTTGGCATCCAAAATTGCTATTCCTCCATCCAAACCTTCCAAGTCTATTCCTCCACCACCTTCTTCATCCATTTCGGGCCCTTATGTCCCAAAATCCATAGCCTTTCCTTCATCAAAATCTCAATATCCAAAATTCATTTTTCCTCCATCAGTCCATCACCCCTCAAGGTGTGTGCCAATGTCAATCTTGCCAACATTTCTATCCACTCAAGCACATTTCTTCCAATATCCTATCCATTATCCAATGCATATTTTACATCCTTTGATCCCTTTGGTCCAATCCTTTGCATAAATCCTTGCCTTAGTTTCATCTCATTTTCCATGTCCTTATCCGACCAACGTCTTTGAGCATACTTTTAAAGGTCATGGTCCAATTTTTTCAAGGCTACTATCCAAACAAAAAGATGTTTGAGTCCTTCTTCCATCCCCTATCATGTGTCCATCTTCTATTGAAAAAGTCAAAATACAAAAAAAAAAAGGCCAAATAAAAAAACGTAACGCAAAAAATAATTCGTCCACTGGTGAAAACCTAGCAAACAGACGCCTTGGACAAGTACCGTGATGAAAACCTGGCAAACAGGCATCATGCGTAATCTATGAACTTCTTGCATACCATACTTGGGGACAGGTTTTATCGTATCATATCCTTTTGTCCTTCATTGTTCCATTATCCTATCGAACCCCTGTCATTACCCTTCATATCCTATTGTTCCTCATGTCCAATTTCCCTTTCCACCTTTGATCTTGACAAGGCTGAGGATCATCATGAGCATCATGCATCTTGTTCACAACTTTCAGTCTATCATAGCTTTTGGTTATTTATCCATTTGCTTATTACAACTTTTCATCCATATTCCATTGGCTTATCACCAACCCTTTGTCCATATTCCTTGGCTTATCATAACCTTTTGTCATTATCCCTTAGTCTATCACATCCTTATCTTATTCATATCCTTTATCCATTTTTGATCTTGCTTATCTTGTCCATATCCTGTCATCATCCATACTCTTTTTCATTCCTTGATCTTGATCTAACATAAGGACGTGAAAGGCAAAACATGTTTTTCAAAACCTCTTGACATGTCCCTCATGCCATGTCACTGCTTTACATTGTCATATCCAATCTTTTGTCCCATCACGCAATAGCCCTTGAAAATTGCATCCATATTGTCTCCATGATAAAAGGCCTTTGTCTTCCCTCTATCCACCAACATTTCAGAAAGCCTATTTATTCACCTATCATATTCCTTGCCTTGCTAGACATTGGGGGCAAAATCATAAAGATTTGAAATAGTGTCTTGAAATAATCCAAAAACATTCAAAAAATGTCATGAAATTTAAAAAAAATCAAAAAATGCCCCAAAATAATTCAAAAACATTCATAAAATGTCCTGAAAAAATCCCTAAAAATCATATAATGTCCTAAAAAAAAAATCTAAAAAAATCATATAATGTCCTAAAAAAATCCCTAAAAATCAAATAATGTCCTGAAAAAATCCCTAAAAAGTCAAATAAAGTCCTGAAAAAAGAACAAAAAAATTTAAAAAACTCGAAATTCCTACAAAGTGAAAAATATCAAAATCCAACAACAATTTCTTTGGCATTTTGCATTTTGTCAATAAATGGTCCCCTTTGTGCATAGACAAATCACTGAGCATACATCCAACGACAATCAATCAAACATTGCGCTTTAATGAAATCACGCATTAACAGATGAACTGTTCGACCAAGCAAGCATTCAACCTGATTACAGTTGTCACATCAATCCAAATAGCATCAACATTACCATTGGTCCTTGTCAATATTATCATGGGTCTTATACAGGGTATGCTATACTCGAAACTAGACTGTGTCCTGTCTTCGACGGGGTACCACATTCCCTGAAACCAGACAGCATGATCATTCTTGTTTTCCACATTTGACAATGATGATCAGACTGTTTGTTTGACTTGGTTGATTTTGTGCTTCTTATCTTTGGCTTTGATCATGTTCCTATGTTGCTCGATGATGTCACTGAGTGATTTAGAGTGACTGGGATGGTTCATGGTCCCTTTCCTTTTTTGTTGTGTTTGTTGTTTGTCACAAACTGGGGCAACTATATCATTGCGTGTCTGTGATAAGTACGTTCACTTTGTGAATGCCACACATACCTCAACCCTTGATGTATGCACCCTAGGATGCTTCACTCATTCCTTGTGTGCGATGTGTCTATCTTTTGCAAAAAGGGTTGCGTTCCAGCTCTGGCCTTCAATGCCATGATGCTCTACATCCTCTTTGCTACATTAAATAAAGGTTGTCACCTACTTATGTGCATTTGTGAAAGCAAGTTTTCCTTCATCTCTAACTGTCCTCTATCTAATTTCTGCTTAGTAACATTTCTTCCGTCAGTCTTGGCAGTCCATTCGAACCTATCATCTTCTGTCATTCTTATAGATCACTTGGCCTCTTTTCTGGATTTTTCCGGCCAATTCCTCGAGGGGGCATGCATATGTCATTGTTATTATCTGGGGCATTTTCATTATTATTCTTTGAAACAACGCTTAAAACCGCATTGTCTCAAAGAGGGGCAAAATGTAGACATCTAAAAATGGTCAACGCTTGCGGAGTCATACTTTAACATTTGCGCATTGCCTTATTTTAGGGTTCTTGCATTGCATTAACATTTCTTCTATGTTGCGCACTTGGTCTTTATCATTTGCAAGCATTGAGTCCTTCTTCTGCATTCCTCATTTTTATCGCTTTCAAATTAGGTCTTGTCGATAGCAATATTCAGTCATGGTTTTGGTCGATCTTATCCTGTCGCATCATGGTGCATGCTCATTTATCATCATTTTGGACATCATCAATCCTAATCGATGACAGAATTAGGGTTTTGTCCTCTTGTCAATCTTTTAATCATCTTTAGCTTGTTAGTAATCATTTGCGATTATCAACTTGTCAATCTTGTCATCTTGCGATCGATTCGTCATCGATCCTTCAACTTGTCAATCTTGTCATTTTGCGATCGATTCATCATCGATCCTTCAACTTGTCAATCTCATCATTTTGCGATCGATTTGTCATCGATCCTTGTCCTTGCCAATCTTGCCATTTTGTGATCGATTTGTCATCGATCCTTGTCCTTTTTAATCATGTCAATTTGGATCGATTAGTCATTGTTCCTCATGAATTGGCGCCTATCAATTTGATCTCCTTGTCAATCTTGGTCAATTTGTCATTGATTTTTGTCAACCAATTTTAATCATTTATCAACATTGGTCCTTTGTCAATCAAAATCATGATCGAACCTACATTAATTTCTTGTTGTCCTGACCTAATTCCTTGTCCTCTTATTTCTAGGGTTTTATGATTTGTTCATTTAATCTTTTTCTTCTTCTTTGTGGGTTAAATAAATCTATTTATTTAGTCCTAGGTCTCTTTCATGAATTAATTAATGGATGAAAACCTATTAATTAATTCACCTAATTTCTATTTCATCTTTTTCCTCGATTTTCTAATTTGTTAATATCTCCTAATTTCTAATTTCTATTTCTATTTCAATCTTGTCATAATTTGTCATGCGTTTTGTATAGCAACTTGCCATAATTTGTGCATAATTTGTCATACATCTTGCATAGCAATTGTCATACATTTGTCATAATGTTGCCATTCTTGATTTGAATTTCCTTTCAAATCTATTCATGCTAATCTTGTCCTCTCTCCAATTTGTCTATAAATTGGATGAGTTTCTTCAATCAAAAAAGTAATCAATCACATTTTTGAGTAGTCTTATGCTGCGAATTTCATCTCTCAACAACTTGCTTTCTACTTGCATTTTGCACTTGTAGGTGAGATCCACATCAAATTTGAAGGTGAAAGAAGAACAATGGAGCCACATGAAGGAGATATCTGTGTCGGTTTGCTTCAATTTCATGCAATTTGAATATCTTGTCTTTATGTCTTCATTGATTGGATTGGGATTGTTTTCATAGATGCTTTAGGTTTTGTGATTGTCCTAATTGCTATTTGTTTTGATGAATTTTTAATTTCCTGATCTACACCCACCATATATAATACCAATATCAAACGACACCCATTAATCACTCCTCAAAAAATGAAGCACTTGTGAGATCAGTTCGTACAGGTTGAAAAGAGTATCCGAAGATGTCTATGTCAACCACCAGTCCTCTGCCTCCTCTAGTTGTCTAAAGGTAATCAGATTTCCATTCGAAACCCCATCTCTAAAGGTCGACCACACTGCCTTGACAAAGTTCCTCTTCCTCCACTTCTTCTCCCTCTGATCCCTATCCTCACTCTCCTCCTCATTGTCAATCATGTTATGTGCATCGACATCCTCCTCATCTTATGTCTGATCCCCATCCTCTTCTGTCTCCTCTTTTGAGTCTGAGGACATATAGTTAGAAGGATTGAAATTATATCTTAAGAATACTTTCCTTAAATCCATTTTGCATCTCACACAGAGCTTCCGCCACCTTGCCCCCATAATCTTTGTTCACAGTCTCCCACAATCTCTATGCATCTCTCCTTGGATTCTAGGACATCCACAATCGATGCTAATACAACCTCATAGATGAAGCCTTCACACCAATGCCTTTCCAAATTCAAGTAAATATCCACCATTTCCAGAACCGCCTCATATATTTCATCCTCTGCATTAAATAGTGTAATGCACTGATGCTCGATAGTCTCTGCACAATTCCTGCACACAATCCCTATGAATGGAGCCATCTTATGCTAGTAATACTACTTCTATCTTTAGGGATGAACTACTCTATGCAGCCTCTATCCTCATATAGAAGCTAGTTGCTTCTAGAATCTGGTAAAATGACCTCAGCAAGCCAAACATATCTGATCCTGGGTGCATGCAATCTGTGAAAAATCTTAATTTAGATCTTTTATCCCTACTATTTCTGCTCTTGCCACCTACTTTGAGTTTTCTTATCCTTCTGGAAATAACCGTCTATATCTCCTAATTCTACTCTTACTCTTCCCCATGAATAGGACATATTATCGACAGTACTTGCAGAGATTTGAGTCCTTGTCTACAGTGCATGTCTGAAATTCTAAGATACCATTATGATTGACATTCCTTGTGAAAGGAGATGAGGTGATGTCACCTCATATTCATATAAGTTCACCCCTAACATATACCCTATTGAGGAAATCTCGGGACGTCCTTTCTGATGGCTTCCATTAATTCTTAAGAAGCACTAATTAGCATGATCGAGCAGTACTGATTTTCCCCCACTACTCCCAAATTGGCCAGGAGGTTTGTCACATTGTTCCCCTCTCTATAAGTGTGAACAATTTTGAAAACCCCAATCTGATCCAACAAATTATCAATACAAGGCAGCCATTTGTTTAATCTCCAGTTGTGAAAGGCAGATTGTATCACACCATTGATAATGACTTGGGAGTCTCCTTCTATAATAACCTTGGATATGTCCCCCTCAACACACATATTCAAGCCTGCTTCTAAAGCTCTGATTTTGGCTTCATTATTTGAGCACTCCCCTAAATTACCATACACTCCACTAATCATTTCACCATTCTCATCTCTTAATACAGCCCTGAAACCAACCCCGTCTGGATTACCTTTATTGGCCCCATCAAAATTAAGCTTCGCCCAATCCTTTGGTAGCGCATTCCATTTAATCAGATTCCTATCTACTTGTTTCTTAGAAGGAACAACTTGTCCTATTTCTTTCAAAGACCATTTTGACTCCATACTTCTATCCCAATTGTTAAATATGTACTTCTTCCTCATTACACTCTTACCATTTACAACTTCCTTTATGGCAATCTTAATTTTTGAAATAAGATGCTCGGTAGAGAGATCTACTTCCTTAAAGATTCTCCTATTTCTCTTCTTCCAAATATGCCACGCTACTAAAGTTGGTCCTACCAACCAAACAACACTCCATTTCGATTTGTCCATTTGAGGCCATGACAAATATTTGGTTGAAGCCGATAAGGTGTACATACCCTACCCCCTTGTGGGATTTGAACTTGTGACCTCTCTTTCAAGAGCACAAGTTCTCCACCACTAGGCCAACTCAAGTTGTACACATGTGAGGTGGAATGTTATGTTGTTGGTAGAAAGGATTTATGAATTGCAAGTTTTGTGGTTGGGATTGGGCTAATGAAAATGAAAAGGTTTTGGCTCTACCAATTTGTACACTTGTCATTTGTTGTTTCAAGGTCTTTATTTCTTGGGGTAACATTTCTCTAGATGATAATGGAATACAAATGGTGTTTATTTGATTCATGTTGGGTTGATATGATTGATAGGTTTGTTGTGATGTTATGGTCTCATAATAAAAGGAAGGTTGGCATGATAATGGCATTGATTGAATTGGGGGAGAAATTATTTGATGGGAGAATGAAGGTTGTTATGATTGCATGGTCTCACAAGAGAATGAAGGTTGGCATGATTTTGATTCTCTTTCAATTAAAGGCACGGTTGCTCTAACTTCTCTAGCCATTTTCTGTAAGCACTCTTTGTAGTTTATTTGTGAATTTGGAATAAGATAATGCATGTTTAGGACAAAGATGATGATGCTTTAGATGTGAACTTAATACTTTTTTTACTGCATTCTTTTATTATTTTTTTATTTTGTTGGACTTTTTATTTTGAAAAGTCTTAAAACATAGTAGACAATATGGTTGTTTAACTCTGAAACTCAAAATTTGACCGAGGGCTCAAATTAGCCCAAAATTTTGAATGATTGCATTGGTATAGTGTTAGGATTGATGATAGTCCAAAGATACTGAGAGGGGGGGGGGGTGAATCAGTATCTAACTGGTCTACAGATTCTTTAACCTTATTAAGTATTTTGCATTCCAAAACAGTGTATCGGTAAACAAGAATTAATGCAGTAAATAGGAACAGTAAAGACAACATAGAAAGAACACCATAACACAAGATGTTTAATGAGGAGACTTGGTGTGGGAAAAACCTCGGTGGGATTTGTGACCCACAATAATCACTCACTGGCCAATGAATGGATATTACTTACAAGGGGGGCCTGCACATGCAGGAAGGCCAACTACCTAGAACTCACTGCTTAATCACAAAAAGGAAGTCTCACTAACTTACAAATGGATTATGAAAATCCAATATAATGTACTGCTATAATTCAGCATCTACTATGCTAGGTTCAGTACCTGTTTAAGCTCATACAATAACCATAAACTCCTATACAAAATCTGCCTTAATATTCTCTCATCACTTCACATCAATGCTACCTCATTCCAAAATGATTTACAAGACCTCATACATATATGAGTCTTATTACAATATGCCTTGTCGGTTTTACAAAAGATATTTACAGTTAAATACAATAAACAAAACTTTATTCCTGTCGGTTGGAGTGTCGGTATACATTGTTGTCGTTGCCGGTAAAGTGTGTTGATGTCGATGCCTGTGCCTGAAGATATCCACAAGGTTGTCGGTAAGTTGCCATCAATGACAACACCATCATTTATCACTAGATTGTAGAATGCCAACAATCTCCCCCTTTGGCATTGATGGCAACACTCATGAGAAAAATCCAAAAATCTGTCCCAAAAATGAAGTCCAAAATTTTACCAAAAATGTGTGCTCCCCCTGAGCAGATGATCTCCTCTGATGATCATTTTTCTCTATCTACTACTCCCCCTTTGACATCAATGACAAAGGTTTTCAAAATTGCCAAATGAGTGCAGTCTTCAATTTGAACCTTGTAACCGGTTGGTTACAATCTGGAATAAGTCGGCTAAAACCAAATTCAAGCTCTGAGTAAACCTGTTACTGTCCTTCAAAGCTACCTTTGTTCTCTGAATTGTACTGGTGAGATGATGCATTTTCTCTTCCGGTGTCTTCTGTCCTTGAATTAGTGCCTCAAAGATCTCTTTCCATAGAGAGATGAGGTTATCTAACTTAGGACTTAATTTGCACTTAAGCTCTCTGGCTTTTCCCTTTAACCTTTCCTTCTCTTTCTTTAACTTCTCCAATTTTTCTTCAAATCTAGCAATTTCTTGTTCAATAACTGATATAGGTTCAGATGAACCAATGATATTATCAGCTATGTCATTAGTCTCCTTTTGAACTTTGTTGATTTCCTTGTCAATATCCACTATCAAAAGATTTATCTTACAAGTGTCTTTGTATAGTTCCTTGAACTCCATAATAGTTTTATTCAGTGCCGGTAAAAGAGTGTCAATCTGTTTCGTGCACTTCTTTATTGCTTCTTAAAAGAATTTATCTCTTTCCTTCTCCATTTTCTCCTTAAATGTTTCTTCATTTATTTGATCTACAATCAGTATATTGCCAGTAATATATTTAGACAATGTGTCTAACTGACTCAAAGAATCCTTATTATCTACATTGCATTTGGGTGCAATTAACTTAAGAATAAGAATTGTATCATCTATTGACTTATAGGCCAATGCATTACAATCTGTAATTTTCTTTATTGATTCCAAGAGTACTTCAGTCACATTGGTGGGTCTAAATTCTATCAGTGAAGTACTGGATGTCTGCCCAACTACCTATACAATCTCAATGCTTCCGGTGAGAGTAACTTTGCTTGAATCGACCTCTGGTGGGTCAGTCTAGGTTTGCATTTCCACTAGCAAAGGTTTTGACTTTTCAGTGGTTGTCAGTGGCACTGTCTTAGTGTGTACCTATGAATCAACATGTTTCACTATCTCGGGGATAATCTTGAAACAGGTCTAGGGCGTTTAACTACTTCCACAACATTAGGGTTTGCAATAAATTCCGGAGCAGAGGAAGCCATTGATAAATACCTTAATCTTCCTGATAGGTTTGAATGCTTGAAAGAACTTGCTTCACTTCTCGCTAAGGATGCCTTCGCTCAGATTTTCGTGCTCTCTGAAAGTTTGAATGCTCAGTGAATTGAAAAAAGAGGGAAAATCAAAGATTTATGTCTTTTCCTCCAACAACCACAATAAATGCTCGTCGGTTAAGTGAAACTTAACACATCTGTTGGTAGAGAAGAAGTCCATCTTCTCACCATCAATCGAGGGTAAACTTGCATGATTTTCAATTTGTTGCAATACCCCCAAGGGTTACCTTTCAATTGGATGAAGAGTCTCCTACCGGTGGAGTAATACTATGTTCTACCAGTGAAGGAATAGTCTCATCAACATTCTGATCTGTCTTTCTAATCCATTGTCTTGAAAATTCTCGCTTTACCTCATCAACCTTCTCTTTGCCTTTCAAACTGGATCCTTTATTATTTGTTGGTGAAGTCTTGCTTCTAAATTTTTTTGCAATATGTCCAATCTTGTTACAAGCATAACAAGTCACATTGTTTTTTCTGAATAGCCTTTCCATATCCTATGCCGGTTTGTGTTCTGCATTGATTAGATAAGTGCCCAAATCTTCCACAAACATAACATCTTACATTCGAATATTCAACAGTTTTCTGAATTATGACCAATTTTGTTGCATTTGGAACATTGACCGATGGGTGCATTAATGTTCTGATTATTTCTAGATCTACACTAATTTTCTCTATGACCATACTTGTTATAGTTAAAGCATTTCCCATTTAATTTATAGGCATTGGGTTGTCTTACCAGTTTACTGTGATCATGATTGTTTGCAGTACCAGAACTTTCACCAAGTTCCATTAGTGTCTCCATTAGGTTTCTGACTTTTCAGCATACCATCAAGTTCTTCTGAACTTTTCTTGAATTTCTCTTTATGTTGATTTGCAGTAGCCAACTCATTTTCCAAAAATTCCTTCTATCTCATAAGTTTAGTTTTATCACGTTCCATGTGAATCAGATATGTCTTTAACATATCATTTTCATGACCGAGTCTTATATTTTCATTTCCAACATCATTGAGTCTTCTAGTCAAGTCATCTTCATTCTTCTTTCTGTCTTCAATGTCTTTACAAAATCTCATAGTCATGTCTTGCATTTCATTCCTCAAGGTCATGTTTTCTTGCCTCATCTTGCTTACAAGCTCATTAAGAGTTTCCTTTTCATCATCATTACTCTGCATCTTCTCATGAAGTTCTTTTCTCTTATTTCTAGCAATAGTGAGATTCTCCTGAAGTCCTTGAATGAATTCCTGTGCAGTCCTCAGATCATTTTCAAGTTTGATATTCTTCAACTTTTTTGCATCATAGTCCACAAGAGCTCCTTCTAATTGCTTTCTTAAATTCTCCATCTATACCCATGTCAGAATCTTCCTCAAGTTGTTAGACTTTTGAAAATAGAGGACCAAGCTCTGATACCAATTGTTAGGATTGATGATAGTCCAAAGATACTGAGAGGGGGGGGGTGAATCAGTATCTAACCGGTGTACAAATTCTTTAACCTTATTAGGTATTTTGCATTCCAAAATAGTGTACCGGTAAACAATAATTAATGCAGTAAATAGGAATAGTAAAGACAACATAGAAAGCACACCATAACACAAGATATTTAACGAGGAAACCCAGTGTGGGAAAAACCTCGATGGGATTTGTGACCCACAATATTCACTCACTGGCCAATGAATGGATATTACTTACAAGAGGGGCATGCACATGCAGGAAGACCAACTGCCTAGAGCTCACTGCTCAATCATAAAAAGGAAGTCTCACTGACTTACAAATGGATTATGAAAATCCAATATAATGTACTGCTATAATTCAACATCTGCTATGCCAGGTTCAGTACCGGTTTAAGCTCATACAATAACCATAAACCCTTATACAAAATCTACCTTAATATTCGCTCATCACTTCACATTCATGCTACCTCATTCCAAAATGATTTACAAGACCTCATACATATATGAGTCTTATTATAATATGCCTTGTCGTCTTTACAAAAGATATTTACAATTAAATACAATAAGCAAAACTTTATTCCTATTGGCTAGAGTGTCGGTATACATTGTTGCTACTATCGGTGAAGTGTCTACAGGTGCCGGTGCTTGTGCCTGAAGATATCCACAAGGTTGTCGGTAAGTTGCCATCAATGACAACACCATCATTTCTCACTAGAGTGTAGAATGCCAACATATAGCACATTTGAAAATAATCAGAAGCAAGCACAGTCTAGTACTTAGGTGGGTTGTTATTTGACCAGGCCCAATCGATAAAATACAACCAAGAAGTAGATAGATAGAGATTTGGGCCTACAAAAGATTTCCCTTCTCTCTCTCCTAGGGAGGTGTTCAAGCCAAAGCCCCAATGTTCCTATCTCACTTAGAGGAGTACATGTTGATTAGCTTTAGGACCTACGATCCACATGTCTTGCACTAGTCAAATAACGTCGAAGGTTGGAATTTAAAAACACAAAAGGTGTTTAGTGGGAGAACTCCTAAGAACACCAATACATGTACAAGTATGAGACCCAAGTGGTCAATCTTGAATCCCTTCACCTTAAGTCTTGAATCACTAGGGGCCCCAAGGATACACCTAACATGTCTTTATTGGATCGAGCTGTAGATTTCTCTCTTGCCCCTTTCTCTAGTCCATTGGAGATACATGCTTGAGGCCAAACCCTAGGGTGATGGGATCCCTAGGTAGGCCTCGTACTGAAAATGAAAAATGGAGCTATTGTGTGTTTCTCTTACACCCAAGGTTGCACAAACAAGCAAGGGGAGAGAATACATGAACAACTTAGGTAAACAAGACAGATGTGTAAGGGCACCAAACACATTGGACAATTGTTCATTAACCTTAGAAAAAAAAAGTGTTTTCTAATCTAAAAATGCAAACTCTAATGTTTAACATTTTTTCCTTTGTTCGTGTCCTACATAAATTGATTAATAGTTTAGGATAAAATATTCTCATATTGTTTGCCAAAATTGTTGCATGGATGAATTAATAACACAAAACATCTATCTAGTTGAAACAAAATGCATGAAATAACAAAGATCTAGTGACATGCAATGAAAATTAGGAACATGCAATGAAAATTAGCAACATGCAATGAGAAAATGCAAACACGCAATTAGAAAAAGCAAACATGCAAATAAAAAAAGCAAACACACAATGCAGATTAACAACATGCAATGAGAAAAGAAAACATGCAATGGAAGTTAAAATGATTGAAACACCTTGATTTTTTTTTTGCCTTTACTATTTACCCACCAATGTGGCTGTAATAGCAACACTTGCATTATAATTAGCCTAAACATTAAGAAAATAGTCAATTGCATCACTGGATTTCATAACTATGTCACGTAGATCCCATCACATAAAAAACTCATAAAATTCCTCGGATTCAAAATGCATGTTCACGTTGGGTTCACCAAAAATGTCAAATATAAAGTAGGGGAAACTACAATGAAACATTAGAGCAACTACAAACTCATATTTCAAAGCAAAATACTACTATTCAACTAATGAAGAAACAAATTCAAATGCAACAAAACAAATTCAAATCAAATATATGATGCATCCAATTCAGCAAGCCTCCATTGTTCTTCTTACTCTTCTCCAAATGCTCTCAGATTTGTGTGCACAAAGAAATCTGAAAGCTTAATGATGTGATAAAGATGAAGAAATTCAAAGACGTGGTTAGTATAAATAAGAAAAGAGATGGGTTTGAATAGAGATCCATGATTGATCAATGGATAGGATTGAATTCATCCTAGTAGGATAATGACCAAGATTAGATGAGAGGAAATGAAGATAGGAGAGATTGAAAATAGAGTTTTCACCAAAGAAGAAAAATGGAAAGTTTTTTAATTTTTAGACATGCATATTTTGTTTTTCATTTTTTAAATTAAGAAAAGAAGATAAGTTGTCAAAGTGATTAATTTCAAAAAACAACAAAATAAATAAAGATATTTATTTTTATTTTTGAAATATTGAAAAGAAAGTAAGTTGATAAAGTGGTCTTTTTTTGAAAATTAATAAAATAAATAAAGATATTTATTTCTATTTTTGAATTTGAGGAAAGATTTGAAATTAATAATTATTTAATTAATATGTATGAAAATACTTAAATAAATAATTAATTCAACTATAGAAGAAGAATTAGATAATTAACTAATTAAATATTATTTAATTATAAGAGATAGAGGAACATGAAAGATGTTTAATTAAATAGAAATTATTTAATTAATTGACAAAAGGTGCTAGTCAAATAATAAGAATTATTTAATTAATTTTAGAAGAAAGCAAAAACTAGTAAATTAATTAAATAATAAAAAATATTCAATTAATCAAGAAGAAACAATGATGAAAAATGATGAAGGAAAATAAGTTAATTTTTGATGTCTACACGCACCTCATTTCAAGTTTTTATGCAATAATTATGGTTTCTAAATGAACAAGGTATACAATATTAGAAAATAATATTTTAGCAAGTGTTAGTGTGGTTTTGAAATGCCCCCTACTAAAAAAATAGTTTCAAATATGCGCTCAAAATTTGTTTTACACTATTGTTCTAGTTTCTTCTATATTTTCAACTTCTTACTCCATTCTAAATATATATCAATCCATTTTAAACTCAAAATGATCATTTTGGGGGCATGCAATAGGGTTTTATAATGGTTTAGTATGCATATTCTATGATCCAAGTTGATTATGCTAGACAAGTAGTAGGGGTAGTGGGGTTGTGAGAGTTCTTTGGGGTGTCAAGTATTGAGTCTTAGTTTGATTCATGTTGATAGCAATTTCAAGAGTATTGGACCTATAAATTGCTATTGTGAAGAATTAAGTGAGTAGTAGCTCAAATTTTGTTCAAGTTTTCTCTCATGTGTGAGTTTCTCCATGGTATATCTATCTACATTCTTGTGATGTCGTTCTCTCAATTTCATGCAATTCTTGATTATAACTATATTTAGTTAAATATTGTCTTTATTATCCTCATTATAAATGTGTAAGTGATGAATTATCAAACGTACTAATTATTACAATTTACATATCACCAAAACTTATATTTGGGCTTCCCCTTCTTACCTTATTTTTTTAAATTCCTACGTTATCTCCACCAAAAGCTTCTTTTATATTTTTTTTTGTCCCAATGTCATTTTCCCTTTAAATTAAGCAATTTAATCCCCTTGAGTTTTTATGACTTCATTGAATGAAAGTATTTCTTCATCCTCTTTAGATTCACATACTTTGAACATGGATGATAATAATCTTATATATTTAGATTATAATTGTGAATCTTTCATTTTGAATAAGTAACTTTACTATGAAACATACATTACATTTTATAATACTTATATTTTATATGAAGATAATAAAAAGACTTAACACCGAAGACGCGAAACATATTCTTATTTTCTTTAGTTAATTTCTAAATTTAGTTAAATAAATTGACATTTCTCTAAACAAGCCCCTATAAAACTATTAGCTAACCTAATTCAAGAATGCTAATCAAGTGGCCATGTTCATTAAAATATCCTTGAGAGGGTATGAACTGCCACACATTTGCTATTCTCAATGCCACCTCTTCCCCAAGCTGATAAGAATTGAACTCCAACATTGATTGATGTCACATATCATATTTTGTCTAACTTGTTTATACCATGCTATGTGTTATACTCTACTTTGTATTGGTAAGTGCATACTGGTTAGATGGCTCGTGGCTTAGTATAATCAAGGTGAAGTGTACCATGTTTGATAAAGACAAATCTTTTTATATGCTTTTAGGCTGTAATTTTAATAAAACATAAATGATATGGAAACAAAGATAATCTTTTTATATGGTTATAGGCTCTAATTTTAATAAACATAAATGAGATGGAAACGAAAAAAAAGACTTTGAATGTTGGTTGTGAAAATAGGTAGACGCGATTTCTTAACGATGTATTCATGTTGTTTTACTCCTTAGTGATGATGATGATGTTGTTTGACTAGGTAAGTAAGAATGTTTGCACTCTCCGTTGTGACCACGGAACCCTTGTAAAGTTGTCACTAGGAATGTTTGCATGGGGGATCCCTTTCTCATTACCTTTCACTAATTTTTAGGTTCTAACTAACTTCTTTTTTTCGTTCATGGTTTCACAAAAGAGAAAGTTGTAAAGGGAATATTTAGTTCATAATTCAATGTAGATTATCATTCTCACTTTTGTAACCAAAATCTTTGGGTACGTAATATGAGGATGCAATAGTTATATACTTTTTGTTCAAACTTTATATGATGGTGTTGTAGAGTAGCTTTTGACAACTTTTTGTAAGGTTCAATAATTAATTGGCCCTGACATAAAGACGAATTTATGAAATTTGAAGAGATCTTTGAAATAGTTAAAACATCAATATGTTTTATTTTTTTCATGTATATAGTTGAAAAAAAGATGTACAAAATGATTTTTTATGAATTTCATATTTCTATATGTTAGTTTTATTTGTTAGAAGATTTCAAGTAGCAAATCTTAGAGAATCCAAGTTCAAACCATTGAAATTGACTATGATCTCTTCAAATCTAAAAAAATGAAGATCATCTTTTCACATTTAGAAAATGAAAAAACTGGAGTCTTTTATTCCATCAAACCCATTTCTCCATTAAACTAACTAGTGAAAAGATTTTCATTAAGATACAACTTTCACAAATGATTTAGGAACCCCATCTTTACCATGATGTTTTTATAAGGAATTTCATTCTATTTTAATAATTGTAAGTAGCTGCCAACATTAAATCAAAGCTTGCCTCTAAAGCACTGCTATCTATTACCTCGATGAATAATATGACGCGTGATTTTACTAAGTAAATGACCATGTAATTTGTCTAGAAATGAGTTAAATGATGCAAATGTGCACCATTACTAAAGTTTTAGAAGATGTAACTTCTTTGGAAATTAAAAACCAAGATTTAGTTGGTGAATATATACTATTATTGTTGTTGGTTCTGAATTGGATTGTGTTCAAGAATTTTTGCATCAACGTTTCGAATCACATTTTGTGATCCATCATCAAGATAATAAAGAGAGCATAAGAATATATACTATTGCCTTGTCAAAACATGATTCTCATTCTAATGAATGCGAAGATGATGTGTAGAAAATGACTAGTTAACATTCTGTTGTTTTTACAATAGCCCAAAATCTTAAATTTAAGAAGGAACAAGATAAGAAGGTAGAAAAAAAGAAAGACATTAAGAAACATAAGGAAGTTCAAAGAGTGAAAGAGAAGGAAATGTGATTTTAGCAGCCAAGATATACTGCAAATATAAAGGTTTCACAATTTTTCATGTAGTTTGCTAATAATTAAATATCTTCTTCTTGTAGTATTCCTCAAAACTTTGTGATTTACACAAGGAACTCAAGTTATTCATCAAAGAAACTCCAATGTCGATTTGCTACTAACTCACACAATCCTTCCTCAAATTATTATTGGCCATTGAAAAACTAAGATTTGAATTTTCTAAACTAAATGCTTAGAAGTATAATCTTGGAAAACTTGAAAAGTTGGTCCAATATATCAAAGAAGCCAACCTAAATCAACTCTTAAAATGTCCTTGATAATTCTTAACACCTTGCTTCAACCAACCTTGCTACAACTTGTGTAATTAGTAATGAAAATCCTAAACCATTTTGTGTTTCTCTTTATGAAAACAAAAAATTGACAAGCACTTCTATTTCATTTTAATTTATGAAAGTGACATTTTGATTGAAAAGTGATACAATGAAGGAATCGAGTCATTAATCATTGATTAGTTTCATTGATTTGTTTTCATTTATTTGGAACTGTGAAGAATTCGAGTTGCAAATCTTAGAGATGTCGAA
Source organism: Cryptomeria japonica (assembly GCF_030272615.1). NCBI lineage: Eukaryota > Viridiplantae > Streptophyta > Pinopsida > Cupressales > Cupressaceae > Cryptomeria > Cryptomeria japonica. The sequence goes on along the minus strand of NC_081414.1, from coordinate 388,930,999 downwards.
GTCCAAACCATTGGAATTGAAGATGACCTCCTCACATCAGAAAATTGAAGATGATCTTCTCACATCTATAAAACGAAAAAAAATTAAGGAATTGAAAAAAATTATGAAAGTGACATTTTGATTGAAAAGTGATAAAATGAAGGAATTAAATCATTAATCATTGATTAGTTTCATTTATTTTCTTTTACATTCTTTTGGCTCATCCTTTGAGTAGACACGACTAACTCCTTCACTATATGAAAAGACTAATGGGTGGGTGCTTCTACCTCTTATTGTACAAACAAGATATGTATTTGACTCTTGATCCTCCACCAAATAAAACCTTTTAAGTGAATGACTTACACTTAATCTAAAACAATTTAATATTTATGAAAAGACTAATGAGTCTTATAGTCGATCCTCTATAGCCAAAGGTGACGATGACACTAATTCTATCATGTCCCTACTACTTGGTGTAGGTGATGCCATTTCTTAACTAAATGACTCTTGATTGTGACATTTCTATATATTGTCCAAGACACAAATGCAAATGATTCTTGATCTTCCACTAGACAAAACTTTTTAACTAAATTACTTCTACTTCATTCTAAAACAATTCAATAGTTTAAAACTTTACAATTTCCATGTGACCTAAACACCTCGAGAAAAAATAAAAAATAAAAAAATAAAAAATTCTACCTACTTACAAAAATGCAAAAATCTAAACTTAAAGCGAAGCAAAGAAGGGGAAAAAAAAAAATCTACCTAATTACAAACATGCAAAAATCTAAACTTAAAGCAAAGCAAAGAAGGGAAAAAAAAAAAATCTACCTAATTACAAACATGCAAAAATCTAAACTTGAAAGCAAAGCAAAGAAGGAAAGCAAAGCAAAGAAGGAAAAAGAAATGCAATAGTAAAATTATAGATTGATTAAGATAGGAATAGGAGTGAAGTTGATGTCCATAGCATAGCAGACACCTTGTGCAGTGAGAAGAAAAATAAAATTTGCAAAATACTCAAGAGTATAGAGACAAGTCTTAATTAACTGTCTCAACACAGTAATCCATGCGGTAAAAGTGTGGTGCAATTGGCTGTAACTCAATGACCCTGACACGTGAGGCTCATAATTTGACCGGTTTCCAGGTTGACCGCCCAGTCGAAGACATTTTTAGCCCGGGGGTTAAAAAAGAACGATAACGATTGCATTTGCATTGCATGTGACGCGGCTCATTCGTCGATGTAAAAAAAAAAATCCCCAAACAAACGCCGTTACTCTTACAGCAGGTAAGAACCCAAACGCCGTTACACACCACCACAGGTCGCTGTCACCAGATGCTGCCAGTGCCATCCCATTCCCCATCCGGTAATTGCGCCGATAATATTTGAAAGGCCAAGTAGAAAGGTAACTGGTAACCGGTAAAACTGGTTCGTTGAGCCTGGCCTGCCACGTCATCCCGGAACGGGGATTTTCATAATCGGAAAAGATGCCAGGCTGGCAATTGAACGGTACGGTGTATTCGTATTTTTTGGGGGGTTTAGTAAGTTGTAGTGGTGGCCACCTTTCTTGGTCGGGACGCGGGGTGGGTCGTTTCGTCCATCGGCCGTGTTTTATGTATATAATGCGGCCCGGCCGGTGACTCTGCTACTCTGCCATACCCATTATATATATTTGTATTTCTTTTATCTTTGCTTCTGCTCTTGTTTGTAGAGAGTTTTGAACTCTGTTCTGGCCCACTCGCCGCTTTCACATTGATCTCCGCCTTTTTTTTTTCCTTTTTTCTTTTTTTCTTTTCTTGCACCGTGTCTGGTCTTGGGAAATTTTTTTATTGTTTTTCCCCTTCGTCGGCGGGCGTTGGTCTGTGTCTTTCTTGCTCGCCGCAGGTATATGACGGTGCGCGATGGAAGTTTAGTTTTAGTCTGAGTTGAAAGAAATGCAGAAATGGCCGGCCTGCAAATGTGGAGAGGCAATGGGAGCTCTGGAATTATGGCGGCGAAGAGAGTTGTGGAGTATAAGAGCGTGAGTGTTAAGAAATATGAGGAGAAAAGGGGGGATTTTGATGTGAAATTGATGCCTAAGAGAATCCGAGTGATTACTACTGACCCCGATGCAACTGATTCTTCTGATGATGATGAGGAAGACCGAGCAAGGGGTTCTGGTTCTGGTTCTGGTTCTGGTTCTGGTTCTGGTGAGTGCATATTTTCTGGGAGGGTGAAGAGGCATATTGAGGAGATCAATATTCAATTGCCGGATTGCTCGCCGAGTTGCTCTGAAAATGAGAATGAGTTTGGGTGGAGGAGCAAGTCCGTTAGGTCGAAACCGTCTAGGGCAACAACCAATCCGAGCAACGGAAATGCATGGGCTTTGAGAAAGATTCAGAGCAAAGGGGCGGGAAAAGTTGTTAAGAAGGATGATTTTGTTGAAGAATCTGATTCTGTGAGACGGATAAAGAAGTTTAAGGGCGTGAGGCAGAGGCCTTGGGGAAAATGGGCTGCAGAGATCAGGGACCCGGGCAGAAGAGTTCGGTTGTGGCTCGGAACTTTCGACACCGCCGAAGAAGCCGCCTTGGCCTATGATTCCGCCGCTCGCCAGCTCCGCGGCCCCGAAGCCGCCACCAACTTTTCCGCCTCCACCTCCGTCTCTGCCGCTTCTGAGCCGCCACCGGATTCTGGTGGCGCAAAGCAGGGTGAGGATTCCGATTCTGTTGGAACGAGGTTATTGCAGAAGCGGACATGGGAGGAGGTTGCGGAATCGAGCGTTGTGTCGAGCTGCTATGACGAAGAATCTTCCTCTGCGGAGGAGTGCTTGCTCATTTCTTCCCCAACATCTGTGCTAAGATTCCATGCCTCCTCTTCCGTTTCGCTCAAGAAGCCACAGCCCGGAGTTCCTTGTCAGGATCAGGGCGACGGCAGCTTTGGAAATCTGGATTTGCCGACGAGTTTCGATTCCTTTCTTGATTGCAATCTGTTCTTTGACAGCCCTGAGTTCCTGAGCCTGGGGGAGGGATTCGAAACCTGTTTGCCTCCGCCAGAGGATGCAGGGGGGATCTTGAGCGTTGAGGATTACTGTGAGTCGCAGGACATTCCAATGGCCGGGGAACAACCAGGCATTATTCCGCGCTTGGATGCTTCAGATTATCTTTTCAATGACCAATTCGGGGATTTGTCGTTCGAGGAGGAGTTCATCCCGGCGAACGGCATCGACAGCGAGGATTTCGATTTGTTAAATTTGTTCGAGGGTGACGATGATCTCAACTTACTGGACCTGGATTGCATGCAATTTTGATCTTCAAATTTCATTACATGAATGTTCTCTTCCTTCCCCATGCCGGGGAAATTTTGTAGCTGTTTCTTTGGCGGAGAATATTTATTAGTTTTACTGCACTGCGGCGCAGCGTTTTCTCTGCTGCACCGCTTGGCTTGTTTGTTGTAACGGAAAAAAAATAACTGTTTGCAGTGAGTGAGCTTCTGGCAAGAAATGAAAAGAATAAAAAAAGGAATGGAGATGGCCCGGAGAAAGAAAAAAACTCCGGGATTGCCATGCCCAAATCCCTTCTTTTCTTGTTTGTTTTTTCTTATTTCTGTGACTCAAATTTTGAACAAATACATCACACAGCAGAAGTTCCGGCAGACGGGGTCGATCTTTGACATTGCCCCGCGTATTATTATTATTATTATTATTTTTATCTGTACTAATATGAAAGTGGATTCATTTTATTTGGAGAAAACGTGCAAATCTGTGAGAAATTTTATATTGCATTGTCAAATTGGGAAACCGAAATGATGTGACAGAGAGCGGTCAATCCGACGCCGCCCAAAGTGGGTAGTCGCTATCGTAAGTTGTCTGCATTAATTACGCCATGAGATCTCATCTCCATTTCACTGTTTCTGATAACGACTCTTTCTTTTACTTAGCCATTAATAACAAGGCCTGCTACACTGTTTTTTCTCACACGCTTTTATTTTTTATGTACAGTGCTGAGTAACGCATTTGAGATTGGTTTTTAACTGTCTCTTCTCTGCACTGAACATGGTCTTAAAATGGTATATATGGAAAGTCTGATATTTGCTGTTCAATTCTAAGTTGGCAATTTTATGACTGTAAAAGAGTAGAGAGTTGTGCGTTACAACTTAGCTGTAAAAGGCAAAAGTAGTTATGGCTTACAACTTTGAGAGCTTTCAGTACTACTTGCTGCATTGACTTGGGTTTTCTGCCATTGTAGGCCACCAAAACCGTATTTAGTAGGATGAAAAAAATAGTAACTAGTAAATGGTGGGAAAATCATTAATATTTATAGCATTAAATTTATAAAATCAATCAAATTCAAAATATTTTAAATAAGATCATACTAATTCAAAAATCTTAAGGTACCTATTTTTTTTCAAGCGTTGATGAAGGTTTTAAAATAAAGAAATATTTGAATGTATTTAATTTAGTTCTTATGCATGGTGGTTAAGGTATATATTAACTAAAAAGGTTTCACATTTTGTAGTTCGCTAATAAACAAATGTCTTTTTGTATTAATTTTTATATTTGTTAATAAGACTATACGAAATACTCAATATGAGTAATGCAAAATAATGAGATAGCTATCCATAAAGCTAAATGACAAAATAATGTTATGTTACATATTTGAATCATTACACACAAAATTGATTATGAAGATGTGGTTTTTTATAATAATGCTGGATTTAGTTTATTCCTTGACATTTGACTCTATAAGTTAGGAATGCAAGATAGTGTAGAATTCTATAATGAATGATTTTGAACAATTCCTAACCATTCATTTACCAATAAAAAATAATAGAGAATTTTATAGCAATTTAGAAGGAATTTAAAATCTTGAATTATGCTTCAGGATAAGATAGAACACACACAAAGATGAGCAGACTTATAAAAGCTAGATCATATAATAGAATATGAATTCAACAAGAAATTTACAAAAACATAACAATGGTATCTAAAAAGGAATGAATGACTTAGTATGGGAACAAGAGTTATCAAATCGAATAGAGGTAAGAGTAACAAAAATAAATGTCAAGCATAGGAAAATATCATTGGAGAGGGTTGTGCTACTACTTAAGATAAAAATAAGAGTAGAGATAGCAAGGGGAATGGCACCAAAACCTAGACTCATGATATCCTTGAGATGAAACCTACGTCTTAGCAAGAGATGATAGAGGTGTTGAATTTGATAATACACAACATGAGAGTGGTTTAGGAGGTCTTTAAATCTTAGAGCACCCTCACTAAATACTTTTTTGTGGACACCCATAGATGGAATATAAAATGTTAATGTGGGAAAATAAACAACAAGTTGGAGGATCAAGCAATCTCAAGGATGCCATGCTTATATTTTAGAATTAGAATTGCCTTCTTCAAGTTGGAAGACTTGAGGTAGAGCATCTAGAAAATAAGATAAGATTAGATTGCTTAGAAGACAACAAGAAGAGTGAGAGAGATGAACACAATGTTGGAAGTATGTGTTGATGTGTTTTTGCGGTTGTCATTGATGTCAAACTTCTTGTTCCAAATTGGTTTAGAATGTCTATGGTTTGGAATGTCCGTGGTGCAAGATTATCTTGTTGTGCTGTTGATGTTGCAGTTGTTCTAGAAGGCTTGGGTCCAAAATTTGTTGCTGGTGTTGAGTGTTGTTATTATCTTAATCGGATATAGTTGTGGTATTATGGATATGATGGTTCTGTGGTCCAGAAACATCTTTGTGTGCTCTGGGTGTTGTGGCATTAATTGTTGTTGGTTGTGAGATTCTATGTTTGACCCATTCTTAGGTCTGGATATGATTTGTGGAAGTGTGTTTGATATGTTACGGGTCTCATCGTAGCATACAAAGATTTGGATTTGAGTTATGTGCATTGGAGAGTATGTTGTTGACTATTAATTGCTTATATGGATGTGTAGCATGTGGAAATGCTATTGGTTATGTTCCAGTGATTATGGATCGATGGATTGATCTTTGGAAGATGTGTTTTGGTTCCCTCTTTCTCCTGGAATGGATCAATGTGTGTATTTTTTGTTTAGAAAGTGTATCTTTATTCAGGTCGACTTGGTTTAAGTTTTGATTATCTATCTTGTATATAAGGATGAGAGTGATTGAGTTAAGTGTATGCTGATGATAATGATGAGGTTTGGAGTGTAGATGTATGATGCAAAGATAATTAGTGAGGTTTGGTGAAGAGTCGAGAAGAAGAGTTACATTCGAATGATAGCAAGTTGTGTTGAAACTGTAACATAGATTTGAGATAGAGTATTGGCAATTGAGATCAAAGTTGTGTGTGTTGATGTTGGTTGCCTGATGCAGAGTTCAAGGATGACTTCATGATTAGGAGATCCTTCTTTTCATATTATTTTTGTATCTTGCCTTGAGTGCAGTTAACTTCAGGTTTTGCAAGTCCTCTTTTGTATCTTGCCCCATGAGCAGTTAGCCTTGGTGTGCAAGTCCAGAGTAGTTAGCTCTTTTCTTTGTAATATAATATACATAGTGGATATATTTTTGTGGGCAGGTGCTCACCGTGGTTTTTCCCTGTTTGGGTTTTCCATGTATAAATCTTAGTGTTCATGTGTATTGAAGTTTAATTGTTTATGTGTTGCATTTAATTTTTTTGTTTTGGATTGATTCTCCCCCCTCTTAGTCTTGCCTTGGGTTCAACAATTAGTATTAGAGGAAGGTTCCTCTTGAGTAAGCTTAACTGCTTGAGGTGGATCCGGTATGGTGCAAGATGTGCATTACAAATTTCCTATCTTTGATGGTATACATTTTTTGTACTGGAAGGGGATAATGGAGTTGCATTTGAAGACATTGCAATATGGAATTTGGGAAATCATTCAGATCAGATATACACATTCACAGGGTGGTGCTCAAACAACAAATGAGATAAAGTTGAAGGAGGCTAATGCAAAGGCTAGAGTGATGATCCCCAATTGTATAAGTGGTTTGGTGTTTGGAAGAGTAAAGGGATTGAAGGAAGCAAAAGTTGTATGGGAAAAGTTGTGTTTGGCATATGAAGGAGATTCAAGACAAAGAAGGTTAGGCTGATGAATTTAAAGCAGAAGTATGAGTACTTGAGAATGCTAGAAGATAAAAGCATTGAGAACTACATTCATAGAGTGATTGGTCTTGTTGATGGCATTAGAGAGTCTGATGAACATTTGGAAGAATGTGATGTTGTTCATAAGATCTTGTTGATTTTGCCTAATTCCTACAAGCCGCAGAGATGTGCTATACAAGAGAGAAATAATTTGAGTAAATATACTATTGATCAGCATATTGGTACCTTAGTAGCCTATGAGATTTCAAAAATGGAGCAAGAGAAGAGAGAAAAAAGAGAAGCAACATTTAATGTTTCACAACTTGATGTTCTAGAATGTAGTGGAGATCTAGATGAAGCTAAAGAAAATTTTGTGAGAAGATTGCAGTGAGGCATTGGAAAATACAAAGGTAAGCTATCTCTTAAATTTTTTTCTTGTGGTAGAATTGGACATTATGCTTCTAATAGCACTTACATAGAAGATTATAAGAAACCGGATGTTGATGAGAAGAAGAACAAGTTTAAGAGACACAATTTTAATAGAATACAGAAGAAGGGCTTATGTTCTATTGAGGAACATACATCAAAAGGTGAATTTGATGATGATTTGAATAAAGAATCCTCGTTTCTAGCAATTGAAGATAAGGAGAATGCTTTGGAGAAACGAAAAGAAGAGAAATTAGTTAAGACTGCATTGCATGCTAAGATATAATCGAGTACATGGATTATAGACTTCAGATGTTCAAATCATATGACCGGTGATAAAGACAAGTTTGTTAATCTCAAGAGGTTTGATGGAGGACCAGTGAAGTTTGCTAGAGAAGATGGTGCAACTATATGAGGTATTGGAAGCATTTCTATGTTGGTAAGCATAAGAGTGATGATGTTTATTATGTTGAAGGATTAAAACATAGTTTATTAAGTGTTAGTCAAATGTATAGAAAATGGTAATGAATTTTTGTTTAGTAGCACCAGATGTGTGATCATAAAGGAGAAGACTGGTAAAAGAGTTGCAAAAGGAGATAGAATAGGTGGAAATGCATATTATATAAAGGATAGAGAGGAGAGTAAGTGTTTTCTAACACAAAGTAATGAATGTTGGTTATGACACAAGAGAATGGGACATGTCAATTTTGATAACATGATTAAGATTTGTAGATCTAATGTAGTTAGAGATTTACCTATACTTGTGAAGCCTACTAATACTATGTGCAGAGAATGTCAATTGGGAAAGCAAATAAAGAGAAGATTCAAGAAAAAGGAATATTCTACTATGAAACCTTGGAGTTGATTCATACATACTTATGTGGACCTACAAGGACAAGAGGTTTAAATAGAGAAAGGTATTTCATGTTACTCATTGATGAATTATCTAGAATGACTTGGGTTACATTTTTAAAGGACAAATCTGAGGCTTTTGATAAATTTAAAATTTTTGAATCCATGGTTAAGAATTAAGTAGATGCTAAGATTAAGTGCTTAAGATCAAATAGAGGAGGAGAATTTACTTCATGGGAGTTTGATATTTTTTGTGAAATTCATAGGATCATAAGACATTTTTTTGTTCCGAGGACTCCTTAGCAGAATGGTGTTGTGAAAAGGAAAAATAGAACTGCTATTGAAGATGGCTAGGACTTTGTTAAAAGATGCTAATTTGGCTAATGTGTATTGGAAAGGAGAAATTCATACTGCAATGTATCTTCTTAATAGGGTGTAGATCTGAGTAAACCATACCAAAACACTTTATGAACTGTGGAATGGTAGACCTCCCACTGTGAATTATTTTAATATCTTTGGAAGCAAATGTTATATCAAAAGAGATGAAGATAAAAATCTTGGAAAATTTGATTCTAGAGCAAATGAAGGAATCTTTCTGGGATATGCTACAAATAGCAAGGCTTAATGGTAGAAAATACAAATGTGAAAGCATGCGAAGAATGGAATCAGAATGAACCTAATACTAAGACTAGTATTGAGATTGTTCTAGTTGTTCTAGAGAAGACAAATGATCTGGAAGAAAACAAAGAGAAGGAAACTAATAATGAAGAAGAAGAAGAAGAAGAAGAGGAGAATTCAGAGAAAGTTTCTGCTAAGTATGTTCAGAAGCATCATTCAGAGAATCAGATAATTGGAGATAAGACAAAAGGTGTTCAGACTAGTAGGAAGATTGCAGAAGCTCAAGATCAAGCTAATTACTATTTTTTATCTATGACAAAACCAAAGACTTGTGAGGAAGAAAGCAAAGATGAGAGTTGGGTAAAAGCAATGGAAGAAGAACTAAATCAAATTAGAAAAGAAGGCTTGGGAGCTGGTACCTAGACCGATGGACAAGAATATAATAGGAACTAAGTGGGTATTCAAGAACAAGTTGAATGAGCAAGGACATGCGACAAGGAATAAAGCAAGGTTAGCATGTAAGGATATTCTCAAGTGGAAGGTATAGACTTTGAAGAAACTTCTACTCCGGTAGAAACAATGGAAGCTATTTGTATGTTTCTTGCATGTTTTGCTTACAATAAATTTAAAGTCTATCAGATGGATGTCAAATCAACCTTTTTGAATGGGGATCTAGAAGAAGTTTACATTGAGCAACTGAATGGGTTCAGATTGATAGAAGATTTGGATATGGTATGTAGACTAAAGAAGGCATTGTATGGACTTAAATATGCACCCAAAGCCTGGTATGCAAGGTTGGATAGGTATTTACTTCAACAAAATTTTAAGAAAGGTACAACAGACAATAATCTTTATTTCAATATTGATGGAGATCAGTTGTTAATTGTTATAGTTTATGTTGATGAAATTATATTTGAGATGATATTTTATGTAAAGAATTTGGTAAGGAGATGCAGAATGAATTTGAAACATCAATGATTGGTAAGTTAATTTCTTTCTTGGGTTGCAAGTCATTCAATCAGAAGATAAAATTTTATTTCTTAGAACAAATATGTGAAGGAAATGTTGAAGAAGTTTGGTTTTGATAATTGCAAACTGGTTAGAACTCCTTTAACCATTGGATGCAAATTGCATAAAGATGATGAGTCTCCAAAAGTTGAACAAAATAATTATAGTTCGATTATTGGTGGATTGTTGTATCTGTCTACATCCAAACCAGATATCGTGCAGGCTATTTGTCTGGTAGCTAGATCTTGGGAAAATTTGAAGGTAAAACATGAGCAAGTTGTAAAGAGAAATTTTAGATACTTAAAAGGTATTGTGGATTATGGACTTTGGTACAAAAAAGGAGATTTTATGTTGAAAGCCTATACTAATGCAGATTGGGCTAGAAGTGTTGATGACCAAAAGAGTACTAGTGGTGGTGCATTATTTTTAGGGGACAAATTGTTCTCCTGGTTCAGTAAGAAACAATATTTAATTTCCCTATCTACTGTTGAAGCAAAGCATATTGCAGTGACATCTTGTTGTACTCAGGTAGTGTGGATGAGATAAACACTTAATGATATCAAGGTAGCATATGATGAAGCAATTCCAATTATGTGTGATAATACTAGTGCAATAAACATTTTAAAGAATCCAGTTATGCATTCGATAACATAGCATATTTTAATCAAATATCATTATTTAAGGGAGAAAGTTGTTGAGAAGGAAGTTTGATTGGAATACATTTCTACGAAAGAGCAGGTTGTAGATATTTTCACTAAGGCATTGGGAAAGGATACATTTGAGTTTTTTTGAGAGAAGCTTGGGATCATTGCCCCTCCTTCTAGCTAGGTGCATTATGGGGATGCATCTTTCCAGGGGGAGCTTTCATGCGTATTTATTTTCTTGGATTGATTTTGTGACTTCTCCCAGGGGGAGTAGTGGTGTGCGTAGTGTTGTTGTGACCTTTGTCCTTGATGGAAAAGGGGGAGAGATTGAGTAAGTTCTGGAAAAGGGAGAGATTGAGCAGGTTTGATATGTTGAGATTGAGAGAGATAGTGCAAAAATGTGATGTATATATTTGGAGAGATATTGAGCAGTATTATTCTTCTTTGAGGAGCAAGTGTCGCCAAGTGTTGCCATCGATGACAAAGGGGGATATTGTTGGAAGTATGCATTGATGTGTTGTTGTGGTTGTCATTGATGTCAAACTTTTTGTTCTGGATTGGTCTGAAATGTCTATGGTTCAAAATGTCTGTGGTGCAAAGTTATCTTGTTGTGTTGTTGATGTTGCAGTTGTTCTATTGGTTGTTCTGAAAGTGCTTGGGTATGAAATCTATTATTGGTGTTGAATGTTGTTATTATCTTTATTGGATATGGTTGTGGTATTATGGATATGATGTTTCTGTGGTCTGAAACATATTTGTGTTCTCCAGGTGTTGTGGCATTGATTATTTCTAGTTGTGAGATTCTATATTTTGTTGGCAACAACAATGATGGAAAACTAAGATAGGGGGGGGGGGTGAATCAATTTTCACCAGTTTAGTAAACTTAACCTCAAATGCAAATCTGATTAATTGTAGCAATAACAAAGATAAATAAATTGATAAAACAACACACAACACCAGGATTTTGATGTGGAAAACCCAGTTAAGGGAAAAAACGCAGTGGGAACCTACCCACAATAAGATGGTACTCTGTAGTAGTATGTGAAAATAATTACAATGGGGAATGCACATGCATTAAGGCTCACTGCTCAAAATACAATAACTCGAAAGGCTACAACCCTCAGGGAAGGTTCACTACCTTACAAGAAAGTCTCACTGACTTACAAAATATTCAGACAACAATCCAGAATCAAATGAACTGAAAGAATAACATCTGCAAATGCTTGATGACAGTTCTGATTAAGCACATTTGTCTTCTCTGCAACACTTCAATCTTTGCTCAATCACAATGCCGAAGGATGTATTCGCTTGTTCGCACCTTCACCATTCCTTGATAATGCAAACACTTCATTGATTTCTTAATTTAAACGACTTTATCACCTATATATACTGATCATCAACCTTGACAACAAGCTCAACCAAACCCTTAACTCTCAATTACAAAATTACATCACATGATACAAAGATCAACCACCGGACCAATATAATGATATACATGACATAACATGGACCTAAACCAAATTCTCAAACATGCAACACCACCAGAATCAACTCCAAGATCAACCGCAACATGCTACACTACCAAATAGGTCTCATATAGCATGAACATCACCACCAGATAAACAAAACATCAAAACCATGCACATCGATCAATGTAGATCATCAAAACAAATAGGACACAATTAGGAAACACCAACAAGAATGTTAGAATTATTTGGTATAGTTGTTATAATGCTCTGATACCAATTGTTAGAATAAACCGAAGGAAAACTGAGAGGCGGGGGGGGGGGGGGTGAATTAATTTTCCACAAGTTAAACAATTATTGCAGATTATAAACTTTCTATCAGAGCAAAATGAAAACAACATTGTGGAAGATAAAGCATGAGAGTACACAACACACAACACCAATATTTTGATGTGGAAAACCCGATGAAGGGAAAAACCACAGTGGGAAACCCTACCCATAATCAGATAATACTTCTGCAGCAGTATGTGAAAATATTACAATGGGGATTGCACTTGCAATCAAGCCAACCACCTAGAGGACACTCCTTAACACAAAAGGGAGGTCTCACTGACTTACATACTCATTGGACTACAATCCAGAGGAAATGAACTATGCAAATAGCATCTCCTAATGCTTGGTTACAGTTCTAGTTAAGCATATTTGTCTGCCCTGCAACACCAAACTCTCCACAACACTTCACTGAATGATATATCCTTGCTCGCACATTTACCTCTCTCTGATAATCTAGACAAAAATAACAACTCCAAAATTATATAAGCATATCTCCTATATACAAATCATCAACCTTGATAACAAGGTCGACTAAACCCTCAAACCTCAACTCATAATTACAAAGATTACATTACACGATAAAAAGATCGACCATCAGACAAATATTATGATTTACATTACATAGCATGGACCTTATTAAAATTACTAAACAATTACATCCACCGAAAAATCCCGCTAAGATCAACCGCAACATGTTACATCAACCGGGAAAAACCCTCAGTGTCAATAACATAATATCCTACTAGAACCAAATAGGATCACCAAATATTCACGCTAGCCAATGAGAAGCCACCAAACAATTGGGACATGATCAAGAACATTTTTAGCACGTTAAGAACCATTTCTAGAAGCCGCATCAAAACCACTTAACCATTTCATCAAATATCACCAACCGGGATCAAGAACATCAACCGGTAGTCTAGAACATAATCAATAGCTTTGAGAGCACCAAATCATGAACCAACTAAATATGACATACATATAATCATCATGGATATCCTTCCAAAACTGAATCCAACAATTTGAACATACTAGAGCAGAATCGCTGATAACCTCTACCAAAACCATGTCCAACCGGAGCAGGTCAACAACCAACCGGAGCAGTGCAACAACCAACCAGAGCAATATTGACATCAATGATAACACATAACCAATTCCTGCATATTGCCAACAATCTCCACCTTTCACATTGATGGCAACACTGAATGTGAAAAACATCCAAGTGCTAAGGAATGACAACAATCTCTAAGAAGCTCTCTCCCCCATGCTGGAATATGTTTTTATGTTTTTCATATGGACATCTCTCCCCCTTTGACATCAATGCTGAAGGGTTGATGCCAAGGTATTGGACCAATCAGCTAACTATACCCCCTGAGTAGTAGCACCATCTCATCAACCCGGATCATAAGATATTTCTAATAAGCTCACCGGATTGATGCATCTATGCATCTCTAAGTCTCTTCTAGAGGGGTGGTGACCCCCAATTGATTTCTGGGATATTCAAAAGTATCTTTAGGCAATGGTTTTGTTAGAATATCTGCAATCTGTTCCTAAGTGGGCACATATACAAATCTGACTTCCTTTGCTCAACCTTTTCTTTCAAGAAATTATGTCTTATAGATATGTGTTTTGATTTGGAATGAAATACCAGATTCTTTGACATATCAATAGAAGCTATATTATCATAGTGAATAAGAATAGGCTCATCATAAATTACCCTTATATCCTCCAACATTTGCTTCATCCATAAGATCTAAGTATAATTTGTTGCAACAACTACATATTCAACTTCAACAGTAGATAATGAAGTGCATGATTGTTTTTTGCTAAGCCATGAGACTAATTTCTTCCCAAGAAAGAATACACCACCTATAGTACTCTTCCGGTCATCAACATCTCCCACCCAATCTGAGTCTGTATAGGCACATAATCTGAAATCATCATTCTTTGGATACCATAACCCATAATCTGTTGTTCCTTTCAAATATCAGAATATCCTTTTAACAGTAATTTCATGATTTTCTCTTGGATCAGACTGAAATCTAGAAGCAATGCAGGCAACATTCATTATATCCGGTCTGGTTTGAGTTAAGTACAATAGTCCACCAATCATTGATTTGTATCTAGTTGAGTTCACTGTTAGGATTCCCAAAGTAACTGAGAGGGGGGGGGGGGTGGGTGGTGAATCAGTATCTAACCAGTAAATGGATTTTCTAAACTTATTAATTGAATTGCATGCCAAAACAGTGTACCGGTAAACCGGAAATAATGCAGTAAATAAGATCAGTAAACACAACATAGAAAGCACACCATAACACAATATTTTTAACGAGGAAACCCGGTGTGGGAAAAACCTCGGTGGGATTTGTGACCCACAATATTTGCTCACTGGCCAATAAGTGAATATTACTGATACAATAGGGGCCTGCACATGCAGGAAGGCCAACTGCCTAAAGCTCACTGCTTAATTACAAAAAGGGAAGTCTCACTAACTTACAAAAGTGGATTATGTAAATCCAATGTCATGTACTGCTTTGGTTCAACATCTACTATGCTAGGTTTAGTACCGCTTTAAGCTCAACAACTTTCAAAACCCTATTCCAAGGTCTACCTTAATATTCGCATCTGCCTATTATATTCATTCCATGTATATCTCCCCTCTTACAAATGATTTATAAGATCTCATACTTATATGAGTCTTAATACAATTCGCCTTGTCGGTTTACAAAAATATTTTACAATTAAATACAAAATACAAAAAACAAAATCTTGTCGGCCATGGTGCTGGTAAACATCTTTGCCGCTGCCTGTGCCGGTGTCTGTCGCTGCCATAGGATTGTAAGGTTACCATCAATGACAATACCTTCAATCACCTACAATTTCTCATTGGAGTGTGATGAATACTAAGAGGGGGGGATGAATTAGTATACCAAAAAATACTGTAAACAAAATTTTAAACATTTTAGCAGATAATCGGTACAGCAGATTCACTAATAAACTAGTTAAGATAAATGCAAACCAAGAGCACAATCACCATAACACAAGATATTTGACGTGGAAACCCAAATGGGAAAAACCATGGTGAGCAGAAACTCACAAGTAACTATCTACAGAATAGAAACTAGACCGGTTAAGGTCAGATCGGTTAAGTTCATACAATGTTCTTCACCAGAACAGATCCTTTTAGGAATCTAGATCTCTATTAGGAGATAAGTCCTGTTAAAGACTACCTTGTTAAAGGATTTTAGATCCACAGTTGTGAACCACCTTGTTAGAGGATTTACAAAGGCTTTGCTAGGCCTACCCGGTTAAGGGTTTCAGACTTGTCGAAGATATTAGTAATCAACAAGTAAATGATCTAGGCAATAGCACAATATGCTTAGTTAGATCCTTGACAACTCATTGTTAATGCATTTCAGCATTAATTCAATCTTCAATATCTCCACACTCTATCTCTTCACATAGACCTAATCTTTTCTTTAATGATCGCACATAACCATTTCAATTCTATATCTCACATATCACACATCTCACATGCAAACCCTAGACATGATGTCCTTATAAAGGAAACTGATTTCATGTTGGTCCAATAGAATTGGACTAAAAGTTCCTAGGTTCAATGCATCTAGACACATTTGGTAACACGACACAAAAACATCACCAAAGTGTCGGTGGATGATAACTCATCACACATTATAGTAATACCGGTTGGTAACTCATCACAGAGTAATACCGGTTAATACAATATACCGATTACTGGTTGTCAAAAACGAAGATTGGTAGATCGTAGTGTTCTGATCAAAAGTTAACTACCGCTTGGTTCCTTCATACCGCTTGAGCTCCTCGAATCACTTGGGATCCTCGTACTGCTAGGGGTCTTCATACCACTTATGATCTTCATACAATTTGTGACCGGTAAACCATTTTCTGTAAAATACCGATAGTCTAAAGACTATACATTCAATAATACACAATACCGGTTGGAACAATTACCGGTTGAGCATAACTCATACATCAAGAAAGTGTGTGTCCATCAATGACAATCAAAACATCATCAAAATGCCAACAATCTCCCCCTTTGGCATTGATGGCAACACTTAGGAAAATTTTGACATCTAAGTGTTTTTACAACAAATATACCATAATCAAAATTACCCCCCCTAGGCATATACACTACTCCTTTTGCAAAGATTACAATGTACACTACTCCCCAAAATGGTAACATGAAAGTACATGAAATGGTAACATTCACCAAAATTTTAATGTACATTACTCCCCCTTTGCCAACAAGGACAAAGTAAAGCAAAGTAACCCCTGTTTCCTTATACAATAAAAATAGAGTAAATGTTCATGACAATAAGGAATGAAATTTCTCAAAAACAGATTTAAAGTCCTGCATAAAAGTTTTCATGGCCAATGTCCATGACTCAAGTAAGGAGGTAGTCTTCATCTGGAATGCCAGTTCTTCCATTGCATCAATGGTACTCATCTCTTGAGTTACTGTGATAGCTTCCAAGTTGAGAAAATATTTTTGAAGAATTTGCAGTCTTGGCAATAGGAGCAATTGAAGCTCCTATAAATCTTTAGTCCGGTTGCTGATCTCTGAGTCCATCTTGGCAGTCTGATGCTGATAATGATGAACGCTTTGTCCATAGGTAGTGAATGAATCATATGGCATCTTGAAATTGCTGACATATTCTCCGATTGGAGTTTAGCTTTTTGTTTAAGCACATCTTCATAAAATAGATGGGGTTGGCAGATTTTACTCAACAATAATTTACCTTCACCCATAGCAACACTGATATCATTTTGCTGCTTCAGTAGTTGTGTCCTCAGTTCATTCATTTGCTTGACTAAGGCAACATTGAGTGCCTTTTCATGGTTCTTCTTTGCAGATGCTTCAGCAACATCTTCCAAGCATTGTACCTGGTCCTCCACTATGGTACAAAGAAGTTTGAGCTTGGATAGAGAGGAATCGGTACTAGGAAGGTTGGTATCGCGAATTAGACTGGTAAGGGTGTCAACCACAGTTTGTATGACATCCTATTCTTTCTTCCTTCGCAATTCTTCTAGTCTCTCCTGTGCAAGTTTGATGCTTCGTAGTAGCTCAGACTCATCTGTTGATTGAGTCATACTTGCAAGAGTTAGATCAATAGGACTGGTGGAATCAACCTGTTTGGTTTGATCACCTGTTTCCTTAGGAGATTGCCCTCCTTCTTTTGTTTTGATCTCCGCTTGTTTGTTCTTCTCTGCTTCCTTCTCCTCTTCTGCTCTTTTCTTGTCCTCTTCTTTCTTCTTTTGCTCCTCTTCTTGTTTCTTCTCCATTTCTTCCTTCTTCTTGTCCTCTTCCTTCTTTTTCTTCTCTTCCTCCTCCTTCCTTTCTTCTTCCTTCCTCTTGTCTTCTTCTTTCTTCTTGTCTTCTTCTTTTCTCTTATCTTCTTCTTTCTTCTTCTCTTCTTCGTTTCTCTTATCTTCTTCTCTCTTCTTCTCTTCCTCTTTCTTCTTTTCTTCCTCTTTCTTCTTTTCTTCTTCCTTCCTCTTCTCTTCCTCTTTCTTTTTCTCTTCCTCTTTTCTCTTGTCTTCCTCTTTCTTTTTCTTCGACTCTTTCCTCTTGATTTCTTCTTGCCTTGCTTTTTCCTCTTGATTTCTTCTTGCCTTGCTTTTTCCTCTTGCCCTTTCTCCACTTTCTCTTTGTCCTATTTCTCTCTTTTCAACTTTTTCTTTGTCCCGTTTCTCTTTCACATCTTTTTCCTTGTCCTGTTTCTCTTTCTCTACTTTTTCTTTGTCAGGAGTGACATCCTCAACTTCTAATGCATCAACATCAATAGTGTCAATTTGTCTTGTCACTCTTTCTCCTTGACTGTCAAATACCTCATCCGGTTTGCTTGATGATAGGCCAGGTTCTTGTTCAGCCTTCCTAGTGGCTTCAGATACTTGATGTATTTTGACAACAGCTTTCACATGTATGTGAGTATCCTTTTCCACTTTAGAAGCTTTACCTTCTAGTAGCCCGAGTCTTCTCCTTCTCATGAAGAAGATGCCTTTGTTCTTATCCATTATTTCAAATAATTTAGAATTTGAAGCATCTGGAAAGTATTGTGCAAAAATTTTCTCCCTAATCTCCTGTTCTCTTTCAATGGAAATGTACCATTTATTCCAAAGAATTATACAAAGAATCTGGTGTAACCAATCTAATCTCAGATGGCGACCGATCATTAATACATAAGTATTTAATGATTTCCTGTTCTACCTCTTCTTTCTCATTATCATTAAAATCATCAAAATATTCCTTTAAATAATCAAGCACTTTCCTCTTAATATTCTTTAGTGTCCTCTGACAATGTGTCATTGGCTTATAAGAGGGAATATCTATATTTACCGGTGCTGAAGTTGCAGCTACATTACTGGTAGATTTTGTCTTTTTGCTTGATTGCATTGTCTTCTTTGTTTGAATCTCCGGTTCAGTGTCTTCTTCCTTCGGTGAGTGGGTCCTAGATTTCCGCTTCCTCTCAAAGACTTTTGCAGGAATGATCTTAGGTTTCTTCTTAGCTGGTGACCTCTTGGTCACTTTCGGACTGGAAGAGGTAACCGATGTAGATACCGATGGCACTACTTTGCCCTTTTTCTGTTTTGGTTCTTCAATCAGTGTGACCCTTTCCACATAGGTACTGGTTCTCTTTTTCTTTGCATCCAGTGGTTAGGAAAGTAGGGTAGAGGCATACCCGATCAACATGTCATATATCACTTCATACCCCATAGGGCCAACTACTTCCTTTCTTGGTTCCATCACTTCCATTATGCAGTCATCTATCTTTATTGTGAAGAAGATGTCATCTTCGCACTTCTTCACAACATCATCAGATATCCTCATTCTCTAGCTCATCTTCCATTTGAATTCATCAAAATACTTATTAAGAACCTCAGGATATCTAGTTCCTACTACTTGTAGACTTTCCTTAATTTATTTGGAAACTGGTAGGTCAGCAGACCATTGAACGTCACCTACTCCAGGGAAATAACCTTTAAAGTAGAAGAATAAACCGACCAAAAGTTGGCCAAACCTGAATCTTAGAGAATTGTCCTATTTGAGGGACTTCAGATTCAATAGCAATTGCTTCTATAGACAGGTACATAGGTCAAATGTAGTGTCTTCCTTGATCATCCTGTAAGCAACATTCATTGCAATAGCATGGACAAAATTCATTCTGTTGGCATAAAACATCCGGTAACCAATCACCATGCAAGCATATTTTACTAGACCATCAAAGATGGTGTTGACGGTCATCGCCCGTTGGTCACTCACAAAACTGTTGAGCTTTGTCATTTCAGTTTTGGTGACCTTTCGTAGAGCTGGTACCTCTCCAATATTGCAGAAACTGGTGATGACATAAATTGCTTCCGGTGTGATGTCATGGGTCCATTCGAGATACATATTGTCACCATGCACTCTACTAAGGATGATGCAAATATGTTCTTCTGTGAACTCTTCCAGAAAATATACCACATTGTGTAGTTTCATCTTCTCAAGGATACTATACTCAGGTTTGATCTTCTTGTCATCCCCACAGAACAGACTTAGCTAGAAATGAATCACTAGGGATCCTAGGTCTTCCAATTTACAATCTATATACTCTAAAATATCTCCCTCAACAATAAATCCGATGGGTATTTGAGATAGGGCATTGTATTTCATTTTCTTTTGAAGAAATTTGGCTGAATCTATAGGTGCACTAGAACTAGAGTGCGATGCAGAAGCCATGATCAAATGATAAGTCAGAATTTTGGAAAATAACTTCACAAATTGGAATTTAGGTTTTCCATTGTCGTGCACAAAACACCACTTTAGTTGTAAGTTCACCGTTTAGAGTTCTTCACTGATTGCTTGAAGATGGTTGCAAGATTTTGCACAAGATTTCGTCAACTGCTAGACAAATCACTCTGGTTGCTCTGCTCTTGAAAAATTCTTCTTTCAAAAATAGATAAGTGAAAATGATGACGAAAACCTTTTTAAACAAATTCTCACCTACCATAATAAATGCATCACTGCTAGGGCACAAACCTTAATTTTTCCTTTTACCACTTCAAGTCTTATATCGACTGACAGGTAACATATACCGGTTAAGGTCTTTACTGATATAAACCGGGGGTTCGAAATATTTCACCGATATGTTCCCCCTAAGCTTTTCTAAAGCTCAGTTTGTCGGTTCAGAGACTTCCACACTAGGTGCAGAAACAGGTTCATTCTGTGACTCTTCTTCTGATTTCTTTTTCCAAGTTTTATTCATTTCTGTTTGAACATTTTCAACATCAATCTTCACTTCTGGAGTGATCAGTATATCAACTGATAGGTTCTTTCTTAGTTTGCAAGTTCTGGCAGTGTGTCCCGATTTGTTGCAATGATAGCATACCATTCCAGGTGTTCTCCATGGTTTGTTATTCATACTACCATTCTTTCTTCTGCATGTTGCAGTAGTGTGACTACTACCATGACAGATCAAACAAGTTTCTCTCCAACTAGTAGCCGCTTGATAACCACCTGACCGATGGTCATAGGTATTGTACCAGTTGGGATTTCAGTTCACAAAAGGTTTTGGGATAACTCCTTGAGTCCTTGGAGGATATCTCCCATTGTTGTGCAAAATTGACCTACATTCAAATGCTCTATGCCCAAACTTGTTGCATGCATAACAGTTTCCATTGAATCTATTGGATCTAGGCATATTGTTTTGAAAATAAGGAAAATTGTTGTAGGCCTTGCTTCTACACACATTGGCAGTATGTCCTTCATTGAGACAATTAAAGCAAACACGTTTAAATTTTTGCTTACCTTTATCCTTGGATGTCGGTTGCTTCTTTGATGCTTCAGCTTTTGTTCCAGAGGTCTCACCTTCCTCATACCTAGAGAAACCAAGTCCAGTGGTATTCTTTACTGGCTTTGCCGATTCTAGCTTTTGCTCTAGCTTAGCAGTACTCTTATTGAATTTGGCAAGTATTTCCTTTGACTTAGTAAGTTCCTTGGAAATAGCAGCATTGGATTCCATAAAGGTTGCATTCTCAGAAATAGCCATTTTTAGTTCACCTTGCATTTCTTCTTTTTCCACTTTACTCTCTTGGAGATGAGTGGTAAGGGTACTAATTTCTTGCTTTAGCTTGGAGATCTCATGATCTTTGTCTTCTACCAGATCTTCAGCTTTCCTTCTGTTCTCAAGCTCTTGACACATTCTGATAGTCAGTCCTTCCAACTCTTTTCTTAGATTGGCTTTAGATTCATTTAGTTTTTCAACTTCTTCAACTAGGGTATCCATGTCAGCTTCATCAAAAGAGCTATTTTCAGTGAGTTCCATAAGTTTCTTAGCATGCTCTCTTCTTTTGGCCAGAGAGGCTTTATACTTGACTTTGAGTTCATCATAGGCTCTCTCAGTCTGAGTGAGACGATGAGTAAGTTCCCTCACACTGTATTCCCCCATATCTCCTTCCAAGTGGTTAGACTTATAGAAAGGTTGGCTCTGATACCAATTGATGAATACTAAGAGGGGGGGGGGTGAATTAGTATACCAAAAAATATTGTAAACAAACTTTTAAACAATATAGCAGATAACTAGTACAACAGATTCACTAATAAACCGATTAAGATAAATGCAAACAAAATAGCAAACAAAGCATTCACCCACAAGAGAACAATCACCATAACACAAGATATTTAACATGGAAATCCAAATGGAAAAAACCATGGTGACCAGAAAGTCAAGAGTAACTATCTATAGAATAGAAACTAGACCGGTTAAGGTCATACAATGTTCTTCACTAGAACAAATCCTGTTAGGAATCTAGATCTCTGTTAGGAGATAAGTCCTATTAAAGACTACCTTGTTAAAGGATTTCAAATCCACAGTTGTGAACCACCTTGTTAGAGGATTTACAAAGGCTTTGCTGGGCCTATCCGATTAAGGGTTTCAGACTTGTCAAAGATATTAGTAATCAACAAGTGAATGATCTAGGAAATAGCATAGTATGCTTAGTTAGATCCTTAAAAACTCATTGTTAATGCATTTTAGCATTACTTGAGTCTTCACTATCTCCACACTCTATCTCTTCACATAGACCTAATCTTCTCTTTAATGATCGCACATAACCATTTCAATTCTATATCTCATATATCATACATCTCACATGCAAACCCTAGAGAGGATGTCCTTATAAAGGAAACTGATTTCATGTCGGTCTAATAGAATTGGACTACAAGTTCCTAGGTTTAGTGCATCTAGACATATTTGGTAACATGACACAAAAACACCACCAAAGTGTTGGTGGATGATAACTCATCACACATTACAGTAATACCGGTTGGTAACTCATCACAGAGTAATATCGGTTAATACAATATACTGATTACCGGTTGTCAAAAATGAAGACTGGTAGATCATAGTGTTCCGATCAAAAGTTAACTACTGCTTGGTTCCTTCATAGCACTTGAGCTCCTAGAACCACTTGGGATCCTCATACCACTTGGGGTCTTCATACCACTTGTAATCTTCATACAATCTATGATCGGTAAACCATTTTCTGTAAAACATCGGTAGTCTAAAGACTATACATTCAATAATACACAATACCGGTTGGAACAATTACCGATTGAGCATAACTCATACATCAAGAGAGTGTGTGTCCATCAATGACAATCAAAACATCATCAAAATGCCAACAGAGTGTGCATTTGCCAACAATCTCCCCCTTTGGCATTGATGGCAACACTCATGAGAAAAAGCCAATAAAGTATATCCAAAAGTGTTGTCCAAAACTGTCTTACCAAAAACTATCCATGTGTGCTCCCCGTGAGCAGATGATCTCTTCTATCATACATTTTTCCCATCCTTATTCCTTTTTCTCATCCTCTACTACTCCCCCTTTGGCATCAATGACAAAGGCTATCATTCAATGTCAATTGAGTGTAGTTCCTGTTATGATCCCTGTAACCGGTGGGTTTACAAAAGAAACATTCAGACTATTGTAGAATCTTTCACTGTCCTTTAGTGCTGCTTCAATCCTTTGGATTGTACTGGTGAGTAAGTGCATTTTCTCTTCCGGTGTCTTAAGTCCTGGAACAAGAGCCTCAAAAATCTCTTTTCTCAAAGAGATGAGGATATCTAGTTTAGGACCTAGTCTGCACTTCAGTTCCTTTGCCTTAAACCTTAATCTCTCTTTATCTTTTTCAAATTTTTCAATTTTCTCTTCAAAGTCGGTAATTTCTTGTTCTACTACCGATATTGAATTTGTGAACCTATTAAATTGTCAGCAATATCATTGATTTCCTTTTGTGCTCTGCTGATCTCTTTATCTAAATCCTCTGTCAAAATGTTTGTCTTACATGTGTCTCTGTACAATTTCTCGAAGTCCAAAATTGTCTTTCCTAGTGCCGGTAATAATGTATCGATATGTTCCCTACTCTTCTTTACCGTCACTTCAAAGAATTTTTCCTTCTCTTTATTCATTTTCTCTTTGAAAGTCTCCTCATTGATTTGATCAATTGTTAGAAGATTGCTGGTTATGTACTTAGACAATGTGTCTAATTGGCCTAAAGAACCTTTATTCTCTATGTTACACTTGGGTGCAATCATCTTCAAAATTGGTATGGTGTCATCAATAGCCTTATATTCTAGTGCATTACAATATGTTATTTTCTTGATTGAATCTAATAATACCTCTGTCACATTAGTTGGTGTAAATTGAGTCATGGAGGTTCTGGATGACTGTCCAACTACCTTCACAATTTGTAATCCGCCAGTGGTAGTAATAGCTTTGCTTTCCTCTTTCTCTGGAGGGTCAATTTGTGTTTGCATTTCAACTACCAAAGGTTTAGGTTTTTTAGTTGTAGCTGATGGCACTGTCTCTGTATGAACCTGTGAATGAACCTATGTCTCTTCCTATTTCTTTGAGCTCTCTACTGATGGTTTCTCTGATGGTGCCTCTGATGATTTTACAGTGGTATCCACTATCGTTTTTTCTATTTGCACCTTAGAATTGTCCACTGCTGGTATCTCAATAGATTTTTCATTACTATCAGTTGCCGGTTGCTCAGTAGATACATTAGTGTGTACACCAGTGGTATCTTCCATTCCTGTATCCAGGGAATCAGTTGCCTTTTTAGTTTGTTGTTCATTCCCATTTCAATGTTTCCAACTATATTCTCCATATATGTCTCAACTGTAGTGTCTTCTACCAATGGCTCAGTTGCCACATCTCTCTTCTCAGTTGTTTCCTTATTCACCACAATGTTAACTTCTTGTGTGTCGATATTCATTGTAAACAACACCTCTGAGTCAGGATTTGTATCCTCATGTGGTGTTTCCATACTCTCTGTTACCAGTGGTGTATCAACATTTTGTGCTGGTGGAGTATCAAAAAGAGGTGGGGGTAAGTTATCTGTTATCTTTATACTCGAAGGACCACCTACTTTACCTTTCCCCTTATCCTTATCCTTTTCTTTTTAATAGACTTTAAAAGTCTTTGGTCTCTTAAGCTCTTCTTGTTTCTCTTTCTCAATAAAGAATATATACCATTTATCTGTTGTCTCTTCTGTGTTCTCATTAACTCTGCCAGCCATTAGTGCTACATGTTGGTGACCGATTGAGAATACAGTTCGGTTAGCCTCACTTATCAGTTCATCAATTTCTTCTATTGAATTTACTGGGTGAACTGCAAGTAGTTTCTCTATCTTCATCTTTTTATCCAATTGAACAATTGTTGCTCTCCTTGCTTCTAACCATCTATACAACTCATTGGGTAAATCATCTACAACCTCAATCAAAAATTTCTTGTAGATATCCAACTGTAGGATAACACTGTTTTCAATGCTTTCCTTTTCATCACTGTTAAAAGTATCATACAACTTGCTAATGTTTGATAAGTTACCATTTTCCGTTATCTCATTCAAAAGGTTGTCAAGTGGAGGAACAAATTGTTTTTCTTTTCTTTTCTTTGGTGTTAACTTCTTTGCCGGAGGCCTAACTGCATGTTGTTTCTGTCTTGTTCTCTTAGGTGTAGGAGCGGGTACCGGTGAAGGTTTCCTTTTCCTTATTACCCTTTTAATCTTTGCTGGTATTTCACTATCAGAGGAGGTACCAACCGGTGAAAGATGTGTTTCCGGTTGCAATCCTTCCAAGTCACTCTCCTTAATACCAGTTCTATTCAATACAGCTTGCTTGATTGCTTTTGTCTGCCTTGTTCCTTTTCTAACTATTTGTTCAGTTTTCTTTATTCTTTTCTGTGATTGAATACTGCTTTCAATTGTTTCAGCATTTCCAAATATTTCTTTAGTTGGTTCTTTAGGGGCTTCTAGGAGGGCTTTTTCATAGGTTTCAAATATGTTCTCATCTGCCTCATATCCCATCTCTGTAGCCCAAATAGTCCTTGGGACCACTGCCTCCATCCAAATTTCATCCTTCTTTATTACAAAGCATATCTCCTTTTGATATTTGTCAACAATAGATTGAGATAGCCTTATCCTTGTTTTCATTCTATCCTTCAGTGTCTGAAAGTATTCATTTATGTTCTTTTCTCTGTCATCTCCCATGTTGTTTAGAATGTCCAGAAGTTGTTTTCCTACCAGTATGTCAAAACCAAAATCCTTTCTACCAATACCAGGTACTTCCTTGGTAATATACAACATTAAACATACAAGTAAGTTGCCAAATCTGAATGTACCTTTCTTATCACCTTTGATCTTCTTTAGATTGTCTATTAGTTCATCCTTCAACCATTCACATATGTCAATCTTTGCATTGTTGTTTACCATGTCATAGGCACTCTTGATACATAAGCTAGAAACAGAGTTTAATCTGTTAGCATGTGTAACTTTGTATCCAAGAATCATGCTGATGAACCTTACATTGATATCCTTTACATCATTTACTCTCAAGGATCTTTTGTCAAAGGTTACACCGGTTAGGGTCATTACAATGTCATTTGGAACCTTTTTAGTCTTGTCAGGCCTGCTACCGGTGGAAGGTAAGCCTGTCACTACCCTAATTGCTTCTTTGGTTATCTTGTGAATTGAATCCAACCAAAAGATCTCCCCATGAACTCTGCTCAACACAATCCTTATAACATCCTTTGGAAAATCAGGGATACTAAGAATCTCCACAAAACCTAGGGTTTCAACTATCTTATGTTCTGGTTTAACATTTCCATTTACATCACATATAACAGTCCTATACATGTTCTTAATTTCATCATCTCCTAGTTCTTCTATATGACAATGTATGTAGATTCTAGAATCCTCAACATAAGCAACTCCTTTGGGTGTTTTTGAAAAAACTCCTAGGGTATCATCTTTCTTCGCAATTTCGGGAATAATCTTAAATACGGGTCTAGGGCGCTTAACAACTTCAATTATAGTAGGGTTTGCAATAAATTCAGGTGCAGAGGAGGAAGCCATTGTTATAAATACTTAATCTGCCTTTAGGTATAAGTGCTTGAATGATTTTCTTCACTTCTCGCTATGGATGCCTTCACTCGGGATTTTTTCACTCTCAAGAAATTTGAATGCTCGGTGAATGAAAAAAGAGCCAAAACACTTGCTTTATAATGTCATTTCCTTCAACTACCATATTAAATGTCTGCTAGTTAA
Organism: Cryptomeria japonica; assembly: GCF_030272615.1. NCBI lineage: Eukaryota > Viridiplantae > Streptophyta > Pinopsida > Cupressales > Cupressaceae > Cryptomeria > Cryptomeria japonica. Next base: position 388,904,002 of record NC_081414.1, on the reverse strand, counting down.
GTGAAACTTAACACATCTGCCGGCAAAGAAGTATTTCAACTTCTCGCCATCAACCGAGGGTAAATTAACATGTTTTTCAATTCGTTGCCATATCCCCAAAAGGTTTCTTTTCAGTTAGATGAAGAATCTCCTATCGGTGGAGTGATACTCTGTTCTACCGGTGAAGGAATAGCTTCATTAACATTCATATTTGACTTTCTGATCCATTGTTTTGAAAATTCTTGCTTCACTTCTTCAACCTTCTCTTTACCTTTCAAACTGGGTCCTTTGTTATTTGCCGATGATGCCTTCTACAAAATTTTGCAATATGTCCAATCTTGTTACAAGCGTAACAAGTCACATTATTTTTTTGAATAGCTTTATCATATCCTATGTCGGTATGTGTTCTGCATTGATTAGATAGGTGTCCAAATCTTCCACAAACATAACATCTTACATTCATTCTGTAGTTTTTTGAATTATGTCCAACTTTGTTGCATTTAGAACATTGACTAGTGGGTGCATTGGTGTTTTGATAGTTTCTAGATCTACACTGATTTGCTCTATGACCATACTTGTTACAGTTAAAGCATTTTCCATTGAATTTGTAGGCATTAGGTTGTCTTACCAGTTTACTGTGATCATGATTCTTTGTAGTACCTGAGCGTTCACCAACTTCAAAACCAAGGCCATTAGTATCTCCATTAGGTTTCTGATTTTTCAACAGGTCATCAAGTTCTTCTGAACTTTTCTTGAATTTATCCTTGTGTTGATTTGCAGTAGCCACACTAGTACATTCAGAGCTGATTTCTGACGGCCGTTTGTCGGATTTGTGATGAATTTTCGTCGGAGTGTCGACAAAATCAACAGTCGAAAACTCAGTGTCGGATTGGTCGACGATGCCATACTCGTCGGAAATACGACAATCCAATGGACTCTACCGATGCTATATATCCACCGATTACATCGTCGATCGAAAGCTTGGTAGTAGTCGTAATTTCGGCGATGATGATTTTTATCAAAAAAAAATAATTATTATTGATGTTGGCGTTTCCTTCCTTCAATGGCTCTTTTATATTGATGAGACATCGCTGGGTCTCATTGATACCTTTTGAATTCGGATCAATGAGACCCAGTGATGTCTCATCAATATAAAAGAGTTGTTGAAGGAAGGAAATGCTGATGAATTCAAGAAAGGACTCACTGAAGATAATAACTTCATCAACAAAAGATATCGAAGAAAGCAGAGAGGGTCTTCATCAACGGGAAAAGTTCTCGAGAAAACAATACTATCGGTGCAACATAAAAAGGACCCACCGAAAGGAGTGTTTTCATTGAAAGAATAATATTGATTAGACAAAAGGAAGCTACATCGATAAAAGATATCAATGAGGATATAGGTTTCAAGGAGGTTAAAAGGCATGTTCTTGATATGTGTGGTTTTGCTGATGTAACTTTATCGGTGAGATAATAGACTCATTCATCGACGGGGCATAGTGATATTGATGAAAGAAGTATTTCGATGGAAAAATAAAGGAGGACACCGAAGCCCAAGGTTCCTTCAACATAAGAACCGATGGATATCAGATATGTTTCGATGAGGAGACAACCATACTGCCCGAATATAGTATTTTGATGAAGGGAAAAAATACTTGATTGAAGTAATATTCAAAAAAATAGTATTGTCGATAGAAACAAAGAGATCGATGGACTAAAGAAACTAATGATCGAAAGACATATCCTCATCAAAATGATTATTGATTGCCACAAAAATCAGAAACAAATCCCACGAAAGGTCACATCACCATTAAATTCGAACGTGTACTCGAGTGATCATTGTCCAAAATGACCATTACTAACTGATTAAATATGCCATAAGTAGTGGATCAACATCAAAGGACACAACATTAAGGAATTCACAGGCGACGAACTGAAAGCAATAATTGGGCAAATTCACAAATAAAGCTCAGTAATTCCAAGTAAGTTGTTTGCACACATAACTCTTTTTTAAAATTCAAATGGAATCATTATCTAAAATAAATAAGACCAGAAAGGGAAAAGAACCTATCGCTGCAGAAGAAAAACCTAAAAGACAGAAAAGGGAAGGGTGTTCTTTGGCCCAGGACCTAATTGACTAGTGCCCATCATCCAATTTGAGGTCCAAGAAGATTAGAGCTGATGAGGAAGGCCCGGAGGATTGGTTTGAGGATCTTGGAGACATATGGATAGAATTGAGAGGGTATGAATTATTCATATATGGGTACAACAAAAGAGGTTCCCCTCAACCTATCAATAATTTATGGTGATTGAACTTAGGAAGGTTAGTTGTGGCTAATGTATTCATGAATGTGGAGCTCATGAAGGCATTGGCAAACAATTATGACCCTAAAACCAGGACCATATATAACTACATGGGTGAGCCAATTCTTGCAATCAGAAAGGAGGTTATTGACACCGTGTTTGAGTTGGATTGGGGATTTGAAGAATTGAATGACCTCAAGAAGTTAACAAGTGAATATTTTAACCTAGAGCACATTTACAAAATGTGGAGACTCCCTATGCATAAACCTAGGAATGTAGGGTCCTTAGTGCCACTAGGTCAGGATGACAAAGCTCCCTATGATGTCAACTCTTTCCATCCATATTTCAAGTATACCTATTACTATGTTTCCCAAGTGCTAGGGATAAAATCCCATCCTTTGATGGATATTGCAGCCATGGTCATTTGTGCTGATTTGCAGTCTAAGGACCCCCGCTTCTTTGATTTTTCTACTTATTTGGTTGAGATTTTGAATCATGGGCTAGAAAAGTTAAAGGGGGATGTCATCAATGTTCATTTAAAGCATTATTACTTATGCATATGCTATTGTATGTGGGCCAAGATGAAGGGTTGTGGCCAGAAGAGTTATGTGTTAGGACATATGACAATGCTGGGATGAGAAAACAAGTGCAACTATGGGTTTCTTCATGGGACCAGAGGTATGTGAATAATCAATATTGGCATTTTGAGGAGTTCTTTGTCAAGCCATTATATAGACTATTGAGATGCCTGTGTGATCATGCCCTTGTACCAGAGGTTCAAAGATTCCCAAGACCAAAAGATTTCGCTGAAGATCCCTCAATTGAACACAATTGGAGAGATTGGTATTGTTTTTTCAGACTGCACACAAACCAGGGTATACGGGTTCGAAGGGAGACCATACTTACTACCACTTACAATCCCTAATAGAGTGGCTTGTCTGGAAAGTGTGAGGCAACTGTCAATAGTGAGTATAGAACATCTGACAAGCCATGGGAAACAATCAATTGTACCTGGGTTGTTAGTATTTTCAGATTTTATTGTGAAAAGTTCAAAGAGTTATGGCTTGGTGCACACAAAATTTGATTATTTTGGCATGGCTATGGGGGATCCAAGGCCCAATTTCGATCCTGAAGGATACATAAGGATAGCCCAATCATCACAAAAGCTGAAGGCTGGAGAGCATAATTCTTACCTACCGGATGACCTCATTAAGAACATTGGTAGAGAAGAGGGCAGAGTGAAGCGAATAAAGTTTGAGAAAGCAATGCAGGCTTATAAATGGAATCTTTTTAGAAGGAAAATGGATGAGAACGTGCTACAAAAGATTGAAGACCCCTTGGATTTGGCCAACAAACTTGTGGAGCATGAATTGGAAATACTTGAGGGTGTCCCACCTCATGTTTTTAGGGATTACATTGATACTATTAGGAATACAGAGCCTTTGTCTCATATGTCTCCTGCTTCCACATCTGGCATCGTTCCATTCACTCCTCAAGAGGATTACCCCTGGTTATGAAGAGGATACACTGATAGACTTGGCAATAGGACAACTGAATGTCCAAGAAGTGTTTGACATCAGATTCTTGGAGCATGAGGATTTCATTGTTGATAGTGACTTCATTGCTTCCAAGGAGTTCACCGCATTCCTCTATCAACATAAAGGATCTCAAATTAGGAATAACATGAGAAATAGTGAAGAAGAGCAGCAACTTCAAAAGTTACAAGAGGAGATGGATCTTGTGATGAGAGAAATGACACCTGAGAAGGGAAGACAGTTGCTTAAGGAAGCTGGTGTGCTATTATACTCTAGATGGGACATGAACTCTGCCTTGTTGTTTAATGGATTCCTCAAGAAACAGGACCCAAGTAGGCAAATGATGCCAAAAGAGATTGATAAACTCTTTAGAGGATCAAGATATGATCCAGATCAGAAGGCTCTTCTACAATGGGCTATCTATCCCAAAGATAAAAGACCTATATTGGTTGATACAGAAGAAGCTTTTGGACATTTGATGGTGTAGCAGGTTGGAAAGACTGACCCTAGAACAACTGCCAAACTAAATTTGGATGTCACTAAACTGAACCAAGATCAGATAGATTTTTTGATCCGAGAAAATTCTACATACAAAAGCCTATATGAGAAAACTGATGAAGAAAAACAGAGGCTGCAAGCAAGATTGCTTCAGATTGATACAGGTACTAGTCAAACAGGGATGACATACGGTGTTGACAGAGATGCCATGGATACCTTGATAGACACTATGTATTGGAGGAATAGGGCCGAAAAGACATCTCGGCAAGTAGAAAAGGTACAACAAAATATGGATAAGTTGATTCTAGAGATCATTGAACATAGGTTCAGAAGTATGATGCAAGTTGCAAAAATCTATTAGAAAACATACACTGGAACAGTCACAACTTTGAAAGAGCATGAAAGGCTCAGGTCTCGGTTGGAAGACATGATGAATGACAACATGCCGATTAATCCAGGTGAGAAAATTGAAGCCGAGGCTTTCTTGAAGTCCCATGATGAATTGACAAATTAATTAAGGAAAGAGATTCAGAGGTTGGACGATGGGAATACCCCTAGGGTGCCCTCTTTTTAGAGTAATGGTGAGTTAGTATCGTTGGAACAGTGGAAACAAGAGTTCAGTGATGAGAAGAATGGAGCAGTAGCAGAGTTGGATCGGGACAAAGAATTGTCACTCTGTGTTAACCATATTCTATCCATTCATTTCCAGATAGAAAGTGACATGAGGACACTAAACAATGACATTCTAATGTATAAAGATGATAAGTACATTGAACACATAGGATTGTTGAACTCGTTTATCTCCCATTTTGTTAATAAAAGTGCTAATTAATAGTTATGTGCCGAAAATCTACGATGCTTGGTGACAATGTATACCCTCATATAAATGAGGGAAATTTTGTAACAATAAGGATCATTAGAGAAGAAGTAGAATATAGCCTCAGGCTTACTATTGTACCATTTTACAAACATACATAATATAATCAGTCGTCTTTCCTTTGTGTATATGCTGTGGATTACTGCATCTTTCTGTAGGCAGTTTCCTGTGATATTATCTAAAGGAGATAAGGTTACTTGCGTTCTTCCAGTAAAACTTTGTGTTTCATATTGTGGATTTGAATAAAAGATTTACTTGCGAATATAGTTTTGTATATAGTGCACCTGCATATTATCTCAACCATGGTGCGCCTGCATATGTATATAGTTTTGTTTATAGGTGGAAATCCTAGTGTTCAATGTTGAACTTGGTTTCTCTGATACCATATGTAATATTCCATTAATTCTATACTTAAAGAAAATAAATTGTGATCTATATTAAGATAAAAAATTGAGCATTTCAAAATAAAACATAACTACTTCAGTTGAAGGAGAAAACTAACTAAATGTTCTTCAACATAATAAGAATCTAACTAATTTATCTAAAAGGAAGGTAATCTTTTAATGATAAAAAAAATTGAACAAATATTATTAAGCTAATCAATATGAGTAAGGAATTCAAATGGCCAATTTCATCACTTAGATAAAGCATCACCATCTTGGCCAAGGTTTTAACATTGCAAGCACCAATGCGTTGTTAGTGTTCACCTCCCTTGCTCGACTTGTACATCTAATTCTTGAGCTCAACAAACTCACTAGTTACCAACCATCTAAACAAGCCATCTGCTTAATATGTACTAACAATAATGGTTATTAACGACCATCATATGATAAATAGCATACACTTGAGCCAACTAACTCACTGGTTTACTAACCAATTATCTAGTGAACTGCTTAATGTCTACTAAGAATAACAGTCATAAATGACCATCATAAGATAATTAACATACACTTGAGTCAGTTGATTCATTAGTTACAGAACTTCTAGGTTTAGCTGATCCAATTCGTTACATAACAGTCTCATGTCTACTGACATTAATGGTTTACAAGGACCTTCATGGGATTGTGACATAACCTAACAAGCCAACTACTACAAATCCCTTATCTCTAACAAGCTTCAACTGTCATCATGGAATTAAACCTAATACAACATTGGTTCCCTTATTTAGCTAAATTAACACATCATATTATGACTCAACAAAAAATACGGTTCTAATATATTTTTTTGTCTTTCTATATTCCCAAAAGTATGCATCTAATTGATGATAAGAATCCTTCTTTAGGTCTTGCAACCATGGAGACTGGTTATAATCTAATTATAACCGATGTGCATTGATTCCAAGATGAACCATATTCGGTTGAACTATGAGTTATGAGTGGAAAACAAATAAACATAGAATAGCTACAAATTATAGCAAGGTATTGTGACTATAAGATAGAAACCATCCTAGGAGCCTCCAATATATCAAAAGCTGAGAAAGTAGCAAGCTTACTGTACAAAGACAATGATCACTATAAAGTTGCAGTCAAGTTCAAAGCATTAATTTGTGGGAACAAAGGGTTTCATATGGGGATAGAGCAGACTCATGAAATATCATGACAGTCATAATCATAATCTAAAGAGTAGTCAAATCTTCAAGATAGATTGGCAATAGTGTAGTCATTCTGTTGAGCATCAAATCTGAATTAAGTAAAATATCTTGATTTGAGAAATTAAATCATAGAAGCCATTTCTCTTTGGAAGAAATCATCATTTTCATTGATACCATAATAACCCATAAGTTATCGAACAAGTCTAAAAGCATTCTATCGAAGTATCTAAGATTCAAATAGTATCGATGAGACCCAGCGATGTCTCATCGATATAAAAGGGGCATCGAAGAAAGCAAATGCCAATCAACTTCAAAAAGGACTCATCGAAGATAGTAACTCCATCGATAAAAGATATCAAGGAAAGTGGAGATGGTTCTCATCGACAAGAAAAGGTCTTCGAGGATATAACACTATCGGTGCAAAAAGACTCACCGAAAGAGATCGTCCCACCAACAAAAGGTATCGAAGAAAGCAGAGGTGGCCCCCACCGATGAGAAAAGGCTTTCGAAGAAACAATATCATCGATGCAATATAAAGAAGATTCATCGAAAGAAGCATTCTCATCGAAAAAGTGATATCGATAAAACAGAAGAAAACTACATCTATGAATGATATCGATAAGGATATGAGTTTCGATGGGAGGACAAAAGAAGTCACCAAAGTCCAAAGTCTCTTCAACATGAAACCCAGTGAACAACAAAAAGATTTTGATGAGAATATGAGTTTTGAGGAGACTAAAAGGCATGTCTCCGATACAAATGGTTTCATTGATACAACTTTATTGGTGGAAGATGACAAAGAGAGGATAAAAGGGGCTTCGGTGAGACAACAGACCCATTCATCGAAGGAGCATAGTGATATCGATGGAAAAAGAATTTCGATAGAAAACTAAAGGAAGTCATCAAAGACAGTAACTCCATCGATAAAAGATATCGAGGAGAGTGGAGATGGTTCTCATCGACAAGAAAAGGTCTTCGAGGATATAACACTATCGGTGCAAAAAAGACTCACTGAAAGAGATGGTCCCACCAACAAAAGGTATCGAAGAAAGCAGAGGTGGCCCCCACTGATGAGAAAAAGGCTTTCGAAGAAACAATATCATCGATGCAATATAAAGAAGATTCACTGAAAGAAGAATTCTCATCAAAAAAGTGATATCGATAAAACAGGAGAAAACTACATCGATGAATGATATCGATAAGGATATGAGTTTCGATGGGAGGACAAAAGAAGTCACCGAAGTCCAAAGTCTCTTCGACATGAAACACGACGGACAGCAAAAAGATTTTGATGAGAATATGAGTTTCGAGGAGACTAAAAGGCATGTCTCCGATACATATGGTTTCATCGATACAACTTTATTGGTGGAAGACGATAAAGAGAGGATAAAAGGGGCTTCGGTGAGACAACAGACCCATTCATCGAAGGAGCATAGTGATATCGATGGAAAAAGCATTTCAATGGAAAACTAAAGGAAGTCATCGAAGCCCAAGATTTCTTTGACATAAAAAGGGACCGATGGATACCAGATAGGTATTAGTGAGGAGACGACAATACTCAATTTTTTTATCTTCCAGTTTGTTAAACAAAAAATGTTGGTTACCGGTTATATGCCAAAAAGACACAACGCTTGGTAATAATGTAACTGACAGACTCATCAAGAGGTGGTGGGTTTAAAAATTGTCTCATAAGTTTACACAATAAGTCCTAAAGAAATATAAAGACTTTGTAGCCCAAACAGTGAAGAAAGGCACTAGTCATCTATAGAATACAATTCATCAGTTTACATTTCATTTTAAAGCAATAGGAGTAGCTGAGTAGGAAATATAGAGTAGGCTATAAATAGTGTATATACATAAATTTCAAGCACAAAAATCGAATAATTTCTACAACAACAATCTTGAACTCATCTGCTATATCTCCATCCTGGCAATTTATACCATTCTAAGATGCATTAGGTTAGTCTCGGTCACTAGAACTCAATTTGCAACATGCATTAGGAGTTGTCCTCCTTACAAATAGTGCAACATTAAAAAGGTATTATCAAAGCTACAACCACAATTCAAAGAGGAAGCTTACAAAGAACACAATTTGCAAGAATTCAAAGAGGAAGCTAGGTACTATTCTGAGATGCATTAGGTTAGTCTCAGTCACTACAACCACAATTCAAAGAGGAAGTTAGGTACTATTCTGTGAGGCCTCACCTCGACTCAGTTTGACATTCAGTGGATTTTATATTTTAGACTATTATGGATACTTTGTTTTGATGCATTTTGAGACTTAGAACTTATATGATTTCAGGATATTGGATAACATTGCTATGATTTGATGATTTACTTACATGCTTTATGGGATAGAACACTACATGATTATTAGATAGGATGATATTGCAATGATAGATGTCGTTATTGAATTTGCAGGACTTTACTCTGAATATAGAACTATGATGTATGTTTTGTTATGTGAATTGGGATGAAATTGCTTATGTGAATTTGCTTGATAAAAGATGTATTCAATCTGTGCAGATGAAAATTGTATGCAAGTGATGACGTGCATTGTTATATTATTGAATTATATTATATTTGGATATTTGGAAGTACTAATGTGTAAATCGAGATGCGCAGGAAATTTACCATGTGACCATGGAAAATTACGGAGAATCAAACCTAGACTTATGTATGTTCGTAAAGCCAGGGTTTGTCTATTTGGAGAGACAACACCCCGTTTGTGTTGTATTTTATTCGTATCAGTATATGCTGCATGTGTGTTATGTGTTATTTAAATTTATTGTGTAAAAACCTCAAGAGACAATTTCATGTTTATTTTTGTAAAAGTATTTTATTAGTGTCACTTGACACATGTGGATTTAAATTTAAATATTTTATTTTGTCTCTTGATGGGAAAGTGTTAATTATAATTAATTTTAAATAAAATAATGTGTTGTCAAAAAGATATTTTGAGAATATAATATTGGAGTGGTCAACTTATGTTTGACCCGAAAATAAACTTCAGGGGGGTTTAAAATGGGTTAAATGAACACCTAGGGGTAGTTTATTAGGGTTTCCTGAAGCCCATAAGGTATACCTAGGGGTTAGGGGTAATTTTAGGCAAGTTTCTACTTTATAATGATCTTTTTAACGCTTTAAAAATTGGTTTTTTTGAGTTGAGCGAAAATTGAAAATTGAAGTGAAATCAAATCAAGATTTTCCCTCTTGGAAGGAAAGTCTTTTTGTATTTTTGCTTTCTTCCTTCTTTTTGTTGATTTTTTTTTAGAATCCTGTGAGAACTCAGAGAGTGAGCTTCTTAAGGAAGATTTTTGGGAATAATTGGTTAATCACCCACTCTCCATTTTTTGGAGACAGAAGAAAATTTGGAAGAAAAAAATAATGTTATGGGATAAAGAAATTGATTAAGGAAAATAAAGAATTGTGGATTGGGCAGCTCTTCTTCAGATATCATTATAACCTTTGGGCAGATTAAGGTTGGTTTCAATTTTTACTTTTAAATGTCTTTTTCTTGTTTATTTCTGAAAGTTGTTGAATAAGAAAATCTGTATTCTTGAAAATGGATGTTTGAAAATCTTTTGGTTTTGTTTTATGAATGAATGTGTTTTGGGAGTTTTCTCAAGATCTCTTTCTCTTGGGAGAGAAGAGGATCTTGAGGGTGGTAGCAGTGACAACCCTCGAGTGAGAGACTCTCTTTTGAGAGCGATCACAAGGGATCTTTGTGTGACCCTTGCTGCATGGCCTATTTGTGCAATGGGGGTCATAAGGAGGGTTATAAGGCTAGAATGCCTTTGGGGGGCATAAGGATTATGGGGTTGAGATTCTTGATATTTTTTTTTATTGGTGCCATGAGGTGGCTTCTTGTTTATTACATACTTGCAGATTCTCCTCAGGGTATTTGGTCCACTACCACCCTTCGAAAATGTTCACCACCAGAGTGTGGTGCTGTGAAAGCCAGGTTGGGAATGTGTCTGGAATGTTTGTATGTTTTGTGTTTCTTTGTGTTTGCCTGTTTGTTACCCGTCTAGGAATTGGTTCTCCGAGCTCGGGGGTGGCTACCAGTTAGCCTAGGCTGGGAGGTGAGCACTCCGTGGTCATTTTTGTGTTTCCATTATGCAGGAAAATACAGAAGAAAGTGAATAGGAGCCATGAAAGAGATATAGAAGATTGTTATTGAAGATACTTGAAATTCAGTTGCAGATGTTTGTTTACAAAGTTGTTATAGAAATATGCCTCAATCATAGAAAAGAGAAGCAAGTTGTAATTGTGGAAGTAGACTTGAAGTCTTAATGTTTTGATTATTCAGAGAAAGCATTCTGTGAATTTGTAGAATATCTTTGAGATGTTAAAAAAGCTTGTTATTTCTGCTTCTAGTATATAAAAAAAGAGAAGTTAATTAGTGATGCATGCAAAGCTTCTTGTTTTATGAAAGAAATAAAAAGGTCTGTTTTCATTTAGATTTTTACCTGTATTTTTAATTGAGACAAATTAGAAGTTTATTTAAGCTGAAAGCTTTTTAAGTATTTTAGATGGAAAGAAAAGTTGTTTTATGTGAATATATTATTTTAAAAAAATATAAATGGATTTCTTTATTTCCGGAAAAAAAAAGTATAATGCATCTTTATAAAATGCTTTAAATTGTATTTTTGTTTACATTGATTTAAAAGCTTGTTTTATATATATATATATATATATTTGATTAAACTTAATGTTATCTTTTCCTTTATTATATTAGCTTAAAGTTTTGCATGTAAAAATTCTCTTTTTAAAAAAAAAGTATATATAAATTTTATTTGGAATTTTAGATTTATCTTTTTATCTATGCTTATTAAGTTATGTAAATACCACACATATATATATATATATACATATATATAAATATATATATGTATATATATATATATATATATATATTTTTAAATATTATAGTTTTAAAAAAAAATTAAAAAAAAAAAAATTAAGTTTTGGGGTCCTCGCGGACTCCACTGTGTGTACGCACAGTGGACGACCGCGCGGCGCCCACTGTGTGCACACACAGTGGAGCCGCTTGCGGCTCCCACTGTGTGGGCACACAGTGGACGGCCACGGCCGTCACTGTGTGGCCACACAGTGCGGCTCCACTGTGTGTGCACACAGTGGACGGCCACGGCCGCCACTGTGTGGCCACACAGTGGTGCCGCCAGCGGCGCCCACTGTGTGGGCACACAGTGGTGCCGCGGCGCCCACTGTGCGCTCACACAGTGGCGCGCACACGGCCCAATATGCCACCCAACCTCCGCGACCTGCAAATAATTGTGAACATGGCCGCCCGTAGGGTCTTCGGCCCAGCAAGGAACTTCAACTGTTTAAAAAAAATGGGTTAAACCCTAGCCCGAAAGGGGCTAGGGCAGTTTAGCTTTTAAAAATAAAAAAATAAATATGTTATTTGGTTTAGGTAAAGGTCATATAAGAAATTTGAACCCTAATTAGGGTTGAGGGAATTAAGAGATAATATTTAGAAAGTTGCAATGGATTTTGAGGTTAGGATTAAAATATTGATATATAAGTAAAATATATATGTTTCCATATATATATTTATATGGGAATATATATATGTATATATATGTTTTTTTTGAGTTTTTTTGAAATAAAGAATTAAATTATAGATATACAAAATATATGCATAATCAATATGTATATATGTACATTTTATATGTACACAATATTGATTTGGGGTAAATTATAAAGAGAAAATTAATTAAATTTGCTAAGACTATATAGTCATAGTGGAGGATAAATTAAAATATCTCTCCTAATACTTTTAGTATGATTAATTTAATAAAGCTATTAACTAAATATCTTTTGGAGATAGAATCTAAACCAGTAGGTTTTTCGCAATTAAAATATAACATATTATCGAAGCTTAGTTCGTTCGGAATTAGTCAGAATTTAATAATGAAATTTTCTTTAACGCTTGTCGCAAGAATGTACTTGTTAATTAAATTAGTATCTTTTTAAAAAAAAAATTGTTCTGTTTTCCCCCTAAATTTTGGGCATGACATTTTGGTATCAGAGCAAGGTTTCCACACTAGGAGCCTTACTCACTTACGTTTCGCCTTAGAATATTTTAAATTATTTTGTTAATGGAATTCTGAATTTAAATAAATTTAATTCTAAAAGAAATAAATTAATTGTTTTGTCTTTTTCCTCTTAGGATGCCTCCGTTGACGCGACAAGCTCGCAAGCGCGGACGGGGTCCTAGACGTGAGCGCCTAGCTCGCGATGAGGAAGAGAGGGAGGCATCGGTTCCAGAGGAGAACCCAGGAGCACCTCCCGAACAGCCAAATGAACCTAACCGTGACCTTCTAGCAGCCATTCAGAATCTTATTGGCATTGTTCAGGAAAGGATTCCAGCAGAGAACCCTCCGGTTAGGAGTCATGACTCTGGGAGTCATAGATCTGTTGATAGAGAACGAAGCAGGAGCCCGGCTCCGATTCCTGTAGATAGCCAGGGTGGTAATGAGCCAGAGTCAGTGCATATGCCAGGACCACCTCCTGCGGTGGAACCAGTTTTTTTCTAGAGAGGTCGTCGAGATCCAGGGGATCTCATCAGAGAGGTCATGCGCCTCCAACCACCATCCTTCGGAGGTTCTACAGATGGAGTGGAGGCCAAGGCATGGCTTCTGAGTCTTGAGAGGTGCTTTGCGTTGCGTTCTTATGAGAGCAACTTGAAAGCACGTGTTGCAGTTCATCTTCTGAGAGGGACAACCTCCACCTGGTGGAGACAGGAAGAGTACAAATGCGGATTAGTACCTGATACACTCACTTGGGAGATATTCACCGAGAGGTTCCGTGAGAGGTACCTTTCAGAGCACTTCAGGCAGCGTCGTATAGACAAATTTCATGATCTCCAACAAAAAGGCTTGTCAGTAACCCAGTATGAGAGTAAATTCTTTGAGTTGTTGCCATATGTAGATTATCTTAAGGATGAGAAACTTCTTGTAAACCGCTTCATCAGGGGATTGAACGCCGGGATAGCCGGGCTTGTTAGGATGTCCGCTCCAGAGAGCCTTCGGGTTGCTGTTGAGAAGGCACTGATTGCCGAGGAAATTCAGGTTAGACCACAGGACAATAGGGATCGGTATCAGAACCGAAGTCCCGCACCTCAGACTTATGGATTCCAGAAACCACATTGGAAGGGGAACAACCGAAATTCTCAGGGGTTCTCCAAACCCCCTCCTCCACAACAGACACCACAGAACCAGAAACAGAAGCCTCCACAGTATCAGCAAGGCTCCAAGCCCAAGCAGTGGCAGACTCAGGGACAGAAACGTGATCAGAGAGCACAGGGGTAGTACACACAGCCGGCGGGGACTCAGCAGTCCTCCAGGGGTGGGTACAGCGGATCCAGTAGGACAGGAGGTCAGGGATTTTCTAGGCCTCAGGGTGCCCAGTTCCAAGCACGGGGTGCTTGCTTTACTTGTGGAGCCATGGGGCACTTGGCGAGGGATTTCCCTCAGGGACAGGTAGCAGGGAGTCAGCGAATGGCCGCTTCAGAGCCGACAGTTGGTGATATGGGCAGGTCCCATAGAGTTTTCGCAGCGGTTGACAACCGCCAGGCCGATCATCAGGCCACGGTTATCGAATCTTCAGGTATAATCAAAGGTAACAATGTATCTATTTTGTTTGATTCAGGAGCTACTGACTCCTTTATATCTCCGTTGGTTGTGGAGCGTTGCGGGCTAGTGGCAACTAGGCAGGGTGTCAGTTGGGAAGTGGAATTAGCTTAAGGGGCTAGAGTGTCAGTGGAATCAGAGGTTAGGGCATGTCAGTTGCAGATTGGCAAGACCACCACTGTAGTAGACCTTAGAGTGACTCCACTTGGATCTTATGGAATCGTACTTGGCATGGATTGGCTTTATGCCCACAGAGCCAAGATGGATTGCCGCCTGAAAAAGATCGAGTGTGAGGATGATCATGGTTCGCCCATAGTTATCACCGGGATTCAGAGGCCCGTGTCTCTTCGTATGATCTCCGCAATGCAGCTCAAGCGGAGCATGCGGAAGGGATGTCAGCTTTTTGCTATCACTATCAGTGACAAAGGAGAAGAGGAGGAAAAAGAAACATCGCTCGATGACCATCCTATCCTTCAGGGATATTCAGATGTATTTCCTTCAGAGTTACCAGGAATGCCTCCCCGCAGAGAGATTGATTTTCATATAGACCTAGTACCAGGAGCTGAGCCAGTTTCCAGAGCACCTTATAGAATGACCACAAATGAGCTTAATGAACTTAAAATTCAGCTTGAGGAACTTCTTGAGAAGGGTCATATCCGTCCTAGCGTATCCCCGTGGGGTGCACCAGTTATCTTCGTTAAGAAGAAGGATGGATCTCTCCGATTGTGTATGGATTATCAGCAGCTAAATAAAGTAACCATCAAGAACCGATATCCTTTGCCCAGAATTGATGATTTATTTGACCAGCTTCAGGGTGCCAAAGTCTTTTCCAAAATAGATCTGAAGTCAGGATACCATCAGTTGAGAATAGTGGAAAGTGATATCCACAAGACCGCATTTCGCACTAGATATGGTCATTATGAGTTTACCGTAGTCCCCTTTGGACTTACGAATGCCCCAGCAGTTTTTATGAGTCTCATGAATGGGGTGTTCCGTACCTTTCTGGACCGTTTTGTTATTGTTTTCCTCGATGATATATTGATATATTCTCGGAATGAGAAGGAGCATGAGGAGCACCTGAAACAGGTATTGCAGTGTTTGCGAGATAACCAGTTGTTTGGCAGCCTATCGAAGTGTGCTTTCTTTCGATCTGAGGTCAAGTACCTTGGACACGTTATTTCTGGTGATGGGATCTCAGTTGACCCATCAAAGATTAGGGCTATTATGGATTGGCCAGCGCCTACCAGTGTGACAGAGGTCAGGAGTTTCATGGGTTTAGCAGGATATTACCAATGTTTTGTCGAAGGTTTCTCCAGAGTCGCACACCCTATTACCTCTCTTCAGCGTAAAGGGAAGAAATTTGAGTGGACAGAGAAGTGCGAGAAGGCCTTTCAGGAACTCAAGAAGGCACTTACTAGCGCTCCTATCCTTGTTGTACCAGATCCTTCAGCTGATTTCATGGTTTGTATCGATGCTTCCTTAGAGGGTTTAGGGGCAGTTCTTATGCAGGGTGGTAGGGCCATAGCTTTCGAGTCTAGGAAACTTAAGACTCATGAACTTAATTATCCCACTCATGACCTTGAGCTCGCAGCAGTAGTGCATGCACTTGTGAGGTGGAGACACTTCCTTTTAGGACATCACTTTGAGTTGCATTCAGATCATCAGAGTCTTCAGTACATCTTCACTCAGCCGAACCTTAATGCACGTCAGAGGAGATGGATGGAGTTTTTGTGCGAATATGATTTTGACGTTCACTACATCAAGGGAAAGGAAAATGTAGTTGCAGATGCCTTGAGTAGGAGACGTCATGAGGTTTACACCATATCCATGGGCACAGACTTGAGGGACCGTATACTTCGGCACTTGTCAGAGGATGGATGGTATGCAGAGGTTTGTCAGGTGTTACGTTCTCAGGTTACTCTAGAAGGGAAATATGTGGATTATTCTTTGGAGTCCGATGGACTATTACGCCACAGAGGGCGCATTTATGTACCTTCCTCCAGAGGGTTGCGAGAGTTCATTGTCTCGGAAGCTCATAGAGCTCCTTATGCTGCGCATCCCGGGGTTAAGAAGTTGCATGCAGACTTGAGGCAGTTGTATCATTGGCCGGGAATGCGGCAGCTCATTGCTGAGATAGTAGCTCGGTGTCTCGAGTGTCAGAGGGTAAAGGCGGAGCACCGCCATCCAGGTGGGTTGCTTCAGTCTTATGCTATACCAGAGTGGAAGTGGGATACTATATCCATGGATTTCATCATTAGTCTCCCTATGTCTTCTCGTTGCCATGATGCTATCTTGGTGACAGTTGACAAGCTGACCAAGGTAGCTCACTTTTCACCAGTTCGTACTACATTCACAGCTCCTGCAGTAGCACAGGTGTTCTTGCGAGACATTGTTAGACTACATGGCGTACCCCGCAAGATTATTTCTGACAGGGATTCTCTTTTCACTTCTACCTTTTGGAAGTCATTACAGGAAGCTATGGGCACTAAGCTCAATTTCAGTACAGCCTATCACTCGGAGACAGATGGTCAGACAAAGAGAGTCAATCAGGTGTTAGAGGATATGCTTCGTATGTACGTCATGGATCATCAGACCCGGTGGGAGGAGTATCTTCCCTTAGTGGAGTTTGCCTATAACAATGGGCATCACACTTCTTTGGGGATGCCACCCTACCAGGCATTATATGGCAGGCCTTGCAGGACGCCCTTGAGTTGGGATCGCATAGAGGATAGAGTTGCTATTGGTCCTGAGTTAGTTCGAGATATGGAACAACAGGTGGATTTGATTAGGCAGCGTCTCAGAGAGGCTCAGGATAGACAGAAGAAGTATGCCGATGCAAAGAGGATTGATCGTAGTTACTTGGTTGGAGACAGAGTTTTCTTGAGAGTGCGACTGCATAAGAGTCCGATCCGTTACGGAAAGGGTTCTAAGCTCGCACCTCGCTTTGTAGGACCTTTTGAGATTCTGGAGAGGATAGGCCCAGTTGCCTACCGTTTAGCTTTGCCACCTAGCCTGTCACGCATCCACGATGTGTTTCATGTTTCAGTTTTGAGAAAATATATCTATGATGAGTCTCACCTTTTAGATTGGGATGCCTTGCAGGTGGAGTCGGACGGGCAGCTAGCTTTGGAGCCCATTCGCATTTTGGCATGCCGGACATTGGCCCTTCGAGGTCGAGAGCTGGACCAGGTTAGGGTCCAGTGGGATTGTTATGATGAGGTTACGGCTTCATGGGAGGACGCAGCATGTATGAGATCAGAGTACCCTCACCTCTTTGATGAACTCCAGGAGGAAGTTCATGCCTAGAGGGGGAGGATGTGAGGCCTCACCTCGACTCAGTTTGACATTCAGTGGATTTTATATTTTAGACTATTATGGATACTTTGTTTTGATGCATTTTGAGACTTAGAACTTATATGATTTCAGGATATTGGATAACATTGCTATGATTTGATGATTTACTTACATGCTTTATGGGATAGAACACTACATGATTATTAGATAGGATGATATTGCAATGATAGATGTCGTTATTGAATTTGCAGGACTTTACTCTGAATATAGAACTATGATGTATGTTTTGTTATGTGAATTGGGATGAAATTGCTTATGTGAATTTGCTTGATAAAAGATGTATTCAATCTGTGCAGATGAAAATTGTATGCAAGTGATGACGTGCATTGTTATATTATTGAATTATATTATATTTGGATATTTGGAAGTACTAATGTGTAAATCGAGATGCGCAGGAAATTTACCATGTGACCATGGAAAATTACGGAGAATCAAACCTAGACTTATGTATGTTCGTAAAGCCAGGGTTTGTCTATTTGGAGAGACAACACCCCGTTTGTGTTGTATTTTATTTGTATCAGTATATGCTGCATGTGTGTTATGTGTTATTTAAATTTATTGTGTAAAAACCTCAAGAGACAATTTCATGTTTATTTTTGTAAAAGTATTTTATTAGTGTCACTTGACACATGTGTGGATTTAAATTTAAATATTTTATTTTGTCTCTTGATGGGAAAGTGTTAATTATAATTAATTTTAAATAAAATAATGTGTTGTCAAAAAGATATTTTGAGAATATAATATTGGAGTGGTCAACTTATGTTTGACCCGAAAATAAACTTCAGGGGGGTTTAAAATGGGTTAAATGAACACCTAGGGGTAGTTTATTAGGGTTTCCTGAGGCCCATAAGGTATAACTAGGGGTTAGGGGTAATTTTAGGCAAGTTTCTACTTTATAATGATCTTTTTAACGCTTTAAAAATTGGTTTTTTTGAGTTGAGCGAAAATTGAAAATTGAAGTGAAATCAAATCAAGATTTTCCCTCTTGGAAGGAAAGTCTTTTTGTATTTTTGCTTTCTTCCTTCTTTTTGTTGATTTTTTTTTAGAATCCTGTGAGAACTCAGAGAGTGAGCTTCTTAAGGAAGATTTTTGGGATTAATTGGTTAATCACCCACTCTCCATTTTTTGGAGACAGAAGAAAATTTGGAAGAAAAAAATAATGTTATGGGATAAAGAAATTGATTAAGGAAAATAAAGAATTGTGGATTGGGCAGCTCTTCTTCAGATATCATTATAACCTTTGGGCAGATTAAGGTTGGTTTCAATTTTTACTTTTAAATGTCTTTTTCTTGTTTATTTCTGAAAGTTGTTGAATAAGAAAATCTGTATTCTTGAAAATGGATGTTTGAAAATCTTTTGGTTTTGTTTTATGAATGAATGTGTTTTGGGAGTTTTCTCAAGATCTCTTTCTCTTGGGAGAGAAGAGGATCTTGAGGGTGGTAGCAGTGACAGCCCTCGAGTGAGAGACTCTCTTTTGAGAGCGATCACAAGGGATCTTTGTGTGACCCTTGCTACATGGCCTGTTTGTGCAATGGGGGTCATAAGGAGGGTTATAAGGCTATAATGCCTTTGGGGGGCATAAGGATTATGGGGTTGAGATTCTTGATATTTTTTTTTATTGGTGCCATGAGGTGGCTTCTTGTTTATTACATACTTGCAGATTCTCCTCAGGGTATTTGGTCCACTACCACCCTTCGAAAATGTTCACCACCAGAGTGTGGTGCTGTGAAAGCCAGGTTGGGAATGTGTCTGGAATGTTTGTATGTTTTGTGTTTCTTTGTGTTTGCCTGTTTGTTACCCGTCTAGGAATTGGTTCTCCGAGCTCGGGGGTGGCTACCAGTTAGCCTAGGCTGGGAGGTGAGCACTCCGTGGTCATTTTTGTGTTTCCATTATGCAGGAAAATACAGAAGAAAGTGAATAGGAGCCATGAAAGAGATATAGAAGATTGTTATTGAAGATACTTGAAATTCAGTTGCAGATGTTTGTTTACAAAGTTGTTATAGAAATATGCCTCAATCATAGAAAAGAGAAGCAAGTTGTAATTGTGGAAGTAGACTTGAAGTCTTAATGTTTTGATTATTCAGAGAAAGCATTCTGTGAATTTGTAGAATATCTTTGAGATGTTAAAAAAGCTTGTTATTTCTGCTTCTAGTATAAAAAAAAAGAGAAGTTAATTAGTGATGCATGCAAAGCTTCTTGTTTTATGAAAGAAATAAAAAGGTCTGTTTTCATTTAGATTTTTACCTGTATTTTTAATTGAGACAAATTAGAAGTTTATTTAAGCTGAAAGCTTTTTAAGTATTTTAGATGGAAAGAAAAGTTGTTTTATGTGAATATTTTATTTAAAAAAAATATAAATGGATTTCTTTATTTCCGGAAAAAAAAAGTATAATGCATCTTTATAAAATGCTTTAAATTGTATTTTTGTTTACATTGATTTAAAAGCTTGTTATATATATATATATATATATATATATATATATATATATATATATATATATATATATATATATATATATATATATATATATATATATATATATATATATATATATATATATATATATATATATATATATATATATATATATATATATATATATATGATTAAACTTAATGTTATCTTTTCCTTTATTATATTAGCTTAAAGTTTTGCATGTAAAAATTCTCTTTTTTAAAAAAAAGTATATATAAATTTTATTTGGAATTTTAGATTTATCTTTTTATCTATGCTTATTAAGTTATGTAAATACCACATATATATATATATATACATATATATAAATATATATATGTATATATATATATATTTTTAAATATTATAGTTTTAAAAAAAAATTTTAAAAAAAAAGAAAAAGTTTTGGGGTCCCCGCGGACTCCACTGTGTGTACGCACAGTGGACGACTGCGTGGCGCCCACTGTGTGCACACACAGTGGAGCCGCTTGCGGCTCCCATTGTGTGGGCACACAGTGGAC
Organism: Cryptomeria japonica; assembly: GCF_030272615.1. Classification (NCBI taxonomy): domain Eukaryota; kingdom Viridiplantae; phylum Streptophyta; class Pinopsida; order Cupressales; family Cupressaceae; genus Cryptomeria; species Cryptomeria japonica. The sequence continues at coordinate 388,883,230 of NC_081414.1, read as the reverse complement.
GGCCACGGCCGCCACTGTGTGGCCACACAGTGGTGCCGCCAGCGGCGCCCACTGTGTGGGCACACAGTGGTGCCGCGGCGCCCACTGTGCGCTCACACAGTGGCGCGCGCGTGGCCCAATATGCCACCCAACCTCCGCGACCTGCAAATAATTGTGAACATGGCCGCCCGTAGGGTCTTCGGCCCAGCAAGGAACTTCAACTGTTTAAAAAAAATGGGTTAAACCCTAGCCCGAAAGGGGCTAGGGCAGTTTAGCTTTTAAAAATAAAAAAATAAATATGTTATTTGGTTTAGGTAAAGGTCGTATAAGAAATTTGAACCCTAATTAGGGTTGAGGGAATTAAGAGATAATATTTAGAAAGTTGCAATGGATTTTGAGGTTAGGATTAAAATATTGATATATAAGTAAAATATATATGTTTCCATATATATATTTATATGGGAATATATGTTTTTTTTGAGTTTTTTTGAAATAAGGAATTAAATTATAGATATACAAAATATATGCATAATCAATATGTATATATGTACATTTTATATGTACACAATATTGATTTGGGGTAAATTATAAAGAGAAAATTAATTAAATTTGCTAAGACTATATAGTCATAGTGGAGGATAAATTAAAATATCTCTCCTAATACTTTTAGTATGATTAATTTAATAAAGCTATTAACTAAATATCTTTTGGAGATAGAATCTAAACCAGTAGGTTTTTCGCAATTAAAATATAACATATTATCGAAGCTTAGTTCGTTCGGAATTAGTCAGAATTTAATAATGAAATTTTCTTTAACGCTTGTCGCAAGAATGTACTTGTTAATTAAATTAGTATCTTTTTAAAAAAAAAATTGTTCTGTTTTCCCCCTAAATTTTGGGCATGACATATTTTGAGATGCATTAGGTTAGTCTCAGTCACTAGAACACAATTTGTAACATGAATTAGGAGTTGTCCTCCTTACAAATAATGCAACATTAAAAAGGTATTATCAAAGCTACAACCACAATTCAAAGAGGAAGATTACAAAGATAGGACAAAGCTAGGTACAGTCATAAGTCAGGCAAATTCATAGTTGAAACTCAGTCCAAAATAGTGAAGAAGTGCAACAAATGACATGAGAAGTCTAAAGAAGTATTATAGCAATCATGAGTCAAGGATTAATGAAGAGATTTTTTTCATCCATGATACAATCCTTAAAAGCATCCATGATACAATCTCAAACACATGTTTTACCGTTCTCTTGGTAATAAAAAAACTTACAAGGATGAGGCATATTCATAACTTTTGCAGTCCTACTTTGGATATCAACACTAGAAGCAAATTATATTGTTCTTGTATAGACAAGACAATATGGGAGTTCATTATACCCAGCAACTTGTGGTGTTGTTATTCGTGTTGGCTCTATTGGACCCTGCAATTAAGATTCAATATACATTATTCAATAAGATTAACTATGCAACATAATGAAATATTGAAAAGTGTGTTACCTTGTTGAGCTTCGCTTGGTTTCAAGAATAGTTTAATATTCTCTACTTAATAGAGCCAACCACGTGAAGGTGGAAGCTCATTTGGCCCCTCCCCCTACTAATATCACTCTAAATTCCTCATTAACATCTTATAACATTCATTCATTAATTCTTTCTACCATTAATAAAATATAGCATTTATTCATTAATATCACATAACGTTCATTAACACATAACATTAATTAACATTAATTAACACACAACATTCATCAATATTAGTTAACACATATCATCCATAACCATTAATTAGCACATGATTACATTCACTAACACATAAAAATCAGTCATTATCAAATAAGTTAGATTACAATCATTTCTTTCTTTGTTTTTTCTTTGAAGCTATGAAAAGACTAAGTGGAACATCGGTTTCTTCATCATTTCCCCCCTCTACAGATGTTCCGCCAACTGCTCATGATCTCAATGTATGCCTAGTGCTATATTGAGGATGAGGACACTGAAGCGAAGGGGGGTCCTCTGCAATAACAAGAAATGGGTTAAATTCAAAAAAATAAAATTATTGTTACAAGTATTTCATTCATTTAGAGAACATAATTGTTGTGCTCTTTACCTGATGGGGCCACATCATTTTGTGTAGCCTCAACCTCAACATGCTGAACACCCTCTAGATCTGTTGGAGTTGAAATACTAAAGGTTACATTAATGCTGAACACCAATTGCAATTATATTTGTTTAAAGCAATAACAATGGTCCTCATTACCTAAGTGGGGAACATCACGTTCTTGAGGTTGTGTACCCAGATCATGCTCCACTTGCTCACCACCGACTACATGCTCTAAAATATTAACAAAAAAGGTTACATTAATTACTACTCTAATTACAAATTAAGATGTTTAATTGTATTAATAGCTAAATAAATAAATTTGAATAGCAAATGAATACCTCCACTACTGGGATGCACATCTGGACCTTCATGTGCAGGTGGTGTTTCACAATTAGCAGGCTGCATTCCAATGACATGCACATTGTTATCATTACTTGCTTATTTAAAACAAATATAGTCACTTTATGTTGGAACTCAACGTCAATTAGATTATTGGTAAAGTATTCAATTTGAAACAACTTCCATTTACCATATTTACTTGTGTGACGGATGGACTCGAATGTTGTGTATGCCCACTCAATTCTCGTAGCCAATTAGCCACAGCTGAATAGCCTTGCTGGTAGGCAATTCTCTTGTCATCTTCTGTGGGCGCTCTATTGAATTCAGAGCCCTGCATTTTTGCTTGGTACCGTGAATTTTGCTTGTATTGTTTGAAAAAAAAAAAACATTTGCAATTTATTAATATTTTGATGCAATATTTCGTTTACATGAGATACTTACAATTCGTGCAGCAAGTTTCATGTAACCACCAGAGCTGAGTTTGTGTTGCCCGTGCTTTTCTTGCCTTGCCTTGGTTGCCTTTGACATGTCACTCAGTCTATAAATTTTTTGAAATATGTTAGATTATGTAAATATAAAGAGTAATTAATTAGTACATAATTACATTCTGAATAGTATCCCATACCTTCTTTTGGCGTCTAGTGGTGTATTTCCTTTTTTCCTTTCAATTCTCTCCTTGGCATCCAAAATTAGGTCCTTCCACTCCCTCTCTAGAATCATGGGGGGATGCTCATACTTTAGGTTCCTCTCCAAATGGGTCCTGTATTGGTCCCTCACATACTTTAGATATGTGCCATCTTTTTCAAGGAGCTTGGTTTTGTCAAAGGTGTCATTTCCAAACCACTCAACCATTTGGTTTGTTAATTCATCTTTTAACCTTTTTTCTTGGTCATTCCACCTTTTAAAGCTAAAACAAACCTGTTAGATTTAGAAATGAACTGAAGCTACATTTATTACACTTCAAGAAATGGATCAAAGGTAACCTATTCTAGCAATGATATGAAATCAAAAGTGGATAAGGGTTAGTTCACATATGATGTACCACCTTTTATGTATGGTGGGCCCAAATATCTGCAATGCAATGTCACTAAGATGTTTATAGAAAATATCATTGCCTGTAAAAAATTCATGGGATCATTTGTCCAAAATGAGTGATCATAAAGTAAATTACAATTAGAGTATATATAATAATATGTTTAAAGTACCTGGAACCTTTTGTATCTTTAAGGGAAGCATTTCTTCGTCGCTCACCACCAATGTGGCCTGCAACGTTCCCGTACTAGCAATATGAGAAGATCCAGGAAATGATGGTATGTTATCAGCAGTCGTCCCCTCTGGCACATCCTCATGTGCATCTCCTCCTGCAAAAAATGAATCCACTATGAAATGGCATTAGAATTCAAGAAAGAACGCTTGAAGGGAAATAAACACATGACAGAAGATAGAGAAAAAGAGGGATCTACCAACAGTGGGTGGGCCAATATGACGTGCACTAGAGGATGTGTGCATGCTACGTGTTGCCGACATTACAGTCGACAATACAGGCGAGGGTGACCTCTGATGAGGCGGTGGCAACATTTGCATAGTAACATTGACAACACCTAAAGAATAATACATTAAATATTGTAGCATAGGATATAGGAAATCATCACAAGAAAGATAAACATAATAGCTCAATCACAAGAAGTCATTGCAATGATCTATCCTAAACAACACTCAATAGAGACATGAAATAAAAACATTCAAAACTAAAAATTAAGCAAACCAAAGGTATGATTTGAATGCTCCTTCATGTGGCTCCATTGTCCTTTCTTCTCCAAATGGTTTTGTTGTGGATCTCACCTACTAGTGCATGATCATGATATGAAAGCAAGTAAATAAGATTATTGCTCAAGAATACTCGAAGCGCGATTAACTAGAAATTCGATGATCTGATTAGGGGTCAAGAATCAAGGGTTTGATTGAAGAAATTCATCCAATTTATAGAGAAATTGGAGAAAAAGATCAAATTAGCATGATAGTGATTCGAATGGAAATTCAAATCAAGAATAGCAAAATTATGACATGTCTATGACAAATTGCTATGCAAGGATTTATGACAATTTATGACAAATTTCTATGCAAAGATTTATGACAATTTATGACAAATTATGACAAATTTCTATGTCATTTCCATGAATTTAGGAGAGAAATAGGAGGAAATTGAAATTAGGAATTAGAAAAATTAAGAAATTAGAAAATGAGGAATTTAGGAATTAAGAAATTGATGAAAATTAGAAATTAGGAATTAGGTAAATTAATTAATAATTTGTCATTTATTAATAAATTCACAAGGAGGAATAATTAGCCAATTAAATGAACATTTAATTGTAATGAGAAGACTTAGGATAAATAAATAATTTATTAATCCTAGAGGAAGAAATGACAAATCAGGTTAAATGATGAAATCACAAAACCCTAGAAGATGAATTAGGTCTTGATGAAAGATAATTGACTCGATCATGATTTGATTTTGGATTGATAAATGACCAATGTGATAAATGATTTGATTGAGAAAATGCGCCAATTGACGAGGAACAATGACAAATTGATCCAAATTGACATAATTGAGAAAGACAAACAACGATCGATGACAAATCGATCGCAAAATGACAAAATCAAACAAGAGGACAAGAATCGATGACAAAAATAGATTGCAAAATGACAATATTGAAAATGACCACGATCAATGACGAATCGATCGCAAAATGACAAGATCGAACATGACAACGACCGATGACAAATCGATCATTAAACGACAAGATTGAAAATGATAAGGATTGATGATAAATCGATCGCCAGATGACAAGATTGATAAGAGGACAACGATCGATGACAAATCGATCGCAAGATGGACAGGAGGACAAAACCCTAATTAGGATTGACGATGTCCAAAATGATGACAAATGAGTACGCACATTGATGCGACAGGATAAAATTGATCAAAATCATGATTGGATAGTATTGTCGACAAGACCAAATTCGAGAGCGAGATAAATGAAGAATGTAGAAGAATGACTCGATGCTCGCAAATGATAAAAACCAAGTGCGTGACATAGGAGAAATGTTAATGCGACACAAAAACTCTAAAATGAGGCAATGCGCAAATGTTAAAGTATGATCCCGCAAGCGTTGACCATTTTTAGGTGTCTACATTTTGCCCCTCTTTGAGACAATGCAATTTTAAGCATTGTTTCAAGGAACAGTAATGAAAATGCCCCAGACAATGACAATGACATATGCATGCCCCCTCGAGGAATTGGCCGGAAAAATCCAGAAAAGTGGCCAAGTGATCGATAAGAATGATAGAACATGATAGGATCAAACAGACTGCCAAGACTGAAGGAAGAAATGTTAGTAAGAAGAAATGAGACAGAAAACAGTTAGAGACGAAGAAAAACTTGCTTTCAGTATTGCACTTTGTAGGTGAGAACCTTTATTTAATGTAGCAAAATGGATGGGTAGCATCATGGCATTGAAGGCCAGAGCTGAAATGCAACCCTTTTTGCAAAAGACAGACACATCACAGACAAACAACAATCATAACAAAAAAGAAACAGACCATGAACCATCCCGGTCACTCTAAATCACTCAGTGACATCATCGAGCAACATAGGAACATGACCGAAGCCAAAGATAAATCAATAAAAAGATAAGATGCACAAATTTCAACAAATCAAACAAAAATCTTGATCTTCATTGTCAAAAATTGAAAGTGCTGATAGGACGATCATGTTGTCTGGTTTCAGGGAATGTGGTACCCCATCTAAGACAGGACACAGTCTGGTTTCGAGTATACCACACCCTGTATAAGACCCATGATAGTGTGCCAAGGACAAATAAATTTGCGGTTGATTGATATAACAATTTGGATCAGGTTGAATGTCTGGTTTAAGTGAAAAGTTCATCTGTTTAAGCATGAATTCATTAAAGCACAACGTTTGATTGATTGTCATGGGATGTATACTCAGCGATCTGTCTATGCACAAAGGGATCATTTATTGACAAAATGCTTGTTCTTGGATTTTAATGTTTTGAAAAAAAAAATTTGTTCGTTTTTTCAGGACTTTATATGACTTTGTAGGGATTTTTTTAGGACATATTTCGATTTTTTTTATTTTTATTTCAGGACATTTTTCAATTTTTTAGAGATTTTTTTAGGACATTTTTCAATTTTTTTAAGAGATTTTTTCAGGACATTTTTCAATTTTTTTATTGAATTTTTTCAGGACCTTATTTGATTTTTTTTAAATTTTTTTCAGGACATTATTCCATTTTTTTTTTGCTTTATTTCAGGACGTTTTTCAATTTTTTAGAGATTTTTTCAGGACATTTTTCAATTTTTTTAAGAGATTTTTTCAGGACATTTTTCAATTTTTTTGTTAATTTTTTCCCGACATTATTTGATTTTTTTTTGCATGATTTTTTTTTTTTTCAATTTTTAGGATTTTACCCCCAGTGTCTAGCAGGCAAGGACTATGACAGGTGAATAAATAGGCTTGTTGAAATGATGGTGGATAGAGGAAAGACAAAGGCCTTTTAGTATGGAGACAATACAGATGCAATTTTCAAGGGCTATTGCGTGATGGGACAAGAGACTGGATATGACAATGTAAAGCAGGAACATGGCATGAGGGACATGTCAAGAAGTTTTTGAAAAATATGTTTTGCATTTCACATCCTTATGTCAGATCAAGATCAAGGGATAGAAAGAGTGTATGGATAGTGATAAGATATGGATAGGATAAGCAAGACCAAGAATGGATAAGGGACATGGACTGAAGGTCGGGATAGGCTAAGGGATAGTGGCAAAAAGTTGCAATAAGCTAGGGAATATGGATGAAAGGTTATAATAAGCAAATGGATAAATACCAAAAGCTATGATGGACTGAAAGCTGCAAACAAGATGCATGATGCTCATGAAGATCATCAGCCTTGTCAAGATCAAAGGTGGAAAAAGGAAATGGACATGAGGGACAATAGGATAATGAAGGGTAATGACAGGGGTTCGATAGGATAATGAAGGAGGAAATCTGCCCCCAAGTGTGGTGTGCAAGAAGTTCATAGATTACGCATGATGCCTATTTGCCAGGTTTTCATCATGGTACTTGCCCAAAGCGCCTGTTTGCCAGGTTTTCACCAGTGGACGAATTATTTTACTTTTTTTTTCTTTTTTTCTTGTTTTTTTCTTTTTTTTTTTCAATTTTTTTTCAATTTTTTGTAATTTTTTGCTCTTTCAAGAGAAGATGGACACATGATAGGGGATGGAATAAGGACTCAAGCGTCTTTTTTTTTTTTTGGATAGTAGCCTTGAAAAAAATGGACCATGACCTTTAAAAGTATGCTCAAAGACATTGGTAAGATAAGGACACAGAAAATGAGATGAAACTAAGGCAAGGATTTATGCAAAGGATTGGACCAGAGGGATGGAAGGATGGAAAATATGAATTGGATAATGGATAGGGTATTGGAAGAATTGGGCTTGAGTGGATAGAAATGTTGGCAAGATCGACATTGGCACACACCTTGAGGGGTGATGGACTGATGGAGGAAAAATGGATTTTAGATTGTGAGATTTGGATGGAGGAATAGCTTGGGATTTGTGGACATAAGGGCCCAAAATGGATGAAGAAGGTGATGGAGGAACAAATTTGAGAGGTTTGGATGGAGGAATAGCAATTTTGGATGCCAAGTTGGATGTCTCTTTAGGCTTTTGTGCTTCAAGGAGCCGCTTAGGGATCCACATGGTTTTTGATTTTTCATGCTTTTGTGATTCCTTGGAGTGCATTGCTTGCACAAGGGATTTAGGAACCCATATATATTTTGACTTTGCTTTATTTTGCTCAGTGGGCCTTTGTGGCCTTTTGGATATATTTTTTTCTTTATAGATCATATTGTTCTTTGTTTTGACATGTCGATTATATTGGACATGTTGATCCTTGAATACATGTGGATTTCTAGACTTATGACTTTTATACTTGGCATCCAAATTTCTTGGAGGGGGAAATGAATGCATGGATGGATAGGAATGAAATGGAGTTCTTTTGGATGACTAGAAGGTTCTCAAAGATGTGTGCCTTTGCTGACCTTGCATAGAGGACGAAGGGATATAAGGACCTAAGATGGATGGAATGTGTGATGGGGAAGGTGGACATTTGGATTTTGACTTTGAAGGGATACCAGGGCCTTGAGTGTGAGCTCTGTAGCCATGACCATTAGTATATTCTTTGATATGGAGGGATTCTTTCTCATGAAGGTCTACTCCTTTGCCTTTATGAATATCTTGACTTGTAGGATGCTCTTTTCTTTGGGAAGAAGACGCGAGTCCATTATGAGGTGGATATGATACGAGAGAAATAATGAGATCATGAAGTGGATCGGATTGCACCAGAGTGGAAGAACCCATTATGCATGTCAAGGGTTCATGAACATCTTGCACTCACACATTAGAATCATGAAGGGGATTAGGATCATGAGGTGGACTAGGATCATGTAGTGGACATGGTTCAATGACAAGCTCTTCAAGAGATGGAATGGGAGAAATAATGGGATAATCAAAAGGAATGAGATCTTGGAGTGTATATGGAGCATTAGGACAAGGAGATGGAGGAACAAGTGGATCTTGTGGAGGATCTGAAGGAATAATTTGATCTTGAGAAGGAGGAAGATCATTGGAATCCCCTTCAAAGGTGCTTTGCTCTTGACTTTCAATGGGATCATTGGAAAGGATGGAAAGGATATCTTGATCTTTCTTAGGAAGTGTAATGTCAATGGGATTTGAAAGGACATTTTTTTCATGAAATGGAAGGGGATCGTTTGGGATTGGATGAACTAGGATATCTTGATCTTGCTCGGGGAATGGAGTGTCAATAGGACTTTGGATATGATGGACAAGAATAGGGGAATCATCATGAGTGTCTGGGAAGATGAGATCCTGGTCAACAATTGGATGGGATGATAAGGTTTTAGGATCTTGATCTTGATCTGTTTTAACACACGTTTCTTTATGCTCTAAATTATCCTCTTGACATGGGGTTAGACTTTGGATATGCATGGAGGATTCTGACAATGAATCAATGTTTTGGCATGAAGGAAATGCATTTTGAACATTTGTGATGGATTCTGGCAAGGAATCAATGCTTGAACATGAGGAAGAGGGACTTCGAATGGGGTCCTCTAAAACAGGTACTGGCAATAAAGTGCATGGTGGCATTGGGTCTTGTATTTTTGAAACATGACAAGGATGTGCATCATGAATTGGATTATCGTGGCAATCAATTATGGATAGCCCTTGGATAATTGCATCCTTGGGTGTATTGTTTGATGAGGACAATATGGAATGTTCTTGTGAAACTTCTAGAGGTGTAGGGATAGATGCCACTGGAGAGTCAATTTGCTTGTGGGGGGATGAGGCATTGCTAGACATAAATGTATTATCTTGATCTTCCTCAAAGAACTCAGTTGGTAGTTTCCTTAAGAGCATTGCAATAAAGCCACCTTTCTTTCAAGGTTTTGACATAGTTGTATCTGGAATTTGAACTTGTTTGGAAAGGAGTTGGTTCTGGTCTGATGTCATGTTTTGATTTTGAACTAGATGTTGATCAAATTGGTTTGACATGTTCAAAATTTGGCTTGGTGTGTGTTGCAACCTTTGTTTTTGAATTTTTGGTTGGCATTGTTGACATTGATATTCCACCATTGGTTGAACTATTTGTTGACATTGTATAGTTGGTTGGACATATTGTTGAAATTGGACCATTGGTTGTGTTGGTTGAAAATGTTTGAGCTGTTGAACAATTGGTTGTGATGGTTGAAAATCTGATTGATAGTAAACACCTTCTTGTTCTTGTTGTGGAGGCACATAATGTTGAAATTGATGTTGTCTCTTTTCTTGAAATTGTTTCATCATCTCTATTTGTGAGAGGAGAGCTGGTATGTCTGATTGTTCAAGAAGAGATCTTACATCAATTGGCTCAATCTTTGGATTTTGACCTGGAAGTTTTTGAAACATTTTGGACATTTGTGATCTATTCTTCTCAATGTTTTTCACTCTTTGTTCCAATATCTCCTTTTCTTGAGCTAGTTTCTCCTCTAGTTTTTGTATTTGGAGACTTGTTTCATCATAAAAAGTTTGATCAATGTTGCTTTGTTGTTGGGTTGGATAGAATTGTGATTGCATTGTCGGTTGATATGTCAAACTTTGTTGCATCATTGGTGCTTGGAACCTTGTTTCAATAGACATGTCACTATGCAAATGCAATATTTTTGGAATTTTTCAAGGATAATATATGATACGCAACTAAATGCAAACTAAATAGATGAAAATGCAATCTATGTTTTTGGTTGTTTTTTGAAGAATTTTGACAAACCTTTTAAATGCAAATCTAAGAGAGGGACCCTTAGGAAATTGGAATGATATCTAGACCTCAAAGGACAAAAGGACTTAAGTGACAAAAGGACAAAATGACAAAGTCTCCCCTATATGCTTGGATACTAAGCTAGGTTTGACCAAATGATATTGATGACAAATGGACAAAAGATTTAATAAGGTCTAGATCTCCTAACAATGACTTAGGGTTTATCAAAGATTTGGATTACTCAAGTATGGCAAAACCTAGTTTTGGCACTATATGCAAAGGGACAATTACTATGCAAATGACCCTAATATGATATGATAATGACCTAAGCTTAATGAAGAGACCTAGGGTAAGCAATGTATGACAATGGTATGACTTTAATGCAAGAGGACATATGCAAATGGATGACCCTTATTGAAAGGAGTATGACTTAGGTGAAACCTAACCTTGGTACTTGACAATGAACTTTGTAAAATGCAACCTAGGATGAACCTAAATGTAAGTGACATGAATGTTGAGACAAGATTTTGAACAATGTTTGCTAACCATGTTTGAAGATGAGTTTTGAATCTTGTTGAACTTTTGTTGGATGAATGTCTCTTGTGTTTAATCTTATGTTGGATCAATTTGTTTTGCTCTTGAAATGAGATACAATTCAACTTTTGACAAGCAAAGAATACAAGATATTGCAACTTAGACTCAAGACAATCATGCTCATTCCCACATTTCTTATGGTAGGCAAGGACATTAGGTACTTGAGAGGTAGACTTGTTATGGGATTCAAGGAGAATACATAGATGCTTGACCCCACAGGCTCCCCTCCACGACACTCACTTCTTAGGGCAGCCAAGCATCAGTCCCCATGGAAATCTCCCCATGGCGAACTTAGTATCTCTTCCAAGTATCCGAACTTGTCCTTCTCAAGCAACTAGAAGGGTTTTTGGCCTCTAAAACAAGGTGTGTAGTAAGGATTTTTGTTAAGCATTACTCCTTGATGTCACGCAAGCGTGATTGAGACATTAAGCCCATCAAGATACCAAACAAATGTAGTCACGCAAGCACGATTTAGACCAAGAGGCCCTACTTAGATGTTGATATGAGAAAGAGTTCAAGGGTCATCACTTCCCAAGTAACTACAATTCCCACGTAACACTTCCTTCAAAGCTTTCGCTCATTGGGTATTTTTTTTATAGTGAGTTAGAATGCCAAGGAATTCTAGCCATACTCACTTTGGGTCATTCCCTTCTCACAATTATCACTTGCTTGCAAAAGCAAAGTGGTCGGGAAGGCAGGCCCTCTAAAGGAGACACACAATCAAAGACAAAAGCATGGTATCGAAGATCTGGATTTCTGATCACCCTAAAAGGATGAGAGTATAATCTCCTACTCCAATGTCACACTCAACAATCAAAGCAAAAACATGTTCATTCCAACCTATTAGAAATCACTAGGTGCCTAAAACATTAATAACAAACACCAAGTTTAGTTGTTTCTCCAAGGCAACCTGCAAAAGACAAGTTAGAAGTTTGATTTGTTGTCTTTGACTATGCGTATGCCAAGATTCTGCACAGATATATAGTACCAAAATCCAAAACACAGAAAACAGAATGCAAAAACTAAACAAATTTCAAGTAAAATACTGCATTTTTACCTCTGTTCTGGACTTTACACAGGCGCAGAACTCAGGACACAGGTGCAAAATGCAGGACACAGGCGCAGAATGTCTTCAACACAGGCACAAGTTGCTTCACACAGGCGCAGAAGTCTCCAAAAAACCCTGCACGACCTTGTTTTTGGGTTTTTGGCTTGCAAATCAACTTGAAAGCACTCAAAAACACCATAAAGAGGTTAGATGGTTAGTGTTCACGTCGCGTTCACCAATTAATGTAGCATAGGATATAGGAAATCATCACAAGAAAGATAAACATAATAGCTCAATCACAAGAAGTCATTGCAATGATCTATCCTAAACAACACTCAATAGAGACATGAAATAAAAACATTCAAAACTAAAAATTAAGCAAACCAAAGGTATGATTTGAATGCTCCTTCATGTGGCTCCATTGTCCTTTCTTCTCCAAATGGTTTTGTTGTGGATCTCACCTACTAGTGCATGATCATGATATGAAAGCAAGTAAATAAGATTATTGCTCAAGAATACTCGAAGCGCGATTAACTAGAAATTCGATGATCTGATTAGGGGTCAAGAATCAAGGGTTTGATTGAAGAAATTCATCCAATTTATAGAGAAATTGGAGAAAAAGATCAAATTAGCATGATAGTGATTCGAATGGAAATTCAAATCAAGAATAGCAAAATTATGACATGTCTATGACAAATTGCTATGCAAGGATTTATGACAATTTATGACAAATTTCTATGCAAAGATTTATGACAATTTATGACAAATTATGACAAATTTCTATGTCATTTCCATGAATTTAGGAGAGAAATAGGAGGAAATTGAAAGTAGGAATTAGAAAAATTAAGAAATTAGAAAATGAGGAATTTAGGAATTAAGAAATTGATGAAAATTAGAAATTAGGAATTAGGTAAATTAATTAATAATTTGTCATTTATTAATAAATTCACAAGGAGGAATAATTAGCCAATTAAATGAACATTTAATTGTAATGAGAAGACTTAGGATAAATAAATAATTTATTAATCCTAGAGGAAGAAATGACAAATCAGGTTAAATGATGAAATCACAAAACCCTAGAAGATGAATTAGGTCTTGATGAAAGATAATTGACTCGATCATGATTTGATTTTGGATTGATAAATGACCAATGTGATAAATGATTTGATTGAGAAAATGCGCCAATTGATGAGGAACAATGACAAATTGATCCAAATTGACATAATTGAGAAAGACAAACAACGATCGATGACAAATCGATCGCAAAATGACAAAATCAAACAAGAGGACAAGAATCGATGACAAAAATAGATTGCAAAATGACAATATTGAAAATGACCACGATCAATGACGAATCGATCGCAAAATGACAAGATCGAACATGACAACGACCGATGACAAATCGATCATTAAACGACAAGATTGAAAATGATAAGGATTGATGATAAATCGATCGCCAGATGACAAGATTGATAAGAGGACAACGATCGATGACAAATCGATCGCAAGATTGACAGGAGGACAAAACCCTAATTAGGATTGACGATGTCCAAAATGATGACAAATGAGTACGCACATTGATGCGACAGGATAAAATTGATCAAAATCATGATTGGATAGTATTGTCGACAAGACCAAATTCGAGAGCGAGATAAATGAAGAATGTAGAAGAATGACTCGATGCTTGCAAATGATAAAAACCAAGTGCGTGACATAGGAGAAATGTTAATGCGACGCAAAAACTCTAAAATGAGGCAATGCGCAAATGTTAAAGTATGATCCCGCAAGCGTTGACCATTTTTAGGTGTCTACATTTTGCCCCTCTTTGAGACAATGCAATTTTAAGCATTGTTTCAAGGAACAGTAATGAAAATGCCCCAGACAATGACAATGACATATGCATGCCCCCTCGAGGAATTGGCCGGAAAAATCCAGAAAAGTGGCCAAGTGATCGATAAGAATGATAGAACATGATAGGATCAAACAGACTGCCAAGACTGAAGGAAGAAATGTTAGTAAGAAGAAATGAGACAGAAAACAGTTAGAGACGAAGAAAAACTTGCTTTCAGTATTGCACTTTGTAGGTGAGAACCTTTATTTAATGTAGCAAAATGGATGGGTAGCATCATGGCATTGAAGGCCAGAGCTGAAATGCAACCCTTTTTGCAAAAGACAGACACATCACAGACAAACAACAATCATAACAAAAAAGAAACAGACCATGAACCATCCCGGTCACTCTAAATCACTCAGTGACATCATCGAGCAACATAGGAACATGACCGAAGCCAAAGATAAATCAATAAAAAGATAAGATGCACAAATTTCAACAAATCAAACAAAAATCTTGATCTTCATTGTCAAAAATTGAAAGTGCTGATAGGACGATCATGTTGTCTGGTTTCAGGGAATGTGGTACCCCATCTAAGACAGGACACAGTCTGGTTTCGAGTATACCACACCCTGTATAAGACCCATGATAGTGTGCCAAGGACAAATAAATTTGCGGTTGATTGATATAACAATTTGGATCAGGTTGAATGTCTGGTTTAAGTGAAAAGTTCATCTGTTTAAGCATGAATTCATTAAAGCACAACGTTTGATTGATTGTCATGGGATGTATACTCAGCGATCTGTCTATGCACAAAGGGATCATTTATTGACAAAATGCTTGTTCTTGGATTTTAATGTTTTGAAAAAAAAAATTTGTTCGTTTTTTCAGGACTTTATATGACTTTGTAGGGATTTTTTTAGGACATATTTCGATTTTTTTTATTTTTATTTCAGGACATTTTTCAATTTTTTAGAGATTTTTTTAGGACATTTTTCAATTTTTTTAAGAGATTTTTTCAGGACATTTTTCAATTTTTTTATTGAATTTTTTCAGGACCTTATTTGATTTTTTTTAAATTTTTTTCAGGACATTATTCCATTTTTTTTTTGCTTTATTTCAGGACGTTTTTCAATTTTTTAGAGATTTTTTCAGGACATTTTTCAATTTTTTTAAGAGATTTTTTCAGGACATTTTTCAATTTTTTTGTTAATTTTTTCCCGACATTATTTGATTTTTTTTTGCATGATTTTTTTTTTTTTCAATTTTTAGGATTTTACCCCCAGTGTCTAGCAGGCAAGGACTATGACAGGTGAATAAATAGGCTTGTTGAAATGATGGTGGATAGAGGAAAGACAAAGGCCTTTTAGTATGGAGACAATACAGATGCAATTTTCAAGGGCTATTGCGTGATGGGACAAGAGACTGGATATGACAATGTAAAGCAGGAACATGGCATGAGGGACATGTCAAGAAGTTTTTGAAAAATATGTTTTGCATTTCACATCCTTATGTCAGATCAAGATCAAGGGATAGAAAGAGTGTATGGATAGTGATAAGATATGGATAGGATAAGCAAGACCAAGAATGGATAAGGGACATGGACTGAAGGTCGGGATAGGCTAAGGGATAGTGGCAAAAAGTTGCAATAAGCTAGGGAATATGGATGAAAGGTTATAATAAGCAAATGGATAAATACCAAAAGCTATGATGGACTGAAAGCTGCAAACAAGATGCATGATGCTCATGAAGATCATCAGCCTTGTCAAGATCAAAGGTGGAAAAAGGAAATGGACATGAGGGACAATAGGATAATGAAGGGTAATGACAGGGGTTCGATAGGATAATGAAGGAGGAAATCTGCCCCCAAGTGTGGTGTGCAAGAAGTTCATAGATTACGCATGATGCCTATTTGCCAGGTTTTCATCATGGTACTTGCCCAAAGCGCCTGTTTGCCAGGTTTTCACCAGTGGACGAATTATTTTACTTTTTTTTTCTTTTTTTCTTGTTTTTTTCTTTTTTTTTTTCAATTTTTTTTTGATTTTTTGTAATTTTTTGCTCTTTCAAGAGAAGATGGACACATGATAGGGGATGGAATAAGGACTCAAGCGTCTTTTTTTTTTTTTGGATAGTAGCCTTGAAAAAAATGGACCATGACCTTTAAAAGTATGCTCAAAGACATTGGTAAGATAAGGACACAGAAAATGAGATGAAACTAAGGCAAGGATTTATGCAAAGGATTGGACCAGAGGGATGGAAGGATGGAAAATATGAATTGGATAATGGATAGGGTATTGGAAGAATTGGGCTTGAGTGGATAGAAATGTTGGCAAGATCGACATTGGCACACACCTTGAGGGGTGATGGACTGATGGAGGAAAAATGGATTTTAGATTGTGAGATTTGGATGGAGGAATAGCTTGGGATTTGTGGACATAAGGGCCCAAAATGGATGAAGAAGGTGATGGAGGAACAAATTTGAGAGGTTTGGATGGAGGAATAGCAATTTTGGATGCCAAGTTGGATGTCTCTTTAGGCTTTTGTGCTTCAAGGAGCCGCTTAGGGATCCACATGGTTTTTGATTTTTCATGCTTTTGTGATTCCTTGGAGTGCATTGCTTGCACAAGGGATTTAGGAACCCATATATATTTTGACTTTGCTTTATTTTGCTCAGTGGGCCTTTGTGGCCTTTTGGATATATTTTTTTCTTTATAGATCATATTGTTCTTTGTTTTGACATGTCGATTATATTGGACATGTTGATCCTTGAATACATGTGGATTTCTAGACTTATGACTTTTATACTTGGCATCCAAATTTCTTGGAGGGGGAAATGAATGCATGGATGGATAGGAATGAAATGGAGTTCTTTTGGATGACTAGAAGGTTCTCAAAGATGTGTGCCTTTGCTGACCTTGCATAGAGGACGAAGGGATATAAGGACCTAAGATGGATGGAATGTGTGATGGGGAAGGTGGACATTTGGATTTTGACTTTGAAGGGATACCAGGGCCTTGAGTGTGAGCTCTGTAGCCATGACCATTAGTATATTCTTTGATATGGAGGGATTCTTTCTCATGAAGGTCTACTCCTTTGCCTTTATGAATATCTTGACTTGTAGGATGCTCTTTTCTTTGGGAAGAAGACGCGAGTCCATTATGAGGTGGATATGATACGAGAGAAATAATGAGATCATGAAGTGGATCGGATTGCACCAGAGTGGAAGAACCCATTATGCATGTCAAGGGTTCATGAACATCTTGCACTCACACATTAGAATCATGAAGGGGATTAGGATCATGAGGTGGACTAGGATCATGTAGTGGACATGGTTCAATGACAAGCTCTTCAAGAGATGGAATGGGAGAAATAATGGGATAATCAAAAGGAATGAGATCTTGGAGTGTATATGGAGCATTAGGACAAGGAGATGGAGGAACAAGTGGATCTTGTGGAGGATCTGAAGGAATAATTTGATCTTGAGAAGGAGGAAGATCATTGGAATCCCCTTCAAAGGTGCTTTGCTCTTGACTTTCAATGGGATCATTGGAAAGGATGGAAAGGATATCTTGATCTTTCTTAGGAAGTGTAATGTCAATGGGATTTGAAAGGACATTTTTTTCATGAAATGGAAGGGGATCGTTTGGGATTGGATGAACTAGGATATCTTGATCTTGCTCGGGGAATGGAGTGTCAATAGGACTTTGGATATGATGGACAAGAATAGGGGAATCATCATGAGTGTCTGGGAAGATGAGATCCTGGTCAACAATTGGATGGGATGATAAGGTTTTAGGATCTTGATCTTGATCTGTTTTAACACACGTTTCTTTATGCTCTAAATTATCCTCTTGACATGGGGTTAGACTTTGGATATGCATGGAGGATTCTGACAATGAATCAATGTTTTGGCATGAAGGAAATGCATTTTGAACATTTGTGATGGATTCTGGCAAGGAATCAATGCTTGAACATGAGGAAGAGGGACTTCGAATGGGGTCCTCTAAAACAGGTACTGGCAATAAAGTGCATGGTGGCATTGGGTCTTGTATTTTTGAAACATGACAAGGATGTGCATCATGAATTGGATTATCGTGGCAATCAATTATGGATAGCCCTTGGATAATTGCATCCTTGGGTGTATTGTTTGATGAGGACAATATGGAATGTTCTTGTGAAACTTCTAGAGGTGTAGGGATAGATGCCACTGGAGAGTCAATTTGCTTGTGGGGGGATGAGGCATTGCTAGACATAAATGTATTATCTTGATCTTCCTCAAAGAACTCAGTTGGTAGTTTCCTTAAGAGCATTGCAATAAAGCCACCTTTCTTTCAAGGTTTTGACATAGTTGTATCTGGAATTTGAACTTGTTTGGAAAGGAGTTGGTTCTGGTCTGATGTCATGTTTTGATTTTGAACTAGATGTTGATCAAATTGGTTTGACATGTTCAAAATTTGGCTTGGTGTGTGTTGCAACCTTTGTTTTTGAATTTTTGGTTGGCATTGTTGACATTGATATTCCACCATTGGTTGAACTATTTGTTGACATTGTATAGTTGGTTGGACATATTGTTGAAATTGGACCATTGGTTGTGTTGGTTGAAAATGTTTGAGCTGTTGAACAATTGGTTGTGATGGTTGAAAATCTGATTGATAGTAAACACCTTCTTGTTCTTGTTGTGGAGGCACATAATGTTGAAATTGATGTTGTCTCTTTTCTTGAAATTGTTTCATCATCTCTATTTGTGAGAGGAGAGCTGGTATGTCTGATTGTTCAAGAAGAGATCTTACATCAATTGGCTCAATCTTTGGATTTTGACCTGGAAGTTTTTGAAACATTTTGGACATTTGTGATCTATTCTTCTCAATGTTTTTCACTCTTTGTTCCAATATCTCCTTTTCTTGAGCTAGTTTCTCCTCTAGTTTTTGTATTTGGAGACTTGTTTCATCATAAAAAGTTTGATCAATGTTGCTTTGTTGTTGGGTTGGATAGAATTGTGATTGCATTGTCGGTTGATATGTCAAACTTTGTTGCATCATTGGTGCTTGGAACCTTGTTTCAATAGACATGTCACTATGCAAATGCAATATTTTTGGAATTTTTCAAGGATAATATATGATACGCAACTAAATGCAAACTAAATAGATGAAAATGCAATCTATGTTTTTGGTTGTTTTTTGAAGAATTTTGACAAACCTTTTAAATGCAAATCTAAGAGAGGGACCCTTAGGAAATTGGAATGATATCTAGACCTCAAAGGACAAAAGGACTTAAGTGACAAAAGGACAAAATGACAAAGTCTCCCCTATATGCTTGGATACTAAGCTAGGTTTGACCAAATGATATTGATGACAAATGGACAAAAGATTTAATAAGGTCTAGATCTCCTAACAATGACTTAGGGTTTATCAAAGATTTGGATTACTCAAGTATGGCAAAACCTAGTTTTGGCACTATATGCAAAGGGACAATTACTATGCAAATGACCCTAATATGATATGATAATGACCTAAGCTTAATGAAGAGACCTAGGGTAAGCAATGTATGACAATGGTATGACTTTAATGCAAGAGGACATATGCAAATGGATGACCCTTATTGAAAGGAGTATGACTTAGGTGAAACCTAACCTTGGTACTTGACAATGAACTTTGTAAAATGCAACCTAGGATGAACCTAAATGTAAGTGACATGAATGTTGAGACAAGATTTTGAACAATGTTTGCTAACCATGTTTGAAGATGAGTTTTGAATCTTGTTGAACTTTTGTTGGATGAATGTCTCTTGTGTTTAATCTTATGTTGGATCAATTTGTTTTGCTCTTGAAATGAGATACAATTCAACTTTTGACAAGCAAAGAATACAAGATATTGCAACTTAGACTCAAGACAATCATGCTCATTCCCACATTTCTTATGGTAGGCAAGGACATTAGGTACTTGAGAGGTAGACTTGTTATGGGATTCAAGGAGAATACATAGATGCTTGACCCCACAGGCTCCCCTCCACGACACTCACTTCTTAGGGCAGCCAAGCATCAGTCCCCATGGAAATCTCCCCATGGCGAACTTAGTATCTCTTCCAAGTATCCGAACTTGTCCTTCTCAAGCAACTAGAAGGGTTTTTGGCCTCTAAAACAAGGTGTGTAGTAAGGATTTTTGTTAAGCATTACTCCTTGATGTCACGCAAGCGTGATTAAGACATTAAGCCCATCAAGATACCAAACAAATGTAGTCACGCAAGCACGATTTAGACCAAGAGGCCCTACTTAGATGTTGATATGAGAAAGAGTTCAAGGGTCATCACTTCCCAAGTAACTACAATTCCCACGTAACACTTCCTTCAAAGCTTTCGCTCATTGGGTATTTTTTTTATAGTGAGTTAGAATGCCAAGGAATTCTAGCCATACTCACTTTGGGTCATTCCCTTCTCACAATTATCACTTGCTTGCAAAAGCAAAGTGGTCGGGAAGGCAGGCCCTCTAAAGGAGACACACAATCAAAGACAAAAGCATGGTATCGAAGATCTGGATTTCTGATCACCCTAAAAGGATGAGAGTATAATCTCCTACTCCAATGTCACACTCAACAATCAAAGCAAAAACATGTTCATTCCAACCTATTAGAAATCACTAGGTGCCTAAAACATTAATAACAAACACCAAGTTTAGTTGTTTCTCCAAGGCAACCTGCAAAAGACAAGTTAGAAGTTTGATTTGTTGTCTTTGACTATGCGTATGCCAAGATTCTGCACAGATATATAGTACCAAAATCCAAAACACAGAAAACAGAATGCAAAAACTAAACAAATTTCAAGTAAAATACTGCATTTTTACCTCTGTTCTGGACTTTACACAGGCGCAGAACTCAGGACACAGGTGCAAAATGCAGGACACAGGCGCAGAATGTCTTCAACACAGGCACAAGTTGCTTCACACAGGCGCAGAAGTCTCCAAAAAACCCTGCACGACCTTGTTTTTGGGTTTTTGGCTTGCAAATCAACTTGAAAGCACTCAAAAACACCATAAAGAGGTTAGATGGTTAGTGTTCACGTCGCGTTCACCAATTAATGTAGCATAGGATATAGGAAATCATCACAAGAAAGATAAACATAATAGCTCAATCACAAGAAGTCATTGCAATGATCTATCCTAAACAACACTCAATAGAGACATGAAATAAAAACATTCAAAACTAAAAATTAAGCAAACCAAAGGTATGATTTGAATGCTCCTTCATGTGGCTCCATTGTCCTTTCTTCTCCAAATGGTTTTGTTGTGGATCTCACCTACTAGTGCATGATCATGATATGAAAGCAAGTAAATAAGATTATTGCTCAAGAATACTCGAAGCGCGATTAACTAGAAATTCGATGATCTGATTAGGGGTCAAGAATCAAGGGTTTGATTGAAGAAATTCATCCAATTTATAGAGAAATTGGAGAAAAAGATCAAATTAGCATGATAGTGATTCGAATGGAAATTCAAATCAAGAATAGCAAAATTATGACATGTCTATGACAAATTGCTATGCAAGGATTTATGACAATTTATGACAAATTTCTATGCAAAGATTTATGACAATTTATGACAAATTATGACAAATTTCTATGTCATTTCCATGAATTTAGGAGAGAAATAGGAGGAAATTGAAAGTAGGAATTAGAAAAATTAAGAAATTAGAAAATGAGGAATTTAGGAATTAAGAAATTGATGAAAATTAGAAATTAGGAATTAGGTAAATTAATTAATAATTTGTCATTTATTAATAAATTCACAAGGAGGAATAATTAGCCAATTAAATGAACATTTAATTGTAATGAGAAGACTTAGGATAAATAAATAATTTATTAATCCTAGAGGAAGAAATGACAAATCAGGTTAAATGATGAAATCACAAAACCCTAGAAGATGAATTAGGTCTTGATGAAAGATAATTGACTCGATCATGATTTGATTTTGGATTGATAAATGACCAATGTGATAAATGATTTGATTGAGAAAATGCGCCAATTGATGAGGAACAATGACAAATTGATCCAAATTGACATAATTGAGAAAGACAAACAACGATCGATGACAAATCGATCGCAAAATGACAAAATCAAACAAGAGGACAAGAATCGATGACAAAAATAGATTGCAAAATGACAATATTGAAAATGACCACGATCAATGACGAATCGATCGCAAAATGACAAGATCGAACATGACAACGACCGATGACAAATCGATCATTAAACGACAAGATTGAAAATGATAAGGATTGATGATAAATCGATCGCCAGATGACAAGATTGATAAGAGGACAACGATCGATGACAAATCGATCGCAAGATTGACAGGAGGACAAAACCCTAATTAGGATTGACGATGTCCAAAATGATGACAAATGAGTACGCACATTGATGCGACAGGATAAAATTGATCAAAATCATGATTGGATAGTATTGTCGACAAGACCAAATTTGAGAGCGAGATAAATGAAGAATGTAGAAGAATGACTCGATGCTTGCAAATGATAAAAACCAAGTGCGTGACATAGGAGAAATGTTAATGCGACGCAAAAACTCTAAAATGAGGCAATGCGCAAATGTTAAAGTATGATCCCGCAAGCGTTGACCATTTTTAGGTGTCTACATTTTGCCCCTCTTTGAGACAATGCAATTTTAAGCATTGTTTCAAGGAACAGTAATGAAAATGCCCCAGACAATGACAATGACATATGCATGCCCCCTCGAGGAATTGGCCGGAAAAATCCAGAAAAGTGGCCAAGTGATCGATAAGAATGATAGAACATGATAGGATCAAACAGACTGCCAAGACTGAAGGAAGAAATGTTAGTAAGAAGAAATGAGACAGAAAACAGTTAGAGACGAAGAAAAACTTGCTTTCAGTATTGCACTTTGTAGGTGAGAACCTTTATTTAATGTAGCAAAATGGATGGGTAGCATCATGGCATTGAAGGCCAGAGCTGAAATGCAACCCTTTTTGCAAAAGACAGACACATCACAGACAAACAACAATCATAACAAAAAAGAAACAGACCATGAACCATCCCGGTCACTCTAAATCACTCAGTGACATCATCGAGCAACATAGGAACATGACCGAAGCCAAAGATAAATCAATAAAAAGATAAGATGCACAAATTTCAACAAATCAAACAAAAATCTTGATCTTCATTGTCAAAAATTGAAAGTGCTGATAGGACGATCATGTTGTCTGGTTTCAGGGAATGTGGTACCCCATCTAAGACAGGACACAGTCTGGTTTCGAGTATACCACACCCTGTATAAGACCCATGATAGTGTGCCAAGGACAAATAAATTTGCGGTTGATTGATATAACAATTTGGATCAGGTTGAATGTCTGGTTTAAGTGAAAAGTTCATCTGTTTAAGCATGAATTCATTAAAGCACAACGTTTGATTGATTGTCATGGGATGTATACTCAGCGATCTGTCTATGCACAAAGGGATCATTTATTGACAAAATGCTTGTTCTTGGATTTTAATGTTTTGAAAAAAAAAATTTGTTCGTTTTTTCAGGACTTTATATGACTTTGTAGGGATTTTTTTAGGACATATTTCGATTTTTTTTATTTTTATTTCAGGACATTTTTCAATTTTTTAGAGATTTTTTTAGGACATTTTTCAATTTTTTTAAGAGATTTTTTCAGGACATTTTTCAATTTTTTTATTGAATTTTTTCAGGACCTTATTTGATTTTTTTTAAATTTTTTTCAGGACATTATTCCATTTTTTTTTTGCTTTATTTCAGGACGTTTTTCAATTTTTTAGAGATTTTTTCAGGACATTTTTCAATTTTTTTAAGAGATTTTTTCAGGACATTTTTCAATTTTTTTGTTAATTTTTCCCCGACATTATTTGATTTTTTTTTGCATGATTTTTTTTTTTTTCAATTTTTAGGATTTTACCCCCAGTGTCTAGCAGGCAAGGACTATGACAGGTGAATAAATAGGCTTGTTGAAATGATGGTGGATAGAGGAAAGACAAAGGCCTTTTAGTATGGAGACAATACAGATGCAATTTTCAAGGGCTATTGCGTGATGGGACAAGAGACTGGATATGACAATGTAAAGCAGGAACATGGCATGAGGGACATGTCAAGAAGTTTTTGAAAAATATGTTTTGCATTTCACATCCTTATGTCAGATCAAGATCAAGGGATAGAAAGAGTGTATGGATAGTGATAAGATATGGATAGGATAAGCAAGACCAAGAATGGATAAGGGACATGGACTGAAGGTCGGGATAGGCTAAGGGATAGTGGCAAAAAGTTGCAATAAGCTAGGGAATATGGATGAAAGGTTATAATAAGCAAATGGATAAATACCAAAAGCTATGATGGACTGAAAGCTGCAAACAAGATGCATGATGCTCATGAAGATCATCAGCCTTGTCAAGATCAAAGGTGGAAAAAGGAAATGGACATGAGGGACAATAGGATAATGAAGGGTAATGACAGGGGTTCGATAGGATAATGAAGGAGGAAATCTGCCCCCAAGTGTGGTGTGCAAGAAGTTCATAGATTACGCATGATGCCTATTTGCCAGGTTTTCATCATGGTACTTGCCCAAAGCGCCTGTTTGCCAGGTTTTCACCAGTGGACGAATTATTTTACTTTTTTTTTCTTTTTTTCTTGTTTTTTTCTTTTTTTTTTTCAATTTTTTTTTGATTTTTTGTAATTTTTTGCTCTTTCAAGAGAAGATGGACACATGATAGGGGATGGAATAAGGACTCAAGCGTCTTTTTTTTTTTTTGGATAGTAGCCTTGAAAAAAATGGACCATGACCTTTAAAAGTATGCTCAAAGACATTGGTAAGATAAGGACACAGAAAATGAGATGAAACTAAGGCAAGGATTTATGCAAAGGATTGGACCAGAGGGATGGAAGGATGGAAAATATGAATTGGATAATGGATAGGGTATTGGAAGAATTGGGCTTGAGTGGATAGAAATGTTGGCAAGATCGACATTGGCACACACCTTGAGGGGTGATGGACTGATGGAGGAAAAATGGATTTTAGATTGTGAGATTTGGATGGAGGAATAGCTTGGGATTTGTGGACATAAGGGCCCAAAATGGATGAAGAAGGTGATGGAGGAACAAATTTGAGAGGTTTGGATGGAGGAATAGCAATTTTGGATGCCAAGTTGGATGTCTCTTTAGGCTTTTGTGCTTCAAGGAGCCGCTTAGGGATCCACATGGTTTTTGATTTTTCATGCTTTTGTGATTCCTTGGAGTGCATTGCTTGCACAAGGGATTTAGGAACCCATATATATTTTGACTTTGCTTTATTTTGCTCAGTGGGCCTTTGTGGCCTTTTGGATATATTTTTTTCTTTATAGATCATATTGTTCTTTGTTTTGACATGTCGATTATATTGGACATGTTGATCCTTGAATACATGTGGATTTCTAGACTTATGACTTTTATACTTGGCATCCAAATTTCTTGGAGGGGGAAATGAATGCATGGATGGATAGGAATGAAATGGAGTTCTTTTGGATGACTAGAAGGTTCTCAAAGATGTGTGCCTTTGCTGACCTTGCATAGAGGACGAAGGGATATAAGGACCTAAGATGGATGGAATGTGTGATGGGGAAGGTGGACATTTGGATTTTGACTTTGAAGGGATACCAGGGCCTTGAGTGTGAGCTCTGTAGCCATGACCATTAGTATATTCTTTGATATGGAGGGATTCTTTCTCATGAAGGTCTACTCCTTTGCCTTTATGAATATCTTGACTTGTAGGATGCTCTTTTCTTTGGGAAGAAGACGCGAGTCCATTATGAGGTGGATATGATACGAGAGAAATAATGAGATCATGAAGTGGATCGGATTGCACCAGAGTGGAAGAACCCATTATGCATGTCAAGGGTTCATGAACATCTTGCACTCACACATTAGAATCATGAAGGGGATTAGGATCATGAGGTGGACTAGGATCATGTAGTGGACATGGTTCAATGACAAGCTCTTCAAGAGATGGAATGGGAGAAATAATGGGATAATCAAAAGGAATGAGATCTTGGAGTGTATATGGAGCATTAGGACAAGGAGATGGAGGAACAAGTGGATCTTGTGGAGGATCTGAAGGAATAATTTGATCTTGAGAAGGAGGAAGATCATTGGAATCCCCTTCAAAGGTGCTTTGCTCTTGACTTTCAATGGGATCATTGGAAAGGATGGAAAGGATATCTTGATCTTTCTTAGGAAGTGTAATGTCAATGGGATTTGAAAGGACATTTTTTTCATGAAATGGAAGGGGATCGTTTGGGATTGGATGAACTAGGATATCTTGATCTTGCTCGGGGAATGGAGTGTCAATAGGACTTTGGATATGATGGACAAGAATAGGGGAATCATCATGAGTGTCTGGGAAGATGAGATCCTGGTCAACAATTGGATGGGATGATAAGGTTTTAGGATCTTGATCTTGATCTGTTTTAACACACGTTTCTTTATGCTCTAAATTATCCTCTTGACATGGGGTTAGACTTTGGATATGCATGGAGGATTCTGACAATGAATCAATGTTTTGGCATGAAGGAAATGCATTTTGAACATTTGTGATGGATTCTGGCAAGGAATCAATGCTTGAACATGAGGAAGAGGGACTTCGAATGGGGTCCTCTAAAACAGGTACTGGCAATAAAGTGCATGGTGGCATTGGGTCTTGTATTTTTGAAACATGACAAGGATGTGCATCATGAATTGGATTATCGTGGCAATCAATTATGGATAGCCCTTGGATAATTGCATCCTTGGGTGTATTGTTTGATGAGGACAATATGGAATGTTCTTGTGAAACTTCTAGAGGTGTAGGGATAGATGCCACTGGAGAGTCAATTTGCTTGTGGGGGGATGAGGCATTGCTAGACATAAATGTATTATCTTGATCTTCCTCAAAGAACTCAGTTGGTAGTTTCCTTAAGAGCATTGCAATAAAGCCACCTTTCTTTCAAGGTTTTGACATAGTTGTATCTGGAATTTGAACTTGTTTGGAAAGGAGTTGGTTCTGGTCTGATGTCATGTTTTGATTTTGAACTAGATGTTGATCAAATTGGTTTGACATGTTCAAAATTTGGCTTGGTGTGTGTTGCAACCTTTGTTTTTGAATTTTTGGTTGGCATTGTTGACATTGATATTCCACCATTGGTTGAACTATTTGTTGACATTGTATAGTTGGTTGGACATATTGTTGAAATTGGACCATTGGTTGTGTTGGTTGAAAATGTTTGAGCTGTTGAACAATTGGTTGTGATGGTTGAAAATCTGATTGATAGTAAACACCTTCTTGTTCTTGTTGTGGAGGCACATAATGTTGAAATTGATGTTGTCTCTTTTCTTGAAATTGTTTCATCATCTCTATTTGTGAGAGGAGAGCTGGTATGTCTGATTGTTCAAGAAGAGATCTTACATCAATTGGCTCAATCTTTGGATTTTGACCTGGAAGTTTTTGAAACATTTTGGACATTTGTGATCTATTCTTCTCAATGTTTTTCACTCTTTGTTCCAATATCTCCTTTTCTTGAGCTAGTTTCTCCTCTAGTTTTTGTATTTGGAGACTTGTTTCATCATAAAAAGTTTGATCAATGTTGCTTTGTTGTTGGGTTGGATAGAATTGTGATTGCATTGTCGGTTGATATGTCAAACTTTGTTGCATCATTGGTGCTTGGAACCTTGTTTCAATAGACATGTCACTATGCAAATGCAATATTTTTGGAATTTTTCAAGGATAATATATGATACGCAACTAAATGCAAACTAAATAGATGAAAATGCAATCTATGTTTTTGGTTGTTTTTTGAAGAATTTTGACAAACCTTTTAAATGCAAATCTAAGAGAGGGACCCTTAGGAAATTGGAATGATATCTAGACCTCAAAGGACAAAAGGACTTAAGTGACAAAAGGACAAAATGACAAAGTCTCCCCTATATGCTTGGATACTAAGCTAGGTTTGACCAAATGATATTGATGACAAATGGACAAAAGATTTAATAAGGTCTAGATCTCCTAACAATGACTTAGGGTTTATCAAAGATTTGGATTACTCAAGTATGGCAAAACCTAGTTTTGGCACTATATGCAAAGGGACAATTACTATGCAAATGACCCTAATATGATATGATAATGACCTAAGCTTAATGAAGAGACCTAGGGTAAGCAATGTATGACAATGGTATGACTTTAATGCAAGAGGACATATGCAAATGGATGACCCTTATTGAAAGGAGTATGACTTAGGTGAAACCTAACCTTGGTACTTGACAATGAACTTTGTAAAATGCAACCTAGGATGAACCTAAATGTAAGTGACATGAATGTTGAGACAAGATTTTGAACAATGTTTGCTAACCATGTTTGAAGATGAGTTTTGAATCTTGTTGAACTTTTGTTGGATGAATGTCTCTTGTGTTTAATCTTATGTTGGATCAATTTGTTTTGCTCTTGAAATGAGATACAATTCAACTTTTGACAAGCAAAGAATACAAGATATTGCAACTTAGACTCAAGACAATCATGCTCATTCCCACATTTCTTATGGTAGGCAAGGACATTAGGTACTTGAGAGGTAGACTTGTTATGGGATTCAAGGAGAATACATAGATGCTTGACCCCACAGGCTCCCCTCCACGACACTCACTTCTTAGGGCAGCCAAGCATCAGTCCCCATGGAAATCTCCCCATGGCGAACTTAGTATCTCTTCCAAGTATCCGAACTTGTCCTTCTCAAGCAACTAGAAGGGTTTTTGGCCTCTAAAACAAGGTGTGTAGTAAGGATTTTTGTTAAGCATTACTCCTTGATGTCACGCAAGCGTGATTGAGACATTAAGCCCATCAAGATACCAAACAAATGTAGTCACGCAAGCACGATTTAGACCAAGAGGCCCTACTTAGATGTTGATATGAGAAAGAGTTCAAGGGTCATCACTTCCCAAGTAACTACAATTCCCACGTAACACTTCCTTCAAAGCTTTCGCTCATTGGGTATTTTTTTTATAGTGAGTTAGAATGCCAAGGAATTCTAGCCATACTCACTTTGGGTCATTCCCTTCTCACAATTATCACTTGCTTGCAAAAGCAAAGTGGTCGGGAAGGCAGGCCCTCTAAAGGAGACACACAATCAAAGACAAAAGCATGGTATCGAAGATCTGGATTTCTGATCACCCTAAAAGGATGAGAGTATAATCTCCTACTCCAATGTCACACTCAACAATCAAAGCAAAAACATGTTCATTCCAACCTATTAGAAATCACTAGGTGCCTAAAACATTAATAACAAACACCAAGTTTAGTTGTTTCTCCAAGGCAACCTGCAAAAGACAAGTTAGAAGTTTGATTTGTTGTCTTTGACTATGCGTATGCCAAGATTCTGCACAGATATATAGTACCAAAATCCAAAACACAGAAAACAGAATGCAAAAACTAAACAAATTTCAAGTAAAATACTGCATTTTTACCTCTGTTCTGGACTTTACACAGGCGCAGAACTCAGGACACAGGTGCAAAATGCAGGACACAGGCGCAGAATGTCTTCAACACAGGCACAAGTTGCTTCACACAGGCGCAGAAGTCTCCAAAAAACCCTGCACGACCTTGTTTTTGGGTTTTTGGCTTGCAAATCAACTTGAAAGCACTCAAAAACACCATAAAGAGGTTAGATGGTTAGTGTTCACGTCGCGTTCACCAATTAATGTAGCATAGGATATAGGAAATCATCACAAGAAAGATAAACATAATAGCTCAATCACAAGAAGTCATTGCAATGATCTATCCTAAACAACACTCAATAGAGACATGAAATAAAAACATTCAAAACTAAAAATTAAGCAAACCAAAGGTATGATTTGAATGCTCCTTCATGTGGCTCCATTGTCCTTTCTTCTCCAAATGGTTTTGTTGTGGATCTCACCTACTAGTGCATGATCATGATATGAAAGCAAGTAAATAAGATTATTGCTCAAGAATACTCGAAGCGCGATTAACTAGAAATTCGATGATCTGATTAGGGGTCAAGAATCAAGGGTTTGATTGAAGAAATTCATCCAATTTATAGAGAAATTGGAGAAAAAGATCAAATTAGCATGATAGTGATTCGAATGGAAATTCAAATCAAGAATAGCAAAATTATGACATGTCTATGACAAATTGCTATGCAAGGATTTATGACAATTTATGACAAATTTCTATGCAAAGATTTATGACAATTTATGACAAATTATGACAAATTTCTATGTCATTTCCATGAATTTAGGAGAGAAATAGGAGGAAATTGAAATTAGGAATTAGAAAAATTAAGAAATTAGAAAATGAGGAATTTAGGAATTAAGAAATTGATGAAAATTAGAAATTAGGAATTAGGTAAATTAATTAATAATTTGTCATTTATTAATAAATTCACAAGGAGGAATAATTAGCCAATTAAATGAACATTTAATTGTAATGAGAAGACTTAGGATAAATAAATAATTTATTAATCCTAGAGGAAGAAATGACAAATCAGGTTAAATGATGAAATCACAAAACCCTAGAAGATGAATTAGGTCTTGATGAAAGATAATTGACTCGATCATGATTTGATTTTGGATTGATAAATGACCAATGTGATAAATGATTTGATTGAGAAAATGCGCCAATTGACGAGGAACAATGACAAATTGATCCAAATTGACATAATTGAGAAAGACAAACAACGATCGATGACAAATCGATCGCAAAATGACAAAATCAAACAAGAGGACAAGAATCGATGACAAAAATAGATTGCAAAATGACAATATTGAAAATGACCACGATCAATGACGAATCGATCGCAAAATGACAAGATCGAACATGACAACGACCGATGACAAATCGATCATTAAACGACAAGATTGAAAATGATAAGGATTGATGATAAATCGATCGCCAGATGACAAGATTGATAAGAGGACAACGATCGATGACAAATCGATCGCAAGATGGACAGGAGGACAAAACCCTAATTAGGATTGACGATGTCCAAAATGATGACAAATGAGTACGCACATTGATGCGACAGGATAAAATTGATCAAAATCATGATTGGATAGTATTGTCGACAAGACCAAATTCGAGAGCGAGATAAATGAAGAATGTAGAAGAATGACTCGATGCTCGCAAATGATAAAAACCAAGTGCGTGACATAGGAGAAATGTTAATGCGACGCAAAAACTCTAAAATGAGGCAATGCGCAAATGTTAAAGTATGATCCCGCAAGCGTTGACCATTTTTAGGTGTCTACATTTTGCCCCTCTTTGAGACAATGCAATTTTAAGCATTGTTTCAAGGAACAGTAATGAAAATGCCCCAGACAATGACAATGACATATGCATGCCCCCTCGAGGAATTGGCCGGAAAAATCCAGAAAAGTGGCCAAGTGATCGATAAGAATGATAGAACATGATAGGATCAAACAGACTGCCAAGACTGAAGGAAGAAATGTTAGTAAGAAGAAATGAGACAGAAAACAGTTAGAGACGAAGAAAAACTTGCTTTCAGTATTGCACTTTGTAGGTGAGAACCTTTATTTAATGTAGCAAAATGGATGGGTAGCATCATGGCATTGAAGGCCAGAGCTGAAATGCAACCCTTTTTGCAAAAGACAGACACATCACAGACAAACAACAATCATAACAAAAAAGAAACAGACCATGAACCATCCCGGTCACTCTAAATCACTCAGTGACATCATCGAGCAACATAGGAACATGACCGAAGCCAAAGATAAATCAATAAAAAGATAAGATGCACAAATTTCAACAAATCAAACAAAAATCTTGATCTTCATTGTCAAAAATTGAAAGTGCTGATAGGACGATCATGTTGTCTGGTTTCAGGGAATGTGGTACCCCATCTAAGACAGGACACAGTCTGGTTTCGAGTATACCACACCCTGTATAAGACCCATGATAGTGTGCCAAGGACAAATAAATTTGCGGTTGATTGATATAACAATTTGGATCAGGTTGAATGTCTGGTTTAAGTGAAAAGTTCATCTGTTTAAGCATGAATTCATTAAAGCACAACGTTTGATTGATTGTCATGGGATGTATACTCAGCGATCTGTCTATGCACAAAGGGATCATTTATTGACAAAATGCTTGTTCTTGGATTTTAATGTTTTGAAAAAAAAAATTTGTTCGTTTTTTCAGGACTTTATATGACTTTGTAGGGATTTTTTTAGGACATATTTCGATTTTTTTTATTTTTATTTCAGGACATTTTTCAATTTTTTAGAGATTTTTTTAGGACATTTTTCAATTTTTTTAAGAGATTTTTTCAGGACATTTTTCAATTTTTTTATTGAATTTTTTCAGGACCTTATTTGATTTTTTTTAAATTTTTTTCAGGACATTATTCCATTTTTTTTTTGCTTTATTTCAGGACGTTTTTCAATTTTTTAGAGATTTTTTCAGGACATTTTTCAATTTTTTTAAGAGATTTTTTCAGGACATTTTTCAATTTTTTTGTTAATTTTTTCCCGACATTATTTGATTTTTTTTTGCATGATTTTTTTTTTTTTCAATTTTTAGGATTTTACCCCCAGTGTCTAGCAGGCAAGGACTATGACAGGTGAATAAATAGGCTTGTTGAAATGATGGTGGATAGAGGAAAGACAAAGGCCTTTTAGTATGGAGACAATACAGATGCAATTTTCAAGGGCTATTGCGTGATGGGACAAGAGACTGGATATGACAATGTAAAGCAGGAACATGGCATGAGGGACATGTCAAGAAGTTTTTGAAAAATATGTTTTGCATTTCACATCCTTATGTCAGATCAAGATCAAGGGATAGAAAGAGTGTATGGATAGTGATAAGATATGGATAGGATAAGCAAGACCAAGAATGGATAAGGGACATGGACTGAAGGTCGGGATAGGCTAAGGGATAGTGGCAAAAAGTTGCAATAAGCTAGGGAATATGGATGAAAGGTTATAATAAGCAAATGGATAAATACCAAAAGCTATGATGGACTGAAAGCTGCAAACAAGATGCATGATGCTCATGAAGATCATCAGCCTTGTCAAGATCAAAGGTGGAAAAAGGAAATGGACATGAGGGACAATAGGATAATGAAGGGTAATGACAGGGGTTCGATAGGATAATGAAGGAGGAAATCTGCCCCCAAGTGTGGTGTGCAAGAAGTTCATAGATTACGCATGATGCCTATTTGCCAGGTTTTCATCATGGTACTTGCCCAAAGCGCCTGTTTGCCAGGTTTTCACCAGTGGACGAATTATTTTACTTTTTTTTTCTTTTTTTCTTGTTTTTTTCTTTTTTTTTTTCAATTTTTTTTTGATTTTTTGTAATTTTTTGCTCTTTCAAGAGAAGATGGACACATGATAGGGGATGGAATAAGGACTCAAGCGTCTTTTTTTTTTTTTGGATAGTAGCCTTGAAAAAAATGGACCATGACCTTTAAAAGTATGCTCAAAGACATTGGTAAGATAAGGACACAGAAAATGAGATGAAACTAAGGCAAGGATTTATGCAAAGGATTGGACCAGAGGGATGGAAGGATGGAAAATATGAATTGGATAATGGATAGGGTATTGGAAGAATTGGGCTTG
Organism: Cryptomeria japonica; assembly: GCF_030272615.1. Taxonomy (NCBI): domain Eukaryota; kingdom Viridiplantae; phylum Streptophyta; class Pinopsida; order Cupressales; family Cupressaceae; genus Cryptomeria; species Cryptomeria japonica. Next base: position 388,849,308 of record NC_081414.1, on the reverse strand, counting down.
AGTGGATAGAAATGTTGGCAAGATCGACATTGGCACACACCTTGAGGGGTGATGGACTGATGGAGGAAAAATGGATTTTAGATTGTGAGATTTGGATGGAGGAATAGCTTGGGATTTGTGGACATAAGGGCCCAAAATGGATGAAGAAGGTGATGGAGGAACAAATTTGAGAGGTTTGGATGGAGGAATAGCAATTTTGGATGCCAAGTTGGATGTCTCTTTAGGCTTTTGTGCTTCAAGGAGCCGCTTAGGGATCCACATGGTTTTTGATTTTTCATGCTTTTGTGATTCCTTGGAGTGCATTGCTTGCACAAGGGATTTAGGAACCCATATATATTTTGACTTTGCTTTATTTTGCTCAGTGGGCCTTTGTGGCCTTTTGGATATATTTTTTTCTTTATAGATCATATTGTTCTTTGTTTTGACATGTCGATTATATTGGACATGTTGATCCTTGAATACATGTGGATTTCTAGACTTATGACTTTTATACTTGGCATCCAAATTTCTTGGAGGGGGAAATGAATGCATGGATGGATAGGAATGAAATGGAGTTCTTTTGGATGACTAGAAGGTTCTCAAAGATGTGTGCCTTTGCTGACCTTGCATAGAGGACGAAGGGATATAAGGACCTAAGATGGATGGAATGTGTGATGGGGAAGGTGGACATTTGGATTTTGACTTTGAAGGGATACCAGGGCCTTGAGTGTGAGCTCTGTAGCCATGACCATTAGTATATTCTTTGATATGGAGGGATTCTTTCTCATGAAGGTCTACTCCTTTGCCTTTATGAATATCTTGACTTGTAGGATGCTCTTTTCTTTGGGAAGAAGACGCGAGTCCATTATGAGGTGGATATGATACGAGAGAAATAATGAGATCATGAAGTGGATCGGATTGCACCAGAGTGGAAGAACCCATTATGCATGTCAAGGGTTCATGAACATCTTGCACTCACACATTAGAATCATGAAGGGGATTATGATCATGAGGTGGACTAGGATCATGTAGTGGACATGGTTCAATGACAAGCTCTTCAAGAGATGGAATGGGAGAAATAATGGGATAATCAAAAGGAATGAGATCTTGGAGTGTATATGGAGCATTAGGACAAGGAGATGGAGGAACAAGTGGATCTTGTGGAGGATCTGAAGGAATAATTTGATCTTGAGAAGGAGGAAGATCATTGGAATCCCCTTCAAAGGTGCTTTGCTCTTGACTTTCAATGGGATCATTGGAAAGGATGGAAAGGATATCTTGATCTTTCTTAGGAAGTGTAATGTCAATGGGATTTGAAAGGACATTTTTTTCATGAAATGGAAGGGGATCGTTTGGGATTGGATGAACTAGGATATCTTGATCTTGCTCGGGGAATGGAGTGTCAATAGGACTTTGGATATGATGGACAAGAATAGGGGAATCATCATGAGTGTCTGGGAAGATGAGATCCTGGTCAACAATTGGATGGGATGATAAGGTTTTAGGATCTTGATCTTGATCTGTTTTAACACACGTTTCTTTATGCTCTAAATTATCCTCTTGACATGGGGTTAGACTTTGGATATGCATGGAGGATTCTGACAATGAATCAATGTTTTGGCATGAAGGAAATGCATTTTGAACATTTGTGATGGATTCTGGCAAGGAATCAATGCTTGAACATGAGGAAGAGGGACTTCGAATGGGGTCCTCTAAAACAGGTACTGGCAATAAAGTGCATGGTGGCATTGGGTCTTGTATTTTTGAAACATGACAAGGATGTGCATCATGAATTGGATTATCGTGGCAATCAATTATGGATAGCCCTTGGATAATTGCATCCTTGGGTGTATTGTTTGATGAGGACAATATGGAATGTTCTTGTGAAACTTCTAGAGGTGTAGGGATAGATGCCACTGGAGAGTCAATTTGCTTGTGGGGGGATGAGGCATTGCTAGACATAAATGTATTATCTTGATCTTCCTCAAAGAACTCAGTTGGTAGTTTCCTTAAGAGCATTGCAATAAAGCCACCTTTCTTTCAAGGTTTTGACATAGTTGTATCTGGAATTTGAACTTGTTTGGAAAGGAGTTGGTTCTGGTCTGATGTCATGTTTTGATTTTGAACTAGATGTTGATCAAATTGGTTTGACATGTTCAAAATTTGGCTTGGTGTGTGTTGCAACCTTTGTTTTTGAATTTTTGGTTGGCATTGTTGACATTGATATTCCACCATTGGTTGAACTATTTGTTGACATTGTATAGTTGGTTGGACATATTGTTGAAATTGGACCATTGGTTGTGTTGGTTGAAAATGTTTGAGCTGTTGAACAATTGGTTGTGATGGTTGAAAATCTGATTGATAGTAAACACCTTCTTGTTCTTGTTGTGGAGGCACATAATGTTGAAATTGATGTTGTCTCTTTTCTTGAAATTGTTTCATCATCTCTATTTGTGAGAGGAGAGCTGGTATGTCTGATTGTTCAAGAAGAGATCTTACATCAATTGGCTCAATCTTTGGATTTTGACCTGGAAGTTTTTGAAACATTTTGGACATTTGTGATCTATTCTTCTCAATGTTTTTCATTCTTTGTTCCAATATCTCCTTTTCTTGAGCTAGTTTCTCCTCTAGTTTTTGTATTTGGAGACTTGTTTCATCATAAAAAGTTTGATCAATGTTGCTTTGTTGTTGGGTTGGATAGAATTGTGATTGCATTGTCGGTTGATATGTCAAACTTTGTTGCATCATTGGTGCTTGGAACCTTGTTTCAATAGACATGTCACTATGCAAATGCAATATTTTTGGAATTTTTCAAGGATAATATATGATACGCAACTAAATGCAAACTAAATAGATGAAAATGCAATCTATGTTTTTGGTTGTTTTTTGAAGAATTTTGACAAACCTTTTAAATGCAAATCTAAGAGAGGGACCCTTAGGAAATTGGAATGATATCTAGACCTCAAAGGACAAAAGGACTTAAGTGACAAAAGGACAAAATGACAAAGTCTCCCCTATATGCTTGGATACTAAGCTAGGTTTGACCAAATGATATTGATGACAAATGGACAAAAGATTTAATAAGGTCTAGATCTCCTAACAATGACTTAGGGTTTATCAAAGATTTGGATTACTCAAGTATGGCAAAACCTAGTTTTGGCACTATATGCAAAGGGACAATTACTATGCAAATGACCCTAATATGATATGATAATGACCTAAGCTTAATGAAGAGACCTAGGGTAAGCAATGTATGACAATGGTATGACTTTAATGCAAGAGGACATATGCAAATGGATGACCCTTATTGAAAGGAGTATGACTTAGGTGAAACCTAACCTTGGTACTTGACAATGAACTTTGTAAAATGCAACCTAGGATGAACCTAAATGTAAGTGACATGAATGTTGAGACAAGATTTTGAACAATGTTTGCTAACCATGTTTGAAGATGAGTTTTGAATCTTGTTGAACTTTTGTTGGATGAATGTCTCTTGTGTTTAATCTTATGTTGGATCAATTTGTTTTGCTCTTGAAATGAGATACAATTCAACTTTTGACAAGCAAAGAATACAAGATATTGCAACTTAGACTCAAGACAATCATGCTCATTCCCACATTTCTTATGGTAGGCAAGGACATTAGGTACTTGAGAGGTAGACTTGTTATGGGATTCAAGGAGAATACATAGATGCTTGACCCCACAGGCTCCCCTCCACGACACTCACTTCTTAGGGCAGCCAAGCATCAGTCCCCATGGAAATCTCCCCATGGCGAACTTAGTATCTCTTCCAAGTATCCGAACTTGTCCTTCTCAAGCAACTAGAAGGGTTTTTGGCCTCTAAAACAAGGTGTGTAGTAAGGATTTTTGTTAAGCATTACTCCTTGATGTCACGCAAGCGTGATTGAGACATTAAGCCCATCAAGATACCAAACAAATGTAGTCACGCAAGCACGATTTAGACCAAGAGGCCCTACTTAGATGTTGATATGAGAAAGAGTTCAAGGGTCATCACTTCCCAAGTAACTACAATTCCCACGTAACACTTCCTTCAAAGCTTTCGCTCATTGGGTATTTTTTTTATAGTGAGTTAGAATGCCAAGGAATTCTAGCCATACTCACTTTGGGTCATTCCCTTCTCACAATTATCACTTGCTTGCAAAAGCAAAGTGGTCGGGAAGGCAGGCCCTCTAAAGGAGACACACAATCAAAGACAAAAGCATGGTATCGAAGATCTGGATTTCTGATCACCCTAAAAGGATGAGAGTATAATCTCCTACTCCAATGTCACACTCAACAATCAAAGCAAAAACATGTTCATTCCAACCTATTAGAAATCACTAGGTGCCTAAAACATTAATAACAAACACCAAGTTTAGTTGTTTCTCCAAGGCAACCTGCAAAAGACAAGTTAGAAGTTTGATTTGTTGTCTTTGACTATGCGTATGCCAAGATTCTGCACAGATATATAGTACCAAAATCCAAAACACAGAAAATAGAATGCAAAAACTAAACAAATTTCAAGTAAAATACTGCATTTTTACCTCTGTTCTGGACTTTACACAGGCGCAGAACTCAGGACACAGGTGCAAAATGCAGGACACAGGCGCAGAATGTCTTCAACACAGGCACAAGTTGCTTCACACAGGCGCAGAAGTCTCCAAAAAACCCTGCACGACCTTGTTTTTGGGTTTTTGGCTTGCAAATCAACTTGAAAGCACTCAAAAACACCATAAAGAGGTTAGATGGTTAGTGTTCACGTCGCGTTCACCAATTAATGTAGCATAGGATATAGGAAATCATCACAAGAAAGATAAACATAATAGCTCAATCACAAGAAGTCATTGCAATGATCTATCCTAAACAACACTCAATAGAGACATGAAATAAAAACATTCAAAACTAAAAATTAAGCAAACCAAAGGTATGATTTGAATGCTCCTTCATGTGGCTCCATTGTCCTTTCTTCTCCAAATGGTTTTGTTGTGGATCTCACCTACTAGTGCATGATCATGATATGAAAGCAAGTAAATAAGATTATTGCTCAAGAATACTCGAAGCGCGATTAACTAGAAATTCGATGATCTGATTAGGGGTCAAGAATCAAGGGTTTGATTGAAGAAATTCATCCAATTTATAGAGAAATTGGAGAAAAAGATCAAATTAGCATGATAGTGATTCGAATGGAAATTCAAATCAAGAATAGCAAAATTATGACATGTCTATGACAAATTGCTATGCAAGGATTTATGACAATTTATGACAAATTTCTATGCAAAGATTTATGACAATTTATGACAAATTATGACAAATTTCTATGTCATTTCCATGAATTTAGGAGAGAAATAGGAGGAAATTGAAATTAGGAATTAGAAAAATTAAGAAATTAGAAAATGAGGAATTTAGGAATTAAGAAATTGATGAAAATTAGAAATTAGGAATTAGGTAAATTAATTAATAATTTGTCATTTATTAATAAATTCACAAGGAGGAATAATTAGCCAATTAAATGAACATTTAATTGTAATGAGAAGACTTAGGATAAATAAATAATTTATTAATCCTAGAGGAAGAAATGACAAATCAGGTTAAATGATGAAATCACAAAACCCTAGAAGATGAATTAGGTCTTGATGAAAGATAATTGACTCGATCATGATTTGATTTTGGATTGATAAATGACCAATGTGATAAATGATTTGATTGAGAAAATGCGCCAATTGACGAGGAACAATGACAAATTGATCCAAATTGACATAATTGAGAAAGACAAACAACGATCGATGACAAATCGATCGCAAAATGACAAAATCAAACAAGAGGACAAGAATCGATGACAAAAATAGATTGCAAAATGACAATATTGAAAATGACCACGATCAATGACGAATCGATCGCAAAATGACAAGATCGAACATGACAACGACCGATGACAAATCGATCATTAAACGACAAGATTGAAAATGATAAGGATTGATGATAAATCGATCGCCAGATGACAAGATTGATAAGAGGACAACGATCGATGACAAATCGATCGCAAGATGGACAGGAGGACAAAACCCTAATTAGGATTGACGATGTCCAAAATGATGACAAATGAGTACGCACATTGATGCGACAGGATAAAATTGATCAAAATCATGATTGGATAGTATTGTCGACAAGACCAAATTCGAGAGCGAGATAAATGAAGAATGTAGAAGAATGACTCGATGCTCGCAAATGATAAAAACCAAGTGCGTGACATAGGAGAAATGTTAATGCGACGCAAAAACTCTAAAATGAGGCAATGCGCAAATGTTAAAGTATGATCCCGCAAGCGTTGACCATTTTTAGGTGTCTACATTTTGCCCCTCTTTGAGACAATGCAATTTTAAGCATTGTTTCAAGGAACAGTAATGAAAATGCCCCAGACAATGACAATGACATATGCATGCCCCCTCGAGGAATTGGCCGGAAAAATCCAGAAAAGTGGCCAAGTGATCGATAAGAATGATAGAACATGATAGGATCAAACAGACTGCCAAGACTGAAGGAAGAAATGTTAGTAAGAAGAAATGAGACAGAAAACAGTTAGAGACGAAGAAAAACTTGCTTTCAGTATTGCACTTTGTAGGTGAGAACCTTTATTTAATGTAGCAAAATGGATGGGTAGCATCATGGCATTGAAGGCCAGAGCTGAAATGCAACCCTTTTTGCAAAAGACAGACACATCACAGACAAACAACAATCATAACAAAAAAGAAACAGACCATGAACCATCCCGGTCACTCTAAATCACTCAGTGACATCATCGAGCAACATAGGAACATGACCGAAGCCAAAGATAAATCAATAAAAAGATAAGATGCACAAATTTCAACAAATCAAACAAAAATCTTGATCTTCATTGTCAAAAATTGAAAGTGCTGATAGGACGATCATGTTGTCTGGTTTCAGGGAATGTGGTACCCCATCTAAGACAGGACACAGTCTGGTTTCGAGTATACCACACCCTGTATAAGACCCATGATAGTGTGCCAAGGACAAATAAATTTGCGGTTGATTGATATAACAATTTGGATCAGGTTGAATGTCTGGTTTAAGTGAAAAGTTCATCTGTTTAAGCATGAATTCATTAAAGCACAACGTTTGATTGATTGTCATGGGATGTATACTCAGCGATCTGTCTATGCACAAAGGGATCATTTATTGACAAAATGCTTGTTCTTGGATTTTAATGTTTTGAAAAAAAAAATTTGTTCGTTTTTTCAGGACTTTATATGACTTTGTAGGGATTTTTTTAGGACATATTTCGATTTTTTTTATTTTTATTTCAGGACATTTTTCAATTTTTTAGAGATTTTTTTAGGACATTTTTCAATTTTTTTAAGAGATTTTTTCAGGACATTTTTCAATTTTTTTATTGAATTTTTTCAGGACCTTATTTGATTTTTTTTAAATTTTTTTCAGGACATTATTCCATTTTTTTTTTGCTTTATTTCAGGACGTTTTTCAATTTTTTAGAGATTTTTTCAGGACATTTTTCAATTTTTTTAAGAGATTTTTTCAGGACATTTTTCAATTTTTTTGTTAATTTTTTCCCGACATTATTTGATTTTTTTTTGCATGATTTTTTTTTTTTTCAATTTTTAGGATTTTACCCCCAGTGTCTAGCAGGCAAGGACTATGACAGGTGAATAAATAGGCTTGTTGAAATGATGGTGGATAGAGGAAAGACAAAGGCCTTTTAGTATGGAGACAATACAGATGCAATTTTCAAGGGCTATTGCGTGATGGGACAAGAGACTGGATATGACAATGTAAAGCAGGAACATGGCATGAGGGACATGTCAAGAAGTTTTTGAAAAATATGTTTTGCATTTCACATCCTTATGTCAGATCAAGATCAAGGGATAGAAAGAGTGTATGGATAGTGATAAGATATGGATAGGATAAGCAAGACCAAGAATGGATAAGGGACATGGACTGAAGGTCGGGATAGGCTAAGGGATAGTGGCAAAAAGTTGCAATAAGCTAGGGAATATGGATGAAAGGTTATAATAAGCAAATGGATAAATACCAAAAGCTATGATGGACTGAAAGCTGCAAACAAGATGCATGATGCTCATGAAGATCATCAGCCTTGTCAAGATCAAAGGTGGAAAAAGGAAATGGACATGAGGGACAATAGGATAATGAAGGGTAATGACAGGGGTTCGATAGGATAATGAAGGAGGAAATCTGCCCCCAAGTGTGGTGTGCAAGAAGTTCATAGATTACGCATGATGCCTATTTGCCAGGTTTTCATCATGGTACTTGCCCAAAGCGCCTGTTTGCCAGGTTTTCACCAGTGGACGAATTATTTTACTTTTTTTTTCTTTTTTTCTTGTTTTTTTCTTTTTTTTTTTCAATTTTTTTTTGATTTTTTGTAATTTTTTGCTCTTTCAAGAGAAGATGGACACATGATAGGGGATGGAATAAGGACTCAAGCGTCTTTTTTTTTTTTTGGATAGTAGCCTTGAAAAAAATGGACCATGACCTTTAAAAGTATGCTCAAAGACATTGGTAAGATAAGGACACAGAAAATGAGATGAAACTAAGGCAAGGATTTATGCAAAGGATTGGACCAGAGGGATGGAAGGATGGAAAATATGAATTGGATAATGGATAGGGTATTGGAAGAATTGGGCTTGAGTGGATAGAAATGTTGGCAAGATCGACATTGGCACACACCTTGAGGGGTGATGGACTGATGGAGGAAAAATGGATTTTAGATTGTGAGATTTGGATGGAGGAATAGCTTGGGATTTGTGGACATAAGGGCCCAAAATGGATGAAGAAGGTGATGGAGGAACAAATTTGAGAGGTTTGGATGGAGGAATAGCAATTTTGGATGCCAAGTTGGATGTCTCTTTAGGCTTTTGTGCTTCAAGGAGCCGCTTAGGGATCCACATGGTTTTTGATTTTTCATGCTTTTGTGATTCCTTGGAGTGCATTGCTTGCACAAGGGATTTAGGAACCCATATATATTTTGACTTTGCTTTATTTTGCTCAGTGGGCCTTTGTGGCCTTTTGGATATATTTTTTTCTTTATAGATCATATTGTTCTTTGTTTTGACATGTCGATTATATTGGACATGTTGATCCTTGAATACATGTGGATTTCTAGACTTATGACTTTTATACTTGGCATCCAAATTTCTTGGAGGGGGAAATGAATGCATGGATGGATAGGAATGAAATGGAGTTCTTTTGGATGACTAGAAGGTTCTCAAAGATGTGTGCCTTTGCTGACCTTGCATAGAGGATGAAGGGATATAAGGACCTAAGATGGATGGAATGTGTGATGGGGAAGGTGGACATTTGGATTTTGACTTTGAAGGGATACCAGGGCCTTGAGTGTGAGCTCTGTAGCCATGACCATTAGTATATTCTTTGATATGGAGGGATTCTTTCTCATGAAGGTCTACTCCTTTGCCTTTATGAATATCTTGACTTGTAGGATGCTCTTTTCTTTGGGAAGAAGACGCGAGTCCATTATGAGGTGGATATGATACGAGAGAAATAATGAGATCATGAAGTGGATCGGATTGCACCAGAGTGGAAGAACCCATTATGCATGTCAAGGGTTCATGAACATCTTGCACTCACACATTAGAATCATGAAGGGGATTATGATCATGAGGTGGACTAGGATCATGTAGTGGACATGGTTCAATGACAAGCTCTTCAAGAGATGGAATGGGAGAAATAATGGGATAATCAAAAGGAATGAGATCTTGGAGTGTATATGGAGCATTAGGACAAGGAGATGGAGGAACAAGTGGATCTTGTGGAGGATCTGAAGGAATAATTTGATCTTGAGAAGGAGGAAGATCATTGGAATCCCCTTCAAAGGTGCTTTGCTCTTGACTTTCAATGGGATCATTGGAAAGGATGGAAAGGATATCTTGATCTTTCTTAGGAAGTGTAATGTCAATGGGATTTGAAAGGACATTTTTTTCATGAAATGGAAGGGGATCGTTTGGGATTGGATGAACTAGGATATCTTGATCTTGCTCGGGGAATGGAGTGTCAATAGGACTTTGGATATGATGGACAAGAATAGGGGAATCATCATGAGTGTCTGGGAAGATGAGATCCTGGTCAACAATTGGATGGGATGATAAGGTTTTAGGATCTTGATCTTGATCTGTTTTAACACACGTTTCTTTATGCTCTAAATTATCCTCTTGACATGGGGTTAGACTTTGGATATGCATGGAGGATTCTGACAATGAATCAATGTTTTGGCATGAAGGAAATGCATTTTGAACATTTGTGATGGATTCTGGCAAGGAATCAATGCTTGAACATGAGGAAGAGGGACTTCGAATGGGGTCCTCTAAAACAGGTACTGGCAATAAAGTGCATGGTGGCATTGGGTCTTGTATTTTTGAAACATGACAAGGATGTGCATCATGAATTGGATTATCGTGGCAATCAATTATGGATAGCCCTTGGATAATTGCATCCTTGGGTGTATTGTTTGATGAGGACAATATGGAATGTTCTTGTGAAACTTCTAGAGGTGTAGGGATAGATGCCACTGGAGAGTCAATTTGCTTGTGGGGGGATGAGGCATTGCTAGACATAAATGTATTATCTTGATCTTCCTCAAAGAACTCAGTTGGTAGTTTCCTTAAGAGCATTGCAATAAAGCCACCTTTCTTTCAAGGTTTTGACATAGTTGTATCTGGAATTTGAACTTGTTTGGAAAGGAGTTGGTTCTGGTCTGATGTCATGTTTTGATTTTGAACTAGATGTTGATCAAATTGGTTTGACATGTTCAAAATTTGGCTTGGTGTGTGTTGCAACCTTTGTTTTTGAATTTTTGGTTGGCATTGTTGACATTGATATTCCACCATTGGTTGAACTATTTGTTGACATTGTATAGTTGGTTGGACATATTGTTGAAATTGGACCATTGGTTGTGTTGGTTGAAAATGTTTGAGCTGTTGAACAATTGGTTGTGATGGTTGAAAATCTGATTGATAGTAAACACCTTCTTGTTCTTGTTGTGGAGGCACATAATGTTGAAATTGATGTTGTCTCTTTTCTTGAAATTGTTTCATCATCTCTATTTGTGAGAGGAGAGCTGGTATGTCTGATTGTTCAAGAAGAGATCTTACATCAATTGGCTCAATCTTTGGATTTTGACCTGGAAGTTTTTGAAACATTTTGGACATTTGTGATCTATTCTTCTCAATGTTTTTCATTCTTTGTTCCAATATCTCCTTTTCTTGAGCTAGTTTCTCCTCTAGTTTTTGTATTTGGAGACTTGTTTCATCATAAAAAGTTTGATCAATGTTGCTTTGTTGTTGGGTTGGATAGAATTGTGATTGCATTGTCGGTTGATATGTCAAACTTTGTTGCATCATTGGTGCTTGGAACCTTGTTTCAATAGACATGTCACTATGCAAATGCAATATTTTTGGAATTTTTCAAGGATAATATATGATACGCAACTAAATGCAAACTAAATAGATGAAAATGCAATCTATGTTTTTGGTTGTTTTTTGAAGAATTTTGACAAACCTTTTAAATGCAAATCTAAGAGAGGGACCCTTAGGAAATTGGAATGATATCTAGACCTCAAAGGACAAAAGGACTTAAGTGACAAAAGGACAAAATGACAAAGTCTCCCCTATATGCTTGGATACTAAGCTAGGTTTGACCAAATGATATTGATGACAAATGGACAAAAGATTTAATAAGGTCTAGATCTCCTAACAATGACTTAGGGTTTATCAAAGATTTGGATTACTCAAGTATGGCAAAACCTAGTTTTGGCACTATATGCAAAGGGACAATTACTATGCAAATGACCCTAATATGATATGATAATGACCTAAGCTTAATGAAGAGACCTAGGGTAAGCAATGTATGACAATGGTATGACTTTAATGCAAGAGGACATATGCAAATGGATGACCCTTATTGAAAGGAGTATGACTTAGGTGAAACCTAACCTTGGTACTTGACAATGAACTTTGTAAAATGCAACCTAGGATGAACCTAAATGTAAGTGACATGAATGTTGAGACAAGATTTTGAACAATGTTTGCTAACCATGTTTGAAGATGAGTTTTGAATCTTGTTGAACTTTTGTTGGATGAATGTCTCTTGTGTTTAATCTTATGTTGGATCAATTTGTTTTGCTCTTGAAATGAGATACAATTCAACTTTTGACAAGCAAAGAATACAAGATATTGCAACTTAGACTCAAGACAATCATGCTCATTCCCACATTTCTTATGGTAGGCAAGGACATTAGGTACTTGAGAGGTAGACTTGTTATGGGATTCAAGGAGAATACATAGATGCTTGACCCCACAGGCTCCCCTCCACGACACTCACTTCTTAGGGCAGCCAAGCATCAGTCCCCATGGAAATCTCCCCATGGCGAACTTAGTATCTCTTCCAAGTATCCGAACTTGTCCTTCTCAAGCAACTAGAAGGGTTTTTGGCCTCTAAAACAAGGTGTGTAGTAAGGATTTTTGTTAAGCATTACTCCTTGATGTCACGCAAGCGTGATTGAGACATTAAGCCCATCAAGATACCAAACAAATGTAGTCACGCAAGCACGATTTAGACCAAGAGGCCCTACTTAGATGTTGATATGAGAAAGAGTTCAAGGGTCATCACTTCCCAAGTAACTACAATTCCCACGTAACACTTCCTTCAAAGCTTTCGCTCATTGGGTATTTTTTTTATAGTGAGTTAGAATGCCAAGGAATTCTAGCCATACTCACTTTGGGTCATTCCCTTCTCACAATTATCACTTGCTTGCAAAAGCAAAGTGGTCGGGAAGGCAGGCCCTCTAAAGGAGACACACAATCAAAGACAAAAGCATGGTATCGAAGATCTGGATTTCTGATCACCCTAAAAGGATGAGAGTATAATCTCCTACTCCAATGTCACACTCAACAATCAAAGCAAAAACATGTTCATTCCAACCTATTAGAAATCACTAGGTGCCTAAAACATTAATAACAAACACCAAGTTTAGTTGTTTCTCCAAGGCAACCTGCAAAAGACAAGTTAGAAGTTTGATTTGTTGTCTTTGACTATGCGTATGCCAAGATTCTGCACAGATATATAGTACCAAAATCCAAAACACAGAAAACAGAATGCAAAAACTAAACAAATTTCAAGTAAAATACTGCATTTTTACCTCTGTTCTGGACTTTACACAGGCGCAGAACTCAGGACACAGGTGCAAAATGCAGGACACAGGCGCAGAATGTCTTCAACACAGGCACAAGTTGCTTCACACAGGCGCAGAAGTCTCCAAAAAACCCTGCACGACCTTGTTTTTGGGTTTTTGGCTTGCAAATCAACTTGAAAGCACTCAAAAACACCATAAAGAGGTTAGATGGTTAGTGTTCACGTCGCGTTCACCAATTAATGTAGCATAGGATATAGGAAATCATCACAAGAAAGATAAACATAATAGCTCAATCACAAGAAGTCATTGCAATGATCTATCCTAAACAACACTCAATAGAGACATGAAATAAAAACATTCAAAACTAAAAATTAAGCAAACCAAAGGTATGATTTGAATGCTCCTTCATGTGGCTCCATTGTCCTTTCTTCTCCAAATGGTTTTGTTGTGGATCTCACCTACTAGTGCATGATCATGATATGAAAGCAAGTAAATAAGATTATTGCTCAAGAATACTCGAAGCGCGATTAACTAGAAATTCGATGATCTGATTAGGGGTCAAGAATCAAGGGTTTGATTGAAGAAATTCATCCAATTTATAGAGAAATTGGAGAAAAAGATCAAATTAGCATGATAGTGATTCGAATGGAAATTCAAATCAAGAATAGCAAAATTATGACATGTCTATGACAAATTGCTATGCAAGGATTTATGACAATTTATGACAAATTTCTATGCAAAGATTTATGACAATTTATGACAAATTATGACAAATTTCTATGTCATTTCCATGAATTTAGGAGAGAAATAGGAGGAAATTGAAATTAGGAATTAGAAAAATTAAGAAATTAGAAAATGAGGAATTTAGGAATTAAGAAATTGATGAAAATTAGAAATTAGGAATTAGGTAAATTAATTAATAATTTGTCATTTATTAATAAATTCACAAGGAGGAATAATTAGCCAATTAAATGAACATTTAATTGTAATGAGAAGACTTAGGATAAATAAATAATTTATTAATCCTAGAGGAAGAAATGACAAATCAGGTTAAATGATGAAATCACAAAACCCTAGAAGATGAATTAGGTCTTGATGAAAGATAATTGACTCGATCATGATTTGATTTTGGATTGATAAATGACCAATGTGATAAATGATTTGATTGAGAAAATGCGCCAATTGACGAGGAACAATGACAAATTGATCCAAATTGACATAATTGAGAAAGACAAACAACGATCGATGACAAATCGATCGCAAAATGACAAAATCGAACAAGAGGACAAGAATCAATGACAAAAATAGATTACAAAATGACAATATTGAAAATGACCACGATCAATGACGAATCGATCGCAAAATGACAAGATCGAACATGACAACGACCGATGACAAATCGATCGTTAAACGACAAGATTGAAAATGATAAGGATTGATGATAAATCGATCGCCAGATGACAAGATTGATAAGAGGACAACGATCGATGACAAATTGATCGCAAGATGGACAGGAGGACAAAACCCTAATTAGGATTGACGATGTCCAAAATGATGACAAATGAGTATGCACATTGATGCGACAGGATAAAATTGATCAAAATCATGATTGGATAGTATTGTCGACAAGACCAAATTCGAGAGCGAGATAAATGAAGAATGTAGAAGAATGACTCGATGCTCGCAAATGATAAAAACCAAGTGCGTGACATAGGAGAAATGTTAATGCGATGCAAAAACTCTAAAATGAGGCAATGCGCAAATGTTAAAGTATGATCCCGCAAGCGTTGACCATTTTTAGGTGTCTACAAATATATCAAACATTAAATTTATGAAAAGTGCAAGAATTGTAAACAAGGATGAACCTTTATTTTGAAAATTGACAGTATCAAGTATGATGTGTTTTGGGTACTCAGAGTGATAAGCCAAGTAAGTGATAATACAAGAAAATCGTCATCACTTGAAGATCCTGCAACACCCTGATCATGGGAACGACTTTCATGAGGGTGGATAAATTGCTGTAAAAACAATACGTACATATTTTAGTTAATGACATAAAAGAGAATAAAATATAAACCATTATTGAACTTTTGTTATAATTAAAGCTTTCATTACTACTTACTTGCAAGTTTTCTATTGTCTTATACAATAATTCCACCCTCTGTCGTATCTCATTAGTGGTAGGATGCATGGTTGCCAAAGAAACAATCTCTTTTCTAATTTTTATAAGAGGCATTTTAAAGAATTTCACAAGGTCTGTGGGATCTTCAGGGTCATCATTTCTTAACCCTAATGATTCCACATCCATAGAAAGGTGCTCAGGTACTGCAACTCCTTTTCCCTTTCCCCGAACATCCGTTTATGTCAAGAATATCATTAACAATTACAAAATTAGTATGAATCACTAAAAAAAAGAACATAATAATGTAATAGTTTTCTTCTATCTAATTTGTACAATTACAATGAGGTTTACCTGCTCGGTAGAAGTGTCGCAAGCTACATCTCTGTCTACGATATGTGATGGATCCGAGTTGGCCTGTGACAAAGAAAAAATATAAAAAATGTTAGTGAAATTACATAGTACACAACATGAACAACATGAACTTTGTAGACAAAAAGAGTATTAAATAATAAAAAGATGTTGTCAACAAAATCATTGTAAATTTTTTAATTCCTTACCTTTACTTTATGTAGACTATGCAGGATCCTCAACTAAATGGTTGACGATGTCTGTAGTCAATGACTTGTTCCCACCAAGGGTGACATCATCACATAGGGACTATACCTAAAATCAACACCATCAATTAAGCATCATAAGCATTACTACATTTGTAAGTTGATAAACAATAAATACATACATATCATAAGCATCAGAAGCAACACATGATGTGTCATCATATATGTAATTGAGCATCACAATTACCATCACATATCATGTGTCATCATAAACATGTAATCCATCACATATGTATCATAAATCACCATCCATCACATAGGTAATAAAAAATCCACGTTCTATAAATAAACACAAAGTTCAAAAAATGTCACATGCATCATCATAAACATGTGATCCATCACATATGTATTTTAAATCAACATCCATCACATAGCTAATAAAATTCCAATTTCCATAAATAAACACAGTTTAAAAATTGTCACATAAATAATCACTCTCCCTATCTCCATCTCCATATTAAAAGGTGTATCATTAATTAATTATGTAATGGCATTAGAATTCAAAACATAATGAATTAATTAGTAAAAAAAATTCTATGAAGAAGTCAATATTAAATAGATAATATACTAATCGCATACCTCATACATTTCATTCTTCATCATCATGAACATCAAGGTCATCATCACCAACACAATCATCATCATCATCATCATCATCATCATCATCATCATCATCATCATCATCATCATCATCATCATCATCATCATCATCATCATCATCACCATCACCATCACCATCACCATCGTCATCACCATCACCATCACCATCACCATCACCATCACCGTCACCATCACCGTCACCATCATCATCATCATCATCATCATCATCATCATCATCATCATCATCATCATCATCATCATCATCATCTTCTTCTTGTTCTTCTTCATCGTCATTGAGAAACTATCGATCGTGATCATCATCCACTTCATCTTCTACTTCTTCAGTATCTTCTTCTTCCATCACATTATACTTTATCAGCCTTCCTCTTGGATCATGTCTAACAACAAATGACCAACCCAGTTTATGTGGAACCTCTGAGTAAAATACTTGCTCACATTGGCTTGGAAGAACATAGGACTCATCCCTAACTGGTTCAAATGACCTTGTATTTAGCATTATAAAACCATTATCATGTTCAATAACAGTTCTATCAGGATCATTTTTAATCAATCGTAGCCTGTACCATTTGACGACGAACAAAATTAATTTGAAGGAATTAAAGTCACACTCAAGTATATCATCCAAAATGCCATAGTATCGATTTTGAGACTGTTGAGGATGAATGTCATTTCTCGATGAAATATTTGTCACCTCAAAGACTGCAATGATGCCATAATCACAAGTTTTCTTCATGTCATCCAACTTTTTTATGCGAAATTTATGACCATTGCAACACATAGCATTGTGGTGTTTGACCTGCGATATGTCAAACATGTAAAATTCATTGTATTGTGAGTTGATAAACATATGGGTGATTAATCAATTTTTATGTACATGTTTATCTCTTAAACCATATGCTAAATCGATTTCCCTTTGTGTAACATTGGAATCTCCATTACGATGTTCTTCTTTAACCAATGAAGCCACACCTTCCCATGTTAACATGCATCCAGAATGTTGACAACGTTCAATCCATACCATCATCCAATCAAGATTGTTTGCAATATACAAATGTAGTGCATCCCACTCTCGACCAACTGTACAAAAAATAAATAGACGTCTTACAATCGATTTATTTTGAAGATTACTAATTAATTAACTACAATAACATCTTATAATTACCTCTCACTTTCCTCAATCTACCTTTCCCTGTCAAGTACTCCCCTTCGAATTTGTTAATGGTGTTGGGATCCCAAATGCGATCCACGTGGATCTTTGCTGCAAACTTAGGAAGATATTCAGAAATGTACACCATAGTCTGGTATACCATATATCCCTCCACCATAGAACCCTTAGGATGTGCTCTTTATCGAACCAAAGCCTTCAAAAATTTCAAGTGCCTCTCAACCATCCACATTGAGCTAGTGTGTACAGGTCCACACAATTCAATCTCCTCAACTTGGTGTATGAGGTAGTGTTCTTGTGCATTGAAAAAAGCTGGAGGTAGACACTTTTGCATTTCACACATTAAATGAGGAATTTTTCTCTTCCAATATTTTATATCGTCTTTATGGATTTCCTTACATGACAACCACCTACAAGGTATTCAAGACGCAAAAAAAATATATTACATAAGAAGTAAAACAAATCGCAAATATAATATCTATACAATGAACTAAACAAATATCACTACTTACCTCATGTATTTTCCAAGATCATATATGACTTGCTTGACATTTATGTCGAAGTCGTCTGGGAGAGATAGAGGTAGAACGTACTGCAACAATTAAAAAATTATCTTTTCATTTTTTTATAACATAATGAAAAGTACACGTACACGCAATACTTAGATACATTCTAAAAACACAAGAACATTAATTACCTTAATGAAGGTATGCCAATCATGCCTTTTCATCCTTGGCCCAAATTCACTTTTCTTTGATATGAGATTGTTTATGTTCGTAGCAAATCCTGTGGGAAATCAAATTTTTCGTATGACTTCTTTTATAGCATTGCTTTGCTGGTTCATTAATAACCAAGGAAGCTCACTTATATTAATCTAGTCTCCATGGCTATTTGATTGAATGACATTTATCATTGCATGATTGGAATCCTCAATGTCACTACATATTTTGACAATTTTTTCTTTGTCATGCCTTCCATCCAATATTTTCCATACTATCTCTGTTATTTTCTTTCCAATATGCATACTATCAAACAAATGAACAATTTGTAACTGCTCATAGTAGGGCAACCTACTAAATTGTCTGGGATAACTTTTTATTCCCTTAGGAAGGTGGTCATTTATGCCTTCACGACCTTCATGATCATCAATCACATCAGCAGTAAACAAAACAAAATAGAAAAGATGTTTTATGACAAACCAATAGATGGAATGACATTACCTTGACGATTAATTCTATTATATTCCAACTTCCACAGGTGAGGTTTCATTCTTCATGGCTTTGATGTATTCTCTTCTTTCCCATTGAAAAGATGTTTTTCAGTATTTTAATACTTATGATTTTTGTGGAGAAAGTGCCTATACTCATCAAACACCTGCTTTCCTAAACTTTTTGAATGACGAGATTTCATCTTTGGACCACAAACAGGACATGCAAATTTTCCCTTTGTTTGAAGACCTACAAGATAATGTATAATTGGATTAAATATGATAATTTTTTGAATTATAATGTTCATGCACAACTTAAACACTATAACATACCACAAAAATGTGTTAGCCCTGGGGCATCGTGTATTGTCCATAGAAGCATCGCATGGAATTGAAATTGTCTTTGTCCTATTGGTCTAGAGACGTCATACATAGTGACACCATTCCATAACTCCAACAACTCGTCAATAAGAGGCTTGATATATAAATTCATATCTTTAACTTGGTACTTACCTAATCGAATGAACAAAAACATTACATAATTATTATGACCATTTTACAGCAATATTTATAATTAAATTTAGACGACTATATTTAAATGATAAAATACCTGGAACAATCATTGCCAACATTATGTGCTCCCTCTTTATTGACATCTATGGAGGAATGTTATTGTTGATAACAAAAACAAGCCACACTAAGTAAACAAATCTCATCTCTCCAAATGGATTGACACTGTCCGCTGCCAATGAAAGCCTGAGATTATGAGGTTCTTCTTTAAAGTGTGGCTACTTTTCCTCTATGTCCATAAATGCTAAACCATCCACAGGCATTCGAATAATGTCATCTTGACTTCTATTGTGTGCATGGTAATCCATAAATTGTGCCAAGCTAGTGCACTTGAATAATCGTTGCATATGTGGAATAATGGGAATATAGCAAAGAACCTTGCGAGGAACCCTTTTTGTTATTTGATCTGTTTGATATCTACTGATATGACATTCAGGGCATTCAGTTCAAAATTCATGTTGTTTGTGATATATAATATGATCATTGGGACAAGCATCTATTGCTTGATACTCCATTCCAATTTCTTTCATAACGACAGATAATTCTCGGTATGAGTGAGGTAGAATATTTGATGGTGGTAACAAAAACTCGCCTATCCATCTACAACGAAAAAATATAATTTGTTATAATAAAGAATATTAATGGTACAACATGATTCACAGTTTATTATGACATATATGACATACCTTAACATACGTGACATTGTTATGTTGGATAAACCATTCATAACCTTCAAGTTCACCAACAATAATATAGCGGAGAGAAGAGTTACCTGCGAGCCTTCGTAAAGGGCCTCAAATGCCTTCTCAAGCAGAGGGACATCATGAAAAACATCAAGGTAATCTTCATCATCATGATCAGCTACGCGAGTACTAAATGAGTCATGGATCAATGTATTTGTACCATCATCTTCAATTGTGTTTTCTGGCTCATGATCATCATCTTCCATGGGATCATTATCTTTAGCTTCAATATTCACACCTCCATGTTCGTCCACTTCGAAAACCATATTATCAGGGTTGTGTTGATCCATACCATGTGCTCCGAGGTGCTCAAGCTATATAAAATTGATAAACATAAATAAACCGTGACCATGATCTCATCATCACGTGATTTATTATGTATATAAATTGTCAAAATGATATAATGAGAAACTTACCAATGGATGATAATCATGTCCACCTTCAATGTGACCATGTAGCCTACACTGTTTCTTCATTGTTTTGATTAGAAGTCTTCTAGTCTTTAACCCCTTACAAATTTTGCACTGACAATAACATTTTCCATCACCTTTTCTTTTCAAGTTAGATCACAATCTAGCAATTGTCTCCTTATTTTGTTGTTCATTGATATTGTCTGACATGGTCTTTCTTCACAGACAATAAAATAGAAATTATCATCATTGAACAGAGCATCTTATTGAATTTATATTTCTAGTTTTCTTATGGTACATCACACAACATGGAAAATAAGAAATACTCAATAAATAATAGGATTCATTGATCTAGTGTTATCACAATCTGCACTTGGCCTTCAATATTTTCTCTTCCTAGCACTGTTTATCTATTACCTGTCAAGTACAGAACTCTAAAACCCATGGCTATTAAAATACATAAGACAACATTGTAGCATCTTATAATCATCTGTTATAAAACCAAAGCACTTGGGAGTGATTCTTTTGTTTGTCACAGTCCAAGAAAATGGTGTTTACTGGAGCCTTGAATAACTGACTAGAAAGATTTTTAATTCCTTTTCTTTTTCCTTCTGATTTTTTCATTGTCACTTCCATCCTCTAAGTTAGATGCCCTTGACCTTTTCTTTCTTCTTGTTTTTTCATACTCATAGTCATTCTTTGAATTATTTTTCTTTCTTGGTGACTCCTTACTACTCTCATTGTCAGTTTCACTCTCAAAATCTTAGTCTGATGTATCAAAATCTGATGAACTTGATGAACTAGAAGAATCGTCATTAGAGGTAGATTCACCTGACACAGGAATAGACTTTTTCTGCTCTGGAATGATTTTATTGATGTTAGATTCATTTACCTTGTTTACTAACTCATTGATACTCTTTCCGAAGGGAATCCCATGTCATGCGCTGGTATTCCACACTGCTCTTCTCTTCCACATTTTTCATCATTTGAGCCAGCTTAAATGGGGGAATGTAAACACCCCCACTTCTTCCAACACCCTTCTCAGATCCTCTTACAACACCTTTGCGATTCCCATTCAGTGATGGAGCAGACACAACACCAGAAGTTTTCACTTCCACTGCCTCTCTATCCCTCTTGTTTCCAGAAGCCCCTTTACCACTTAATTCATGCTTATTTCTGTACATAAACCCATCAAGAAGCATGAGTTTTTGCATATGAGCTCGCCCAAATATTTTACAGTTATTTTTCATCAATATTCCCTCAAGAGCTGGCAGATCCTACTTGCATACTTTAATTCTATTTTCTCAAAGGACAATCCTAAAAATCCATGCATTGCAAACAACTTTTTACACCTTTGTTGTTTGTGGTGGCGTCACAGAGAGTTTACATCAATAAATGAAGAACATACCAATGCTTTTAATGCAGCAATAGCAGTCTATCTCTTATTCAATATCTCTAGTGAAACCCCCATTGATCTTTTGTTGGAGTAGAATTTGTTATATTCTAGAAAGGGTCTTGTCCTTTGTTGATGTGATATTCATCTACCTCAAGAAATAACTATTCTTTTCTCCAACAAGAAGTGGAACTAAATGAAGATCTAGCACCATGAAATGAATCCTCAAAAGGATTACTATAGTTAGTTTTGGTAGATAATGATCTGGGCAAAATACTAATGTGGCTTTAGGAAACATTATGTACTAGCTTAGCATACTCTAACAACTTTGGTGCGACATGCTACATCCAATTAAGTCTCCATCGGTATCTCTATTGTGTTTATGGATTGGGATTCAATGTACTCTTTTTATACACAGATTTTACTTTCAAATGAGGAGGTTTGTATGTACTTACTTGTCTTTCAATTGTATTCCTATTTCAAGAATTTATTCTATCAACAAATCATTTGTTGTAAGTTGTACAAGTGGAAGCTTGAACATGCCTTCCATGCTAGCCTTGTTGATATGTTCAACACCATCTTGTGCAACAAATCTTTAGAACTCCACTATTTCATTGAAGAGTGAGTAGTAGGGATAATCTAGGACACTTACAGAGGTTTTGCAAGAGAGATAAATAGACCTAAATATTATGGCTTAATAATAATCAATAGGTAAACAGATAAGAAACTCTCAATATCAAAATGAATTTCTCAATTGTCTTTACTAGAAATGGATAGATATGCTAATAATGGCTTTATGACTGTATGTCAACTTTAGACTCAATCCAAGAAGAGCTAGAACTAATATGCAATATCTAGATTTATGATCTCTATAATATAACAATCCCATAATTATGTTTCCACGCATCTATACCACAACACAAACATCATGCTAGTGTTCAGCCATAGCAATTAATATCCTAATTATAGAATGTGAAATATACACATAACTATGAATAAAGATTAAGAAAAACAAAGAAAGATGCTTATTGCAAACATAAATGACTAATGGACAAGAATTGAATTCATTGTAGATAGTTTTGAATATCAAATTCACTTATTTGTGTACATTTACTAACTCATGTACTTGTGGCCAACCATTTATCTCTTTCATAAATTAAACACTTATTAATAACATTAAATGGCTGAGTAATTATGTTTTAGTTGAAATTGAAAATAAAATATTTTATTTCAGGATAGCTCACACTATTCCCTATCATATTTTAGACTCTCGATTTTGTTAGTAGTGGTTTGATGTCTTTGGAGCTGATCATTGCATTTCTTTAGTTACGTTTGCCAGTGTACTCCCAGCCTGTGCCAAAATGGGAGCTTTGGAACAAAGTATGGACATCCATCAAAGCATAAAAGATAGAGGAATTTTATCATATGTAGTTGCAACTGCACAAAATGGATTTGTTGAGAAGGCTTTAGAAACTTTCAAGCAAATGCAATCGACAGGTGTAAAGCCAAATTCCACAACCATTGCTACTATCCTTCCTGCCTGTGCCAAAATGGGAGATTTGGAATAGGGTATGGACATTCATCGAAGCATAAAGGATAGAGAAATTTTGTCAGATGTTGTAGTTGTAACTGCCCTGGTAGACATGTATGCAAAATGTGGAAGCATAGACAAGGCACATGAACTGTTTGATAGAATGCCAACAAGAAATGTTGTCTCATGGACTACAACGATTGTTAGATATGCACAAAATGGATTTGTCAAAAAGGCTTTAGACACTTTCAAGAAAATGAAATTGGAAGGCATAAAGCCAAATTCCACAACCTTTGCCAGCATCCTCCCTGCCTATGCAAAAATGGGAGCTTTGGAACAGGGTATGGACATCATCAAAGCATAACGGATAGAGGAATTTTGTTAGGTGTTGTACTTGCAAATGCCCTGATTGACATGAATGCAAAATGTGGAAACATGGACAAGGTTCGTGAATTGTTTGATATGATGCCGCAAAGAGATGTGATCTCATGTGAACAATCAACATGCGCATATACATGAGGAAGGGATTGCTGCTACAAAATTGAACGCTCACTCCTCAATCATAGTTCTATGGTTTTACGAGATTAAACTAGGACAATTAACTGCCACATGTATATTTTTTGCAACATGAAATTAAAAACTAGGGCAATTTGAATCTACCTCTTGCGCGGGATTGCCTTCGACGCAGGTTTGATGTTCTTGGGGGTTGAAGTCGCCATGGACGCCTACGTGGGATTGCAATTCACAAATGAATTCCCCGCCTCTTTTTTTATTTTGTAATGGCTGTTGTTGTCAGAATTACGACGAACTCGAGCACTTTTTTGAAAAAAAATAAAATTCTCATTGCTAATGCTTTCTTCGTCGAAACCAAATGGGAAATTTTTGTCGGAATTATGACTAATGCGGGCATTTTTTCAAAAAAAATCAAATTTGGCCACAATATACCTTCTCCGTCGGAAACCTCAGTCGAAAATCTAGTCCAAATGTATTAGTGCCAACTCATTTTCTAAGAAATCCTTTTGTCTCATGAGTTGAGTTTTATCATGCTCCAAGTGAATTATATTTGTTTTCAACATATCATTCTCATGACTAAATCTTAGGTTTTTATTTCCAACATCATTGATTCTCCTAGCCAAGTCATCTTCATTCTTCTTTCAGTCTTCAATGTCTTTACAAAACCTCATAGTCACGTCTTGCATCTCATTCCTTAAGGCCATGTTATCTTGCTTCATCTTGCTTACAAGATTATTAAGAGTTTCTTTTTCATCATCATCACTATGTATCTTCTCATGAAGTTCTCTTCTTTTGTTCCTAGCAATAGTGAGATTTTCCTGAAGTCCTTGAATGATTTCTTGTGCAGCCTTCAGATCATCTTCAAGTTTCATATTCTTTAAATTTTCTGCATCATAATCGGCAAGAGTTGTTTCCAATTGCTTTCTCAAGTTTTCCATCTGTACCGGTGTCAGAATCTTCCTCAAGCTATTAGGCTTTTGAAAATAGAGGACCAAGCTCTGATACCAATTGTTAGGATTCCCAAAGATACTAAGAGGGGGGTGAATCAGTATCTAACTGGTAAATGGATTTTCTAAACTTATTAAATGAATTGCATGCCAAAACAGTGTACTAGTAAACCATAAATAATGTAGTAAATAAGATTAGTAAACACAACATAGAAAGCACACCATAACACAATATTTTTAATGAGGAAACCCGGTGTGGGAAAAACCTTGGTGGGATTTGTGACCCACAATACTCGCTCACTAGCCAATAAGTGAATATTACTGAGACAATAGGGGCCTAGACATGTAGGAAGGCCAACTGCCTAAAGCTCACTACTTAAGTACAAAAAGGAAAGTCTCATTGACTTACAAAAGTGGATTATGTAAATCCAATGTCATGTACTGCTTCAGTTCAACATCTACTATGCCAGGTTCAGTACCGGTTTAAGCTCAACAACTTTCAAAACCCTATTCCAAGGTCTGCCTTAATATTCATATCTGCCTATTATATTCCTTCCATGTATATCTCTCCTCTTACAAATGATTTACAAGATCTCATACTTATATGAGTCTCAATACAATTTGCCTTGTCGACTTACAAAAAGCTTTTACAATTAAATACAAAATACAATAAACAAAATCTTGTCAACCATGGTGCCGGTAAACATCTTTGCCGCTGCTACTACCGGTGTCTGTGCCTGTGCCGGTGTCTACCACTACCATAGGATTATAAGGTTTCCATCAATGAAAATACCTTCAATCACCTACAATTTCTCATTGGAGTGTGCATTTTCCAACATTCACTGTAGGAGATTCATCTTTCTTTGACAGTTTGCAACCAGTTATCATAAGGGTTCCATCTGGTTTTGAGTTTTCAAGTCCAAATTTCTTTAGCAATTATTTTACATATTTAGTTTGACAAATGAAAATACCTTTATTAGTCTGGGTGATCTATAGAACTAAGCAAAAATTCATCTCACCAATCATAGACATTTCAAATTTATTTTTCATGTCATCGACAAATGTCATGCATAGATTTTCTTCTCCTCCAAAAATGATATCATCAACAAAGACTTCAATGATCAATATGTCATCATGCTCAATATTATAATATAAGTTTCTATTATCATTACCTTTTCTAAATCCAAGCTTCAAAATATGTTTATCTAATCTAGCATAATAGGATCTAGGGGCTTGTTTCAATCCATATAAGGCTTTCCTCAATTTGCAAACCATGTCCTTGTCCTCGGATAGTGAAAAACCATTAGGCTACTCAATGTAGACTTCTTTTTAAATATTTCTATTTAGGAATGCACATTTGACATCCATTTGATATACTTTGTAGTTCTTGTTTGTAGCATAGGCAAGAAATAGTCTTACTGCTTCAATCCTTGCAACCGGCACATAAGTTTCATCATAATCAATTCCTTCTTGCTGTGAGTATCCTTTGCAAACCAATCTAGCTTTGCTTCTTAAAACCTATCCTTCTTCATTTAATTTATTTATGAATACCCATTTAGTTCCAATAACATTTTTATCTTTAGGCCTAGGAACCAATTCCCATGTGTTATTCTTTTCTATTTGATTTAATTCCTCTTCCATTGGTTTCATCCAATTCTCATCTTTACATGCGTCAATAATTGATTCTTTTTCAATTTGAGAGATTAAACATAACTCTTCAGCAACTAACCTTCTTCTTGTCATCACACCTTTTCTCTTATCTCCAATGATCTGATCTTCAGAATGATTCATCTTTACATACCTGGGAGTCTTTGGATTATCTTGACTTTCTGACTCTTTATGCTCTTCAAGAGTTATTGTGGAATTTTTTGATGTTACCAGAGCAACTGGAGCGATTCTCTGATCTAATTCTCGCATTACTGGTTCTAATCCGATAATCTCATTTTCTGGTCCATAGTCATATGATTTGATCTGATTGTTGCTTTTCTCATCCACTCTGACATTTATGCTTTCCACTATCCTTTGCAATCTTTTATTAAAGAATCCCTTCATCACATCTAGGATCAAATTTCCCTATTTCATCATCTCTTCTGATATAGCATTTACTTCCAAAAATTCTGAAATAATTGACAGTAGGAGCATGACCAAACCATAATTCATAAGGAGTCTTACCTGTATCACATTTTATGTGTATTCTATTGAAAGTGTAGATTGTAGTATTGACAACTTCTCCCCAATAAATATTAGGCAATTTGGCTTCCATTATCATTGTCCTTGCAACATCTAAGATAATTTTGTTCTTTCTTTCCACTACTCCATTCTGCTGTGGAGTTCTAGGTGCAGATAATTGTCTTTTGATTCCATATTTCTCACAAAAATTGTTGAATTCACCGGATGTAAATTCACCATCTTGATTTGATTTTAAGCATTTTATCTTCAATCCTTTTTCTGTCTCAACCACAACTTTGAGTATTTTGAATTTGTCAAGGGCTTCTGATTTTTTCTTTCAAAAATGTAACCCACATCATTCTAGAGTAATCATCAATAATCAACATAAAGTATCTATCTCCTGGAAAGATTTTAGTCCTTTCCAGACCACATAGATCAGTATGAATAAGATCAATAATTTAATTAGATCTATTGTGTATACTTTTGAAAGAAGTTCTGACTTTCTTACCCATTTGATATTCTCTACATAACGGATTATGAGTCTTGATGATCTTGGGCACATCTCTGACAACCTTGGTTGAACTGATATTTACTATGCAATCAAAATTCACATGACACATCCTTTTATGCCATAGCCAACTTTCATCAATCTGAGAAATCAAGCAAGTCTTCTCACGGGAGTTCAAATGAAAGATATTTCTTTTGGTCCAAGTTTTGGGTGCAATTTCCAATCCAGATCTATTAATAATCTTGCATTTTCCATCTTTGAATTGCAAATGAAATCCTCTATCCACCATATGTCCTACACTCAAGAGATTATGCTTCAAATCTTCAACATAATAAACATTGTTAGTATTGTTCTTACCATCCAAGGATATTGTTCCTTCTCCTTTGATCTTGCATGACATGTTGTCTCCAAATCTAACTAATCCACCATCAAATTCTTACAGAGTTAGGAATTTCCTCTTATCATCGGTCATGTGGTGTGAGCAACCATTGTCTATAACCCATTCATCTTTCTATTTAATTTTAGTAGCTAAGGCTTTCTCCTTAGTATGAGTTGTATCATTGACAGGTTTTGGAGATTCATCCTTAATAGCAATAAAGACCCAATCTTTTCCACTACCCAAGCTTCCATTACTGGATCCACTTACAGGTTCATTATCATCAGAATCATCAGTAATACCCAAATCATCATCACCAACATAGTAACATGATTTTTCCTTATTCTTTCTATATTTAGGTTTGATCTGATATTCCAAATTAGGTTTATAATTCCTCAAAAATATTTCATGATTCCTTGCAGCTCTTTTAGGCCATCTAGAAGCAAAATGACCAATCTTATTGCATGAAAAAAATTTAAATGGAACTTTTCCTTCATACTTACTTCCAACCGGTCCTTTAGGGATTCTCCTAGCAATTAGGGCTTCCAGTTCTTTAAGTTCTTTGTTCTCTCTTTCAATTTCTTCCATGTCTTTGGCATATAACTCTTTCCAATCTATCTTCTGCTCACTGAAGGCAGATGCTTTAAATGCAATTTCTGTTTTAATAGCATTCTAATCTCCAAGCTCTTCAAGTTTAAAAGAAGTCAATTTCCCAAGTAATGTATCTATGGTAACAGGGATATTTGACATTGTTTGGAGTTCATTTATTGTAGTAGTTTTCATTTTGTAAGCCGAAGGTAAAACTCTTAAATTTTTTTAAACGATCTCATCCTCATTAACTGTTCTACTGCAACATTTGATTCCCATGACAATCTCATTCACTCTATCCATGAAAGAACTTATGTTTTAATCTTCTTCCATCTTCAAATTTTTGTATCTCATGTGATAACCTTCAAGTTTTGCAATCTTTACTACTTGGTCACCTTCATCTAGAGTTTCAAGCTTCAACAAGATCTTCTTTGCATTTTCCATCTCTATGACATTCAACAATTTTTCATCTGATAGGGCACTTAACAATAATTCTTTTTCTCTGACATCATTATCAACATTCTTTTGTTCATCAATAGGTGTTGGAGTTCCAGAACTAGGATCATGAGGTGTATAAGATTTTTTTGTTATCTCCCATATCTCAACTCCAAGACATGTTAGATGAATCTTCATTCGCTCCTTCCATAATTTATAATTTATACCATCAAATATGGGACTATCCTTCTAGTAGAAATTAGATGAAGAACTTGATGCCATCGGATCTCCTCAAGCGGTTAGGATTCTGTAGAGAGGACCTTGCTCTGATACCAATTGTTAGAATGAACTGGAGGAAAACTGAGAGGGGGGGGTGAATCAGTTTTCCACAAGTTAAAAAATTATTGCAGATTATAAAATTTCTACTGGAGAAAAATGAAAACTATTGGCCATTTGGTGGAATTGATTATGTGTTGCATTGATGTTTTGTCATTGATGCCAACACTAGATGTTTGGATGCTGTACCAACACCCTTATGGTCCTGGTAGGTTGAGTAGTTTCTGGTTGGTTTGGATCTGGCATGATCTAGTAGGCTCCGGTATGATTTGGTTATGGAATTGGCTTATTCATATACTCATTTTCATATTCGGTAAGTTGGTTTTGGTCTGGTGATCGAATGCTATTTTATTTGCTTAGAAGCTTGGATTCTAGCTCCAGTGAGGGTTTCACCAATAGAGATTTTGATGAATATCTTGTTGATATGTGGTGACTGATTAGGAAAGAGGAAAAGGCCTTGGGAATGAGAAGTCACGAGGGAAGTCAAAGAAAGGACGCTCTCAATCTAGAGGAAAGAAAGATTGTTGGTACTGCAGAAAGCCTGGTCATCTAAAGAAACACTGTTGGTCTTGGAAAAACAAAGAAGGAGACAAAAATGAAAATGACAGTTTGGAAGCTAATATTGCAAGTAATACTTTACAAGATGCTTTAATCTTATGTTTGGATAATGTTAATGAATCCTGGGTAATAGATTCTGGGGCTTCATTTCATGCTACACCCCATAGAAAATATTTTCTAGATTATGTCCAAGGTGATTTTGGATAGGTATATTTGGGTGATGATGAGCCCTATCAAATTGTTGGAAAAGGAAAGATAAAGATCAAGTTGCAGAATGGAAATGACTGGTTTCTACAGGAGGTAAGACATGTTCCTAATTTAAGAAGAAATTTAATTTCTGCAGGGCAACTAGGTAGTGAAGGTTGCATAGTTACCTTCTCAGACAGTATCTGGAAGGTCACTAAATGATCATTAGTAGTAGCTAAAGGTGTGAAGGTAGGCACATTATATCTGTGTACTGGTAACACTTACTCTACCCTAGCTGCTATAGATAAAGTTACTATAGGGACAACAACAATAGATGTTGCAAGAACATATTCTATAGTGTGGCACCATAGGCTTGGGCACATGAGTGAGAAAGGGATGAAAATCCTTCACTCCAAAAATCTATTGCCAGGACTAAAGAAGATTGATTTAGAGTTTTGTGAAAATTATGTTTATGGTAGACAAAAAAGAGTCAGATTTCTCAAGGTTGGGAAAGAGAAGAAGAGTAAGAAGTTAGAGCTTGTGCATTCAGATGTATGGGGACCAACTCAGGTATCATCTCTTGGTGGCTCTTGTTATTATGTTATTTTTATTGATGACTCAAGCAAAAAAAACATGGGTATATTTCCTAAAACAAAAATCAGATGTTTTTGAAACTTTTAAGAAATGGAAAGCTTTGGTTGAGAATGAGACAGGAAAAAAGTTGAAGTGTCTCAGATCAGATAACGGAGGTGAGTATTGCAGCAAAGAATTTGAAGATTATTGCTCCTTAAATGGGATTCGAAAGTAGAAGATAGTTCTAGGAACTCCATAGGAAAATGGTGTGTCAGAGAGAATGAATATGACTATCATGGAACGTGCGAGGAGTATGAGATTGCATGATGGATTGCCCTTACATTTTTGGGAAGATGTTGTACATACTGCTATCTATTTGATAAATAGAGGACCTTCAACCCCTTTGGATGGTGGTATTTCAGAGGAGGCATGGACTGGCAAAAAGGTAAATTATTCTTTTCTGAAAACCTTTGATTGTGAAGTTTTTGTCCATGTTGATAAAGAAAATAGAACCAATCTTGATGCTAAATCTCAGAAATGTACCTTCATTGGATATGGGATAGATGAATATGGCTATCAGTTATGGGATTTTGAAAATAAGAAAATAATTAGAAGTAGAGATGTTATATTCAATGAGAAGGTTATATATAAAGAATAGATGCAAGAAAAGAAGCATGAACAGGACAAACAAGAATATGTGGTGTTGGATGAGATTCCTGAAAATGAAATGCCACAGGTACCTGATGCTCAGCAACAACAGATTGTCCCACAAACTCTTGTAAGTGTTAGACATTCTACGAGGTCAAGTAGACCCCTTGAAATATTTTCTCCTTCTTTGTATTCTATTTTATTAACCGATTCTAGTGAACTAGAAGAATATGAAGAAGCAATGCAAGTGGATGCTAAACAACAATGGGAGATAGGCATGAAAGAGGAGATGGACTCCTTGATGAAAAATAAGACTTGGGACTTAGTCCCTTTACCTGCAGATAAAGAGCTTTGCCTAACAAATGGGTTTATTGGTTGAAGGAGGAGGAAGGAGGTCAGAAAAGATATAAGGCCAGACTTGTGGTAAAAGGTTTTGCATAGAAAAAGGGTATAGATTATGATGAAATATTTTCTCTAGTTGTAAAAATGACTTCAATTAGAACTGTACTTAGTCTTGTGGCTGCAGATGATTTACATCTTGAACAATTAGACACCAAAACAACTTTTCTCCATGGATATTTGGAGGAGGAAATTTACATGTTGCAACCACAAGGATATGAGGTCAAAGGTAAGGAGAACTTGGTGTGCAGGTTGAAGAAAAGTTTCTATGGCCTAGAGAAAGCACCCCGACAATGGTATTTAAAATTTGATAGTTTCATGGCTGAACACGGTTATCATAGATGTCATTCTGATCATTGTGTATATTTTAAGAGATTGGATAATGATAGTTATATTATCCTGTTACTTTATATTGATGACATGCTTGTTGCTGGGTCTAACATGCAACATATAAATGATCTTAAATAGAAATTTGCTAGGTCATTTGTTATGAAGGATTTGGGTGCAGCTAAGCAAATTCTCAGTATGAGGATTACACAGGACAGGAAAAATAGAACCTTAATTTGTCCCAAAGTGAGTATATAAAGAAGGTGTTGAAAAGATTTAACATGTAGGATGCAAAAGCAGTTAGTACACCTTTGGCTAGTCATTTCAAATTGACTAAGGAGATGTGCCCAAAGGCACAAGAAGAGGTAAATAAAATGTCTAACATCCCATATTCATCAGCTATTGGTAGTTTGATGTATGCAATGGTATGCACAAGGCCAGATATTGCACATGCAGTGGAAGTTGTGAGCAGGTTTATGAGTAATCCGGGTATGGAACATTGGAATGCTGTGAAATGGATTCTTCGGTATTTGAAAGGAACTACTACAAAGGCATTATGTTTCAAAGGATCTAATGCTGCTCTGAGTGGATTTGTTGACTCTGATCTGGCAGGTGATATTGATTCATGAAGGAGTACTACAGGGTATGTTTTTACTATAGGGGGAACTGCAGTTAGTTGGATTTCTAGGCTGCAAAAGGTTGTTGCACTTTCAACCACAGAAGCTGAGTATGTTGCTGCTACAGAAGCCAACAAGGAGATGATTTGGTTACAATGTTTTCTGGAGGAATTGGGTTAGACACAGGAGGATCACCCATTGTATACCGATAGCCAGAGTGCCATTCATCTTGTGAAGAACTCTGCTTTTCATTCAAGGACAAAGCACATTCAATTCAGGTACCACTTCATCTAGACTGTTTTGGAGGAGGGTCAGTTATGACTTGAGAAGATTCACATAGGTGAGAATCTTGCCGATATTTTCACGAAGGCAGTTCCACAAGAGAAACTGATTTCTTCATCAGTTTCTATTGGTCTTCTTGATTGATAATTGTGGAATTTATACCAATCAAGTCCAAGTGTTTTATCCAGTGGATGCTGCAAGTACAGTGGTGTCGTCTAGTATCAGTCTCCAAGTAGGAGATTGTTTGGTGTGGAGCCTAATTATTCTCCAAGTGGGAGATTGTTGATATGTGGTGATTGATCAGCAAAGTACTATACACTCAACACATATCCTCGCTGACTTTTTTTTTTGTCATTTTTTGTTGATGAAAACTGACATTGTAATAAAACCCTAAAAAGCCCGACTTTGTTTGTTGCCCTAAAAATGCATGTTATAAGCAGCTGGGATGCTTAAAGCATTGTAAGATTGATGTACTATTTTTGCTGGATAATAAGAAAGATTGGATGACTGTGTATGGTGGACGTAACCCATTCTGGGTGAACCACGTTAAATCTCTGTGTTATTTGTGTCCTGTTTTATTTCTTTATCTTTTGTATTTAAATTTACATATAATTGTTAGTTCATATTTGCTTCGGATCTGCTTGAAACCCTAACATATATTTGATGAATTGCATAAGTGGTGTTGGTGCAACTTCTGATGGAGTTTTAGGATGCTATTGGTGATCATGTTCGAGACTTGGCAAATTGAGATCATTGTTGTAGCATGTTGACCTATATTGGGTCTCAGTTGGTCTAGGTTATGGACCGATGTAATGAAGCGTGTGGATTGGAATTCTCGATACATTTTTGGGATGTCTTATGTGTTGGATATTATTTTCTTGGTCTAAGGCCAACATGTTTTGTAATTATGTAATTATTTTATTGTCTGGTGGCCAACCTGATTGTTTATGGTCGAGGGTTTGTATATATATGATGTAAGATCTCATTGTAGAATATATGCTAGAGATCAAGGGATGGGATATGGATATGTAATGTGTGAATAATGTAATATCATTCAGACAGAAGATTTGGCCGATCATTGGAGATCGAATTGGGTTTATGTAAGAGGATCTAGTCCTCCGACATTGAGCTTAACTGAAACTGTACTTAGGCATATGAGATGCTATCTTTGTAGTTCAAACACTTCTTCGGATTGTAGTCTGGATTTATATGTAGTTAGTGAGGCTCCTTTTGTGATGAGAAGTGCGCTCTAGGTTGTTGGCCTTCCTGCAAGTGTAGGCCCCTCAATTATAATTCACATACCTACTACAAAAGTATTATCTGACTATGGGTAGGCTTCCCACCGTGGTTTTTCCTTTACCGATTTTTCCATGTACAA
Source organism: Cryptomeria japonica (assembly GCF_030272615.1). Lineage (NCBI taxonomy): Eukaryota > Viridiplantae > Streptophyta > Pinopsida > Cupressales > Cupressaceae > Cryptomeria > Cryptomeria japonica. Next base: position 388,814,918 of record NC_081414.1, on the reverse strand, counting down.
ATATTGGTGTCATATGGATAGTATTTATTCTGTGGTTATTGTTTATGCTTAATTGGTTTAATTGTTATTCTCGTATTTGGTTTAAGCATTCCGATATTCATATTTTGGGTTTCGATATTAAAGCTTCAATTGTTAATGGTTTCGGTAATCTGTGACAACTGATTCACCCCCCCTTCTTAGTTGTCTTCGGATTATGTGAACTGTCTAACAATTGGTATCAAAGATTTGGTCCTCTTTGCAGAAAGATTAACCACTTGAGGAAGATCCTATGGCGTCTAACAGTTCAAGTTCATCCAGTTCATATGGAGCTATCTTTCAGAGAGATATTCCTAGGCTTGATGCAACAAATTACACAATATGGAAGATTCAGATGGAGACTCATCTGAGATGTCTTGGCAAGGAGATTTGGGAGATCCCACAGAATTGTGTCACACCTTATAATTCAACATCTGGCAATCCTCCTCCGATAAACCTAGATAAGGAGATTGCAAATGATTATAGAGCAAGAGAAGCCCTCTTGTGTGCACTTTTCGATCAACAAATAATGGGATTAATTGACAAATCATCTGGAAAGGCTATATGGGATAAGTTGGAGACTCTTAATGAAGGTGACCCTATAGTGAAGATGGCTAAACTTGATGGTTACTGGGTGAGATATGAAAACCTAAAGATGGAAGAAGATGAAAGGATTACTGCATTCATAGAAATTGTAAATGAGATTTTTATGGGAATTCAATATTGTTGTGGAACTCTGAGCGAAGATGAAATTGTTTCTAAAGTCCCAAGAGCCCTACCATCGGCTTAAAAGATGAAGGATACTTCTATTAATGAGCTGAGAACAATGGCTAATACATCTGTCAACAAAGATATTTTAGTTGGAAAACTATCTTCTTTTGAGCTTGAAGAATTTGGACCTTCTGGAGCTATGAAGATTAAACCTTCTTTTCATGCATCTACATCTGCAACCAGTAAGAAATATTGGAAAGATTTATATGCAAAGGAATTGGAATATATGAAGAGATAAGTTGATGAGTTTGAGCAACTTGATGCACTATTTTTTAGAAGAGTATCTAAAGGACTAGTAGAAAGTAAGTATGAAGGAAAAGTACCTTTTAAATGTTTTGCATGTAATAAGATTGGTCATTTTGCATCTAGATGTCCTGAAAGGAATTCAAGATCTGAAGGAGTTAAAAGATCATTTAAGCCTAACCTTGGATATCAGATCAAGTATAAGTACAGAAAAAATAGAGACAAGTCATGCTACATAGAGGATGAGGAAGGCATCACCAATTTTGATGATGAACTGGCATAAGACTCTGCTAGTGGTTCTGACAATGGGAAGGAATGGGTGTTGCTGGATATCAAGGAAGATGTTTCGGCACTGGAAGAGAATGTACCTGAAGAGAAGGCACTTGCTGCTAGAATTGAAGACAAGGATGAATGGGTAATTGATAGTGGTTGTTCATATCATATGATTGGAGATAAAGGGAAGTTTCTATCTTTGCATGAATTTGATGGCAGTATAGTTAGATTTGGAGATGACAAAGCATGTATAATCAAAGGAAAAGGAACTATATCATTGGATGGCAAGAACAATACTGAAAATGTTTTTTATGCTGAAGGTTTAAGGCATAATCTTTTGAGTGTAGGACAATTGGTGGATAAGGGATTTCAATTACAGTTCAAGGATGGAAAATGCAAAATCATTAATAGAACTAGTTTGGAGATTGCAACTGGTACACAAACAAAAGATAATATATTTTATTTGAACTCTGGTGAGAAGACATGTTTGATTACACAAATTGATGAGAGTTGGCTATGGCATAAAAGGCTATGTCATGTGAATTTTGATTACATTGTGAAGATCAATTCAACTAAGATAGTTAGAGATATACCTAAGATTATGAAGCCCTATAACCCAATATGTAAAGAATGTCAAATGGGTAAACATGTTAGAATCTCTTTTAGGAGTATACAAGATAAATATAATGATATTCTTGATCTTATTCATACTGATTTGTGTGGCCCTACTAGAGTTAAAAAGTTTTCAAGGTGATATATATTTCATGCTAATCATTGATTATTATTCTAGAATGATGTGGGTTAGTTTTCTAAAAGAACAATCTGGGCATTCAAAAAGTTTAAGATCTTTAAGGATAAAGTGGAAACTAAGATAGGATTAAAGATTAAATGTTTGAGGTCATATCATGGTGGAGAATTCACATCCGGTGAGGTTAATAACTTTTGTGAGAAGCATGGTATAAGAAGACAAATTTCTGCTCCCCAGACACCTTAGCAGAATGGAGTTGTGGAAAGGAAGAGCCAAACTATCTTGGATGCTGATAGAACAATGATGATGGAAGATAGTCTACCTCATATCTACTAGAGAGAAGCAGTGAGAACAACGGTTTATACATTCAACAAAATACATATCAAATGAGAAACCGATAAGACACCATATGAATTATGGTTTGGCAATACACCTACAGTTAAGTATTTTAGAATATTTGGTAGTAAATGTTATATTAGGAGAGATTATGTTAGTGGAAAATTTGATCCTAGATGTGATGAAGGCATATTTCTTGGTTATTATAATGAAAGCAAGGCATATAGATGTTATAACAAGAGATTGTAGAGAATTGTGGAAAGCACTAATGTCAAAGTGGATGAGCTGAATAGAGGTCAAATTAGAGTTTATGAGAAGGAACCGATAGTGGAAATGATTATATCTGAACTGGTAGCACCTTTACCGGAACAAAGAGTTGAACTAGTTACTCCGACAATATCAGAGAATTCTCCAGTAATTGAAGAACATGGAAGAGGAACAGAGAGTCAGAGGACTCCTAGGTATGTGAGATTGAATCATTCAGAAGATCAGATCATTAGAGATAAGAACAATTGAGTAATGACAAGAAGAAGACTGACAACTAATGAGGTATGTTTAATTTCACAAGTTGAACCGATATTAGTAATTGAGGCATGTAAAGATGAATATTGGTTGAAAGCTATTGAATAAGAATTAGATTAGATTGAGAAAAATAACACATGGACTTTGGTTCCTTGGCCTAAAAATAAGAATGTTATTGGAACTAAATGGGTTTTTAGGAATAAATTGAATGAGGATGGTCAAGATATAAGAAATAAGGCTAGATTGGTTTGTAAAGGATATTCTTAGAAGGAAGAAATTGATTATGGAGAGACTTTTGCACCTATAGCTAGGATTGAAGCGGTAAGATTATTTCTTGCCTATGCTGCTTATAAGAACTACAAGGTTTATCAGATGGATGTTAAGTGTGCATTTTTGAATCAGTATCTTGATGAGGAAGTTTATATTGAGCAACCTGATGGTTTTTCACTCTCAGATGACACAAACATGGTTTTCAGGCTAAGGAAAGCTTTATATGGATTGAAACAAGCACCTAGAGCTTGGTATGCAAGGTTCGATAAGTATCTTTTGAAGCTTGGTTTTACTAAGGGTAATGCTGACAATAATTTATATTATAAAATTATTGAGGATGATATACTAATTATTGAAGTATTTGTTGATGATATTATTTTTGGAGGTGAAGATATGTTATGCATTGAATTTTCTAGGAATATGGAGAAAGAATTTGAAATGTCTATGATTGGAGAAATCAAAATTTTCTTAGGTTTCCAGATTACTCAGGCTGACAAAGGTATTTTCATCTGTCAAACTAAGTATGCTGAAGAAATTTTGTATGGGAGATTATAAACCAGTAAGTAATCCTATGGTTACAAGTGATAAATTGACAAGAAAAGATATTTCTGCATCGATAAATCCTACAAGATACAAATCTATGATTGAAGGTCTGCTTTATTTGACTTAGACTAGGCCTGACATAATGAATGTTGTTTGTATTATATCAATATTTCAGAGTGATCCTAGATAAAATCATGAGAGTGTGGTGAAAAGGATTTTTAGATACTTGCAAAGTACATCAGAATATGGTTTGTGGTATCCTAAGGATGATAACTTTACTTTATGTGCATATACTAATGCTGATTGGGCTGGAGATGTTGATGACCAAAAAAGTACTTCCGGTGGAGCTTTCTTTCTTGGAAAGAAGTTGGTTTCATGGATCAGCAAGAAACAGTCATGTACTTATTTATCTACTACTGAAGCTAAGTATGTTGTTGTTGCTACTAACTATACACAAGTTTTATGGATGAAGCAAATGTTGAAGGATATAAAGGTGGATTATATTGGACCGGTAGTTATTCACTGTGATAACTCTGCTGCTATTGATATATCAAAGAATCCAATATTTCATTCTAAGACAAAGCAGATATCTATCAAGTACAACTTTTTGAAGGAAAAGGTGGAAGCAAATGAAGTTAGACTGGTTTATGAGAACACTAAAGAGCAGATTGTAGATGTTTTCACTAAACCTTTACCTAAAGAATCATTTGAGCACTTCAAAGATAGATTAGGGGTTTCTACCCCTTTGGTAGATAAATGATTCATGCGGCTTGACATCAGTTCGGTATACATTATCAGAGATATTTTTCATTCCGACACTGATGTGGGATGCTACTGCTTAGAGGGAGTAGTCAACTTTGTGTTTCAATGGCTTATGTTTTTGCTTTGATATTTTTGTTAGATTTTTGGCATTGATGTCAAAGGGGGAGAGATATTGATGTGAAAAAGAAAAAGAAAGGGGGAGAGATATATGTATAATTCAGAGCTTTATAGAGATATCATTCACAGGGTGAGTTTGGTCTTTGTTTCAGAACTTGATTGCTACAACTCTATGTGTGAGATTGTTTGTTGTCTTCCATTGGGGGAGACTTGTTTGGCATTTCTTGGTACTTAGATATTTTTCACATCTAGTGTTGCCATCAATGCCAAAGGGGGAGATTGTTGGCCATTTGGTGGAATTGATTATGTGTTGCATTGATGTTTTGTCATTGATGCCAACACTAGCTATTCGGATGCTTTACCGACACCCTTCTGGTCCCGATAGGTTGAGTAGTTTCTGGTTGGTTTGGATCCGGCATGATCCAATAGGCTCCGGTATGATTTGGTTATGGAATTGGCTTATTCATGATACTCATGTTCATATTCAGTAAGTTGGTTTTGGTCTGGTGATCGGATGCTATCTTGTTTGCTTAGAAGCTTGAAATTCTAGTTCCGACGAGGGTTTCACTGACAAAGCTTTTGATGAATTGCATAAGTGGTGTTGGTGCAGCTTTTGATGGAGTTTCAGGATGCTGTTGGTGATCATGTTTGAGACTTGGTAGATGGAGATCATTGTTGTAGCATGTGGACCTATATTGGGTCCTGGTTGGTCTAGGTTATAAACTAGTTTAATGAAGCGTGTGGATTGGACTTCTCGATATGTTTCTTGGATGTCTTATGTGTTGGATATTATTTGTTTGGTCTAAGGCCACCATGTTTTGTAATTATGTAATTGGTTTATTGTCTGGTGGCTGACTTGATTGTTTATGGTCAAGGGTTTTTATATATATGATGTAAGATCTCATTGTAGAATATATGGTAGAGATCAAGGGATGGGATATGGATATGTAATGTGTGAATAATGTAATATCATTCAGACAGAAGATTTGGTTTATCATTGGAGATCAAATTGGGTTTATGTAAGAGGATTTAGTCCTCTAGTATTGATCTTAACCGGAACTGTACTCAGGCATATGAAATGATATCTTTGCAGTTCAAACACTTCTCCGGATTGTAGTCTGGATTTCTATGTAGTCAATGAGGCTTCTTTTGTGATGAGCAGTGTACTCTAGGATATTGGCCTTCCTGCAAGTGCAGGCCCCTCAATTATAATTCACATACTTACTACAAAAGTATTATCTAAATATGGGTAGGCTTCCCAGCGTGGTTTTTCCCTTTACCGGGTTTTCCACATATAAATCTCGGTGTCATATGGATGGTATCTATTATGTGATTATTGTTTATGCTTAATTGGTTTAGCTGTTATTCTAGTATTTGGTTTAAGAATTTTGGTATTTATATTTTGGGTTTTGGTATTAAATTTTTAATGGCTAATGGTTCCGGTAATCTGTGGCAACTGATTCACCCCCCTCTCAGTTGTCTTCCAGTTATTTGAACTGTCTATCAAAAACAACACTGTAAAAGATAAAGCATGAGGGTACACAACACACAACACCAATATTTTGATGTGGAAAACCCGATGAAGGGAAAAACCATGGTGGGAAACCCTACCCACAATCAAATAATACTTCTGTAGCAATATGTTAAAATACTACTATGGGGATTGCACTTGCAATCAAACCAACCGCCTAGAGGACACTCCTCAACACAAAAGGAAGTCTCACTGACTTACATAATCATCAGAATATAATTGAAAGGAAATGAATTGCGGAAATAGCATCTCCTAATGCTTGGTTATAGTTCCGGTTAAGCATAGTTGTTTTCCCTGCAACACCAAACTCTCCACAACACTTGACTGAATGATTGCAAAGATTAAATTACATGATACAAAGATCGACCAACGAACCAATATTATGATTTACATTACATAGCATGGACCTAAATCAAATTCCTAAACAATTACATCCACCGAAAATCCTGCCAAGATCAACCGCAACACGTTACATCAACCAGGAAAAACCCTCAATGTCAATAACACAAAATATCCTATCGGACCCAAATAGGATCACCAAATATTCACTCTATCCAATGTGAAGCCACCAAACAATTGGGACATGATCAAGAACACCTTTAGCATGTTAAGAACTATTTCTAGAAGCTGCATCAAAACCACTTAACCATTTCATCAAATATCACCAACCGGGACCAAGAACATCAACTGGTAGTCTAGAACATAATCAATAGCTTCTGGAGCACCAAATCATGAACCAACTGAATACGACATGCACATATTCATCATGAATATCCTTCCAAAACCAAATCCAACAATATGAACATACCGGAGTAGAATCTATGATAACCTCTGGCAAAAGCATGTCCAACCAGAGCAGGTCAACAACTAACTAGAGTAGTGCAACAACCAACTAGAGCAGTGTTGACATCAATGACAACACATAATCAATTCTTTCATATTTCCAACAATAGTTGCACCAACACCACTTATCAAACTTCATCGATCAACATCTGAAACTCAAGAACACTCAAACAAAAACAACTGTCACGAGGAAAGATAACTTGCGGAGCACCAAATCATGATCCATCTGAAATGAAGATACACATGAACATGCCAAATAGTCTCCCAAAATCTCAACTCAAGATCTAATCACACTAGAATATACCGAAGGAAATATCTAACTCTACAAAGCATTGACTAAATCATATGATATGATGAATTAAGCTCTCGGATCAATGAAACCAATACATAAAGGTATAATGATACTAGAAATACTCCATATACCAAACCACGATCCTAATAAACCAATCTGCAACCACTGGAGCAATAAATCATAGGGATATGTTGACGTCAATGACAACAACATATCCTAGAAGCAATGATGTCCAACAATCTCCCCCTTTGGCATTGATGGAAACATATGGATGTGAAAAAAAACCAATGCAAATAAAGAAAACATTTCCAACAAACTCCACCTAAGATCAAGCTCACCAACAACAGATAAGACATTTTTTCACATGCTTTCTCTCCCCCTTTAACATCAACGACAAAGGTTATCAAAACAGAAAACCAGACTCTCCCTCTTAGACAAAAAAATCGTGATTATAATCAGCTCAATTGAGATACAAATAGACTACTCTATTAGAGGAACAACATAAGCTCATCAATCCAGACAAAAATATAAGACTGTGAAGTCCACCAGATTGATGCAACATAATGCATATAGATCCTATCAGGAGGGGTAGATACCCCTAACTTGTCTCTCAAATAGACAAATGTATCTGTAGGCAAAGGCTTGGTGAAAATATCAGCAATTTGTTCCTTTGTAAACACATACTCTAGCTTCACTTCCTCTTCACTGACTTTTTCTCTCAAGAAATGATACTTAATTGATACATGTTTATTCTTTGAATGTTGCATTGGGTTATTTGACATATTGATAGCATTGGAATTATAACAATATATGACAGTAGACTCATCATAGATAACTTTGATATCCTTCAACATTTGTTTCATCCAAACTACCTGAGTGTAGTTACTAGCAGCAAAAATGTATTCAGCTTAAACAGTAGATAGGGAAACTGAATCTTGTTTTTGTTAGGTCCTGGAGACAATTGAGAGGGGGGGGGTGAATCAGTTGTCAAATGAATTTAAACCAAAAACAACTTAAACAACTTTCTTCTTAATACTCGTGAAACAATCTGTTATACCAGTGGACAGTTTTATTAGATAATTGCAATACTGGTAAAGATTAATGTATGAAACAAAAAGACAAAGTCATCCAAAACACATAACACCAATATTTGTACATGGAAACCCTATAAGGGGAAAAACCATGATGGGAAACCTTACCCACAATCAAATGATACTACTATAGATAGTAAGTATATACAAATGGGGTCTGCACATGCAGAAAGGCCAAGCACCTAGAGCTCATTGCTCAATCAAAAAATAGGAGTCACACTGACTACAATTGGATGGTTAAATCCAATCAGAATGTACTGCTCAAAATGGCATCTTCATATGCTGGATTCAGTACTGGTGTAGTTCTAATTGTCCTCACAAAAACCCTCCAATCTTCAAATGATGTCTGCATGTATAGCTCTGCTTATTCTTGCATATACCTTTACACAATCCTTTTTCACACTCCACACATGATCTTACAAATAAGATCTTACATTTATACCATAACCTAGGACCAATTTTAGTAGGTCGACTCTACAAGATATATTACAATAAAATCATTTTATTATAAAAATAATATCCGATGCAATAATCGATTCAACATATCGGCTCAATGCATTTAAAACAATAATAAGTCATCTCCATAGAGTGCCATGCTGATCTGGAGAAGATAAATCTGCCGGTGTAACCTAGACCTATTTGCTGGTAACAACAAATATGTAAATACAAATATGCAAATTAAAAAAAATCCAAGACAAGGTGTCCACATGATGTCCTCGACATAACCAAGTGTTTTCCATGCCCTTCCAAGTGCCGGTGATCATTTTATCCTACCGGTGTACCAGATACTGGTGACTATGCATAAGTCACTTGCTTGCCGGTGAATGTTGCCGATTCTCCAAAGTGCCAGAGTTGATAAGGTTTAGTAGGTGTTGACATCAATGACAAAACCATACCAAAATACCAACAATCTCCCCCTTTGGCATTGATGGCAACACAAGATGGAAAAACCATCAAAGTGCCAAAACAGAAATGCCAAATACCAAAAGCCAACAATTTTCCAAAAAGATATCATAACCAGAAATCAAAATACAGATAGAGAGTAATAATCTCTCCCAAATAACAGTCTCTCCCCCTAGGAGCAACATGTTTTTTCCTTGTGTTTTTCCATACCAATCTCTCCCCCTTTGACATCAAATGCCAAAGTTAGTACAAAACCAAGTTCATATACAAAATACCAACCAAATTAGTATACCAACTACTCCCCCTGAGAAGTAGCTTCCTCATCAAAGCCGGAGTAAAAGATATCTCTCTTAGTTCTGTTGGTTGATGACAAACATCATATTTCCTAAGTCTCTACTGATGGGGGTATGACCCCAAGCTGGTCTCTGAGATATTCAAAAGTCTCCTTAGGCAGAGGTTTAGTGAAGATATCTGTAATCTGCTCTTTAGTATTCACATAAACCAGTTTTATTTCCTTTGCTTCAACATTTTCCCTTAGAAAATTTAGTTTGATAGAAACATGTTTGGTTTTAGAATGTAATATCGGATTCTTAGATATATCAATTGCTGCAGTGTTATCACAATAGATAGTAATAGGTTCCTTGCATTTTACCTTTATGTCTTTCAACATTTTCTTAAGCCATAGTACCTATGTATAGTTAGTTGCTGCTGCAACATATTCTGATTCTACTATTGATAAAGATGTACAACTTTGTTTCTTACTCAACCAAGAAACTAGTCTGTTTCCAAGAAATAATGCTCCTCTGGTTGTGCTTTTTCTATCATCCACATCTCCTGCCCAATTTGCATCTATGTATGCACATAATTCAAAGTTTTCATCTCTAGGATACCATAATCCAAGATTTATAGTGCCTTGTAAGTACCGGAAAATCCTTTTCACTATTGATTCATGATTTTCTCTAGGATTACTCTAAAATCTTGAAATAATACATACCACATTCATAATATCAGGTTTGGTTTGTGTCAAATACAGTAAACCTTCTATCATAGATTTGTATCTAGTTGGATTAATAGGTGTAGATTCATCCCTTAGTGATAGTTTTTCATTTGTAGTCATAAGTGTGCCTACCAGTTTAGAGTTTTCCATCCCAAATTTCTTTAGTAACTCTTTTAAGTACTTGGATTGACTCAAGAATATACCTTTATCAGTCTATGAAATCTGCAATCCTAAAAAGAATTTTATTTCTCCAATCATAGACATTTCAAATTCTTGTTGCATTTTAATAGAAAATTGTTTACATAATCCATCTTCTCCTCCAAAGATTATATCATCAACAAAAAATTCTATAACCAAGATGTCATCATTAGTCACTTTATAGTATAAGTTTTTGTCAGCATTACCTTTAGAAAAACCAATCTTTAAAAGATACTTATCCAATCTTGCATACCAACCTCTTGGAGCTTGCTTCAATCCATACAAAGCTTTTCTTAACCTGCAAACCATATCTTTGTTATCTGTCAAAGAAAATCCATTAGGTTGTTCAATGTAAACTTCTTCTTCAAGATCTCCATTCAAAAATGCACATTTAATATCCATTTGATATACTTTGTAGTTCTTATGTGCTGCAAAAGCCAAAAATAGTCTAACTGCCTCAATTGTAGCTACCGGTGCAAAGGTTTCATTGTAATAAATTCCTTCTTTCTGAGAATATCCCTTACACACTAGTCTTGCTTTATTTCTGATAACCTTACCATCTTCATTAAGTTTGTTTCTGAATACCCATTTGGTTCCAATTACATTTTTATCTTTAGGCCAGGAAACTAATGTCCAAGTGTTGTTTTTCTCAATTTGTTCCAATTCTTCTTCCATAGCTTTAATCCAATATTTATCTTCACATGCCTCATTAACAGATGATGGTTCAATTTGAGAAATAAGACATACCTCTTCATTTGCCAATCTTCCTCTTGTCATAACTCCTTTATACTTGCTTCCAATTATCTGATCTTCAGAATGATTCAATCTTACATACCAAGGTGTCTTTGTTTGCTGTTGTTCTTCAGTTAGTGTGAAATTTTCAGATGTTACCGGTGTAACTGGATCTTCATTTTGTACCGATGGATTCAGTGTAGGTTCATTTGTCAAAATTTCTCTTGCCGGTTCAGAGTTTATATACCTTGAAGTTCCTCTGAATGGTTCATCAATCTTTACATTTGTACTTTCAACAAATTTTTTGCAATCTTTTGTTAAAACATCTATATGCTTTGCTCTTAGATGAATAGCCAAGAAATATTCCTTCATCACTTCTAGGATCAAATTTGCCAATATACTCATCTCTTTTGATATAACATTTGCTTCCAAATATTCTGAAATATTTAAGAGTAGGAGTAATACCAAACCATAGTTCATGAGGGGTCTTACCGGTTTCACCTTTGATGTGAACTTTGTTGAATGTATAGACTGATGTACTAACTACCTCTCTCCAATATACATGTTGTAGGTTTTCTTCTGATAACATACTTCTTGCTGCATCCAAGATAGTTCTATTTTTCCTTTCAACAACTCCATTCTGTTGTTCCATTCACTTCACAGAATGTATTAAATTCCTTAGATGTAAATTCTCCTCCTTGATCTGATCTTAGACATTTGATTTTCTTACCGGTTTCATTTTCTACCATAGCTTTGAACTGTTTGAACTTTCCAAGGGCTTTTGATTTTTCTCTGAGAAAAGTAACCCAACACATTCTAGAATAGTCATCAATGATTAGCATGAAATATCTATCACCTTGTAAGCTTTTAGTTCTAGCTGGACCACATAAATTAGTATGAATTAAATCAAGAGCATTATTGGATTTTTCTGGAATACTTTTGAAACTAGCTCTAACTTGTTTTCCAAATTGACATTGTTTACATACTGTATTGTGAGGTTTGACAATTTTAGGTAAATCTCTAACTGCCTTAATAGTACTGATTTTCACCATGCAATCAAAGTTTACATGACAGAGTCTCTTATGCCATAGCCAACTTTCATCAATATGTGCAATTAAACATGTCTTTTCACTGTTATTCAAATGAAAGATATTACCTCTAGTCTGATTATCGGTTGCAATTTCCAAACCAGTTCTATTCATGATTTTGCATTTTCCATTTTTGAATTGTAACTGAAATCCTTTCTCAACTAATTAACCGACACTCAAAAGATTATGCTTTAAGCCTTTAACATAGTAAACATTGTCAGTATTATGCTTACCATCAAGAGATATTATACCCTTACCTTTGATCAAACAAGCTTTATCATCTCCAAATCTTACTAAGCTCCCATTGTATTCTTGAAAGTTCAAGAATTTGCCTTTATCTCCTGTCATATGATGTGAGCATCCTGAATCAATGATCCACTCATCCTTTACTTCAACTTTAGCTTCCAAGGTCTATTCTACCAGTTGACCAGTAGGTGACGGTTGATCTTCTGTTATAGCAACAAAAACCCATCCATTGTCTGTCGGATCCTCATCAGAATCATCAGTCACACCTTCATCAGCAACGTAACAAGATTTGTCTTTATTCTTCTTAAATTTGTATATTTGATATTCAAGGTTAGGCTTGTATGTTCTTCTAGCTTCTTCTCTTAGTCTAGCATGTCTATCAGGGCATCTTGAAGCCATATGACCAATCTTATTGCAGTTAAAACATTTAAAGGGTGCTTTACCTTCATACTTACTTCCAACTGGACCTTTAGGCATTTTCCTTGCAAATAGTGCTTCAAGTTCTTCAAGTTCTTCATTTTCTTTCCTGCCTTCTTCAAGTTCTCTTGCATAAAAGGCTTTCCAATCTGATTTATCAAATTATGGTGCAGATGATGTTGATGATTTAAAGGCTAAATTTGTCTTTATAGTAGCAACAAGACCAAATTTTTCAATTTCAAAAGTTGAAAGTTTTCCAATCAATGTATCCCTAGTTATTGATGTATTAGGCATTGTTCTTAACTCATTTATAGCAGCAACCTTCATTTTATATGCTAGTGGCAATCCTCTTAAAACTTTTGAAACAATTTCATCCTCACTTAAGGTCCCTCCACAACATTTAATACCCAAAACAATCTCATTTACTCTTTCCATAAAAGCAGAAATCCTTTCATCTTCTTCCATTTTCAGATGTTCATACCTAACCCGAAAGCTTTCAAGTTTTGCAATTTTGACTGTGGAATCTCCTTCATTCAGTGTTTCCAAATGATCCCAAATAGCTTTAGCAGTAGACCTATATGACAATCCCATGATTTGTTGATCTGATAATATGCTCAAAAGTGCTTCTCTTGCTTTGTAATCATTTTCTTCATCTTTTCCCAAGGTAGGTGAATTAGGTTGACTAGGAGTAGGAGCAGTATAACCATTCTTTGTAAAATCCTAGATATCCTTTCCAATGCAATTTAGATGTGTCTCCATTCTGATCTTCCATATGCCATAGTTGGTTCCATCAAGTTTAGGACTATCCTTCCTGAAATAGTTAGTAGACATTGGATCTCCTCAAGCTATTAAACTTTTGCAAAAGAGGACTAAGCTCTGATACCAATTGTTAGGTCCCAAAGATAACTGAGAGGGGGGGTCAATCAGTTGTCAAATGAATTTAAACCAAAAACAACTTAAACAACTTTCTGCTTAATACCGGTGAAACAGTCTGTTATACTAGTGGACAGTTTTATTAGATAATTGCAATACCGGTAAAGATTAATGTATGAAACAAAAAGACAAAGTCATCCAAAACACATAACACCAATATTTGTACATGGAAACCCTGTAAGGGGAAAAACCATGGTGGGAAACCTTACCCACAATCAGATGATACTATTGCAGATAGTAAGTGTATACAAATGGGGTCTGCACATGCAGAAAGGCCAAGCGCCTAGAGCTCACTGCTCAATCACAAAATAGGAGTCACACTGACTACAATTGGATGGTTAAATCCAATAAGAATGTACTGCTCAAAATGGCATCTTCATATGCTGGATTCGGTACCAGTGTAGCTCTAATTGTGTTCACAAAAACCCTCATTCAATCTTCAAATGATGTCTGTGTGTATAGCTCTGCTTATTCTCACATATACCTTTACACAATCCTTTTTCACATTCCACACATGATCTTACAAATAAGATCTTACATTTATACCATAACCTAGGACCAATTTTAGTAGGTCGTCTCTACAAGATATATTACAATAAAATCATTTTATAATAAAAACAATATCCGATGCAATAACCGATTCAACATGTCGGCTCAATGTATTTACAACAACAATAAGTCATCTCCATAACGTGCCATGCTGATCTGGACAAGATAAATTTGCCAGTGTAACCTGGACCTATTTGCCGATAACAACAAATATGTAAATATGAATATGCCAATTAACAAAACTCCAAGACAAGGTGTCCACACGATGTCTTCAACATAACCAAGTGTTTTTCATGCCCTTCCAAGTGCCGGTGATCATTTTATCCTACCGGTGTACCAGATACCGATGACTGTGCATAAGTCACTTGCTTGCCGGTGAATGTTGTTGATTCTTCAAAGTGCCAGAGTTGATAAGGTTTAGTAGGTGTTGACATCAATGACAAAACCATACCAAAATACCAACTGTAGACATCTAAAAATGGTCAATGCTTGTGGAGTCATACTTTAACATTTGCGCATTGCCTTATTTTAGGGTTCTTGTGTTGCATTAACATTTCTCCTATGTTGCGCACTTGGTCTTTATCATTTGCGAGCATCGAGTCCTTCTTCTGCATTCCTCATTTTTATTGCTTTAGAATTTGGTCTTGTCGATAAGAATCTTCAGTCATGATTTTGGTCGATCTTATCCTGTCGCATCAATGTGCGTGCTCATTTGGCATATTTTGACATCGTCAATTCAATTTCATTTTGGACATCGTCAATCCTAATCGATGATGGAATTAGGGTTTTTTCCTCTTGTCAATCTCGTCAATCTTGCGATCGATTTGTCATTGATCCTTGTCCTCTGGTCAATCTTGTCATTTTGCGATCAATTTGTCATCAATCTTGTCATTTTACGATCGATTTCTCATCGATCATTGTCATTTTGCGATCGATTTCTCATCAATCGTTGTCATTTTCAATCTCATCATTTTGCGATTGATTTGTCATCGATCGTTGTCATTTTCAATCTCGTCATTTTGCGATCGATTTGTTATCGATCGTTGTCATTTTCAATCTTGTCATTTTGCGATCAATTTGTCATCGATCGTCATCCTTCTCAATCATGTCAATTTGGATCAATTAGTCATTGTTCCTCGTCAATTGGTGCATTTATCAATCAAATCACTTATCAACATTGGTCCTTTGTCAGTCAGAATCATGATCAAATTGAATCGATATCAATTATGTTTTGTCAAAGACCTAATTGTTGTCCTTTCATCTTCTAAGGTTTTATGATTTATTCATTTAACCTTGTTTGTCATTTGTCCCTCTAGGTTAAATAGTTTATTTATCCTAAGTCCTCTTGTCACAATTAAATATTTTTTTAATTGGCTAACTAATTCCTCCTCTCTTTGTGAATTAATTAATGAATGAAAAATTATTAATTAATTTACCTAATTTTCCAATTTTCTAATTTTCATCAATTTTCTAATTTCCTAATTTCTAATTCATCTAATTTTCTATTTTCTCTAATATTTCTCCTAATTTCATGGGAATGACATAGCAAATTTGTCATAATTTGTCACAATTTTTCAATCAATCAATTTTGCAAAGCAACCTTGTCAATTTCTCATAATTATCAATCAATCAAGTTTGCATAGAAAGTGTCAATTTGTCATAATTTGTCATATTTGTCATTCTTGATTTGAAATTTCCTTTCAAATCTTTTCATGCTAATATTGTCATCTCTCCAATTTGTCTATAAATTGGATGAATTTCTTCAATCCCGATCCCAATTGATCACATTTTCAAATCCCCGAATCAATCCTGCTTCTAGTACTCTTGCGCTACCATCTTGTCAATCTTGCTTTCACATTATGCTCATGCACTTGAAGATGAGATCCACAAAACAAAGCTATTTGAAGGAGAAAGAAGGAGAATGGAGAATCATGGAGGAGACATCCGCATTTGAGATGGTTTGCGTTTGAATTGAATGTTTCATTTCCATATCTCTATTGAATGTTTGTAGGTTTTGTTATCATTGCAATCTGGTTTTGTGATTGGGCTAGTTTAATTCCCATTTGCTTTGATGATTTTCAGATTCCTATCTACATTAATTGGTGAGCCCGACATGAACTAACCATTTAAGTATGTTTTGAGTGCTTTTGAGCTGATTTGCAGGTGAGAAACCCAAGAAACAGGGCAATTCAGGGCTCTCTGGGCACTTCTGCGCCTATGTCACTGCATTCTGTGCCTGTGTCAAGGAATCTACGCCTATTTTACTGCATTCTGCACCTATGTCAAAGGGATCTGTGCCTATGTTACTACATTCTGCACTTGTGTCAATGCATTTTGCGCCTGTGTAAGACATTCTGTGCCTGTGTAAGGCTAGAAACAGAGGTAAAAATCAGTGTTTTTACTTGCAAATTACTTTGTTTTGCATTCTGTTTCTGCATTTTGGTTTTTCTTTGGTACTGATTCTCTGTGCAGCACCTTGGCATTATGCATGGCAAAGACAAAAATGAAACTACTAACAAATTTTATGCAGGTTCGCTAGTCAAAGACCAAACAAATCAAACTTCTAAATTAGTGATTTTGCAGGTTGCCTTGTATTCCAACCGAATTTTTGTGTTTGTGATTCATAATTAGGCACCTAGTATGATTGCTAAGTAGGATGGAATGAACATGTGTTTGCTTTTATTGTCGAGTTTGACATTAGAGTAGGAGAGTATTCTCTCATCCTTCTTAGGGTGATTAGAAATCTAGATCTTCGATACCATTCTCATGGCTCAGATTGTTTGTTGCCTTTAGAGGGCCTGCCTTCCCGACCATTTGCTTTCTTTTGCAAGCAAGTGACAATCGTGAGAAGGGAACGACCCAAAGTGAGCATAGCTAGAGTACCTTGGCATTCTAACTCACTATAAATAAATACCTGATGGGCGAAAGCCTTGAAGGAAGGGTTACATGGGAATTGTAGTTACTTGGGAAGTGATGACCCTTGAACTCTTTCTCATATCAACATCTAAGTAGGACCTCACGGTCTAAGTAGTGCTTGCATGACTACATTTGTTTGGTATCTTGGTGGGCCTATGTCTCAATCATGCTTGCATGACACCAAGGAGTAACGCTTAACAAAAATCTTTATTAAACACCTTGTATTTAGAGGCCAAAAATCCTTCTAGTTGCTTGAGAAGGACAAGTTCGGATACTTGGAAGAGATACTAAGTTCACCATGGGGAGATTTCCATGGGGACTGATGCTTGGCTGCTCTGAGAAGTGAGTGCCATGGAGGGGAGCCCGTGGGGTCAAGCATCTATGTATTCTCCTTGAATCTCATAATGAGTCTACCTCTCAAGTACCTACTATCCTTACCTACCATAAGAATTGTGTGAATGAGCATGATTGTCTTGAGTCTAAGTTAAAATATCTTGTCTTCTTTGCTTGTCAAAAGTTGAGTTGTGTCTCATTTCAAAAACAAGACAAATTGATTCAAAACAAGGTTAAACACAAGAGTATTTCATCCAACAAAGTTCAAAACATCTTCAAACATGGTTGTCAAACATTTTTCAGAATCTTGTCTCAACATTCATGTCACTTAGATTTAGGTTCATCCTAGGTTTGCATTTTGCAAGTTCATTGTCAACTACCAAGGTTAGGTTTCACCTAGGTCATACTCCTTTGCATATCAATAAGGGTCATCCATTTGCATGTGTTCTCTTGCATTAGAGTAATACCATTTCATAATTCAACCTTAGGTTTTGCCTTAGGTTGACATTGTCATACATTTGCATTTGCATCCTTGTCCTCATAACATTAGGTCACATTTGCATACCCTAGGTCTCTTCATTAAGCTTAGGTCATTATCATATCATATTAGGGTCATTTGCATAGTAATTGTCCCTTTGCATATAGTGTCAAAACTAGGTTTTGTCATACTTGAGTAATCCAAATCTTTGATAAACCCTAAGTCATTGTTAGGAAGTCTAGACCTTAACAAATTTTTGTCTTTTTGTCATCAATGTCATTTGGTCAAACCTAGCTTAGTATCCAAGCATAGAGGGGAGACATTGTCATTTTGTCCTTTTGTCACTTGGTCCTTTTGTCCTTTGAGGTCTAGACATCCTTTCAATTTCCTAAGGGTCTCATTCTTAGAATTGCATTCATGAGTTTGTCAAAATCTTGAAAAACAACAAAAAACATTAAGTTGCATTGTCGTCCTTTAGGTTGCATTTGTCAATCCCATTAGTTGCATTGCATAGTGACATGTTTGTTGAAATGAGGTCTCAACCTTCTTACGAAGCCATGTCATCACAATTGAGAAATCAATCATGTCAATCCAATCTCTACATGTCTTAGAACTTGGATTAAACTTATCATGATGATGTAAATGTCCAAATACAAAAACTAGAGGAGAAACTAGCTCAAGAAAATGAGATTTTGGAACAAAGAGTGAAAAACATTGAGAAGAATAGATCACAAATGTCCAAAATGTTTCACAAATTTCCAGGTCGAAATCCAAAGATTGAGCCAATTGATGTAAGATCTCTTCTTGAACAATCAGACATACCAGCTCTCCTCTCACAAATAGAGATGATGAAACAATTTCAAGAAAAGAGACAACATCAATTTCAACATTATGTGCCTCCACAACAAGAACAAGAATGTGTTTACTATCAATCAGATTTTCAACCAATACAACCAATGGTTCAACCAATTGTTTAACATATACAACCAATACAACCAATGGTTCAATTTCAACAATATGTCCAACCAAATATACAATGTCCACAAATAGTTCAACCAATGGTGGAATATCAACAAGTTCAATCAACAAACCAATGTCAACAACCACAACCAAACATTCAAAAACAAAACTTGCAGCCCACACCAAGCCAAGTTTCAAACATGTCGGGACAATTGAACCAAGTCCAATATCAAGACATGACATCAGATTAGAACCAACTCCTTGCCAAACAAGTTCAAATTCCGAATACAACTATGTCAAAACCTCGAAAGAAAGGTGGCTTTATTGCAATGATCTTAAGGAAACTACCAAGTGAGTTCTTCGAGGAAGATCAAGATAATGCAATTATGTCTAGCAATGCCTCATCCCCCCACAAACAAATTGACTCTCCAGTGGCATCTATCCCTAAACCTTTAGAAGTTTCACAAGAACCTTCCATATTGTCCTCATCAAACAATGCACCCAAGGATGAAATTATCCAAGGGCTATCCATAATTGATTGCCAAGATAATCCAATTCATGATGCACATCCTTGTCATGTTTCAGAAATACAAGACCCAATGCCACCATGCACTTTATTGCCATTACCTGTTTTAGAGGACCCCATTTGAAGTCCTTCTTCGTCATGTTCAAGCATTGATTCCTTGCTAGAATCCATCACAAATGTCCAAAGTGCATCCCCTTCATGCCAAAACATTGATTCCTTGTCAGAATCCCCCACGCATATCCAAAGTCCAACCCCATGTCAAGAGGATAATTTAGAGCATGAAGAAACGTGTCTTGAAATAGATGAAGATCAAGATCTTGAAACCTTATCATCCCATCCAATTGTTGACCAAGATCCCATTTCCCTAGACACTTGCAATGATTCACTTCTTCCTGTCAATTCTATCCATGAACACAATGTCCGTTCAAATCCCATTGACATTCTAGATATCCCTTCCATCCTTTCCAATGATCCCATTAAAAGTCAAGAGAAAAGAACCTTTAAAGAGAATTCCAATGATCTTCCTCCTTGTCAAGATCAAATTATTCCTTTAAATCCTCCACAAGATCCTTTTGTTCCTCCATCTCCTTGTCTTAATGCTCCATATACACTCCAAGATCGCATTTCTTTTGATGATCCCATTATTTCTCCCATTCCATCTCTTGAAGAGCCTATCATTGAACCATGTCCACTACACAATCCTAGTCCCCCTCATGATCTTGATCCCCCTCATGATTCTAACATGTTAGTGCAAGATGTTCATGAACCCTTGACATGCATAATGGGTTCTTCCACTTTGGTGCAATCCAATCCACTTCATGATCTCATTACCCCTTCATATCCTATTGTCCCTCATGTCCAGTTTCCCTTTCCACCTTTGATCTTGACAAGGCTGCGGATCATCATGAGCATCATGTATCTTGTTTGCAGCTTTTAGTCCATCATAGCTTTTGGTCTTTATCCATTTGCTTATTATAACCTTTTATCCATATTCCCTAGCTTATTGCAACTTTCTGCCACTATCCCTTAGCCTACCTCGACCTTCAGTCCATGTCCCTTATCCATTCTTGGTCTTTCTTATCCTATCCATATCTTATCACTATCCATATCTTATCACTATCCATACACTCTTTTTCATTCCTTGATCTTGATCTGACATAAGGATGCAAAATTTAAACATGGTTTCAAAAACCTCTTGACATGTCCCTCATGCCATGTCACTGCTTTACATTGTCATATCCAGTCTCTTGTCCCATCATGCAATAGCCCTTGAAAATTGCATCCATATTGTCTCCATGATAAAAGGCCTTTGTCTTCCCTCTATCCACCAACATTTCAGCAAGCCTATTTATTCACCTATCATATTCCTTGCCTTGCTAGACACTGGGGGCAAAACCAAAAAAATTGAAAAATGTCCTGAAATAACCAAAAAAATTGAAAAATGTCCTGAAATAACCAAAAAAATTGAATAATGTCCTGAAAAAATCCAAACAAATTGAAAAATGTCCTGAAAAAAAAAAAATCCCTAAACATTCAAAAAATGTCCTGAAATACATCCCTAAAAAGTCAAATAAAGTCCTGAAAAAATGAACCCAAAAAAAAATAATTTTTTTTAAAAACTCGAAAAGCAAAACAAAAAAAATCCCCTTTGTGCATAGACAGATCGCTGAGCATACCTCCAATGACACACAATCACACATTGTGCTTTAATGAAATCATGCATAAATAGATGAACTTTTCAATCAAACCAAACATTCAAACTGATCACAATTGTCATATCAATCAAAATAGCATCAACATTACCATTGGTCCTTGTCAACATTATCATGGGTCTTATACAGGGTGTGGTATACTTGAAACTAGACTGTGTCCTGTCTTCGATGGGGTACCGCATTCCCTGAAACCAGACAACATGATCATTCTTGTTTTCCACTTTTGACAATGATGATCAGACTATTTGTTTGACTTGGTTGAATTTGTGCATCTTATCTTTTTACTGATTTATCTTTGGCTTCAATCATGTTCCTATGTTGCTCAATGATGTCACTGAGTGATTTAGAGTGACTGGGATGGTTCATGGTCCCTTTCCTTTTTTGTTGTGTTTGTTGTTTGTGGAATGTTTGTCACAAACTGGGGCAACTATATCATTGGGTGTCTGTGATAAGTACGTTCGCTTTGTGAACGCCGCACATACCTCGACCCTTGATGTATGCACCTTAGGATGCTTCACTCATTCCTTGTGTGCGATGTGTTTGTCTTTTGCAAAAGGGGTTGCGTTCCAGCTCTGGCCTTCAATGCCATGATACTCTGCATCCGCTTTGCTACAATAAATAAAGGTTCTTACCTACTTATGTGCATTTGTGAAAGCAAGTTTTCCTTCATCTCTAACTGTCCTCTGTCTAATTTCTTCTTACTAACATTTCTTCCATCAGTCTTGGCAGTCCGTTCGGTCTAGTTCTCTTTTGTGCCTTCCAAGGCTTGTTATTTGTGCATCCGACCTTCGATTTTTGCTCCGTTCGAACCTATCATTTTCTATCATTCTTATTGATCACTTGGCCTCTTTTCTGGATTTTTTCCGGCCAATTCCTCGAGGGGGCATGCATATGTCATTGTTATTGTCTGGGGCATTTTCATTATTGTTCTTTGAAACAACGCTTAAAATCACATTGTCTCAAAGAGGGGCAAAACGTAGACATCTAAAAATGGTCAATGCTTGTGGAGTCATACTTTAACATTTGTCCATTGCCTTATTTTAGGGTTCTTGTGTTGCATTAACATTTCTCCTATGTTGCGCACTTGGTCTTTATCATTTGTGAGCATTGAGTCCTTCTTCTACATTCCTCATTTTTATCACTTTAGAATTTGGTCTTGTCGATAACAATCTTTAGTCATGATTTTGGTCGATCTTATCCTGTCGCATCAATGTCCGTGCTCATTTGGCATATTTTGACATCGTCAATTCAATTTCATTTTGGACATCGTCAATCCTAATCGATGATGGAATTAGGGTTTTGTCCTCTTGTCAATCTCGTCAATCTTGCGATCGATTCGTCATCGATCCTTGTCCTCTGGTCAATCTTGTCATTTTGCGATCAATTTGTCATCAATCTTGTCATTTTACGATCGATTTCTCATCGATCATTGTCATTTTGCGATCAATTTCTCATCAATTGTTGTCATTTTCAATCTCATCATTTTGCGATTGATTTGTCATCGATCATTGTCATTTTCAATCTCGTCATTTTGCGATCGATTTGTTATCGATCGTTGTCATTTTCAATCTTGTCATTTTGCGATCAATTTGTCATCGATCGTCGTCCTTCTCAATCATGTCAATTTGGATCAATTAGTCATTGTTCCTCGTCAATTGGTGCATTTATCAATCAAATCACTTATCAGCATTGGTCCTTTGTCAATTAGAATCATGATCAAATCGAACTGATATCAATTATTTTTTGTCAAAGACCTAATTGCCATCCTTTCATCTTCTAAGGTTTTATGATTTATTCATTTAACCTTGTTTGTCATTTCTCCCTCTAGGTTAAATAGTTTATTTATCCTAAGTCTTCTTGTCACAATTAAATATTTATTTAATTGGCTAACTAATTCCTCCTCTCTTTGTGAATTAATTAATGAATGAAAAATTATTAATTAATTTACCTAATTTTCCAATTTACTAATTTCTCCTAATTCCTAATTTTCTAATTTTCATCAATTTTCTAATTTCCTAATTTCTAATTCATCTAATTTTCTATTTTCTCTAATATTTCTCCTAATTTCATGGGAATGACATAGCAAATTTGTCATAATTTGTCAATCAATCAATTTTGCATAGCAACCTTGTCAATTTGTCATAATTATCAATCAATCAAGTTTGCATAGAAAGTGTCAATTTGTCATAATTTGTCATTCTTGATTTGAAATTTCCTTTCAAATCTCTTAATGCTAATCTTGTCATCTCTACAATTTGTCTATAAATTGGATGAATTTCTTCAATCCCGATCCCAATTGATCACATTTTCAAATCCCTGAATCAATCACGCTTCTAGTACTCTTGCGCTACCGTCTTGTCAATCTTGCTTTCACATTATGCTCATGCACTTGAAGGTGAGATCCACAAAACAAAGCTATTTGAAGGAGAAATAAGGAGAATGGAGAATCATGGAGGAGACATCCGCATTTGAGATGGTTTGCGTTTGAATTGAATGTTTCATTTCCATATCTCTATTGAATGTTTGTAGGTTTTGTTATCATTGCAATCTGGTTTTGTGATTGGGCTAGTTTAATTCCTATTTGCTTTGATGATTTCTAGATTCCTATCTACACCAACAGTTTCTTACTTGCCCATGAAACCAATTTATTACCCAAAAATAATGCACTACTAAAGGTACTCTTCCGATCATCAACATCACCAGCCGAATCAACATCAGTGTAAGAACATAACATGAAATCATCATTCCTCAAATACCATAAACCATAATCCACAGTCCCTTTCATGTATCTGAATATCCTCTTTACAACAATGACATGACTCTCTTTTAGATTAGCTTGATATCTACCTGCCATGCACACAACATGCATAATGTCAGGTCTTGTCCGAGTCAGGTATAGCAGTCTACCAACCATATATCTAGCTTTCAGAGATTCATCATCGTTAGACAATTTTGTAGCTAGTCACCATAGGAGTTCCAACTATTTTAGAATCTTCTTGTCGGTCCTTACAACTAGAATGGCAACTAGGTAATAAAACACAACTCAGAGATTGGATATCCTTGAATAGCTAGCTTTCCTGTAGCAAAGGCTCATTTACTTATCGACCAGGGACGTAAACTTAAAATGGGCCAACACTGTATGTGCACCAAGTTTATATCGTAACCATTCTATATTACTGCAGGAAAGGAAATTCTTTGAAGTAAATATGCAAAATCTCAATGAAATAATACTTTAATCTGAATTCACAACTGGAAATCACTGAAACAACTACTACTAAATGATAACATTCTAGCAAGCGGATAGGAACTACTCTCCCGCTGTGTCTGCAGGAAAAGACACATGAACTATTTCCAATGGCTGCAGGAACAGACAATTGCCGAAACAACTACTACTAAAAAATTGAAACTAACTGGAAAACACGAAGGATTACTCACCAAGTGGGCCCCCTTGAGTGAGTGTATCCAAAAGTTTCAGATTGGTTAAGATTTTAAAATCACATTGATCTCTTTATTCCATTTTGATTGTAAAAATACATAAATACCAGAAGACTAAGTATTATAAATTGTTCTCTTCTATCCCTGAGAGGAGAGAGAGGCCCCTTTATTTATATAGAAACTTATAACAGATTCCTAACTGATCAACCACATTCCTACAGAATAGGCAAACATGATTCATTAAACAAAATAAGAAGAAGTCAGTGCAGGAAAATAGAACAACATCTGTCATGTAGCTGAGAAAATCTAGGATGACTTGCTTCCTGGATCTAAGCTCCACTAAGGACAATTATAAATGTCCCATAAATCATTCTGCTGAAGAACTGGTCAAGTGGCTTTGATCTCCCTTAATACTTCTTTTCTTTGACTCGGTTTGCATTGGGGATACATACTTGGTGCTTCTTTAAACCACCACTTCGTCTTTCCTTCTCCTTTGCTGACCCTACATCATGATATTAACATGCACAATAAACATGTGTATATACTAATTCTAACATGATATAATTTAAACCATACTTAAGGTTGATTTTAGATATTTGCATAGATAAATAATTTAAAAACCATTATACGACAACCTTAAGTATAAGTCAAATCAGTTCAAAAATATTGAAAAGGTATCAACTAGGAGAGTATCCTGATCCAAATATCATCTAATCACAAGAACTAGGTAGGAGTATTATAACATAAATCTATCAAAATAGAGCCATTATTTAGGCTCATCATCTCCCCCTAACCTAACTTCTTTTTGATCCTCCAGCAACAGGAAAATTCCAAATTTGGGCATTGATTCTAAAATTTCCAGGAGTAACCTGCCCAGAACCTCCCACAGACAAACTCCAGTAGAATCCTTTCATTTTCTCCAATCTCGTCCACCTGGTACATTTTGCTGCTTCACTGTATAGTGGATCATTATCCCTACATCCCATCAGTGGCCATAGGAGGATTGGAGGCTAAAAACTGAGAGGAAACCAATGTCTTCCCTTTGTTCTTACTAGGTGCATATATTTGGGTGTCCTCTTTAGTGCTGCATGGTAGTTTTGTATGGAGTGTGGCTCAGATTGGCTCAACTGATTTGGTGGGCTATTCCAATGTTGGACCAAATATCCAATTGCTACTTGTCCTTCCCTTGTAGCCATTTGTTCATATTCTTTATACACCTCCTCTCTTAAGGGTAGAATATCTTTTGCATAATCTGGCTGATATACAATCTTTTGCCAGTCAAAATAAAGTCTTCTAGGCTCTCTTGATTCAGCCCTTAATGGCAGTGAAAGGTCAAGTTCTTCCTTTCTATGTACCTGAAACTTCTCTCCTCTTTCTATTTTGTTCTGCATCCATGACATGATAGATCTTAATTGGATATCTCGAATGTAGAGGAGAGGGTTCCAATCGACATCATCTAGAACATCATAGTTATGTAAATAAATTTCACAAAGTAGATTCTTAATGGTTGTAGAAGATGTCTGATAGACATTGTATAATTCCTCAGGTGTTTGCAATGAGGGACTTAGATCCTTGACAATTCTCATCATCTGGAAATAGATATGTTGTTCTTTTAAATACAGAGAGTAAACACGAGGAGGTGCTTGACATTGTATTAGCTGTGGTACCATAGTGGCTACTGCTTCCACCTTAGTTTTAAGCTGAGCAATTTCCTCGTCTTTTTGTTCAATAATTTTCTTTTGTCAGTCGATTATCATCTGAATTTCTACCTTCCAATTCCCATTCCTGGTAAAGGGCAACTACCACTGCATGACGGGTAAGAGAAGTAGGTTTTCTATGAATAGGTTCCCTAGGTTTCATCTTTTTAACTTTTCTCCTTGCTTCAATAACCTATTCTACAACAGATGCTAAAATATCTAGCCTATCAAAACCTACTTCTCCCTGAGGCTGCTCAATGTTTTGGAGTTCTTCTTCTTCATCTTTTTCTTCTTCCCTAGGTGGAGAAGGAGGAACATCATTGTGGAGTGGACTGTGTGGCTCTTGTTCTGGAGAATCAACCAGAATGGTGACATTTGTCTCAACTGATTGGTCTCAATTTTTAATCTTTTTCCGGAGCCTACCACTGCTCCTCCAAGATTTACCTTTAGTGGTTGCAGAACTACTTCCTGTAGCTAACTCCTCAACCACTTCAGTGGTTATAGGAGAAACTATTTTTATAACTTTCCTTTTCTTGACCACAAGAGAGGGTAAATTCTCACATTTACTTTTCTCTTCCTTCTTTTCTATGTCAGCCTATTTTTCTTTTCCTTTTTCCTTTTGTATGACAACCCTAGTTTTTATTAGGCTTTGAGAAGGAACCCCTACTATATCTTTTTCTTATAAGGGTTCCTCTGTTGTAGGAACATTTTGTTTTGATGATATTCTAGTAGGGGAACTAGGTTTTTCAAGATTTTCTAGATTTTCCTTTTCTTGAGATGGAAGTGGGTCCTCTAAACCCACATTTTCTACCCTAAACCTTCTAATTTCAACAAATTCATACCAAGACATTGGAGAGACATCTCTTAAATATCTTTCAACCAATAGCTTAATTAGGCAATGATGAGAAATAGAGTGAGGCCTACCTTTTTGGGTTTCTGTTGTGCTTATAGAAAGAAGGTTGTACAATTTGTTTGGAAAATTCATCCTTCTCCCGTGGCGTAGATGACTCAGAAGCTCAAAATGACGGGAATGCAGACATGAGAACCTTCCTTCATAGGTTAAATACTTCAAAACATATAATGCTACTGCTCTCCATTAAGGTGGAAGAGATTCTTTCCTAGCTCCATGTCTATCTATTACTAAGGGTGGGTCTCCCTATCGTGTACACTATATTCTTGCACTACGTGCATCCTTAGATTCTGGGTACTTTTCTCCATCTGTTGTGCAATCCGTTCCTCTGTCACCACAACTCTCAAACCTTTTACTTGGGCTTCTCCATCTGAAAATGTGCGGGTAAATTCCCTTGCAATTTCCTCATTAAACTCAGCCAACTTCATAAAATAATCCAACCACCCACTATTGTGGAATATTGGTTCACAATCTTGGTCCTAAAGAAGGACTTCATGAACTATCAGCTCATGATGAACAGGTGGACCACCCATTGCAATGATAACACTTTCTACTCTCTAATGGCGTAAATTTGTCCAATTTCTACAACTGAAATATACTTAATGTGCTCTTACTAGGTCGGAATCCAGCTGCAATTCTAAAATAACTCTAGGCAGACAGCAGGACAGAGGTCAAAATATCACCTCAAACTAAAAAAAATGAAAAATTAAAACGTAATCTGGGGTGACATAAGAATTATCTGCTAGAGTAATTATTAGTGTACTTCCCCCCCAACCTAAGGTTTAACAGGTGTCCACAGATATGAAGGAGGACTGAAAAAGGACACTATGCAAAATATCATAATGATAGTTAATATGGTTTAATTATATACATGTATCAAAAATAAATACACACAAGCATACCTGATATCACATGATAATGACTACAGTTGAAGACATTGAGCCATCATTCATGGAAAACGAGGTGGAAACAGATGAAGTGAGTGGAAAGAAATGAGTGAATACAGAATGGAATATTTATTGCGCATAAATGTACTTCCTACGGATATGGAAGTATTTATTATGAGCATGCAACAAAGATTTAGGATGGAGAGGTAACGACAAATCCATCGCCAGTTGCTACAGGAATCTCGACATTTTCAACCGTGGAGAACTACTATAGAAATTCATCCTTGCTAAGAAGCTTGTGGTATAGGCGCAGACGATGACCATTGACTAATAATTTAAATTTGATGGGATCAATTGTGGATAACCAGATGACACCATTAGAGAATGTTTCAACTATCTCATAAGGTCCTAACCATCGTGCCTATAATTTTCCCAAGTTATCTTTATAGCTTGAATCATAGAGAAGGGCCCAATCACCTGGCTTGAATGATTTATCTTTAATATAGAGATCATGCCACTTCATGCGCTGATTTTGAACTGATTCGATGTGTTGTAGGGCTGACTTTCTTATCTCATCTAAGGCATTAAGCTATAGGATCCTTTCCTCTTGTGCTGCAGAAAGAGTCATATCCAAGGCAATGGCCATTCTCAAGGTTTTATGCTCAAATTCCACAGACATCATTGTTTTTTTGTCATATACCATTTCAAAGGGTGTAAACCCCGTTGTGGTTTTCCAAGTGGTTCTATAAGCCCATACTGCTTCAAATAACATGCTAGACCAATCCTTGCGGTTAAGAGCTACTGTTTTGATCAATATTGATTCAAGGTCCTTATTAGTGATCTCTTCTTGTCCATTAGCTTGAGGATGATAGGGAGTGGATTTTCTATGCCTTACATTGTATTCATTAACCAGGACGGTAATCAAAGTGGAAGTGAATTGTGCCCCTTGATCTGTTACAATTTCTCTAGGAACTCTATACCGAGTGAAGATATCTTCATATAAAAATTTTGTTACCTTATTATCCCTAGCATGCTTGAATGCTTTGACCTCCACCCACGTGGTAACATAGTCTGTACAAACAAGAATGTATGACCAACCATTTGATGATGGATCAATTGGCCCAACAAAGTCTAAGCCCCATTTGTCAAATGGTGTAACAACCACCTTTGGGTGTAAAGGCATTTCATCAGACCGAGTTGGTCTTCCCATTCTCTGATATCTGTCATATTTCCTGGTATATTTGACTGCATCCTTGTGCAAGGTTGGCCAATAATACCCTGTAGTCAATATTTTGAGAGTTGTTCTTTTGGTAACAAAGTGACCTCCACAAGGCTCATCATGACAGGCGTGAAGTATATCATATGTCTCATCTTCTCTAACATAGTGCCTCATAACTTGATCCGGTCCTGTATAAAATAAGCAATATGCTATCGAAGAGAAGTTGAAACTCTTTTCTACCAGCAATCTTTTATCTTTTGGGGAGAAATGAGGAGGTATCTTGTTAGCTACTAAGTAGTTAGCTATGTCAGCATACCATGGACTATTCAAATTAATTAAAAACAAATGCTCATTTGGAAAATAATCATCAATGGCTTTAGGATTGTCTGGTGTTTGAATTCTAGACAAAAAATCTTCCACTACATTTTCTTTACCTAGTTTATCTATGATAGTAATGTCAAATTCTTGCATTAACAACAACCATCTTGCCAACCTACTTGTAATGGAACTTTTGTTCATGAGGTACCTGATGGCTGTATGATCAGTATGGACAAATATTTGATAACCAGTTATATAGTGCCTAAACTTATTTAGGGCATAGATGACAACTAACATTTCCTTTTCAGTGATAATATAATTTAGCGCTGGTCCTTGCAAATTTTTATTAATATAATAAATTGCATTTTCCAAAACTCCTTGCTTGTGCCCCAAAACTGCTCCTATTGCAAAATCAGATGCATCTATATGAATGTGAAAAGGAAGAGAGTAATCAGGTCCTTTAAGCATAGGGGCCTGAGTTAAGGATCCTTTTAGTTTAGGAAATTCCTCTTCACATGTAGATGTCCATTCAAACTCAACATATTTTGTTAATAGAGAATACATAGGTCTTGCTATTTTACTAAAGTCCTTGATAAATCTCCTATAGTACCTTGCATGGCCTAAAAAACTTCTTACATCCTTTTTCTTTGTAGGGATAAGAAGAGAAAGTATTACCTTAATTTTGGCTGGATCTACTTGAATACCTGATTGAGAAATACGATGCCCCAACACCATTCCTTCTTGCATCATCATAAAACATTTTTCATTGTTTAGGGATAAATTGTGATCCTCACACCATTGCAACACTTTGGCCAAATTTTGTAATGCTTCCTTAAAGGTGGCCCCATAAGAAGTAAAATCATCCATGTAAATATACATACAATCATGGGATATATATGAGAATATACTGAGGACAACCCTTTGAAAGGTTGCAGGAGCATTACATAAACAAGAAAGGAGAAATAAATAGGCATATGTGCCCAAGGGGTAGGTAAAGGTGGTATTTTCCTGATCTTAACAGTTCCTATTCTACTGAGTTAGGTGCATCTATTCCAAATTAATCGGTAAAGGTATGAAGGGACTGCATTATCTCAAGGTTAAATCTTAACAGTTCCTATTTTATCATGTACTTAATTCAAAATCTGCATAGCTAAGATGCATTAGCAAGTTTGAAATTTTATCAAGTCTTTTAGAGAACTAGTCAAGTTAGTAAATGCAGGAAGCCTATCAAGTCGGTAAATGCAGGAAGTCTGGCTACTCGATAAAAGCAAAAAAAAAGGAAGGTAAATCGGTTTAGTGGAATCGAGTGTATTTAATGTTTTCTAACCTAACTGCACGGAGATCGATAAGGTAAAATGTGTACTTAAAGCTTTTGCGTGGTCATTTTACAATTACCAAGTTTTCAGAAAGCATAGCGAAGCGATTCAAAGGTGATCAAATCTCTTCCAAAGCAAAATTCAAGGTATCTATATCAATCACAATGCATTGTCAAGCAAGTTAACCGATCATATCAGTTGTGAATATCTGTTTTATATTTACTAAGTGGAAAGTGTCTGCTGGTTAAAAGTTTTCAAACCCCAAGGCTCTTTCATTAGTGATTATCCAAAGTTTGAAATGGCTCCTAAGATTCAAAAACCCATCATTGTTGAGAACATTGAGAAGCCCTCACTAAAATACTCACTACCTCCCAAAGTAGCATTTGAACCGGATGATAAAACTGCATTTTCATTCATTCTAGATAGGGTTTTATTAGTTGAGAATGTCAGATTCTTCACTAAGTGTCATGTTGAGGAACTAGGTCACACAGAGATAAAGGACACATATGATGAATTGTGTACCGATGGAAAACTAAATAGCAAGTTTGAACATATTAAAGTCAAGGGATTGACCGAAGCCCTAACCTACCCACGAGTCTTCAAACCCAATGGGTTAAATTTGTTTTGAGCAGAGTTCATGATGACTTTATGTGGTTAGAGGAGCAACCATTCAAGATCACCAAGGAAATCATCCACTTGATCACCAATTACCCTATTTTTTACCATGTCCAAGCTCAGAAAATGATTTCACAGAAGGAATTGATCACTTTAACCGTAGTTGAATCTGATTGCAGAGGTCTGAAACTGAACAATGTCACAAATGCAGAGCTGAAGTTTGCAATTAGAGTCATAGGTTATTGTTTCTTTCAATCAGAAAGGGTAAACAGTGTACCCTGTATTGTTGTTGATTTAGCCTATAAAATTGTGAAGAAAGGTATGAAGATTGATCTATGCGAAGTGTTGTTGAAAAATCTGTTTGAAAATCTCAACACCATAAGGAAGCCGAAGAAGAACAACTTGACAAATACACTGAAGTTTGGATCACTTTTGGTATGCATGTTTTTCTATTTTGAGAAATTCTTTCCATTAGTCGGTAATGTAGTTTGGGAGCTACACTGACCAATCACCCATCAAATCAATGACTTCATCAAATAGCTAGGTGATAACTTCAATGAGATTATGGATGATTATTTTAGAAAGTTTCAAGAAAAGATGCATAACAAGTATAGAATACCACCCCAGTTAGTGGAAAAATATAAGGGCAATATATGTTTTGAAGTGGACACTGACTACTCCTATGTCAATGTGGTAGAACTGAGAACTCAATCTTTGCCGCCTATGGGTTATGAGATTGATTTTGACATTACACAGTAGTAGATAGATGCCTTTCTTGCACTACCAAGGCATGCTACCAAGATCAGATATAGTACATATGAAGAAGTTAAAGAAAAAGTCAAAATGAGCATTATAGTACCAAAGGCTACAAGGAAAGCAACAAAAATGATTAAAGCATTAACAAAGAAATTTAGAGAAGGTTCTTCCTCCACTGCTATCAAGAGCGATCAAGTCATCACTAAGGAGGAATCTAAAGCCCAAGAAGAAGCAATTACATTGAGCACCGAGTTGCCAAAAGGCAAAATTTTGAAAAGGAAGAAACATGATACATCACAGGTATCACCTACTCCAGTGAAGCGCCCCAATACTAGATCATCTGTAGCATCACCGAGTAAGAAACAGAAAAATGTTGCAATGCCTAAGGTAACAAAAACTTATAAGAAGTCTACTCGGAGACTCATTTTGAATAAAGAGTCAAGTGACACCAAATCTGAAGACAAAAATAAATTTCAAATTGTCAAAAGCAAAAAGGAAGATGTACATAGTGTTGATAATTTTTGTACCAATTTGAAACAATATGGTGGATTTGGGTCATTTAGGTATGTCAAATATGACTCTCGGATAGAAGAAGAAAAGAGGCAAATAGAAGAGTCAGTTGTATGTACACTTCTTAAATTCCGATTAGTCCCATTGGAAGTAACTAATTCTCTTCCAAAACCATTGTACTTACACATTGATAATAGGTGGAAATATGTTATGGACTCAAAAAAGAAGATGAGAGAAAGAAGTCTGGTACATCTCTTTCCAGACATGTTGGTAGATGAGATAAGTGAACATCTGAAAAACTACCAGACAAACTTCCTAGTCAAGCAAAGAGCCTTGAAACTAGTGAATGGCCTTTATCTTGAAGTAGAGAAAGAGACAAAAGAAAAATGGCAAGAATTTTTTTGAATCAAGAGTGCTGATGAGCAAGGAGAAGTTGAAATAGTGGATATCACCGAGCAAGATCCCACTGAAACTATACAACCTGATGAGGATGTCATGGATACCGAGGTACAGGAATAGGAAATGATAGAAGGGAATGCTTATGCCAAACTGGTATCAAGTGAATAAGTTTTGGAACAAGTCAAGTCATATCCTCTGGTAAGTCAACATGTTTCAACCGAGACACCTCAGGATACTGAACAAGGCAAAGAGGGTCAACAGTCTACCAAAGGAGAAGCTACTTCTCAGACCACCGGGGAACAAACTTCTCAAGCCCCTTCAAGTACTGACAATGTTACAACTGAGATCCTGAGCAAGGATTCACCAAAGGCTACATCTGAGGCTAAAGAAATTAACAAAAGTGTTGCCTCTACCGAGCAACCTATCGAGGGTGAACAAGCCTCCCAAGCCATTGTATTAGTTCAATCGGTGAAAGCCTCCTCCTCTAAAGACAAGAAAATGAAAAAGAATAGTTTCAAGTTAGATTTGTAAAATCCAATTGTGTTGCCAAATGTAGACATATCCAAATTAAAAGGGCAATCACTTATTGAATTCGATAAACTATGCAAAGCCAAAGCCGAACAAGAGAAACAAATGGCTATACAAAAGAAAAATAGAGTACTTCAGAAGGTCAAAGCACTATTAACAGACATGCTACCTGAAGCTACAGTGACAAAAGATGTAGCCATCCATATTCAACTGGATGAACTCCTTAATAAGATTGAAAGATCTTGAGTAGACACATCTGAATACCTGAGCAAATTGAAGGACAAAGAGCTCACTGCAAAAATGATTGAAGAGGTACATAAAGCCATTGCTATCGATAAAGTAAAACTTGTCAAATTTATTGCTGAGTTGTCCCCTCAACTCAAGCACATTCTTTATTTATTTCAAAAACTCTGTACATTTTCTTTATTCATTAAAGATATCAAGAATAAAACAAAAGTGATTGAGAAAGAGATCACTGATCTCTCCAATAAGTTGACCACTGAGCCAAATTCTATTCAAATTTTTATACCAAGTTACAAACATGCATGGCTCAATAATTGGAACTTAGGAATGAAGAGCACAAAATAAGGATGGATATTATGACTCTTCAAACCTTATTCATTCCACACTTGTCCTCCATCCAAGAATAGAACAAGGCTACCTCCTTATCCACTCAGCCAGAGGGAAGCACTTTAGATGGTCCGATTTCACTATTAGCTGATATTACAACTTAGAATTCACTCATGGATAGTGTCAAGGATGCACTCTCTGTCACTCTCACCGATGCAAGAACAAAGTATAAATCCATTTTTGACTAGTTGCCTCCACCGAATGGTAACTAGTTTTGATGTTTGTCAAAAAGGGGGAGTATAGCGTATACAAGAGGAGTATACCAAGCAGATCAGCATATTCGAGTATATAGATAATTTTGATAGGGGGAGTAGTGATCAGCAAGCACTGAACTGAGCAGTGAATAGAGAATATTGATCATAGCGCATGCATAATTAGAGTTATGTACCGTATATTGATAAGGGGAGTATATCTGAGTATACTATTTTATTGACAATTGTATATACTATCAGTTTAGTCAAATTTTGTAAGTATATAGAATTTTTGAGTTATGACTTTGAAAGAAGTTTTGTCAAACATTTCAAAACTAATGTCAAAAGGGGAGATTGTTACTATTTAATAAGTTGTCATTAGTTTTATGTCCAAAGTCATTCTATATACTCTAGTTGGTTATTACTACTGAAATATTTAGTCAGTAAGCACAGAGCAGTCGGTTACAGAAGTTACAAGTCACAAAGCTTAGTATACACTGAGCTATCTACCGAGTAACATTCTATGACTACCAAGCAGCAAAGATGGTATACCGAGTTAATACACATCGAGTAAAACATGTTACCAGATTCATTGAACCTAGACACATATGGGAAACATGTTACAAAGATCGAGGAACAAGAAACCGTTAACACATTGGAAATTGCACTTATACATTTTATATGATTTTGAGGACATCTATCCAATGAAATAATTTTGTATGGTTATTCATTCGATGAATCATGTTTGTAAGATCAAAGCATGAACAAGATCACTGTTACAAGAGATCTATTTATACAACATGAATTGGGGATCAAATATGTGTATGTGAAGCAAGACATATGTGAAAAGGAAAAATCATGGGAAAGCACCGAGTGTTATGACTATTACGATTGACAAAGATACACAGAGGTCACCGAGAAGGATTTCAGAGAACAGTCAAGGAACAGAGTAAATATATGGTTTATCGAGTTAATTTATGATTTACCGAGGTATGCTATAAGCAAGGTAATTTCATTTTGAGCACATAGAATCTGCTATAACATTTCAGATGTGAAGTTGCAGATATTTTGTAAGATTTTGATTGTAATATTTTGAGTTGTAAGAGAAACCTTTAACAGGGTAAAAGACTCTAACAAAGTCTATAAATTGTAAAGCCTTTAACTAGGTGCAACATTTAGAATAAGTGTTGTAAAATCCTTTAGCAAGGTAGATCTAAATATCTTGATACTCCTAATAGGGTAAGCTATCAAAAATAGCTAAACTTGTAGCTCTAACCGAGCAACCTTTATTATTGCAGTACTGAAGTTGTGGGTGTCATCCCCACCACAATTTCTCTCTCTAACCAAGAGTTTCTGCGTAACCAAAATATATGTGTTATGGAGTGAATCATGTATGATTGTTATTTATTTGTTTTAGCATTATATTATGTTACGAAAGTTTTCAGTTTATGCTTAACAATAAAGTTATTATTGAAGAAAAGATTTAAAGTACTGATTCACCCCTCCCCTCTCAGTACATTAGCTTTCCATATTGGGCCTAACACTATGAATGGAAGTGGGAAGTGATCCTTTTTGGTAGCAGTGTTGAGATCCCTATAGTCCACACAAACTCTCCATTTCCCTCCTTTCTTTGGAACTATAAGTAGGGGGGAAACCCATTGACTGTCTGAAATAGGGTAAATGAATCATGCATTAAGCAACTTTTGTAGTTCCTCTTTAACTATTTCCCTTAGGGAAGGATTAATCCTTTGCTGAGGTTGTCTAATTGGTTTACAATCTTCTCTGATATAAATCCTATGGGTACACAATGTAGGATTTAATCCCTTCATGTCATGATAATCCCATGCAAAGGCTTGTTGTTGGGATTTGAGTAATTTTATTAATGACAATATTTGATCTACCGCTAATTGACTATTGACATTCAGATTTATTCCTAAGGCAACCTCTATTTGAGTGACTGACTCAAGATTAGATATTTCAGATAGACAAGAGGTTTGAATCTCTTGTGGTAGTAATGTATGAAATATGTCTATGGTTGCAGAAGAATCTACAGAGCTTGCAGATGGAAGAAGAGTATGCAAAGGACTTGCTGGTATACCTGATGACTATTGAGCTGCTCCATAATGATTTCTTATGATATTAAAGAGTACTGTATCATCCTCCTGAAGTGCTATGAATGGTTCTGTAGTTAACACCATTATTTGTTGAACAAAATTAATTTCCTCTGCTTCTTCTCCTATATTTGGCCATACTACTTTCTCTTGATCAAGTTGTGGTTGTGCTAGAGAATAGAGTGCAAGAGTTTTAGTAGTAATACCATTTGAAATGGTCATGTCTCCTGATCCGCAACCTATGTATGCATCAGCTGTAGCAAGCCAAGGTCTTCCCATAATGATTGGATATCCCCCCAATGTTTCCTTAGGAGAGAGTATTATAAAATCAGCTGGGTATTCCCAAGGATCTAATGTGACAACAATATTTTCAACCATCCATTCAGGCCGAACAGTAGAGCTATCAGAAAGCTGCAAGACCATTGGGGTTGATCTAAGACTAGTAATGTTGAGTTGCTGCATGACATCCTTAGTCATCACATATATGGCTGCTCCTAAGTCTATCAAGGCATTTTTTATTTGAGTTCCATTAATAACTACCTTCACAATAGGGCTACTTGGGTCAGAAGATTTAGCAACAATAGTTCTTCCTAACATAATATCAACCAATTTTCCTACTACATGCACTATTTTTGGGTCCTTTTTCTTTCACCTAGGTTTCTTCAAACATGCCTCCTTAATAGATTTCCCATATATGGGAACATCCTTAATAGCTTGAAATAGTGGAATCTTCACACATATATGTTTTAACTGATCAATAAGATCAAAAGCTATATCATCCTACTACCTAGACACTTCTACCTGCAATCTTTGAGGAAACAAGGGAGTTCTTACATGTGTGTCTAGAGTTTTAGAATGATGAACCTGCTCAGGGTTTGCAGGTTGATTAGGTGTAGTGTCCTGAGCAATATCCTTAGATGGTAATTCCATTATGACTGGAGGAGATGGAGTAGGCAGTGTTGTTCCTAACCATAAGTGAATATCACTTATATTGAGAGAATATGCTAGATAGTTATTAGGATCAATTGAAAAAACTTGCTATTGCTATTGGATTTTGTTATTTGGATTTGGCACAGGCTGTGTTGGTAGTTGGGTTGGCTTGGGTGGAGTAGCATTAGGAGTTGGTGGCATTAAAGATGGCTATTGAGACTACTATTGTGGCTACAGGAAACTTGATGATTGGTTTGCCCATTGCTGTCCTCCCCTCCATTGCAGTGACCGTTTCCAGTTACCTTGAGGAGGTGACCAATTCCCTTGTGTCTACTGTCATTGGGATGAAGGACTCTGATAATTAGGCTAATGGTTTTTAGAGTTATTCCAAGACTGAGGAGTATAATTTCTAAAATTTTGTTAGTGTGGAGGTTGCCACTGATTATTTTGTGCATTGAAGTTCATATAAGGATTAGAAAATGACAATGCATCTTGTGGCATACCTTGTCTTGGAGGCCAAGGCCTTTGTTGTGCAACATAAAAGAGTTGTTCATCATCTCCATAAACAGGCTTCAAATCTGGGGAAGGTTGCTGGCTATCAATTTTAGCTAGTAGTTTACATTTACAGTCCTTCTTCTTTTTTCGACAATGAGGACAAAATTCAGAAAGCATAGCCTCTGCCTCCTCATGCTTCTTTCTTGCTTGAAGTGTATCCAAATGAGTAGCCATATTATTGATAATATCCTCCTTAAAGTCCTTCAATTAATCAGTTATTTAGATTCTTGAAACTATTGTAGATGACTTTGCAATTGAAGAACCAGGCCTATAGTGTCTTCCCTTCTTGACTACAGCTCTAGAGTAATTTTGATAGATTTGTCTTATGTCATCCCATTGAACTTGAGTAATATATCCTCCTCCCATGAGGTTTAAGGAGTCAACACAATCTTCATTGATTCCCCTTAGAAAGATCAACTTCATGGATTCTTCACTCAGAGTGTTAAGCTTGGATTTTCTGACACTAAACAAAAACCTCTCCAAATAATCTTCCAGGCTTTCATCTTCTTTTTGTGTCATCTTGAAGATATCATCACCATGTTGGTCCATTCCTCTGCAATAGTCTTTATACCCATCCAAGAAGTTTTTCTTCATCTCCTCCCAGCTATTGATTACATCTCTTCCTAGACTCATAAAACATCTTAGGGAAACTTCTTTCAGAGTAACAGGGAATAACTTCAGTTTATGGGTGTCAGTGGTATAATCATAACTTCTGCAAAGGATGTCAAATTCAAAAAAAAAGTATCCGGATATTCTTTTACCAAACCATGAAATTTTGAAAGAGAAGAAGCTGGTATATTCTTCAAATTTGCATTATCATGTTGGTCAGGAATGGGAAACTCAAAGGTTGGGTTTACAGGTGGAGGTGGATGATTTGCTACCATTGGTCCCTGATAAAGGACTAAAGGTAAAATGTTTTTCTCAGGGGGTTCATTTAGGAAGTCTAGGTCTCCTTCTAACAAATTAAAAACACCTCTGTTTCACACATAAGTTTCTACAAAAGGGTTTACTTTAGGTGCTTGATCTGATCTTATATCTTGAGTGGAATGCGAGGGAAGAAATCTTCCCAATGCATCTATTCTCCTCCTATGTATGTAGATTAATGAAGAAATTCAAAAAGATAACTTAAAAAACTTAAAACTAATGGTTACAACAGGTTCTTAGTTTAGCACCATCCTCGACAACAGTGCCAAAAATGTTGGTCCTTACATCTGGAATGGCAAATAGGTAAAACACAACTCAGAGATTGGATATCCTTGAATAGCTAACTTTCCTGTAGCAAAGGTTCATTTACTTATCGACCAGGGATGTAAACTTAAAATGGGCTAGCACTGTATGTGCGCCAAGTTCATATCGCAACCATTCTATATTACTATAGGAAAGGAAATTCTTTGAAGTAAATATGCAAAATCTCAATAAAATAATACTTAATCTGAATTCATAACTGGAAATCACTCAAACAACTACTACTAAATGATAACATTCTGGCAAGTGGATAGGAACTACTCTGCTGCTGTGGTTGCAGGAATAAACACAAGAATTGTTTCTAGTGGCTGCAGGAGTAGACCATTGTCGAAACAACTACTAATGAAAAATGGAAACTAACTAGAAAAAATGAAGGATTACTCATGAAGTGGGCCCCTTTGAGTGAGCATATCCATAAATTTCAAATTACAATGGTTAAGCTTTTAAAATCACATTGGTCTCTTTATTCCATTTTGATTGTAAAAATACATAAATACCAGAAGACTAAATATTATAAATATGATGGTTGTTCTCTTCTATCCCTAAGAGGAGAGAGAGACCCCTTTATTTATATGGAAACTTATAGCAGATTCCTAACTGATCAACCACATTCCTATGGAATAGGCAAACAAGATTCATTAAACAAAAGAAGAAGAAGTCAATGTAGGAAAACATAACAACATCTGTCCTGCAACTGAGAAAATCTAGGATGACTTGCTTCCTGGATCTAAGATCCACTAAGAATAGCTATAAATGTCCCATAAATCATTCCGCTGAAGAATCGGTCAAGTGGCTTTGATCTCCCTTAATATTGCTTTTCTTTGACTGGGTCTGCATTGTAGCTACATACTTGGTGCTTCTTTAAACTGCCACTTAGTCTTTCCTTCTCCTTTGCCAACCTTGGATCATTATATTAGCATGCACAACAAACATGTGTATATATTAATGCTAACATGATATAATTTAAACCATACTTAAGATTGATTTTAGATATTTGCATAGATAAATCATTTAAAAACCATTATATGACAACCTTAAGTATAAGTCAAATTAGTTTAGAAACACTTAAAAGGTATCAACTAGGAGAGTATTTTGATCCAATTATCATCTAATCACAAGACCTAGGCAGGAGTATTATAACAAAAATCTATCAAAATAGAGCCATTATTTAGGCTCATCACTTCTAACCCAAACTTGTTCAGTAACTCCTTCACATATTTATCTTGAGATATAAAAATACATTTTTGAGTCTATAAAATCTACAAACCTAAGAAAAATTTCATCTCTCCTATCATAGACATCTCCAATTCTTTCTGCATGTCACTGATGAACTTCATACTCAAGTCATCATCTCCTCCAAAGATAATGTCATCAACAAAAACTTCAACAATCAAAATGTTATCATTATCAATCTTGAAATATAGATTACTATAAACAGTACCTTTATTAAATCCCAGTTTCAACAAATACTTATCCAATCTAGCATACCAGGCTCTAGGGGCTTGTTTCAGTCCATAAAGAGGTTTCTTCAGTTTACATACCATGTCTCCATCATCTGATAGTGAAAATCCATTAGGTTGCTCAATGTAGACTTCTTCCTCAAGATCACCATTCAAAAAGACTGATTTGACAGCCATCTGATATACTTTGAAATCCTTATATGCAACATATGCATGCAATAGTCTAGTGGCTTCAAGTCTATCTATTGAAGAAAAAGTCTTCTCATAATCAATTCCTTCCTTTTGTGAATATCCTTTGCATACCAATCTTTCTTTATTTTGGACAGCTTCACTAGCTTCATTCAATTTGTTCCCAAATACCCATTCAGTACCAATCACATTCTTGATTTTAGGTCTAGGCACAAGTTCCCATGTGTTATTCTTTTCAATCTAATTCAATTCTTCTTCCATAACCTTCATCCAATTTTCATCTTTGCAAGTCTCAACAACATGTTTAGGCTCACTTTTAGAAATCAAACATACCTCTTCAACAATTAGCCTTCTTCTAGTCATCACACCTTTATTTTATCACCAATGATCTGATTTTTAGAATGATTCAATCTTACATACCTTAGAGTATTTTAATTAATCTTAATTTTTAGGTTCCTGCACATCTTCACCGACAACAAAAATATCTGGATTAACTGTCTCTATCAAATAATTCTTCTTCAATTATTCTATCTAAATTTGCTTTAAAACAACAACCTGATCATCATATCCGCATGCTCTAATTTATTTTCCATAGTTCTCATCAACCTTAACATTTGCACTTTCCACTATCTTTCTCAGTCTCTTGTTGTAGCACCGATAGGATTTTCTCTTTATAGAATATCCCAATAAAATTCCTTCATCACTTCTTGCATCAAACTTTCCTATATCCTCATCTCTCTTGATATAACACTTGCTTCCAAAAATTATGAAATATCTCACAGTAGGAACATTACCAAACCATAGCTCATAAGGAGTCTTACTAGAATCACCTTTTATATGCACTTAGTTGAATGTGTAAACAACAATGCTAACAACTTCTCTCTAATAGATCTTTAGAACATTCCCTTAAATCATCATAGTCCTTGCAACATCCAAGATAGTTATGTTCTTCCTTTCAACAACTCCATTTTGCTGTGGGGTTCTAGGAGCAGATAATTGTCTTCTAATTCCATGATTCTCATAGAATGAGTCAAACTCACTGGAACAAAATTCTCCTCCTCTATCAAATCTTAGAAATTTCTGCTTTCTTCTTGTCTTAGTCTCAACCTTTGGTTTGAATATCTTGAATTTGTCCAATGATTATGATTTTTCCCTCAAAAAGTCAACCCACATCATCCTAAAATAATCATCAATCAGTAACATGAAATATCTATCACCCTGCACACTTCTTATACTTGTATTTCCACATAGGTCAGTATGCACAAGATCTAGCAATCCATCAGACGTATATTGATTACTCTTGGAAGAAATTCTTGTTTGCTTTCCCATTTGACATTCCTTACATACCATATTAGTAGGCTTAACAATTTTAGGCAAATCTCTAACAACTTGAGTAGAACTGATCTTAATCATTGAGTCTAAATTAACATGACACATTCTCCTATGCCACAACCAACTTTCATCAATCTGATTAATCAAGAAAATTTTCCCATTGTCATTCAAATGAAAGATATTACCTTCTATCTCAGTTCCTAATGCAATCTTTATACCAGATGCATTTAGGATCTTGCAATTTCGATTCTTGAAT
This sequence comes from Cryptomeria japonica, assembly GCF_030272615.1. Taxonomy (NCBI): domain Eukaryota; kingdom Viridiplantae; phylum Streptophyta; class Pinopsida; order Cupressales; family Cupressaceae; genus Cryptomeria; species Cryptomeria japonica. Next base: position 388,772,084 of record NC_081414.1, on the reverse strand, counting down.
TGAAAATAATAACCTTTGTCAACCATCTGTCCAACACTTAAAATATTATGCTTCAAAACTTCAACATACAAGACATCATCAGTGTTATTCTTACCATCAAAGGAATTAGAACCTCTACCATGGATCACACAGGCTTTGTCATCTCTTAATCTTACTATTCCACCATCATACTTCTCCATATTCACAAATTTTCTTTTATCACCGGTCATATGATGTGAACAACCACTATCAATCACCCATTTATCTTTCTCTTCAACTTTAGCAACTGAAGCTTTCTCCTTAATAGTGCATCTTGTGGAATCAATAGGTACCGGTCCATCTTCATTAATAGCAATAAACACAATTTCATCTCCTTCTGATTATTCATCTATAACACCTTCATCAACAACATAATAATAGTTCTTTTGATGTTTATGCCTTTGGTTAGTTTTTTAAGGCTTATCATACTTCTCATATCTATCAATCCTATCATGATTATCAAATTTATCATGCCTATCATATTTAGACATTCTCTTCGGGCACCTAGAAGCAAAATGTCCTATTTTATTGCAAGAGAAACATTTCAGAGGCAATTTTCCATCATACTTACCAGCTCCTTGAGGAAATCTTTGGGCAATCAATTCTTCAAGCTCATCCAATTCTCTTTCTTTCTCTTCCATTTCTCTTCTCTCTCTTTCATATCTAGATATTCTGCATTCATCTTGATCATACTTCTTCTTTCCAGATACAAATGCTCTAAATGTTGTCGTAGACTTTCGATGCAATTCGCCAAATTCACTCAATTTAAATGCAACAATATTTCCAACCAACATATCTCTTGTCACGGTAGTCACACTTCGGATCTCATCAATAGCAACTACCTTATATTTCTAATTACGAGGCAAAGATCTTTGTACCTTAGCAACAATTTCATCTTCTTCAAGGGTTCCACCGGCACATCTGATGCCTAGGACAAGGTCAATCACCTTAGCCATGAAGGTTGGTATGTTCTCATCTTCAGCATCTCATACTTCCCTTTGAAACTCTGCAACTTAGAAACTTTACTTGTTTATCTCCTTCATACAAGCTGGTCTCAAGCTTCTCCTAGATCTCATATGTAGTTCAAAGTCCCATCATATTAGTCATCTCAGAATCAGTCATGGCACTCAACAATGCTTCCTTGTCTCTAATGTTATTTTCAACATTGTTGATCTCAATAGTAGTAACTGGTTCATTTTGAGATATAGAATATGCATCCTTTGTAATCTTCTAGTAATCCTCTCCAAAATATTTCAAGTGCACCTCCATCTGGTTCTTTCATATAGTATAGTTGCTTCCATCAAATCTCAGACTCTCCTTAAAGAAAATAACTCCATTGCCATCTTGAATCTCGTCAAGCGGTAAAGCTTCTTCCAAAGGATCTAGCTCTGATACCAATTGTTGGCAACAACAATGATGGAAAACTGAGCCAGGGGGGGGGGGTGTGAATCAATTTTCACTGGTTTAACAAGCTTAACCTCAAATGCAAATCTGGTTAATTGCAACAATAACAAATATAATAAAATTGATAGCACAACACACAACACCAAGATTTTGATGTGAAAAAACCAGTTAAGGGAAAAACCAGGGTGGGAAGCTACTCACAATAAGATGATACTCTATAGTAATATGTAAAAATGATTACAATGGGGGATGCACATGTATTCAGGCTCACTCCCTAGAGCTCACTGCTCAAAATACTATAACCTAGAAGGTTACAACCCTCAAGGAAGGTTCACTACCTTACAAGGAAGTCTCACCAACTTACAAAATATTCAGACAACAATCTGGAATCAAATGAACTGAAAGAATAGCATATGCAAATGCCCAATGGCAGTTTTGGTTAAGAACATTTGTCTTCTCTGCAACACTTCAATCTCTTCTCAATCACAATGTCAAAGGATGTATTTGCTTGTTCACACCTTTATTATTCTCTGATAATGCCGACACTTCATTGATTTCTTAATTTACATGACTTTATCACTTATATATACCGATCATCAACCTTGACAATAAGGTCAACCAAACCCTCAGCTCTCAATTACAAAATTATATCACATGATATAGAGATCGACCATAAAACCAATATAATGATATACATGACATAACATGGACCTAAACTAAATACTCAAACATGCAACACCACCAGAATCAACTCCAAGATCAACAACAACATGCTACACTACCAAATAGGCCACATATAGCATGAAAAACACCACTAGATAAATAAAACATCAAAACCATGCACATCGATCAATGCAGATCATCAAAACAAATAGGGTACAATTAGGAAACACCATCAAGAATGTTAGAATCATCTATAATAGCTGCACCAACAACACTTATCAAATCTTCATCGATCAACATCTAAAACTCAAGAACACTCAAACAACAACAACTATCATGAGGAAAGATAACTTGCGGAGAACAAAATCACAATCCATTTGAAATGAAGATACACATAAACATCCCAAACAATCTCCCAAAATATAAATTCAAGATTTGATCACACCAGAATATACCAGAGGAAATACTGAACTCTACAAAGCACCGATCAGAAGAACCAAACTATAAATGGGATCATGTGATATGATCAATTAAGCTCTCGGATGACTGAAACAAATACAAAAAGGTATAATGATACTAGAAATACTCCATATACTGAACCATGATCCCAATAAACCAATCTACAACCACCAAAGCAATAAATCACATGAATATGTTGACATCAATGACAACAACATATCCTAGTAGCAGTGATGTCCAACATGTTTGACCTATCATTAGATCTGGATATGATTTATGGAAGCATATTTGATATGTTATGGGCCTCATTGTAGCGTTTGGGGATCCGGATTTGAGCTATGTGCATTGGAGAGTATGTTGTTGACCATTAATTTCTTATATGGATGTGTAGCATGTGGATATGTTGTTGGTTATTATAGAGTGTTGGATTGATCTTTCGAAGATATGTTTTGGTCCTGTAAAGTGGAAAATTGGATTCTAGCGACTCCCCACCTAGGAGAGAGAAAGGAAGTCACTAGGATGATTTTCGCTTGGAGGAACTTTACATTCAAAAGAGGGGCTTGAATCCACTAGATCCAAATCCAAGGGAAACAAGGATGTGAATTCCAAGTGGATTGCAAAGGTTGAAGTGTGATTTACCCTCTTTTGTAAATGACAAAGTTGACTTGTTGACTATGTAGGAAAGATTGATAAAATGAGTGAAAAGAGGAGCTACCGGTTCTATTTTTGCATTGTAACTTTGAATCTAAGAAATTTAGACTGATTAGAGTTTCTACAATTCAAGAACTGAGATCTGTCTCTAAAGATAAAGTCACTATTGATTCTCTTATTAGAAAATTGACTGCGTTTGAGTTAAACAACTTTGATATTAGTGTTTCAAAACCATCTGAATTTGCTTTTAAAGCTTTTGTTACCTGTACATCTATTAGGAAAGGAAAGGATATTTGTCATAATCATGATTACAGGTCTAGTCATGGCGGTATCAGAGGTGAGGATGATAATGAATATCATCTGATGGAACTTGAGGTACTATTGGCTAAAAGATTCCCTAGAGACATCGGTAATTATAAAGGTAAATTACCCTTGAAGTGTTTCTCTTGCAATAAAAATGGACACATAGCTGCTAACTATCCTAACACTGATAAGAAAGAGAAGTTCAAAAAGTTCAAAGGAAAAGGACATAAATATTGCTATGTTGCAGTTGATGAAGGAGTAACTGATGAAGAATTAGAAGATGATGACAATGTGGAGATAGTGTTTGTTGCTATGAAGGAAGATCTGACTGATGAAAAAGCAATGGTGTCTCACATGGATAGCAATGATGAATGGATAATAGATAGTGGTTGCTCACATCACATGATCAGTGATAGAAACAAGTTCTTATCCCTTGAAGAATTTGATGGAGGTATAGTAAGATTTGGTAACAACTCAAGTAAGATTCAATAACAACTCACCTTGAATGGTTAAAGGTAAAGGAACTATTTTATTAAATGGAAAAAGAAATGCAGATGATGTCTTTTGGGTTGATGGATTAAAGCATAACCTTTTGAGTCTTGGTCAATTAAATGATAAGGGTTATCTTCTATAATTTAAAAGTGGACTGTGCAGGATTCTTGGAAATAATGGATAATTGATTGCTACTGGAAAGCAAACAAAAGGTAATCTTTTTCATCTGAATACTAATGTGAATAATTGTTTGGTGGCTAAGGTTGAAGACAACTGGTTATGGCACAAGAGGTTTTGTCATGTGAACTTTGACAATTTGATAAAGGTTAGTAAATCAAGTATTGTAAGAGGTTTGACCCATCTTGTTAAACCGGATAATGTGTTATGTAAAGACTGCCAGATGAATAAGATGACTTCTGTATCTTTCAAGAGTAAGTCTTTCTCTTCAAAAAATATTCTTGATTTGGTTCATATTGATATTTGTGGTCCTATGAGAACTAAGAGTTATTTTGGTGATAGATATTTAATAATTTTAATTGATGATTTTTCCAAGATGATGTGGGTAACTTTTCTGAGAGAAAAGTCAGAGGCATTTAGTAAATTCAAAGCATTAAAATCTTTAGTTGAGAAAGAAAACCGAGAAGAATTTGAAATGTTTAAGATCTGACCAGGGTGAAGAATTTACTTGTAATGAGTTTGTGAAGTTCTGTGATGAATAGGGAATCAAGAGGCAGATGTCAACTCCTAGAACTCCACAATAGAATGGGATAGCAAAGAGGATGAATAGAACAATTGTTGAAACTACTAGAACCATGTTGATTCAAGGTGAACTATCGAAAATGTTTTGGAGAGAAGCAGTTAGCATTGCTGTTTACACTTTGAACCAGGTACTTGTCAAGAGAGGTAACAACAAAATACCTTATGAATTATGGCATGGCAAGACTCCCACTGTAAGTTACTTTAATTTTTTTGGGAATAGATGTTTCATTAAACATGATGATTGCACTGGAAAGTTTGATGCAAAGTGTGATGAAGGTATTTTTATTGGTTACTCTACAAAGAGTAAGGCTTTCAAATGTTATAACAGGAGAACCAAAAAGATCATTGAGAGTGCTAATGTGAAGGTAGATTAACTCTCTAAGAAATCTGATGAGACCAACAGATCTGAACCTAAGAAAGATGAATATAAACTTGTGTTTATTGAACCAGAGGTACACAAGAATGATGAGCAGAACAATGCAAAAATAGGTGCTCAACTGGTAAATGAAGAGAGCGATGAAGAAGTTGAAGAACATGAAGCAGAAGGGACACCACCAGAATTAGTAATACCAAGATATGCTAGACTAAAATATTCAGAAGAACAAATTATAGGAGATAAAAATACTAGTGTACAAACAAGAAGGAAAATCAGAGAAAACTCTTGTCTGATTTCAACTATAGAGTCTAAAATAGTAAGAGAGGAATTGAAGGATGATGATTGGATTAATGATATGAATGAGGAATTAGATTAGATAGAGAAGAAAAAGACATGGACACTTGTTCCTAGACCAAAAGACAAGAATGTGATTGACACTAAGTTTGTCTTTAGAAGAAAGTTTAATGAAGAAGGCAAGGTTGTGAGGAATAAAGTAAGGTTGGTATGCAAAGGCTATGCACAAGAAGAAGGAGAAGACTATGGAGAAACCTTTGCACCAGTGGCGAGATTGGAATGAGTAAGAATGTTACTTTCTTATGCCACATTTAAAGGATTTAAGGTCTACCAGATGGATGTTAAATCAACTTTTCTTAATCGCATCCTTTAGGAAGAAGTGTACATAGAAAAACTAGATGGATTTTCTTTAACAGAGGATAAAGATATGATTTGGAAGTTGCATAAGGCACTACATGGATTGAAGTAGGCACCAAGGGAATGGTTTGAAAGATTGCATGCACATTTGATCAAGATAGGATTCGAACATACCAGTGAGGACAATAACATATATGTTAAGACTGATGGAGACAAAGTGTTGATAACTGAAGTATTTGTAGATGATATAATTTTTGGAGGTGACGATGATTTATGTATGGTGTTTGCTGAGGAGTTGAAGAAAGAATTTGAAATGTCTCTTATTGGGGAGATTAAGTTTTTCATTGGGCTGCAGGTCCAACAAATGGATGGTGGAATATCTATTTGTGAGAGTAAGTATGTAAAGGAAGTGTTGAAAACATTTGACATGGAGGATTGTAAATTGGTTGGTACTTCGATGGTGATAGGTTGTAAATTGTCTAAGCAAGATGATTCACCCTTTGTTGATGAAAAAGAATATAGGTCCATGATCAGTAAGTTGCATTATGTTGTTCACAGTAGGCCTGATATTGCACACGTTGTTGGTTTGGTTGCTATATTTTAGAAGGATCCCAAGGAGACTCACTTGGTAGTAGTGAAAAGGATATTCCAGTACTTGAAAGGCACAATAGACTATGGTTTATTGTATCCTTATAAAAATGATTTCTCTTTGGAAGTGTTTACTGATGCAGATTGGGTAAGCAATGTTGATGACTGGAAAATCACTACCGGTGGATCTTTTCTTCTTGGATGTAGATTAGTTGCTTGTACAAGTAAGAAGCAAACATGTGTATCATAGTCAACAACAAAGGCAGAGTATGTTGCAGCATCAATGAATTGCATGCAGACAATCTGGATGAGACATGTATTAGAAGGTTTTAAACTTGATATGTCTAAACTGGTAACTATTTATTGTGACAATACAAATGCTATTAATATTTCAAAAAATCCTATGTTACATGCAAGGACAAAGCACATAGAATTGAAATATAACTTTCTGAGGGAGAGAGTCCAGGAGAAGCAAGTCAAAATGGAGTATGTGTCCAACAAAGAATAGTTAGCAGAAATTTTCACTAAACCATTGCCGAAGACTACCTTTGAGTACCTCAGAGGTAAATTAGGGGTCAGACCCCTACATAAGAAGAACTAAGATGTAGGAGATGCATCAATCTAGTGGGCTTACTAAATATTTTTCACTGAGGATTGATGAAATGGTGGCTACTCCGTAGGGGGAGTAGCCTAAATGAGATTTTATGACCGGTGATACATATGCACCTTTGGCATTGTTGTCAAAGGGGGAGAAGAAATATATTATCCTAAGGAGGAGAAGATGTGTAATAGAAAGGGGGAAAAGAAGAAAAGAGAAGTGAACCGACAGAAGAGTGAAGTACAACAGAGAAGTTTCAGAATTGAGCAACATGATTTTAGTTAAATATGTTGGATTTTATGTTGGTGTTGCCATCAATGCCAAAGGGGAAGAATGTTGGCATGATTGGAATAACTGATGTAGATCAAGAATGGTGACTAAACTGGTAAAGGACTATTTGTGATGACATTGTGATGAAGAGATTGAGATTGCATGATCAAATGACCTTGATCAGTTATTTGTGTTGTCATTGATAGCAATTAATGTTTACTATGATGCATTTTGTCATCTAAGTCTTTTTTGGTCTACCGTAAATGCCTTACCAGTATTATAGAGAGTGAACTGAAATTAGGACCTTAACTAGTAAATGAGGAATGTTTTGATTTGATTTGGAAATTGGTGATGATTGAAGTATTGCAGTTTGGAATGTGAGCTTATATCATTGTAATATGTATCTAAGCAAAATTGCATCATGTTTTGGTTATTAGAAATCATGTTTATGATTTTTGTTGTATTTTTTCTAGGGTTTAAGAAGGGTTTAAGGACCAATAAAGAATTCTCTTAATCGGTAATTATTTTTGGTTTGGTGGTGATCTACATCAAGCTCAAATGTTGGTGATGATGAGGTACAAACTGCATGAAGTATTTGAAAGATGTTTTGGCGTGTTTGGAGAGAGAATTTCTTGGGAATTGTAATGTGGTGAAATGTGAATGAGAGATCAAGAGGAAAACTGCCCTTTCCCTCCAAGGAGAGATGAGAGTTTCACTACGGATTTCCCTTCAAACACTTTTCACCTAGTTACATTAGAAGAGGAGAGGAGAAATCACTAGATTCAACCTTCAAAGACGAAGATTTAATTCTAAATGAAATGGGAATGATAAGTTGATCCCCTCTTCCTTATTTGAAATGGAAAGGAATTGATTGAATTATGTAGTGCAAAAGTGACAAATAACTGATTATAACATCCCCTCTTCCTTATTTGAAATGGAAAGGAATTGATTGAATTATGTAGTGCAAAAGTGACAAATAACTGATTATAACTTGATATCAGAGTATGGGTTGAAGATGTGCACCTAGATTTGGCAGTAATATATCGAGACAAAGTTTCCCTATGAATTTGAGGAAAATTTGCCTGAACTGTGGCAGGAATGTACACAGTCCTCCAAAAAATCTGCGAAACGGAAAGGGTTTTTCCACCTTTGCAAATGGAGCCCGAATCTGAAAGTACAACTGCACACCTGAAACCTACACACTTGAATCTTGTTTCCTTGTACTTTAGCTGCAGTCAAAAATTTATAGGGTCACAATTTTATGACACTACATTTAGCCCCCAGTCTAGAAGGAGTATAAGCATATGCCAATACTACCGGTAAAGTACAAGGAAAAAAGATTGAAAGAGTTTTACCACATCAAGGAGGCAAGATGCACCAAGCCCCCAGTGGACTTAGGATCTTACGAGTTCGATTGACAAAGTAAAAGGGAAGATTGAGAAGGGGATAACCATGACTAAAAGTAGCAAAGTTACCTTCACCATGAGTAATGAAAGCAAGGATACCAAAGATTACAAAGCAAAAAAAAGTTCACTAAGTAATTCTAAGTATCAAGAAGCAAAATATGAGTGAAGTGTATGCCCCCACATTATAGTGATTGCATGTGCCTTATCGAGAGCAATTTCTTTAAGGTAGGATACACCCAAGAGAAAGAGAAGGGAGGGAGCACATTATCGCAAGGATTTAGCCCCGAATCAAGGAATAAACCCAAGGATAATGAACACAAAGAATGAGGTAGTGTCACTTTCCTCAGGGTCAGTATGCTATATGATAACTCATGTATATCATGTATGTATATTTGCATATAATAATTGTCATTCCCCAAAGAAGGACACTACCTTAGAAGAAAGGGAAGAGAGGACGTCCTTTGAGTCAACATGAAAGAGACCAAGAAAAGATCTTAGTGCTTTTCATCATCCCCAAGTAGACATTAAGGGAAGAATAGAAGAACATGGATACACATATAAGAATGGTCACAAAAGAGCAATAAAGGAGAAAGAGAGAAGATCTGCAGTGCTAATATTGCTAATCTAGCATGAGATTTGCTATGAAACTCAAAATAGAAAAACAAAATCATAATATGGAAAATTTATACAAGCATAATGGTATAATTGAACCATAATGACCTGAGAAAAATCTACATGTTTTTTTTTTAATTTTGCAAGATAGCACAAGTGCCAAGGTATAATTGAACCAGGATGACCTGAGTGCAGATTGCGTATAAACAGACAAGATTAAACTAGTTGTATGCGCAAAGTGGAATCATATCTTCAGTGATATGTTGTGAATCACATCTTGAGACAAGTATTTGCATAGTACAAGCGATCACCTCACAAACAGAAAACTAAAAAAATATTGGAGTCCCCATGACTTTCTCTAGCTTGATGCATTATTGAGAACATGTAGAGGATCCAATAGTTCAAAAAGTTTAAGTGTAAAATAGTCAAAACTTCATGTAAGATGCAAACATTTGATACTTCTGAAAATCATCCATCCTATTTAGTGAATCCTCTAATTTATCAATGTGTTGTTTTGTGATTGTTGAGTTGTTTGCTAGATATGATTGTTTGAGTTTATTGCAAGTTTTGATGCTCTAAATGTACTGCAAATTTTGATCAATGCTGCCCCTACCTGAGTTTTCCTCTTAATGCGGATATGTACAGTGATTACCAAGACATGGTGAGATGCGGTGAAAAGATATGTGAATAAACCAGGATAGTGACTACACTAAGTATGTCCTAGATAATGTGATAAAAATATCGGGCGATGGCCGATAGTGCTTGACTGTGGATATACCAGTTTGGTAGTAAAGATAAAATAGAGGAGCTGTCCTCTCATAGTAGCGCCTGTTGCCAAGTTTTCACCAGTTGCTTTTATTGTACCTTTTTATTTTCTTTTTCTTGATTTTTGATATTTTTTGATAATTTTTTTTTTTTTGATATTTTCAACTTTTCTGTTCATTAGACTACTCAAGTGTAGTATTTCTTCAGATGAATACTGTTAGTTGGTTCATCGAGCACATCTCCTTCTGAAGTTGTTAGCTGATAAGCACCTAATCCATAGGCTAATATGATGACATAGGGACCTAACCAGTTAGGTTCAAATTTCCCTTTCTTTTCCCGATCTTGCTGATTTCTAGGATTTTCCTTGAGTACTAAATCACCAATTTAAAAAATTCTGGGAATGACCTTGTGGTTGTAGCTTCGGCACATGCGTTGCTGATATGCTTTGAGATGAGTGTAGGCACGTTGCTTATAGCTCTTGCAGTCGGTTGACTCAATACTCTTCATTTGGAATTAGGCCTTTCAAAGAGACTCTGAGAGATGGAATTTCTACCTTCAAGGGTAAAATGGCTTCTGATCCATACACCAATGAATATGGTGTAGCTCCTGTAGGTGTGCGGATGCTAGTTCTGTATGCCGAAAGTGTTGGATTGAGTTGTACATGCCAATCTTTGCCTGCATCATTCACTGTTTTCTTTAGGATTTTCAATATTGTCTTGTTGGATGCTTTTGCCTGACCATTCACCTGTGGGTAGTAAGGTGTAGAGAAACGATGTTGGATTTTGAATTTTTCACATAGTTCTCACACATCTTGTTTCTTGAAAGGTCATCCATTATCTGCGATGATGGAACTTAGAATGCCATATCGACAGATTAGATAATTAAGGATAAAAGATGCTATTTGTTTCCCAGTCACTATGGTCATGGGGACCACTTCAATACATTTGGTAAAATATCCTGTAGGAGTGATAATGAACTTTTGTCCATTTGAAGATGAAGGATGTATTTTGCCGACTAAGTCCAGTCCCCACTGGCAAAAGGGCCAGGATGTTGTGAATGGCTGCAGTTCCTGTGCTAGTGCATGTATAAGATTGCCATGGATTTGGCATTTAGGAAACTTCTTTGCAAAATGATAAGAGTCTTTTTCCATTATCAGCCAGTAATATCCCATTCTTAGAATTTTTTTAGCAAGAGTAGGACCACTTGAATGTGTGCCACAGATACCTTCGTGAAGCTCTTGTAAAGCAGAGTCAGATTCATTACGATCAAGGCAATGGAGAAGAGTACCATGTAGACCTCGACGGTACAAAGTATCAGCAGTGAGAGTATAACGGGCGGCTTGTCGGATAAAGTTGCATTTTTGGTTTTGAGATAGGTCAATGGGTAGGATATTTTTTTTAAGATAGTCGTATATCGGTCTGTATAATAGAGAGTCAGAACTGACCAAGGCATAGATAACATGGGAATCAAAATGGTCATAGGCTGGGGAGAATAGTTGCTCTACCAGAAACTCCTAACGATTTTGTTGTTCTGGAATTTGCAGTAGTGAAGCGATAGTAGCCATTGCATCGGCTGCTCTGTTGTCCAACCTTGGTATTTGCTCGAAGGTGATGTGTACAAAATATTGTTTGAAATCATCCACCATTCGTTTGTATGGTAGTAGCTTGTCGTCCTTTGTCTGATAGTCATTGTTGATTTGATTGATGACTAGTTGTGAATCTCCGTAGACTTTTAATCTATGATTCTCCATTCTATGACCATTTTGATGCCTATAACCAGTGCCTCATATTCAGCAACATTATTTGTGCATAGAAACATGAGCCGATATGATCTTGGTATGGTGTGCCCTTCAGGAGTGATGAACAAAATGCCAACACCTGAGCCATGTTGAGTATAGGATCCATCAAAGTATAGGGTCCATTGTTTGGTGGAAATAGTAAGAACATCCCTGTCTAGGAATTTTATCTACATAGGTTGTTTTCTAGGTAGTGGTGCTTTAGGTAATTGATCTGGAATTGCTTGTCCTTTGATAGCTCGTCGCTCTGTGTAGTGGATATCAAATTCTCTGAGAATCATGGCCCATTTAGCCAATCTGCCTATAAGAGCTGCTTTGCTGAGTAAATATTTGAGAGGATCAATTTTTGCAACTAGCTTAATTGTGTGAGTTAGCATGTAGTGTTGAAAATTTTGAGAGGCAAATACCACTGTTAGACAAGATTTCTCAATGAATGTATAGTTAAGTTCATATCCATTCAATGTCCTTTTGATGTAATATATAGCTTGTTCCTTGCCTTGTTGATCTTCTTGTGATAATAATGCCTCCAGTGATATATTTGTTGTTGAAATATAGAGAATGAGTGGCTTCCTTACTATTTGTGGTACTAGAACTGGTGGGTTCATTAGATATTGCTTGATTTGATAGAATGATTCTACACATTTGGCTTTCCATCTGAATGGTACATTTTTATGTACCAAATGATTGAACGGTAGACTTTTATATGCTAGTTGAGCGATGAATCGCCTGATTGACTAAAGCTGTCCTTGTAGAGATCTGAGTTGGTTGATGTTCTTTAGTGGTGGAGTCTCCATAATGGCTTGTACCTTTGATGGATCCACTTCAATACCCTTAGTTGAGACTATGTAGCCTAGTAACTTGCCTGATGTAACCCTGAAGACACACTTCTTAGGGTTAAGCCTAACTTGGAACTTTTCCAATCTATCAAAAATATTTTCTAAGATGCTTAGATGTTCTGCGCGAGTAAATGATTTAGCTAGTAAATCATCCACATAGTATTCCATGAAGGTATGCATCATGTCATGAAATTTGTTGTCATTGCTCATTGATAAGTTGTCCCTGCATTCTTTGAGCCAAATGGCATGACATCCCAACAATACGTTCCCCAAGGACAAGTAAGAATTGTTCTATCTTGATCCTCTGGGGCTATCTTGATTTGATTATAGCCTCAAAAACCGTCCATTAGTGATAGCATTGCATGGCCTGCTGTGAGGTCTACAATTATGTTGATATTGGGCAAAGGGAAGTCATCCTTTGGATAGGCTTTGTTGACATCTCTAAAATCAGTGCATATTCTGATACTGCCATTTGGTTTTGATACTGGTACAATGTTGGAAATCCATTCAGCATAGTCGATAGGTCGAATAAATCTGACGTCTAATAGTTTCTTCAGCTCAAATTTGACCATAACTGCTACATGTGGATTCATCTTTCACAATTTTTGCTTGACTGGCTTAGCTCCTAGAGCAATGGACAAATGATGCATGATTAGTTGTTGATCAATCCCGAGCATATCTGCATATGACCAAGCAAAGTTGTTTTGCTTTTCTTTAAAAAATTTGATAAACTCTGATCTTTCTTCCTTTGTCAAAGATTCTGCAAGGTGTATATTTTTGGCTGTTTCTGTAGTACCAATGTTGACTGATTGTGTGGGCTCAATCAATATGGGTGATCGCTCCTGATAATGTTCAAGAAGAGTGTCAAGTCTCCCATCTTTAGGTGCCTTAAAAAGGTTTTCATCCTCAAATGTGTTAGGATTCCCACAGATATTGAGAGGGGGGTGTGAATCAGTATCTAATCAGTATATTAAATTTCTTAACTTAGAACATGTAGAGCATATCAATACTATGTACCGGTAAGCAGAAAGTAATGCAATAAACAGAGATAAAAATAACCACATGAAAAACACACCATAACATAAGGATTTAACAAATAAACCTGGTGTGGGAAAAACCTCGGTGGGATTTGTGACCCATAATATTCACTTACTGGTCAATAAGAGAATATTACTGCTACAAGAGGGGCTTGCACATGCAGGAAAGTCGACTGCCTAGAGCTCACTTCTCAAATACAAAATAGGAAGTCTCACTGACTTACAAAATGGATTATATAAATCCAATGTCTTGTACTGCTTCAAAATAGCATCTATAATGCCAGATCCAGTACTGGTTTCTGCTCTGCTTCTTACATAAACCCTTAACCTATAATTCACATTATAGGTCTGCCTTATTTCGCCTAATTACATTCCTCTTTCTTACTTCCAAATGTTCTACAATGATCTCTCTTATATAAGAGTCATTTTACAACTTGCCAAGTTGGCTTACAATGATTTTACAAATAATAAACAAAATATATTACAACAAAAATCCTGTCGGCCTCTGTGTCGGTATGCTACCTTTCATTGTCGGTGTCGGTGACCTATGTGCTGGTGTAGAGTCTGATCTTGCTAGTGTCGGTGGAATGCCTTGTCAGTGTCATAGGATTGTAAGGTTTCCATCAATGACAAAACCTTCAATCACCTACAATGTCTCATTGGAGTGTGCATATGCCAACAATCTCCCCCTTTGGCATTGATGGCAACACTCATGAGAAAATTTCAAAAGTGTATCCAAAACATGTAATCCAAAAATGTGTACCAAAAAATACATGAGCTCCCCCTGAGCAAATAAGTCTTTTGCAGATTATTTTCTCATACTACTACTCCCCCTTTGGCATCAATGACAAAGGTTGTCAAGGTGTCAATAGAGTTGTAGTTTTTCTGTCTCAACCTTGTAACTAGGTGGTTACAATTTGAAAAACATCCACCAAAACCAAATTTATGCTTTCCATAATCTTCTTACACTCTTTTATTGCTACCTCTATTCTTTGAACTATACCAGTGAGATGCTGCATATGCTCCATCGGTGTTTTCTGTCCTTGTACTAATGCCTCAGATATTTCCTTTCTTAAGGATGCTAGATAGTCTAGTCTTGGACTCAGTCTTAGTCTTAGATTTCTAGCCTTGTTTATTATTCTGTCCTTTTCTCTTTCTAGCTTCAGTAATTCTACCTCAAAACTAGTTATCTTTTTCTCAAAAAATGATAATGTATCAAGTGAATTAACAAAATTGTCAGCAAGTTTATTTATTTCTTAATGTATCTTGCTTATTTTCTTATCTATGTCCACTGTTAAAATTTTTTTCTTGCAAGTATCTTTGTACAGAGTTTTAAATTCCTTCAATATGTTACATAGTTCCGGTAGAAGTGTGTCAAATTCCCTAGTACACTTCTTTATTTGATTCTCAAAGAATTTTTGTTTCTCAATTTCCAACCTATCTTTGAATGCCTGTTCCTTTATTTGTTCAACTGTCACTGTGTTATTAGTAATATACTTCAACAAAGTGTCAAGTTGACTCAAAGAATCCTTATTATCTATGTTGCATTTTGGAGCTATCATCTTCAAAATTGGGATTGTGTCATCTATAGCTTTATAAGCTTGTGAACTACAATCAGTTATTTTCTTCAAAGAATCTAAAAGAACTTCAGTTACATTGGTTGATTTATAACCTGTTAAGGAGGAACCAACATTCTAAATTCCATCGGTGGAGGAAGTAACCATGCTTGTAGTGACCTCTGGTAGGTCAGTCTGTGTTTCCATTTCCTTAAGCAAGGATTTTTGTTTCTCTCCTATTGCTGGTGGCACTATTTCCACATGAATCTATTCCTGTTCCGGAGCCTGTTGCTCTGCTTGTTTCTCTGTCTGTGTCTCTGTCTTCCCATCTGTTGGTTTACCTTTAGTGTTATCAGTGTTGTCAGCTACCGGTGGCTCACTAGCCATGTCAGTCTTACCAGTTGTGTCCTTGTCTATCACAATGTTGACCTTTTGAGTATCAACATCCACTGTGTATAGTACCTCAGGATTAGGATTAGTATCCTCTTGTGATACATCCATACTTTCATTTGCTGGTTGGTCTTCTATTGTTGTTACCGGTGGAGTAATCAGAGGTGGTGGGGATAAGTTATCTTTTATTTTGATACTAGGAGGTCCACCAACCTTTCCTTTACCCTTATCTTTGTCCTTTTGATAGACTTTGATAGGCTTGGGGTTCCTGTATTCTTCCTGCTTTTCCTTCTCCACAAGGAATATATCCCATCCATTTTCTATTTCTTCTGTTACCTCATTTACTCTTCCTACCATTAGTGCAATATGCCAGTGTGCAGTAGAGAATACTAACCGGTTTGCCTTTGCAATCAGATCATCTATTTCTTTTGGAGAGTTTATTGGGTAGACAACAAGTAATTTTTCAATTTTGATTTTCTTGTCAAGTTCTACAATAGATTGTCTTCTTGCTTCCAGTCTCTTGAATAATTCATCTGGTAGTTCATCTACAACCCACATTAAAAACTTCTTATAGATATCTAGGTGTAAAATGACACTGTTTTCAACTTGCTCTTTCTCATCTGCTGATAGTGTATCATATAATTTTTCTATGTTCTTGAGATTTCCTTCTTCTGTGATTTCATGCAACAGTTTGTCAATTGGAGAAATATTTTGTTGAGTCCTTTTCCTTTTAGGTGTTAGCTTTTTCTTTGGGGTTGTCTTCTTTATCAGAGACCTCACTGCTTGTTGTTTTTGTCTAGTTCTTCTAGGTGAGGGTGTGGATACCGGTGAAGGTTGTCTTTTCCTTACAACTCTTTTAAATTCGGTTGGCTTGTCACTCTCTGAAGAAGTTGCTACCGGTGATAGGTGAGTTTCTGGTTGTTGTTCCTATAACTCATCTTCAGTGATACCTGTTTGTTTCAGTACATCTTCTTTTATAGCCTTAGCCTACCTTGAACCTCTTCTCACAGTTGCTTCTACTTTCTTTACTCTCTTCTTAGATTGAATTTGGCTTTCAGTGGTCTCAGCACTACCAAATACTTCTTCCTTAGGTTCATTTGGTGCTTCCAAAAGAGCTTTAGCATATGTTTCAATGATGTGGTCATCAGTCTCATAGCCCATTTCAGTAACCCAAATTGTTCTTGGGATAACTGCTTCCATCCAGATCTCATCCTTTTTAATCACAAAACATATATCATCCTTGTATTTGTTAACAATTTTCTATGATAATCTGATTCTTTTGTTCATTCTGGCCTTTAGTGCTTGAAAATACTCATCAATATTCTTTTCCTTGTTTTCACCCATGTTGTTGAATAAGTCTAATAACTATTTTCCTACCGGTATGTCAAATCCAAGATTCTTGTTACCTATACTGGGCACTTGTTTAGTTATATGTAGCATTAAACATACAAGTAAATTACCAAATCTAAAAGTTCCTTTCTTATCCTTCTTGATCTTCCCTAAGTTGTCAATTAATTCATCCTTTAGCCATTCACATACATCAATTTTCACATTTTCTTTTACCATATCATGTGCACGTTTTATGCATAAACTGGAAACTGAGTTAAGTCTATTTGCATGTGTTGCTTTGTATCCTAAAATCATGCTAACAAATCTCACCTTTGTGTTAGTCACATCATTAACCCTTAGAGACCTTCTGTCAGATGTTGCACCAGTTAAGTTCATTACTAGGTCATTTGAGACCTTCTTTATTTTGTCTGGTCGACTACCGGTGGAGGGTAACCCTGTTACAACTTTCACCACTTCCTTGGTAATTTTATGGATTGAATCTAACCAAAAGAACGCACCATGTACTCTGCTCAATACTATCTTAATAACTTCCTTTGGGAAATCCAGAATGCTGAGGATTTTAGTGAATCCTAGGGTTTCAATAATTTGGTGTTCAAGTTTTACTTTACCAGAATCATCACAGATAATAGATTTGTACATGTTTTTGATTTCTTCATCTCCCAATTCTTCTATATGGCAATGGATATAGATTCTAGGGTCTTCTGCATAAACAACTCCTTTGGGAATTTGGGAAAAAGCACCTACATTGTTATCCTTTTTAGCTATCTCAGGAACTAGCTGAAATATAGGCCTAGGTCGTTTGATTACCTTGACTAAAGTAGGGTTTGCTATGAATTCAGGTGCAGAGGAGGATGCCATGATTATAAATACCTTTTTCTACCTTAGGAAGGATTGATTGCTGAAGTGTCTTGCCTCTTTGCTCGAAATACCTTAGCTCTGGAGATTTCATGCTCTTCAAATGTTTGAATGCTCAGTAAAGTGAAATGGAGCCAAAAACATTAATTTATAATGTCAATTTGCCAACTACCACATTTAATGCATGTCGGTTAAGTAATCACTTAACTTTGTCTGCCGGTATAGAAGTAATTTCAACTTCTCACCATCAACCGAGGGAATAATAGCATATGTCTCATTGATTGCCAAACCCTCAAGGAAATTTCTTCAATTTGATGAAGAGACTCCTGTCGGTGGAGTGCTACTTTGTTCTACCGGTGGAGTGTTGCTTGGTTCTACCAGTGGAGTAGTATTCCTATCCATATTCATTTCTAATTTCCTGATCCATTATTTTGAAAATTCTTGCTTAACTTCCTCAACCTTTTCTTTTCCTTTCAAACTAGGACCTTTGTTGTCTGATGGTGATCCTTTACTTCTACAAAATTTAGCAATATGCCCAATTTTGTTACATGCATAGCAAGTCACATTATTCTTTTGAATAGCTTTCCCATAACCTATGCCGGTTTGTGTTCTGCATTGATTAGATAGGTGTCCAAATCTTCCACAAACATAACATCTCACATTCATTCTGAAAATCTTAGAGTTATGACCAACTTTGTTGCATTTTGAACATTGACCGGTGGGGGTGTTGATATTCTAATAATTTCTAGATCTACATTGATTTGCTCTATGACCATACTTTATACAGTTAAAGCATTTTCCATTAAATTTATAAGCAGTAGGTTGTCTTACCAGTTTGCTATGATCCTATGTGTTTGCAATACCAGAGCTTTCACCAACTTCAAAGCCAATTCCACAAGTGTCACCTTTAGGTTTTTGATTCTTCAGCAAGTTACCAAGTTCTTGTGAGCTTTTCTTGAATTTCTCTTTATGTTGATTTGCAATATCTAGTTCTCTTTCTAAGACTTCTTTCTGCCTCATCAGTTCATTGGAGTCATTCTGAGTGTGCATCAGATTTGTCTTCAACAAATCATTTTCATAGATGAGTCTTGTGTTTTCATTTGCAGCATCACTTAATCTTCTAGTCAAATCTTCTTCATTCTTCTTTCTATCTTCAATTTATTTACAAAATCTCATAGTCATATCCTGCATCTCATTCTTTGTTGTCATGTTCTCTTGTTTCAGCTTGTTTATCATATCATTAAGAGTTTCTTTTTCATCATTCTCATTTTGCATCTTTTCACAAAGTTCTCTTCTCTTGTTTCTTGAAATAGTAAGATTTTCTTGAAGTGCTTGAATAATATCCTGAGAAGCCTTTAGATCATCTTCAAGTTTGATATTTTTCAATTTTTCTGCATCATAGTCTTAGAGAGCTCCTTCAAGTTGCTTCATCAAACTTTCCATCTCTACCGGTGTCAAGATCTTCCTCAAGCTATTAGGCTTCTGAAAATAGAGGACCAGGCTCTGATACCAATTGTTAGGATTCCCACAGATACTGAGAGGGGGGGGGGGGTGAATCAGTATCTAATCGGTATATTAAATTTCTTAACTTAGAAAATGTAGAGCATATTAATACTATGCATTGGTAAGTAGAAAGTAATGCAATAAACAGAGATAAAAACAACCACATGAAAAACACACCATAACACAAGGATTTAACAAGGAAACCCAGTGTGGGAAAAACCTCGGTGGGATTTGTGACCCACAATATTCACTTACTGGCCAATAAGAGAATATTACTACTACAAGAGGGGCCTGCACATGTAGGAAGGCCAACTGCCTAGAGCTCACTGCTCAAATACAAAATAGGAAGTCTAACTAACTTACAAAATGGATTATATAAATCCAATGTCTTGTACTACTTCAAAATAGCATCTATAATGCTAGATCCAGTACCAGTTTCTGCTCTGCTTCTTACATAAATCCTTAACCTATAATTTGCATAATAGGTCTGCCTTATTTCACCTAATTACATTCCTCTTTCTTACTTCCAAATGTTCTACAATGATCTCTCTTATATAAGAGTCATTTTACAACTTGCCAAGTCGGCTTACAATGATTTTACAAATAATAAACAAAATATATTACAACAAGAATCATGTCAGCCTCTGTGTCGGTATGCTACCTTTCACTGCCGATGCCAATGACCTTTGTGTCGGTGTAGAGTTTGATCTTGCTAGTGTCAGTGGAATGCCTTGCCGGTGTCATAGGATTGTAAGGATGCCATCAATGACAAAACCTTCAATCACCTTCAATGTCTCCCTGGAGTGTGCATATGCCAACAATCTCCCCCTTTGGCATTGATGACAACACTCATGAGAAAATTTCAAAAGTGTATCCAAAACTTGTAATCCAAAAATGTGTACCAAAAAATATATGAGCTCCCCCTAAGCAGATAAGTCTTTTGCAGATTATTTTCTTATACTGCTACTCCCCCTTTGGCATCAATGACAGAGGTTGTCAAGGTGTCAATAGAGTTGTAGTTTTTCTATCTCAACCTTGTAACTGGGTGGTTACAATTTGAAAAAGATCCGCCAAAACCAAATTTATGCTTTCCATAAACTTCTTACTGTCTTTTATTGCTGCCTCTGTTCTTTGAACTATACCGGTGAGATGCTGCATATGTTTTGCCGTTGTTTTATGTCCTTGTACTAATGCCTCAGATATTTCCTTTCTCAAGGATGCTAGATAGTCTAGTCTTGGACTCAGTCTCAATCTTAGATTTTTAGCCTTTTTTATTATTCTGTCCTTTTTTCTTTCTAGCTTAAGTAATTCTACCTCAAAACTAGTTACCTTTTGCTCAAAAATTGATAATATATCAGGTGAATTAACAAAATTGTCAGCAAGTTTATTTATTTCTTCCTATATCTTGCTTATTTTCTTATCTATGTCCACTATTAAAAAGTTTTTCTTGCAAGTATCTTTGTACAAAGTTTTAAATTCCTTCAATATGTTACATAGTTCTGGTAGAAGTGTGTCAAATTACCTAGTACACCGCTCAATGGGAAGTCTCACTGACTTACAATGATGAATTATATAAATCTAGTATCTTGTACTGCTTCAAAATAGCATCTATAATGCTAGATCCAGTGCCGGTTTCTGCTCTGCTTCTTACATAAACCCTTAACCTATAATTCGCATAATAGGTCTGCCTTATTTCGCCTAATTACATTCCTCTTTCTTACTTCCAAATGTTCTACAATGATCTGTCTTATATAAGAGTCATTTTACAACTTGTCAAGTTGGCTTACAATGATTTTACAAATAATAAACAAAATATATTACAACAAAAATCCCATCGGCCTCTGTGCCGGTATGGTACCTTTCACTGCCGGTGCCGCTGACCTGTGTGCTGGTGTAGAGTCTGATCTTGCTAGTGTCGGTGGAATGCCTTGCCGGTGTCATAGGATTGTAAGGTTGCCATCAATGAAAAAACCTTCAATCACCTACAATGTCTCATTGGAGTGTGCATATGCCAACAAGATGCATCCTTTATTTTTACTTTTTTGTGATCTATTGCTGCCATTGAATTGTTTTCAGCAGTAGATATTTTATTTTGTTCATTTTTGTGACTGAGAGACTTGGTACTCCCCTAATTGGAGATGCCATTACTTTATTCACTGGTAGAGTTTGTTTCCAGGTTAACGATACACAAGTAATGGATAATGGATTCGTCATTTGGGAAAATTGGTATATCATGAGTTTCAGGTTCGTCCTAGTCTATGAGGTCAGGAAAGACAAGTGGTAAGGAGTCATTAGGTGGATGAAGTTCAACTATTGTAAGTGTCAGGATGGAGGTATCATCATGGTTGGCCGGGGTGTTAAAGAAGTTAAGGATTTCATCAAGGTCTTCGATGGTATCATCTTCTGTGTAGACTTGCTTGCAATGCCGCTGCTCATTTTTCTTGGCGTCATAGATATTTTGTTGACCAAATTGAAGTGGTCTAGGTTCTGTGTCGTGTTCTTCTTGAGAGATGGGTGTATGACTATCATTTGCACTAATATCTTCAGTAACATTAGAATAGCTGCCCCATTCATATTCATTGGAATTAGTCTCAGAGGTATTATCCCAGATTCTGGCAGTGCTATGCACTAGTATATTGTAGGGTGAAAATAGGTCTTTGATGATTGATACAAGTTTGATAGTTTTCTCTAATTCTATGTCAGATCCTGCTTCCACTTTTTGCATTTGTTCATATACCATCTCTTCTTGAGGAGGAATGATGTTATCAGGAAGAGATTCCTCTTTGTTGGACACCGGTTCTTGAACATGATGTACTTCTACAATAAATACTTCCTTCTTTTGATTGATGGGCTTCCTTTGATATTACTTTCATTCTTGATTTTCACATTCTTTGCGTATTGTCTCTACTGACTCAAATAGTGCCTCCTGCCAGGAGTCCTTGTATTTATTGTTTTCTTTCCACTGAGGTTTTTGGTATTTGCTTAGTGTCTTCCTTGGTGGTTGAGTGTGTTCATAGCCCAATCCTATTTTGTCTTTACTGAATTGTGAAGGAGGATCTAATGAATCTGTGATGCCTTCCTGTCATTTGCCGATAGGTCCTTTGCCATTGTATCCCATTTGTTGCATGTTCAAGTAACCTTTTCCATATAGGTGTGTTGGTATATCTACCTCCATAGTAGCCACTCTTTTTGCTTCCTCATCTTTGTATAGCCAACTAAGGATGTCTTTTTCCTCTGATTCATGTGCTAGAGTGCCTAGTTGGATAAATTTGCCATCAAACTTGGTGATGGGCTGGTTTGCTTGATGTGTTGATGTTGTAGGTAATCCATCAGATTTAGGTGATGCTGGTAAGTTGGCTAAACACAAAGGTTCCAAAGAGTATTCTCCCATGCCTTGCTCTTTGATTTTCATTTTCTGCTTGAAATCCATAGATAGTTATTTAGACTTTTCTTGCTGAATAATCGGTGCTAAGGAACTTTGTTTTTCTCTATTATGTGGAACCAAGCTGTCTTGGGCTGCCCCCATAGCATTACAATGTTGAAATGGGTTATGATATGCTAATATAGAAATCTCCTGTCCATTGTAGGGGAACTTAACACACTGATGATAAGTAGAAGGTACTTCTTACATTTCATGTATCCAAGGTTGACCCAATCAGATATTATATGTGAGGTCTATGTCTAAGACTTGGCACATAGTGTCCTTTTGTATTGGTCCTACTTGAATTGGCAACATTACTATTCCTTTGGATGATCTCTCTTTGTCATCATATGCTTTGATAGTGATCTTTTTGCATGGATCAATAGATTGCTTAGAGAAGCCTATTGCATAGAGAAGCTTTAAGGTACAGATATTGAGTCCACCTCCTCCATCTATTAATACTCTTTTGAATCGATGTTTGTAGACCAAGACTTCAATGTGGAGTGGAGTATTGTGCAGATGACTCAATGAGATATTAATATGCTCGGAAAAGGTAAGGTTATGAGGCCCTGTCATATGAGCCACCATGACTTGGAATTTGTCAACATCCAGATCTTGAGGTACATTTGTTTCCAATAGTGCTTGTTCCAAGATGTCTTTGTGTTTTAGAGAAAGTTTTAGCAACTCCAGTATAGATATTTGAGTAGGAGTTTTGCGTAGTTGACTGACTAGATCATATTGAATTTTGGGTATGGTGTTTGTTGTTGACGTATGCCCCTTCAAGACAAATTTTTGAGCTCTGGTTGTTACATTGATGGATTCATGTTCACGCTTGTCTTTTATTGTGATAACATTTACTTGATTGTCCCCAGCTGATATATGATTGATACAAACTCCACGCGTATCGTTTGATGTTGAAGCTCCATCCTTGTTGTAGTTTGGAAGAGGATTCTTAAAGGCTCCATGATCACCATTTGTCTTGAGACTCAGTGTCATGCAATCATTTGTTTGATGACCTTTGTTGTGATGAAAATCACAAAAGTGTGAGTCATTCCACCAGGGTGGTTTGATTTGTGGTTCAAAGTTGTTGATCGCTAGTAAGGAGATAATTTTGTTTGCCAGGAGTTCTCTGAATGCTGACTCCAGTGATTGCCCTAGTGGTGTGTAAATGCATTTTTGAAAGTTGTTGGTGTTACCTTGTGAGTTTGTATTAGGTCCTTGATTGGTGTTATTTCTTTGGGTATTGTTGGCATTGTTTGTGTTGAGTTGATCTTGATTGGTAGTTGATGCATAAGTGTTAGTACCTTGGTTAGCACCTTTTGGATTCTTTGTAGCTTGAGGATTTCCTGATAAAGCTAACACTAGTTGCTTGGATTTTGCATCATTTGATTCATTTCCTCCTTCATTTCCTTTGTTTTTGTTTCAGGTCTAGATCCTGGATTTGTCTAAGTTGTTGTTGTTTTGGTTGTTGTAGTTGGATGAATTTGTTCCTTCTTTGAATAATTTCAATATTCCTTTCTTGACACATGCCTACTCTACTTGGATGCCATTTTCAATTAATTTGGCAAAAGATGGTATGCATTGAAGTTTGAGTATGTAACTCATCTCACTATTCAAGTTGTCGATGAAAATTTCAATCTTTTCCTTCTCAGGCACATCTCGAGGATATCTTGAGACCATACATCACCAATGTTGAAGAAACACCATGAATGTCTCACTATTCTTTTGTTTGGTATTGCAGACATCTAGCATAGTGATAGCATGTTGAATGTTGTAGGAATATTGAGTTATGAATTTGTTGACTAATTCATCAAATGATTTGACAAGAGGTGTGATTTTGGATAACCATTCCATTATTTGTCCTCCCAAGCTTCTTGAGAATAACCTCATCAAATAGGTGTCATCATGGGTGAATTCAAGACTCATGGTACAAAATTCCTGAACCTGATCACGAGGATCACTTTTCCCATCATATTTGTCAAATTTGGGAATATCTGAGTTTGGGGGAAAAGGCACCATGTTCAACCGTCTGTCAAAAGGATAAGGACAAATTTTAGTTAAGGAGTACCATATTTTTGTCCTTTGTTGCATGTCTTACATTTGTCTTTGTAACATTTGCATTTGTTGAGTGAGAGCAATCAAAGGTGCATTATTTTGTCAAGGGAAGAGTTCTTCCCTTGCATTATTTCTAAGCTAAAATGGTGTGTGGAATGGTCTATTTTGCTCAGGGATATTTTTCTCGAGCAAATTTTGCTCAGGTATGTTTCGTTCAGGGTCACGTGCTTCCTCCTCTCTTTATCATTCTTGATAGTCATAATGTCAAGATCCTATTCTAAATATATCAGTGTCAAAGTCTTTAGGGAGTTTAACTCCTTTTCTTGTGAGCATGAGTAGATATTTTTCTTTGTTGTTCTTTATGAGTCTTTCCACAAGTTTTTGAAATGAAGCGCTTTCTTGACATTCTTGGAGGAGTTCCTCAGAAATTTCGGTGTCCTCTAGATTTGGACACTCAAAAGGATTTAATAATCTTTGATTCATGCTGGACTCTGGTTGCATTTTGCTTTGTTTGCTTCATTGAGAGTGAGTAACATCAAGCATCTAGTAAAAGCTTTCTGTGACAAAGGGAACTAACTCTTTGATGTTTTGTTTAGGGGTTGGTGGTTCAAATCGGGGTATGTTGTAAGTGATGCACTCTTCAAGAAAGAAGGCCGGATTGATCTTTCCTCCTTGATTAGGCATTGACTGAATGCTGATTTTTGATAGAATTCTCTACTCCTCAATGGTTCCTTGTCAAATTTGTTGGTTTTGTCTCAAAGATACAAGTGAATATGATGAAGAAATGTTCGATGAGATTTGAAGAGTTGGTGATTGATGTATAAAAATTTATTCCATTCGGCAAGTTTCAGAGCACTGGGTTGTTGTTTCCTCAACTTAGTGGTATGATAAATACTCTTTCTTCTCAGAATATGAGGATTAGTCATGCACAAGCGATCAATGGTTTCCTTTGATTTGTTTTGGATTTAGTTCAGCTTGTTTTGGAAACTCAAGTTTTACTTTATCAAATGAAGGTTTAGATGCCCCCTCATGACAAAGCATGTCAAATGATATGGAATATGAGCTTTTCCTGATATGGAAACTTGATTTGACAACTTGTAGCTTTAAAACAAGTGTGTTTTTGGATAGAAATCCATTTGATTGAAGGACTTGTTTGATACTTGTGATGAGGTTTCCTGATTTTGAGAAGAGAGATGTGTGTTTGCGACCAGTTTTTAGATTTTGACAACTTTGTTTTACAGAAAAATTGCTTTGAGAATAGGTTTTGATACTCTATTTTTCTTTTCTATTTGATAAAGTTCAGGCCAAAGAAGGAAAGCTTCCTAAATTGTTCTTAGATTTTTCAAAAATAGCATTTATTTTGCCCCTGATTTTCTTTGTTTTTGCTATGTGCTAAGACAAAGACGTAATGCGCTACAGAAAGTCTTTAATGCACTAGAGAAAAGACCCCATGCGTTACACTACACCCTGTGATGCTCTAACTAGTTTGTTTTGATTTTGTCTTGTTTCAAAAGATTATGCGCTAATATGGGCCACCAATGCACTAACTACTGATCTCTACATGCTAAAGTTTGGTCTCTACATGCTAAGCTGATGATTCAATGCACCAAACTTTCAAAAGGTGCACTTTAAACTGCTAGTTTTGGATTTCTATGAAGTGCTAACGTTAAGACTTAATGCACTAAGGTGAAGGTTGAATGCGCTAAAAGATGGTTTCCACATGCTAAGAGGTTGCTCTTACGTGCTAAACTGCCCTGATAGTTTGACTTGGTTGTTTTTCTGCAATTTTTGGAACTTTGTTTTTAGTTTTCATTGATGATGGATGATTTTCCGAAGTAACAGATGAAAACACAACACAAAAGAGACAACCATTTCGCCTAATCTAAACAATGAGTGTGCATTCTACGAGGATGTGTTCAAATCCTCAATGTTTTAACAGGTTTAGATACAACATGCAATTCAGTCAGACTCTTTATTCAAGGGTCATAAGCAATATCATAGCCCACTAGTCTCGATATTCCATAAGCTCAAATAGTCGTGTCACCCCCTAGGGAGCACCTATTTTTTTGCCTTTTGCCAGAAATTAACCCAAAGTGAATTTCTTCACAATTGAGTAGTTATCTTGGGAGATATATGGTGAGCGATCTTGGGGGTAAATTCTTCCCCACCCTTGAACTATGATATTACAAATGTCTAGATACTGACTCAGCTCAAAGTTTCTATGCTAAAGTTCATAATTAGGCTTCCCGTTCGGCCGTCAATGATAAAATCCCTTAGGAGGCTTCCCAACCTTTAGAACAAAGGCTTTACATATCTCAAGGATACTGGGGGAAGGCTAATTGCTACGTGCAACCATTGAAAAGGACTTTTGTCACTTTTCACTTTTGATTATAGTGGGTTGGAACACTTGGCTTCAAATTCATTCCCCACTTACGTTGTTCTCTTCACACTGGACAAAGAATGACTTTAAGAGTTTTTCAATCCCTTGGGAAGGTAGGCTTGCTAAAGGATTGAACGAAATATCACCGAAAGCGTAAGAGTGGTTTGGCTTTTTGATCACCCAGTTAAGGAGAGAGCATATTTCTTCCACTTTCGAGATAAGGCAAACAAGGTTCTTTTTAACTTTTCATTGCAATGATTTGCTAAAATCTATATGGTGATGTTTCTCCACAAAAACATGGTGTTTATTTTACCCCTTTAAAGTAGTGATTTTCTTATCTATGAAAAGGAACTGGTCAACAAAGCAAATTTGAGGTTTGGTCAACAAAAGAAATCGATTAAAAGGGGAATATCTTCCTTCTTTAGTTGTAGATGACTTTGGACATGTGTGATTATTTTACTTTGCAAAAATTTTAAGTGGATCCTTTTATGTACCAAAGGATGGTGAAGTTCTTTTTAACTCCCTTTGTTTGCAAAAATGGAAAAATTGCCTTGTTCTTTTTAGAGCCCAAAGTGAAAATTTGTCTCCCTAGAAAAAGCAAGAAGGATTGTTTTTGTGGTTCTTTTTATTTGCCCAAATAAGGTGAGTTCAATTTTATCCAACAAGAATTAAAAATACCCTAAATTTTAACTAACTTAACTAAGTTAGTAAAAATTTAAACTATTTGTAATTTTGAAAATAAAATTAAGCTCCTATCTGCAACAAACTGTCAAAACCCTGCAAAATACTAACCAAAACAGTTAGAAATTTTTTGGTTATTGTGGAATTCTACAAGTCTAAATTCAAGCTCGGTAACAGTTTTAATTTTTTCTTTCTATCTGTGATGCGCTACAAAAAAGACTGTACGCGCTAACAAATAACTGGGATGCACTATTAGACAGACCCGGTGCGTTGAACTGTTTTCTAAATGCACTACTATGTCATTTTCCCACGTCGAGACCTACAGGAAAATGTTAATAAAGTTTATGCACTACGTAATAGTCTGCATGCGCTAGGGAATGAGTCTGACACATTGAACAGTGAGCTGGATGCACTAGACTTTTAACCAGATGCGCTAAGGGATGTTCCCTACATGTTGATTCCTTTTTCTCACGTACCTACAAAAGTGACTAGTTTTAAAAACTGATTTGATTAATGGGGTTGAGCCCCATGGTGGGCACCAGGAATGTGTGCTGGAAAAGCGAGGCTATGAAACTCAAAATATGAAAATGTGGTCTCAAAGAGCTTGTTCACACACCCACAGGACTTCTTGGTGCAAGTTATGGAGTCATGAGGAATGACTCAACTTCCCAAGGTAGGTTCTATGGTTCTCTATCTCACAAGGTCCCTCAAGCCAATGCCTTTTCTCTCAGATCACTGAGAAAAGTGACTTAGGGATGACGAATGCAAGAACGAGGGATGCTTTAGATTGATATTAACATGAAATGCATCCTATTTATGCATGATTCTGTGAATGAGTTAAACTAGATTATAAGATGACAAGATTAGTAGCAATACTATCCTAACATGATATACTAGTTAATGATTTAAGCTAATGATCATAGAAATACTCTAAAATGTTTATTAGATTAATTCCTATTACAAAAAGAGGCTAGATGTATTGATAAAACTGAGCATAAATGAGATACTAAAAGCTTTGATGGATCCTTAAAATGGAGGAATGAGATCTCTATTTATAGTGAAAATAGGGCATTGGATGGTCAAGATTGGAGGAGTTAATCAAGGGTTAGGATTGAAAGTTATCAATCCATGTTTACAATTTTCACCAATGAAATAGTGACAATTGTCAGCATAAGATTGCTTGAGAGGAGATGTAAGAAGCATTAAATGCTTGAGAAGACCTCATGGTTACCTTAGAAGGTAAGGGTTAAGGTTAGGTTAGGGTTATCCAATGGATAAAGCTTTAACCCAAAGGATAAATTATTGTGCAAAGGTTAAAGGGATAACCATGGTCAAAGCAATGAATGCTTGATGAGACCCCTAGGTTAGATGAGGGTTAAGCTAGTCAAAAAGTCTCTCACATGCCACTAAGGGTTAGTTAACCATTAATGGTTTGAAGACTTTGGGGATAAATTTGTAAGAGTCCTTCCAAATTTGGGGGTATTCAACAAGTTAGCTTGTTGAAGGCATAAAGGCTTTAATGCCTTTTGAAGACTTTATTCCAAATTTGAGAAGTGACCTCCTCAAATTTAGGGAAAGGGGATAATTGATGGGTTTGGGTTAATTGATTAGGTTTAGATGGATTCTAGAAGAATTTAGGAAGGGGATTAGGATGCAAGTGGGAGATGTAGGAAAATGCAAGTGGATGAGGAATAATAAGATTAATTAAAATAAATTGCTTTATTTCAATTTTGTTGCAAGTTGGGAAATTAAATAAATGAGATTTATTTAACTAGGGTAAACTATTTAATGAAATGTAATTTTAATTAAAAAGTAGGGAGAAGAAATTTAATTAAATAAAATGATTTATTCAATTGAATGACATAAAGGGCTTAAGTGAATTTAACTAAATAAATTGAATAATTTATTTAATTAAATAGAAGAATGTGGGTGATTTAATTAAATTAAATTTAACTAAATAGCGAAATGATAATAAAATGAACATTGAATATTCATTTAGGAATATGGTCATTTTTATACGTCTACAATCGTCATTCCCCAAAGAAGGACACTACCTTAGAAGAAAGGGAAGAGAGGATGTCTTTTGAGTCAACATGAAAGAGACCAAGAAAAGATCTTAATGCTTTGCATCGTCCCCAAGTAGACATTAAGGGAGCAATAGAAGAACAGGGATACACATAGAAGAATGGTCACAAAAGAGCAATAAAGGAGAAAGAGAGAAGATCTGCAGTGCTAATATTGCTAATCTAGCACAAGATCCACCTCCCAATCTTGTTGATCACCATTTTGGGAAGGCAAGCAACACGCCAAAGGAGTGACATCGAGCATAGCATATGGAGATATCACAAGATCCAAAAAAGGACTATGCTCATGTTGTAAGTCACTTTGTTCGATTCTAGGAGCTAGGATTAGGGTTTGTGAAAATTCATCTAATAAATGTTTTTCCATATTAACATATTCATACTCACTATTAGAAGCATTAGGAGTTGTATTTCCATTATGAATAACATTTTTACCCATTTTTCCATCAAATTTTAGAAAAAAGAAGAACAAGAACATGAATAGGAGTAAAACCATCATGTTTTGTGCAACTTATGATCTGGATATGTAGGTTGAACATCTTGCTTAGGAGAAAAGGGAATCATGTCAACTGTCAGAGTCTGAGGAGATTGAGTATTTTGAGGGATAGTTTCATGAGCTTGAAAATGGCATCTTTGTCGGTGTTCTCTCACACAATGATTCCATTGAGTCTTAGTGGAAGGCTGAGAAGGAGGAGGAACACTTGAAAAAGTAGTATTGTTTCTCTCCTTGATAGTTGAAGGTTTAGGTTGAGGTCTTTTTGGTTTAACAAGAAGAGAAACAAGCCTCTTCTCTCAATAAGAGGAAGGAGCTGGAACTGCACCATAGACATGAGAAATATTAGGTATAGGAAGGAGACTAGGTCCATCATATCGAGGAGGCATAGGTATAACCTTAGGAAGAATATTATTGTTCTACTTAAGAGAAGGTAAAGTCACATCCATAGGAATAGGTTGACAATCTTCCTTAGGAGGGAGATTAGCTCTATCCATGAGGGGAAGAACCTCAGCTTGAAGATTAATAGGAATTTCAAGTGCTGGGGATCTAGGTTGACTTAAGGATAAGATCATATCATTCTTTCATTTTTGATAAGATTGAAAAAGAGCATTGCTCCTTGATGGAAGAGATTGAAATTTTTTAGGCCAAAAGAGATCAATAGGAACACCAAGGCTTCTTTCGGATGAATAAAATAAGATAGGATTCACGGTTATAATTTCTTTATTATGAGGAAATTTCAGACACTTGTGGATTGGAGAAGCAATAGCCTTCATGGAAGATAGCCAAGGATAGCCCAACTTCACACAGAATTGCTCAGAAGAAGTTATGATAACAAAGTCAACATCCATGAATTTAGTATGAACTTCAACAGGAAGGGTGATAGAACCAATGGTGGGACAAGAGAAGCCATCAAATAACTTCACAAGCACATTAGATGCATCATATATTGGTTTATGCAATCGTAAAGTGAAAAGATACTCTTCAATTATGACATTAACCATGCAAGAGGGATCAATAAGGGCACCATGACAAGGGATATCCTTAACCTTCACAACTATGTATAAAGGGCCATTGGGTGCTCTAATGGTCTTGCCAGGGTCAAATGTAATACAAGGATCCTTAGGCATATCCTATGTTTCTATCATATTAACCAAGTTTGGAGCCATAGAGGTGAATTATTCAGAATAGAAAGAATTAGGCACAATCTCAATAATGTTAGAGGTATGAGAAGGCAAGGAATCAGTGAAAATCTTAATATTTTGATTAGGAGGAGCTACTAATTTATTCCCTTTATCATTCACACCTGCCACATATATAGTATTATTATAAATCAAGTCTTGAATCTTATTATTCAATGCAAAATATTTCTCAGTATCATGACTAGGTTGACGATGAAATTGACAGAAGGAATTGCTATCAAAATAAGGGGATAAAAGTTTAGAAGGATCAATTGGTTTTATAGGAGGAAGTTTGATAACATTTATGTGCAATAATTGAGACATAATACTATGTAAAGATTCATTTAAGGAAGTAAATTATCTTTCTCTTCGGAAAAAAATGAAAATAGAAGGCACACCTGTTGTAGCATTCACATTGTGGTTGTTGATTGTATCATTGAGCTTGATGAATATTTTTGTTGGTTTGAACTTTGCAAACAGTTGTTGAACACTCTCCCCCTTATCACTTGGAGCCATAGGAGTAGATTTATCCATTTGACTCACAACCAGTTGATAATTGTGGAGTGTTGCATACAACTGTGGAAAGGAAGTAAACTTAGACAAAAGAATCTTTTACTTGATATATTTTTGTAAATTAGAAATGAAAATTCTTTGAATATCATTATTAGGGACATGAAAATAAATTTGAGCACACAAATGCTTATATCTACCAATGAAATCAGTCACTTTTTCTTTAGCACCTTGTTTACAATGCATTAAATCAGTCAAAGTGGTTTTAGGACCAATGTTGTTTTGAAATTATTGGATGAAAGAATTTTCTAGTTGTTGAAAAGAAGTGATGGAATAAGAAGGCAAAGATCAATACCATTGCAAAGGTTTATCTCTTAATGTTCTTGTAAACAGTTTTGCAAGCAATCATTGATCATAAGCAAAATCGGTACACAATGTTTGAAATGTTTTGACATGCATAAGAGGATCACATTTTCCATTATAAAGGTCCACTTGAGGGATCTCAACATGTTTAGGTGGCATGACTTTAAGAATATAAAGAGAAAGTGGGCATGCACCATCAAAGGTGGGCACACTAAACTTGGACTGACTCATAGAAGCAATTTGTTGTTGTAAGGAAGACACGGTTTGGGCAAGATTGATAATTGTCATTTTGGTATAACAACTAATGCTAGACATGGTTGATTGAGAAGGTGGTGTGATGTTATTGAAAGAAGGCATGGACTGAGAATAAGGTGGTGGGACATTATGATGAGTAGGTATAGGTGATGATTGGGTAGGAAAAGGGACACTTAAAGGAGGAACAAAGTTGTTGAAGGAATTGCCCCCTTGTGTCACATTGATTGGTTGACAAATAATATGAATACTCATGGAAGACATAGGTAAACATGGAGGATTAGATGAAGAAGAGGGATTGCCCCCATGCCCAATGTTTGTAGGAATGACATTTTGAGTTGAATTAGCCATGATGTTGGAGGTAAAATTAGGAATACTAGTCATAAGAGTAGTCAAAGGAATTAAAGGATTCAATTGTGTTGAAGGTTGTGAATAACCTAGGGTTTTGGCACAACTCTTGATAGGCATGACATTAAAATCAATAATATGTTCAATGCCACACAATATATCAATTACATTCTTATCACTTTGAATCATGTGCTTAAGGCCTTGAATTAATGGAAGAGCTTCACTACTAGGGTATTCTTGGGACATCCATTGTTGAAAGTTGTCAAATTGATTGTCCAATGTGGAAAGTTGATTTATCGAAACCCTACTTAAAGATTCTTCTTCATCATGGGATTCATAAATGGGGTAAATAGGCACATCACTAAGATGGGAAGAATTAGCATGATCCTCATTAAAGAAGTCACCCAAATTAGGCTCCATGTCCTCGATAATCAAACCTTGGGAAGCCTTAATTCTAATGCTTTGTCTGATGGGGATATGATAGGTAGGACTAATAGTGGTAAAAATTATGCACTAAAGGGAAAATTTGAATTTTGAATTTTGGAACAAAGCTTACAAATTTTATTAATACAAAATTTAAGAAAATAATGATTACACAATTTGAACTTTGTTGGAAGAAGAGGATGACATTGATAATATGATGAAAATATAAGGATCCAGTCAACTATTGAGAGGGGGGGAAGTGAATCAGTAGATAGAAAACAAACTAAAATTTCACCAAACAAACTTTCAACTCAAAATCCAATCACTAAACTAACCGGTTTAGTCACTGTATCAAAAACTGCAATTGCACTGTCAAAATTTACCGGTTGACCAAAACATCAATGATACAATGCAACAGATCATAAACTCAAATACCATTTAACCAAAACATTAAAACACTTCACTAATATTAGTAATAGCTCATTTCAGATCATTTCTGGTCATCTAAACATATCTAAGTGTATTTACCAGTCATTCATATTAGCCATATAAAAACACATCCACAAAATCATTCACTAGTTGACACAATGATTTTTCACGTGGAAACCCAAATGGGGAAAACCACGGTGGGGATGAATACCCACAAGTATTCTGAACTCTTCTAAAGTTTTCCCTATTAGGAGCCAAGCCTTGTTAGAATCTTATACAATAATGTCTTGTTAAGAACAAATTTGATTAAGGAGCACCTGGTTAAGGGATTGACTACAATACCTTGTTAAAGGTAATACCCTATTAGAGGTAACCTCGGTGGAGGATTTTAAATCCAAGCTAATGGATCACCTGGCTAGAGGATTTCAACAAGAAGCCTATTAAATCTTACCCGGTTAAGGGATTTTACTGTTGTAATGGTTAGAGAACAACAGGTTCTTTGGTGATCTGGTAATAGAACTTCCTTGCTTAATTAGATCCTTTTCTACTCCTATCCGCCTTCACAAAATTCTATAGACACACCTTCTGGTTTGGCAACAATCACACTTAACCAAATTGCCAACATAATTACAAACAATTCACTGACCTTATAAACAAATATAATAGGTCGGTAACACAACACAAAACCTACAAATCTCATAGAGATTACAAACATATCAGTTCAATCTTGACTGTTAGATTACATAGCAATCAACTACACATTGTTCTAGACAACTTCAACCACTCCTGGATCCCTGCACATTAGATCATGTAGCTCATCACATGTCTTTCACTTCATGCTATGCATTTGACCATTCCCAAGATAAACGGTTATCTCTACGTGCCAAATCCACTTCAAATCTCTTCACGTGCAACATGCATATGTGGCATCTTCATCTTTGATCACCATTCGGTCATAGATCATCACAACCGATTCTCCAATCTCCATTGGTTAGGGTTTTGCTTATCAACTGGTTAGGGTTACTGATTGATCTCTTTGCTTCAATAATACTACCGGATGCCTTCACTGCTTTACTACCGATTGCTTTACTACATCATTATCAGTTGCAATAGAACTTCATTTATAGTTACTATTGACATCAATGACAACACTATACTTCATCAATGCAATCTGCATGCAATGCCAACATTCTCCCCATTTGGCATTGAAGGCAATACAAATATCAATACCCATTGATTGTGATGATTGAGAGTAAAGAATATACACAGGTATAGAAATCTTGGTTTACATTTTTCCCATATACTCTCCTTCAATTGTATCTTCATGTCTTCAACTGGTAACTAGCTATTCAATTATACACAGTTCTTCTCCCCCTTTGACAACAATGCTAAAGTGAAGGTAAACCATATAGTTTCATGCTTCACCGATCTGCAACTAGCGACTCCCCCTATGGAGTAGCTCCACTCTACACCAATCCTTCTTCAAGATTTTCAATAGGCTCTGGGACTGATGTCTTCCACATCTTCTTAATTGACTTCATGTAGGGGTACAACCCCTAACTTACCTCTAAGATACTCAAATGTAGCCTTAGGTAGAGGTTTAGTAAAGATATCTTCTAGCTATTCTTTATTAGATACATGCTCCAGTGACACATCATTACTTTTCACTTTCTCTCTCAGGAAATGATACTTCAACTCAATATGCTTTGTCCTTGCATGTAACACCGGGTTCTTTGAAATGTTTATAGCACTTGTGTTATCACAAAAAATTCTTATTGGTTTTGATATCTTCAACTTGAAACCTTCCAAAATGTGTTTCATCGAGATTGCCTGGGTACAATTCATGTATGCTGCAACATATTCAGCTTCTACTATTGATTGAGAGATACAACTTTGTTTCTTGTTGTTCCAAGATAGTAGTCTGCCTCCAAGAAAAAATGCTCCTCCGGTTGTAGTCTTCCTCTCATCAACATTGCCTGCCCAATTTGCATTTGTATAGACTTTTAAATCAAAGTCTACTATGGATAACATAATATAGTTTACCTATCATGGACCTATACTCCTTTTCATCAACTGATGCAGAATCATCTTCCTTAGACAATTTATAGCCTGTAACCATTGGTGTTCCAACTGGTTTACAGTCTCCCATTCCAAAATTTCTTAACACTTCCTTCACATACTTGGATTGTGTGATAAAAATACCTTCCTTCATTTGTTGGATTTGCAAACCTATGAAATTTTTTATCTGACCTACCAATGACATCTCAAACTCATTCTTCATTTCATTAGCAAAATCATGACACATATCATCATTTCCTCAAAAAATGACATCATCAACAAATACCTCACTTACCAGTATCTTATCTCCTTCTGTCTTGAGATATATGTTAATGTCTTCACTGGTTCTTTGAAAACCTATTTTCACTAAGTGAGAGTGCGATCTTTCATACCATGCTCTTGGTGCTTGCTTCAATCGATATAATGCCTTATGTAATTTTCACACCATATCCTTTTCTATAGTTAAAGCATAACCATCTGGTTGTTCAATGTAGACTTCCTCTTCTAATATGCCATTTAGGAATGGTGATTTCACATCCATGTGATATACTTTGAATCCTCTGTATGCTGCAAATGCAAGTAGAGTCTTTACTCCTTCCAATCTTGCAACTGGTGAAAATGTCTCACCATAATCTTCACCTTCTTCTTGTGCATATCCTTTGCATACCAGTCTAGCTTTATTTTTTACCACTACTCCATCTTCATTCAATTTATTCTTGAATACTCATTTTGTACCTATTACATTCTTGTTCTTCAGTCTGGGTACCAATAACCAAGTATTATTCTTCTCTATTTGGTCAAGTTCTT
Organism: Cryptomeria japonica; assembly: GCF_030272615.1. Lineage (NCBI taxonomy): Eukaryota > Viridiplantae > Streptophyta > Pinopsida > Cupressales > Cupressaceae > Cryptomeria > Cryptomeria japonica. Next base: position 388,735,265 of record NC_081414.1, on the reverse strand, counting down.
CTTCCATTGCCTTGATCCGGTGTTCATCTCCAAAGGCTTCTTTTATTGTTCAAGGCTCAATGGTGGAGATCATACAAGAGTTCTCTCTTATCCCTCTTCTAGTTAACACACCCGCATTCACTGGTTTGTCCAACTATAGAAAACCTCTTACTGATTTGGACTTATTGACTCTTACAGTGTTATAAAAATTTATATGACAGAATCTCCGATGCCAAATCCAACTATCTTCTACTTTTGCAATCAAACAACTGTTGACTTTAGAATTTAAGTGAAACAAGTTACCTCTGGTTTGTTTGTTGGTTATAATCAGTTCATCTTTGCTTCCATAAATCTTGCACACTCCATTCTTGAATTCCAGTGGGTAACCTTTGTCATTGAGCTGAGAAATACTCAAAAGATTGTGTTTCAGACCTTCAACCCAGTAGACATAATTTGCACTACTCTTACCATTTAGGGAGATGGATCCTTTCCCTTTCACCATGCAGGGTGAGTCATTCCCAAATCTGACAACACCTCCATCAAATTCTTTCAAAGTAAAAAACTTACTCCAGTCATCGGTCATGTGGTGTGAACAACCACTATCTATAATCTAGTCATCTGAACTATCCATGTGAGAGACCAATGCCTTCTGATCTGATATCTCTTCTTTAATAGAAACAAAGACAATGTCCTCATTTGCATCTTCGTTAGATTCTTCATTTGTAATTCCTCCATCCTTTGCAATGAGACAATTTCTTTTACCTTTGCCTCTATACTTCCTATACTTGTCACGTTTCTCCTCAATAGTTAGCAGCAATATGTCCAATCTGGTTACATGCCAAATATTTCAATGGTAATTTACCTCTATACTTACCGATACCTCTAGGTAACCACTTGGCCAACAATGCTTCAAGCTTAATCAGACTATCTTCATCATCTACCTCTCTGCTGGATCTAGAATCATGACAGTGACTCATTTCTCTACTTTTCCTTAATGGCGGGGTTGAGACCGAGGCTTTAAATGCAGATTTTGATCTCTGAACACTTCCATCAAAACCATTTAATTCAAATATAGTCAATTTACCAATGATAGAGTCAAGAGTTACCTTAGTCTTATCAATAGATTTGAGTTCCTGAATGGCTGCAACTTGGATAGCGTAGACCAGTAGAAGGGTTCTCAACACCTTGCTAGCCATAGTGGTATCCTCCACTATACCTCCAACACTTTTGATTTCTCTGACTATCTCTTTGATCCTTTGATCATACTGTTGAATGTTTTCTCTTTTAGCCATTTGCATATCATCAAATTTTCCTCTAAGACTCTCTTCGTTGGCAATCTTAACATGCTCATCACTGCTATAGATATCTTCCATTTTCTTCCATACTTCATATGCAGTATCCAATCCATGAACATCAACATATTCTGAATTAGGCAAGGAACTGATGATGGCCTCCAATTCTTGATTGTTCTCCTGTTGTTCCTTCTTTTGATAATTTGTTAGAATCCCACTAGGCAAGTTATATTTAGTTACAATATGTTCCTATTATTGACTTCCTAAGCTCTTGATATAGATATTCATCCTATCACTCCAAATTTTCTAGTTTTCTCTATTGAACTTCAGACCTTCTTTATTCATCATATTCTCCTAGATATTTTCCTCAAGCTATTAGGCTTAAACACGAGAGAACCTAGATAGCTCTGATACCAATTGATAATATGATGAAACTATAAAGATCCGGTCAACTACTGAGAGGGGGGGGTGTGAATCAATAGATATAAAACAAACTAAACTTTCACCAAACAAACTTTCAACTTAGAATCCAATTACTAAACTAACCAGTTTAGTCACTGTATCAAAAACTACAACTGCACTGTCAAACTTTACCGGTTGACCAAAACATCAATGATACAATGCAACATATTTGAAAATCAAATACCATTTAACCAAAACATTAAACCACTTCACTAATATTAGTAATAGATCATTTCGGATTATTTCCGGTCATCTAAACATATCTAAGTGGATTTACTAGTCACTCATATCAACCATATCAAAAACATATCCACAGAATCATTCACCACTTGACACAATGATTTTTCATGTGGAAACGTAGATGGGAAAAACCACAGTGGGGATGAATGCCCACAAGTATTCTGAACTCTTTTGAAGTTCACCCTATTAGGAGCCAAGCCTTGTTAGAAGTTTATACAATAATGTCTTGTTAAGAACAGATCCGGTTAAGGACCACCCGGTTAAGGGATTGACTAGAATACCTTGTTAAAGGCAATACCCTATTAGAGATAACCTCAGTGGAGGATTTTAAATCCAAGCTAATGTTTCACCTAGTTAGAGGATTTCAACAAGAAGCCCGTTAAAGCTTACTTGGTTAAGGGATTTTACTGTTGTAATGGTTAGAGAACAACAGGTTCTTTGTTGATTTGGTAATATCACTTCCTTGCTTAATAAGGTCCTTTTCTGCTCCTATCTACCTTCACAACATTCTGCAAACACACCTTCTAGTTCAACAATAATCACACTTAACCAAATTGCCAACACAATTACAAACAATTTACCGACCTTATAAACAAATACAATAGGTCGTTAACACAACACAAAACCTACAAATCTCATAGAGATTACACACATATAGGGTGGTACAATTTCACACCTAGTTTAGCACCCGCCTTGGTGCATTTTTCATTTTGCATTGCATTTCCCCTTTAGCACTTAATTAATCAAATTAATTAGGTCTAAGGTCCTATTTCATCATCTTCCACATCATAAAGTTGGGCCCTTTCATTTAAGTGTGCCCATTTCATTTTATTCCTCCAATACATCATTTAATCAAAAACCCTAATTAGGTCCTATTTTGAACTTGGGGGCTTGATTTCGGGGGTCAAAACATCTCAAAATCACCTGTAACTTCGGGATTCTCTCTAAAATCATCATATCTGACGACCCTGAAAATTTGGTGAAAAGTTGTCGGGACCATGGCGCCCGGAGTGCACACAGTCTCGGACATTTTTCCCAAAATTTTAGGAGCACGATCCAATCATAAAATAAAGCTTAACCCCAAGAAATTGGTGGGAGATTCAATCTCTAGGTCGGCCTAAAGTTGAAATTAAGACCTAGGGTTTCATATATAAGAGCTCTCTTTCTTCATTTGAAAGGATCCAGAATTTTGGTTTCAAGGACCTTCTATGCAGTGAAAGAGCAGATCTTTGAAGACTTCAACAACATTCAACATCCATCCATCAAGCATTCATCAATTTCATTCATCCATTTAGGGCTTTGAAGACATTGAAGAGCAATAGGGGATCACCGACTGAAGATTGGCTTGTACCCCTCCCTTGGGGTTGGGTATGATTTCATGTTGTTTTCATGTCTTTGCATAAGCCTCATTATATCACTTGTATTCATGCTTTAGATCTCTATACATCTTGATTTGGAGCATTTACATTATCATTTGCAAGCAATTAGGGTTTACTTTCTAGGTTGCTCTAGTTTGCTTACTTGCATTTTAGGATCTTGCACACACACAAGGTCTACACACACACTAATTTTACAATACAACTTGGCTATTCATGGAGGTGTAAATCACCAAAGTGGGGGTTTGACTAAGGCAAAACCCTATATAGCCGCCCACCATACCTTTTCAGATATAAGTGCAGGTTTCGGGATTCGGACGACGCCGCAAGTTGCAGATCCGACGGAAGCAGACGGAGACTGAACTTCACACCAAATTGCAGAGAAAAAGATCAGGATAGGGGCGTGGGGTGCCCTAGTCCTACCAGGATAGGGGCACTGTGCGCCCTGGTCCCTGGGATAGGGGCGCTGGGCGCCCTGGTCCTTCTGTCAGACAGCAAGTTTCAACATTTTTCTGACAGCTTTTCAAGTTGCAAAACAACAATTTCAGGTGCAGAATCAGGACAGTGGCGCCCGCGCCTTCGTCCTGAACATTTCCACTCAGATTTTAACCCCAAGCACACATCTGCATTCTCCTTTTATCCTTGTGTTTACAGCTTTTCATCACTTAATCTCAATCTTGCAATCTTGTTACTAGTTCATACTTGCACTCTAGGGCTAGTAGTTGAACTTGCATCATTTTATCTATCATTTGCAACAAAGGAATAGAAATCCTAATAGGTAGCCCGTGGTTCTCTCTTAAACAGAAAGAAGTAGCCAATTGTGTGATACCTCTAGGCTCTTTTGTATTCCACAAGTGTGTGATTGAAAGTGAGATTAGGGCATGTTTGCTTAGTGTCACTTTTTCCCCCACACATTTTGGTGAACCCGACGTGAATTCCAATCTTCTCTAATTCTGATTTATGTTTTCAAATTTGAGTGTTTATGCTATTTAAAATTCAAATTTGTATTTACAAGTTTTAATTTCTTGCAAGATTAAAAAATCTGGAGGAAATTTTTGCTAAAACCCTAATTTTTCAATTCAAGGTTGAACTTGTGGATAGCTTAATTGGGATCAATAATTTCAAATCTGATTTAGGAACTCATTTGAATCATAAACTTCATTTTCTAAATTGAAATTCTAAGTGCTTGCATTGGTTAAAATTAAACATTTCCTTCTATTTTGCATGTGTTATCATTTGAAAGAGGAAAATTGATGTCATGATGCATTCATTTCATAGATGTGATAATGGGTTAGCTTCCCTTGTTTCAATTTTTCCTTCTCCTAAAGAACCTCTCCCCATCTATAACAACATTTTAGTGCCTAAAAGAGTTGCTACCAATCCTTTTGAGACTCTCCCATGCTCTAAGGATGAAGACTTTAAGAGTAATCTTGACAATTCTCCTAAAATGTGCCCTTCCTATTTAGCTATCCTAGAGGAAGAGAATGATATCATAAACACCTTTCTTAATGTTACTTCACCTTCCCTACATGATGCCTCTCTAAGTGAAAAGGTATTGATGGACACTGACTTATTTTCTCCTAAAGTTGGTCCTTCCAATGGGGGCATGTTAGTGCAACAAGAGGTTATGAACACTTCTTTCAAAGATCTCCTTCCTAAGCATGAATATTTGGAGAAATATGTTCATGTTCCTCCTAAAAAACACTCCCTTCATGAGGATCCTTTTGTGCAAGAAGATGACATTATCCCTACATTTCCTAGTGATGGCATTTCCTTTTCCAACAAAATTCCCACTAGAGATGATGAATTAATGATAAATGCTTACCCTTCTCCTAAAGTTTGTCTTACCCATAAACATCCCTTAGAGAAAGAAGATGAAATAATAAGCAATTTCCTTAATTCTCTCTCCCCTAAATATCATATTGAACATATTTTGAGGAAAGAGGATGAGTTTAACACATCTATTGATGCTCTCCCTCCTAAGGATGAGGAATTAATAAACAATGTTATCTCCTCTCCCGAAATTGACAATACTTCAAACATTCCTTTCAACAACCTCACTATTTGGGATGAACCATTAGAAGAGGGTGTAGATTATTCTCTTCCCCATGAGAGAACCCTAGCCAAAGGGGATGAAATCAAGATTGAAAACTCCCTTAACAGTTTCTCACTTTCCTTGAATCTCAATTATTCTCCCTCTAAAAATAAAGCATCTCCCTCTCCTCAACTTGGTTCTATTCATAAGGATACCCTAGTTCAAAGCAAGATGGTTAACATTTCTTTCAAAGATCTCCCTCTCAAAAGTGAGACTTTAGAGAGTAATGTTGATCCTTCTCCTAGAGAGTTTATTCCCCATGTAGATCCTTTGATGATAGAGGATGATATGACCTTTCCTAGTATTACTCTTCCTACTAGAACATCAATGCCTACCCCTTGTCTCTCTCCTAAAATTGATTTAATCCATGATGAGATTTTAGTGCAAGAGAAGACTATCAATAATTCTTCCAACACTTTTGTTCATTCCTCTAAACCATCCTCAATCAATTTGATACATATGAATGAAACACCTAACAAACCTCTCTTCACTGTCCAAGGTGCTTGTCCTTCTCAAAATTCTCAACCTTTAAATAAGCCTATCTTAGTGGTTCAAGGTGGTTATGCTAATGATTCTTTTTGCACTCCTAATAAACCTATTATTACTGTGCAAGGAGGTTATTCTACTAAGAGCCCTTATGAGTATGCTAAGCAACTGACTAGAGAGAGTTATCATGCAGTTGCTCATACCTATAACACAAGAAATAATAGGCAACCTAATCCTCCTCCAGTTATCCCAACTTCACTTCCTCCTTCCCAACCTATTCTTCCTCAAGCTCCTCATATTTCACAAGTTCTTGGTAAGGAATATGATCTCATAGAACAACTTAAAGTTACCCCTACTAAGATATCCCTTTGGGATTTGATCCAAACTTCTTCCGCTCATCATGGAATGTTACAAGATGCCTTGAAAGATTTGAATGTTCCTCCACCTAATACATCTAGTAATATAGTATCTTTGGTTAACTCTGTGATGAATCCTAAAGCTCAAATTGTGTTTACTCAAGATGAGTTGCCTACTAGTGAAATTCAACATCAATATGATCCCTTGATGATTGTGGTTATCATAAATGACACTGCTATAAGACGAACACTGGTAGATAATGGTTCTGGCCTTAATGTGTGTAGCATTAATCTATTGCATAAGATGAATGTGGATACATCCCTTATTGAGCCTGACTCTCATCCCATTCGAGGCTTTGATAATGTGGCTAAGTCTTCATTAGGTATTATCACCTTACCCATCACAGTGGGACCTGTTACTTTTCCTACTCCTATCCATGTTATGTCGAGAAATCTAACATACAACTTGTTATTAGGGAGACCTTGGATTCACAGAATGCAAGCTGTCCCCTCTACATTGCATAGGCAAGTTAAATTTATTTATAATAATAAGACATATACCTTGATAGGTGATACTAATTTTCAAGCTTGTTTGCAAACATCTTCTTCCAAAGGGAGTTCTTCTAAGCCTTCCTCTTCTAGTGATGACTCGTTAAACAAGATACCTATGGATGAATCATCACCCTCTGATAATCAAAATTCTTTGGATGAGTCTGAAGTTCCTGAAGAAGATTCTTCTCAACTTGAATATACACATGAAAAGGCTTTTGATCCTGAGAAGGTTCTCGCAGAAGATGATTGGGGATCTCTTGATTTTAATCCCACCTTTGTAGGTGAGTACAGGGTACCTCCTAGAGAGCTTAAAGTTAAAAAGAAGGAAGAAACTAGAGATCAATCAGTCTTACCTGAACCTATGAGCAATAATTTTGTGGCCGCTTCTCAAACTTCTTCTCCTCACACCTCTAATTCTGAAGAATTTGATTCTTTGTCTTATGAAAAACCACCTTTTCTTTCTGAAATGGCTAATCGTTATGGTCGTGGTTTTCATATTTTGGCTAAGAGTGGCTATAGTGGAAATGGTTGTGGCACAAATGAACAAGGAATTAAAGTTCCTTTAGAACATAAAATGCATGAATATTCATTTGGACTTGGATATAATCTTTCTAAGCCCACCAAAGCATCTAAAAGACCATCTCTCAATGTGAATGCTATATTTAGTAGTGATGATGATCTCACTTCAACTAAATCATCTTCTACTTCTATCAACTCTCATTCCCCTCATGAGGAAATCTTGGCGATGAACAAATCTCTTTATGAATCCCCTCAAATTTCTAAATGCAATTATGAATCTTTATCTTCTATTCATCATAAAGTCCTTTCCTCCAGGGATAAGGCTCTAATAAATTACACTCATCCCTCTTCTAAGATTTACTTTTCTTCTGCAATTTTTATCATTTTATACATGTTTTTGATCTCACTTATAGTGGAGCATTTAGCATGTCATATTCAAATACCTTATTCAATCTATCATGTCTTTAAATAACATTAATGGCTATTATGTTGCTCATCATTATGTGACATTGGTAGCTCATTTATTGGGGGCTCATTGTCATTCATGATGGTACAATTTCAAGTGCAATCATATTTTTGAAGCAACATAATAGCCTAATTTTTCTATGTTATCTCTTGTTCCTATGGGGTAATAATGTGGAAATATTGATCATCTTTTCTTTAGAATCCTCTTTTCCTAGATATGGGAGAAGATGTGTATTCTCTTTCTTACCTTACCCACTTCTTGTGAGGAGAATTTTACATGCACTAATGTCTTGCTTGCATGAACTCATGTGAGTATGTAGTACATTTTTCTTATGTCTAAATCTCTCCCTAGAAGATTGTGTAAGTCCTTCTCATTGTCCTTATCCTTGGGAGGCAATGATCTTTCCTTATTTTTTTCTAAGGATCCACTTTTTCCTATTTCGTGGATGGTGTGAACTTTATTACTTGATGTTATTCCTTGTATGCATTTGTTGTTGTTTTTTCAAGGATTCTCTCTTACAAGAGGTGTAAGTCCTTGACTACAACCTCTTTTGCACTTGGTAAAATACATCCATAATAAATTCACTCTCCCAATTGGGTTAAAAAGAGCGTCATCCTTCATTAAGAATCACTTTCACCTCGAAAAAGAAGGAAGTATTGCATTCTTATTCTCTTCTTTGTCTTATTCTAGAAGATGTTATATTTGTCTAAGACAATTCCTCTCGGGGATAGGTGTCTTTTGTACAAAGATCTCTTCTCCTCTAAGGATCTCCTTTACACATACTACAAGATATCCCTTTTCAACTATCTTATCCTTGCTTAAAGAGTGCAAAACTCTCTTGCTTGGATCTATGACATTGTTGCATTTTTGGGGTATCTTCTTTTGTGATGAAGGTAGGTATCCTTGTTCTACTTTGCTTATGACATAAACATTACACTTTTTGAGCAATGGGTCATTCTCGGAACCAGAGCACAGACTCTTAGAGCGAGATGTCTCCATTTTTCTTTTATGCAAAGTGATTATTCTCGGAACCAGAGCACAGACTCTTAGAGCGAGATGTCACGGTTTTGTACTATACATATACAGGTTGTAGCATACTCAGGCATAGACTCCTATGAGGTGCTTCTAACCTCACTTACACACACATGCACGAGGTTGAGTGGAACTAGTGGCATAAGGATAGACTTTCTCACTCTCCTCCCTTACATGGATCACTTAGACAGACTCTAGGGGCTAGTTTTCCATGTCCTTTTCCCATGGATCACCTAGACAAGATCTAGGGGTGAGAAGTCCATGTTTTCTCTCTCACTATTCTTCTCATGGATCACCAATGTGTGTATTCATGCTTTTTTCCTTTCTTTTCTTCTCTTTGCATTTTGTTTCCATTTACATCCTTCATCTTGTGTTAGAGAACTCTCAAACCCTCACACTCTTTGTTGTGTTGGAATTGAGATTTAGTCCTCTTTCTTACCAAATGATTCTCCATTAGTTTTTGATCTCATATCAAATCTTCTTGTGAACATTTGTCATCAATATTCTTTAACAATTCGAAGTGGTAAACATGATACCCTGTTTCAACTCACTAAAATTAGCAAGTCGAAACAGGGGGGGGCATATAGCTACCCTTGAATTTTCATCACCTTCCTTAGTAAGCATTAGGTGATTTTGTGATCTAACGTGTGTTTTGTAGGGTGCGGTTCCTAACTGTGTACTGCAGATACCGCTGGGGGCTTCGTTCGACAGACTTATGGATATATCCTTTTTCAAATAATGTTTACTTTTCTATACTTTAGCTTGCATATGCACGTAGTGTTCATATGACTGCTAAAGTGGGGGCTAAATGTAGCGTCGTAAATTGTACGCACTTGCTAGGGTGGTACAATTTCACACCTAGTTTAGCACCCGCCTTGGTGCATTTTTCATTTTGCATTGCATTTCCCCTTTAGCACTTAATTAATCAAATTAATTAGGTCTAAGGTCCTATTTCATCATCTTCCACATCATAAAGTTGGGCCCTTTCATTTAAGTGTGCCCATTTCATTTTATTCCTCCAATACATCATTTAATCAAAAACCCTAATTAGGTCCTATTTTGTACTTGGGGGCTTGATTTCGAGGGTCAAAACATCTCGAAATCACCTGTAACTTTGGGATTCTCTCTAAAATCATCATATCTGACGACCCTGAAAATTTGGTGAAAAGTTGTCGTGACCATGGCGCCCGGAGTGCACACGGTCCCGGACATTTTTCCCAAAATTTTAGGAGCACGATCCAATCATAAAATAAAGCTTAACCCCAAGAAATTGGCACTGGGCGCCCTGGTCCTTCTGTTAGATAGCAAGTTTCAACATTTTTCTGACAGCTTTTCACGTTGCAAAACATCAGTTTTAGGTGCAGAATTAGGACAGTGGCGCCCACGCCCCCGTCCCGAACATTTCCACTCAGATTTTAACCCCAGGTACACATCTGCATTCTCCTTTTATCCTTGTGTTTACAGCTTTTCATCACTTAATCTCAATCTTGCAATCTTGTTACTAGTTCATACTTGCACTCTAGGGCTAGTAGTTGAACTTGCATCATTTTATCTATCATTTGCAACAAAGGAATAGAAATCCTAATAGGTAGCCCGTGGCTCTCTCTTCCACAGAAAGAAGTAGCCAATTGTGTGATACCTCTAGGCTCTTTCATATTCCACAAGTGTGTGATTAAAAGTGAGATTAGGGCATGTTTGCTTAGTGTCACTTTTTCCCCCACACAGTTAGATTACATAGCAATCAACTACACATTATTCTAGACAACTTCAATCACTCCTGAATCACTGTACATTGGATCCTATATCTCATCACGTGTCTTTCACTTCATGATATGCATTTGATCATTCCCAAGATAAACGATTATTTCTACGCACCAAATCCACTTCAAAACTCTTCACATGCAACATGCATACATGGCATCTTCATCTCTGATCACCCTTTGGTCATAGATCATCACAACCGATTCTCCAAGCTCCATCAGTTAGGGTTCTGCTTATCAATTGTTTAGGGTTACCAATTGATCTCTCTGCTTCAATAATACTACCGGTTGCCTTCACTACTTCACTACCGGTTGCTTTACTGCATCATTATCGGTTGCAATACAACTTCATTACCAGTTACTATTGAAATCAATGACAACACTATACTTCATAAATGCAATCTTCATGCAATGGCAACAGACACAATTTCCAAAAATGGAAGGAAATTCGAATTTTAAAATTAGGGCCAAGGGAATGCCCCTTAATTTTAAAATCAAAATTTTTAAAATCAGGGCAGACTATAATTAACCTCTTAATTTTAAAAATTTTCTTGAAATTTGAAATATTGAATTTTGGAGGTATTTCCGATTCTAGAGGGATAAAAAAATGACAAAATCAACCAATCTTTTGGATTTAGGCTATTAAATACAATCATAACTATCTCTCGAAATTTCAGGAAAAAAGTTGAGGACTGTGGCAGGAACGTACATGGTCCGACCAACTTTTAAAATTTTTTTAGGGATGAATATTTTGATGATTTCAAAGCTAACCCCAAAAAATTAACAAATTTTATGACCTCTAGACGGGCGAAATGAAGGCGCAAATGTAAAAAGAGGAATTGAATTGCAATTTTGAAAAAGGTCACACCTAATGGATTATGGATAGGGACACCTTCGAAAATGTTTAGAAATTTGAATGTGAATGAAATTGATTTGAAATTTGCACAAAATCCAATTAAATTTGTAAATTAGGGGTTTATGACCTAACCACTTAATTTAGAAATGTGAATTTTGGGAAAAAGGGGGGAAATTGAAAATTTGTGTCATAACCCTCTTTTTGGACCTTATTATTATTATTATTATTATTATTATTATTATTATTGTATGCGGGAAAAGTGGGCGAATAAAACTTAATATGTGAAAATTTTGTTAATACTAGTCCACACACACACACAGGACTTCTTGATGCAAGCTATGGAGTAACATAGTGTTACTCAGCTTCCCAAGGAGAGTCCCATGGTTCTCTCTCTCACAATGTCCCTCAAACCAATGTTTTTGCTCTCAGATCACTGAGCAAAATGGTTTAGGGATGGCAAATATGAGAACGAGAGATGCTTTTGATTGATTTTAATATGAGATGTGTTGTAAGCTATGTATGATGCTAAAATGCAATAAACTAAATGATAAGATGACAAAATTAGTATGAATACTATCCTAGCATACTATATTTAGTCTATGATTGAACTAAAATGATAAAGAAAGTAATCTAAGCATGCATATTAGTCTAATTTATGATCTAAAAGAGGCTAAATGATGAGCGTATATGAAATGAAAGCTTGAAAGAATTTGAGCATAAGTGTAATGCTTCAAATTTGAAAGATGATTGTTAAAAATGGAGGAATGAGAGCTCTATTTATAGCACAAACAGGGCAATGGATGGTCAAGATTGAATGGTTTAATCAAGGGCCAAGTTTGAAAGTTAGGAATCCATGTGCATAATTGGCACCAATGAAATGGTGACAAGTGTCAACATAGGATTGGGTTGAGAAAAGAGGTTGGAGGCATTAAAGGCTTGAGAAGACCTCATGGTTATCTAAAGGCTAAGGGTCAAGTCTAAGTTAGGCTTACCCATTAGATTAAGAGTTAATCCAAGGATAAACCTTTGTGCAAATGATTAAGAGATAATCATGGTCAAAGCATTAATGGCCTGATGAGACCCTTGGGTTGGATAGAGGTTGAGTCAAAACAAATGTTTTAACCATGTGGGAAGGTTTGAATTAACCATTAATGGTTATTGGAGACTTTGGGGATTAAGTGGTTGAAGATTGGAAGCCTTTAATGGTTTTCAAAGACTTTACGAGTTTTAGTGGTTGAAGGTTGAAAACCTTCAATGGTTATCAAAGACTTTAAGGTTTTTGAGAAGTGACTTCCCTTTGCTTAGGGATGTGACAAAGTTTAGAGGAGGGTTAGGTTAATTAGAAGTGATTAGAAGATTCTAGAAGGTATCAGAAAGGGGTTTGGGATTTTGCAAGTGGATGGAGAGATAATAGGATTTAATTGAATTAAATGATTTAATTCAATTTGGTTGTAATTTGGAGAAATTAAATAAATTAGATTTATTCAATTTGGGATAACTATTTAATTAAATTTGAATTTAATTAAAAGTGGCTAGGGGGATTTAATTGAATAAAATGATTTATTCATTAAATAGGTATAGTGAATTTAATTTAAATAAATCGAATAATTTATTTAATTAAATAGAAGAATGTGGATAATTTAATTAAATTGAATTTAATCAAATAGAAAAATGAACATAAAATATTCATTTAGAAATGTGGTCATTTTTATACGTCTACATTTTGCCCCTCTTTGAAGTGACGTGTGTGCACATGTTATTTCAAAGAAAATGATGTGTTTTTGTGATTTTATGATCAAATGCAATTTTTGTGTCGCTCTTTTATTTGCAAGTTGTGCCCCAGATTTGATGTGTGATGCCCCCTCGGGAGATGAATCAATTTTGAAATTTTTTGATTTAATTTGATAAAGTTCGTATGATGTGTAGGATGTCGTGCATGTAAAAGGTGTGTAGATTGATTCATCTCCCGATAAGTTACAACTGTTTTGGTATAGGTGAGACCGCGACCATATTACAGGGCCAGTTGGCTAACCCTAATTTCATTTTCCTCTTATAAATGGGGAAAAGGGGTCAAATTAGGTTCATTTGTGCTTTGTTGATTGTGAAGAAAGAGAATTTGCTCTAGAGAGAAAATGCCGATTCCCTATCACAGACACCGTTTTGAGCGTGTTCGGAGGTACCGGAGGCCTGTAGCGCATGGACCACCAGTAAGTCAACATTTTTTATCCCTTTTTGACTTTTTGTTTTGTCATTTTTAGTCATTTTTTGAATTTTAAAGTTCGGGCTTTTCGGTTTAGCGTGTCTAACACTTAGTTTAGCGCATACGAAGTTTAGAGTAGCGCATCGAAGCCAATTTTATGGGTTGCGTCCGAAAAAATAGGCTACCGCATAAAAGTATTAGGTTAGTGTGTGCAGGTAGAATAGCGCATGAAAAGGTTTGGGTAGCGCGTCGCGTCAACAGGGTAGCGCGTAGGTATGACCTAGCGCATAGGAGCCGCCGGGGTTCGCATAGGTAAGGGGGTTTAACGCGTAGGACTAACCTAGCACACAGAGCTAAAAGGGTAACGCTCAAGGAGGGTAGATTAGCGCGTAGGACTAACCTAGCGCATAGGGTAAAAAGGGTAGCGCTCAGGGAGGGTAGATTAGCACGTAGGCATAGTCTAGCGCAGGGGATGGGTTAGGTAGCACATTGGGTGAAAAGTTCAGCGCGTAGAATAGAACTAGCGCATAGGTTGGATAGAATAGTGGGTAGGAGAGGCAGCCTAGCGCGTGGGGGTGTTTTAGCGCATTGAAGGTCTGTTTTAGCGCATCTGAAAATTTTTGCAGTTTTGGTCGAGTTGCAATTTTGTGTTTGTTTGTCTGTCGTGTTTTGATGAATTTATCCAATATGAGTATTTGTATAACTTGTTTTGATGTGCAATTTTCCAAGTTATGTATAGATATCAAGCTGTTGTTTTGATCAGAATATGAGGTATTTGCATTGTCTGTTTTAGGTTCCATGTGTGGGAAAGCCTGAGTTATTTTACAAGTTGATATGGGTTGGAAACTTGAGTTGTTTTTCAAGCTGATATGGGTGGGAAACTTGAGTTGTTTTACAAGTTTATGTGATTTTGGTACTTGAGTTGTTTTACAAGTTTTGATATGGTTTTTGAAGAACTTGAGTTGTGTTACAAGTTGATATGAAATGATATGATTTTGAACTTTTGATTGTAGATGAGCAAATTGTTTCATGTTGTTGATGTAAGTTTGATTTTGATATCTTTGTATTGATGTGGAAACTGATATTGGATATGTTTTTGTTTGTCGACAGGAGCGATTGGGTATTGTGCAGTCGAGGGAGAGATTCCCGAGACCATGGATGCTGATACCACGTCTGTCCCAGGCGGATTTGGACATTATAGAGAGATGTGGATTGACCTCTCTTCTGGATATGCCTCGGTTCACTATGAACCGGGGACTTTTGACAGCAGTGGCAGAGAGGTGGCATAGCGACACAAACACCTTTCATTTTGCCACTGGAGAGATGATAGTGACACCGGAGGATTGCTACCGGATTTTGCGCATTCCTGTGGTAGGGGCACTGCTACCCTACGAGCAGTCAGAGGAGGGCGGCACAGAGGCACTGCGCCGCATATTTCATGATGACACAGTTTGTGGATATGAGATCCCTTGGCAGGAGTTTCTGGATTTGGATTATGCACCGCTGCCATCTATATTGGTAGGATTCATTAGGGGATTCCTTTGTCCTGATCGCAGGTCAAAGGGATTTTCAGTGGGATGGGGGCTGGTTCTGGAGCAGATGGTCACACAGGGCCAGAGATTTTCATGGGGGTCAGCAATGCTAGCCCATCTTTACAGGAGCCTTCATGAGGTAGTATACCTCGGTTATGGTAGCTTATCAGCGGGGGTGACCTTATTACAGGTATGGTGCTGGGAGCATATTCTAGTAGCGAGGCCACTAGCAAATAGAGACAGGCCCGTAGGTGCTGCATATGCCTACGGATATAGAGGCCTAGTTGTCCAGCGTAAGCTGGGCAAACTAGAGCATTGGAGGAGGGTGTTTGATGATATAGATACGGTCACCTGGAGACCGTATACAGGTTGCGAGGTATGGGTTGAGGATGGGCTGGAGATGCCCTTTGTTTTTATGAGCCGATATCTGATTGGGAGGATCCCGTTCTTTATTGAGCGGTTTTTGGTGACCTGAGTTTTGCGATAGTTCAATCGCCAATAGGGGATTCTTCAGGGAGCGTGCCTTTATGCACAGAGGCAGCAGGATGTGGCCGATTGGGGGCCGACTATTGACAGTGCGGTGGTCGTGGAGGAGTTTGTGGGGATAGCTGGGCAGGTCTAGGACTATGCCCCAGAGATTCAGGACGCCGGGATGACAGAGGAGTTCGCCCGTTTGTTTGTTGCGCGGGCAATGGCGAGGATCTCAGATCTAGAGGAGATGAGGCCAGCGTTTGATTTGGATGGGGAGGAGGGAGATGGGGGGGATGATGGAGATGATGGAGAGGATGGAGGAGGTAGAGGAGCTAGAGGGAGGCGGGGAGGTAGAGGTGTGGAGAGAGCGGTACGGTAGGGGAGGATTGAGAGGGGGAGAGGAGGATTGGCTATCGGAGCCGGGAGAGAGGGGAGAGTGACGGAGGTTTTGGCGGTAGTGGGGGGTGAGGAGGAGATGGTGAGACCAGCTCAGAGGAGGAGGGTAGATATACTCCCACCTCCAGTACCGAGGACAGGGCGAGTGGGAGGGGTTCCTCCAGCACAGGGACCACTGCGGGTTCAAGTGCCAGGTCATGTGGAGGATGCACAGATCCGGACCCTGCAGATTACCGTTCAGCAGCTACAGGCACAGATTTTGACCTATCAGCGACAGATCTTGTAGTTGACCACTGAGAGAGATACTGAGATAGAGTGGCGGGGTCGAGCGGAGGAGGCGTTGGCGATTGTGCAGAGAGCAGCGGCGGGTGGTCCATTGAGAGACACCCTTAGAGAGCTGACGCGGAGAGTGCAGGAGGCTGAGTATTATAGGTGGCATTATGAGGCTGCAGTACCTTGAGATCGACGAGTGGAGAGCTTTGCACAGTCGAGATCGAGTCGATCTCGAACTGCTGGGACACGATCGGAGAGCCGAGGTGTGACGGGGCTGGTGAGACAGGACCCTCCTGGAGATCCAGGGGCGAGTGTATCTAGAGCGAGATAGGACCCTCCTAGAGATCCAGGGGCAGGTGCAGCTGGAGGGAGACCATCTCCGTCAGGAGATAGTCATACTTGAGAGACATGGTCTCTGTTGTATTTTTTGAGCATTGTACTCTTTGTACTGGACATAGTTTTGACATATTTTGTACATTTTGGATCATTTTTGAGATATATATATGGATGGCACCATTTTTGATCATGTGATGTGTAGATGGATGCATGTTTATGTGTGCTAGTTCCTTTTCATATGATGATGTAATGTTTACATAGATGATGTAATGTATGATGCAGGATGTATGCTTTTATATGCTGTGAGATGTATTTTGAAAATGAGATGTATGATTTAATATGCGACTAATTGTAATATGATATGATGTAAAAAATGATGTAATAATGATGCAAAATGATATGTAATGAATGATATAAAAATGATATGTAACTAATTGTAAAATGATGTGCAACTAATTGTAAAATGATGTGCAACTAATTGTCTTTGGAGCATCTCTCATTCTGTATTTGCCATCCGATATAACCATTTATTTGCTTTCTTTGTAAATATCATCATGGAGCATTTATTGATTTTTGGATATGTTGAAAATTTATACAAGCATAATGGTATAATTGAACCATAATAACCTAAGAAAAATTTACATGATATTTGATTTTGCAAGATAGCACAAGCGTCAAGGTATAATTGAACCAGGACAACCTGAGTGCGTATTGCGTAAACAGACAAGATTTGATCATTTGTATGCGTGAAGTGGAATCAAGCCTTCAGTGATATTTGATGGATCATGTTGCGAGGCATGTATTCACACAGTATAAGTGATTGCCTCCCAGACAGAAGACTAAGAAAATATTGGAAGTTCCCCATGATCTCTAGCTTTGAAGCTTTTTATGAGATAAGGAGAAGATTCCAATAATTTAAAAAGTTCAAAATGCAAAATAATCAAGACATTGATGCTATAATGCAACATTTAGTACTTCAGAAAATCATCCATCCTTGAGATTCGTGTGTATTGTTTGTGTTTTGGTTGTTGTGATGAAGCGTAGTTGTACTTGTTGGATGTCATGCTGTTGAGTTTTGCATCTAGTCTTGATGTCTTGAATGTTTGCAAGATTGATATGATTTACATGCCCCTAGCTGAGTGTGCCTCTTGATTGTGAATACATATAGTGATTCCAAGTCATGGTGGTATGCGATAAGAGAATAGATACAGATGGATAACCTAGGATAGTGACTACGCTAAGTATGTCCTGAATGGAGATATGCTAAGTGTCGGGCGATGGCTGATAGTGTTTTGATGGATAAAATGGCATGGATATAGATAAAGGAGCCGTTCTTTCACAAGGGCGCCTGTTTACCAGGTTTTCACCATTTGTTTTTATTGTACTTTGTATTTTTGCTTTTTCTGGATTTTTTGATTTTTTTGTTTGTTTTTGGCTTTTTCCGTGCACTAGGCTACCTTAAGTATAGTACTTCTTCAGATGAATGCTGTTAATTGGATCATCGAGCACATCTCCTTCAGAATTTGTTAGCTGATAGGCACCTGATCCATAGACTGAAATGATGACATAGGGACCCAACCAGTTAGGTTCAAATTTCCCTTTCTTTTCTCTATCTTGTTGATTTCTTGGATTTTCTTTGAGGACTAGATCACCAACCTTGAAGTTGCGACGAATGACCTTGTGATTGTAGCTCCTGCACATGCATTGCTGATATGCTTTGAGATGAGTATAAACATGTTGGCATCTTTCATCTAATAGTTCTAGTTCTTGCAGTCGGTTAACTCGATACTCTTCATCGGGGATCAAACCTTTCAAAGAGACTCTAAGAGATGGAATTTCTACCTCCAAGGGTAAAATGGCCTCTGATCCATATACCAATGAATATGGTGTTGCTCCTGTAGGTGTGCGGATGCTGGTCCTGTATGCCCAAAGTGCTGGATTGAGTTGTACATGCCAATCTTTGCCCGCATCATTCACTATTTTCTTGAGGATTTTTAGGATTGTCTTGTTAGATGCTTCTGCTTGACCATTTCCCTGTGGGTAGTATGGTGTAGAAAACCGATGTTGGATTTTGAATTTTTCACATAGTTCCTGTACATCTTGGTTTTTGAAAGGTCGTCCATTATCTGTGACGATTGAACTTGGAATACCATATCTGCAGATCAGATAATTTAGAATAAAAGAGGCAATTTGTTTCCCGGTCACCGTGGTCATGGGAACTGCTTCTATCCATTTGGTAAAGTACTCTGTTGCTGTTATAATAAACTTGTGTCCATTTGAAGATGAAGGATGAATTTTGCCAACTAGATCTAGTCCCCACTGACAAAAGGGCCAGGATGTTGTAAATGGCTGCAGTTCCTGTGCTGGTGCATGTATTAGATTACCATGGATTTGGCATTTAGGACATTTCTTAGCAAAGTGATATGAATCTTTCTCCATTGTAGGCCAATAGTATCCCATTCGTAGAAGCTTTTTAGCAAGAGTAGTGCCACTTGAATGTGTGCCACAAATACCTTCATGAAGCTCATGTAAAGCCGAACCGGAATCATTACAATCAAGACAACGAAGAAGAGTACCATCGAGACCTCGACGATACAAAGTATCAGCGGTAAGGGTGTAACAGGCAGCTTGTCGGATAAAGTTACGTTTTTGGTTACGGGATTGGTCAATGGGTAAGATATTATGCTTGAGGTAGTCGTATATCGATCCATATAGCGGAGAATCGGAACTAGTCAAGGCATAGATAACATGGGATTCGGAGTGGTCATAGGCGGGGGAGAACAGTTACTCTACCAGGAACTCATAATGACTCTGTTGTTCAGGAATTTGTAGTAGCGAAGCGATTGTAGCCATTGCATCGGCTGCTTTGTTGTTCAACCTTGGTATTTGCTCGAAGGTGATGTGCACAAAATACTGTTTGAAGTCATCCACCATTCGTTTATAAGGTAGTAGCTTGTCATCCTTTTTCTGATAGTTGTTCTTGATTTGATTAATGACCAGTTGTGAGTCTCCATAGACTTTTAACTCTATGATTTTCCATTCTACGGCCATTTTGATGCCTATGACCAGTGCTTCATATTCAGCCACATTATTTGTGCATGGAAACATAAGTCTGTATGATTTTGGCATAGTGTGTCCTTCAGGAGTGATGAACAGAATGCTGGCACCTGAACCATGTTGAGTATAGGATCCATCAAAGTATAGGGTCCATTGTTTAGTAGAAAGAGTGAGTACATCCCTGTCTGGAAATTCAACCTCCATGGTTTGTTTGCCTAATAGCGGTGCTTCGGCCAACTGATCTGCAATTGCTTGTCCTTTGATGGCTCATCTTTCTGTGTATTGGATGTCGAATTTACTGAGAATCATGACCCATTTAGCCAATCGGCCTGTAAGAGTGGCCTTGCTGAGTAGATATTTGAGAGGATCAATTTTTGCAACTAGCTTGATGGTGTGTGCTAGCATGTAATGTCAGAACTTCTGAGATGCAAAGACCACTGTTAGGCAATCTTTTTCAATGAATGTATAGTTGAGCTCATAGCCATTCAATGTTCTACTGATGTAGTATATGGCGCGTTCCTTTCCCTGTTGATCTTCTTGTGCCAATAGTGCCCCCAGTGAAATATCTGTTGTTGAGATATATAGTATAAGAGGCTTTCCGGCAACTGGTGGTACTAGAACCGGTGGATTCATCAGGTACTGTTTAATTTGGTAAAAAGATTCTGCACACTTAGTCTCCCATCTGAACAGTACATTTTTGTGTAGCAAGTGGTTAAATGGTAGACTTTTATCTACTAGTTGAGCGATGAATCGCCTGATTGATTGAAGTCGTCCTTGTAGAGATCTAAGTTGACTGATATTCTTTGGTGGTGGCATGTCCATGATGGCTTGTACCTTTGCTGGATCAACTTCAATACCTTTAGCTGAGACTATGTAGCCTAGTAACTTGCCTGATGTAACCCTGAAGACACACTTCTTAGGGTTGAGTCGGACTTGAAATTTTTGCAATCGATCAAAGATCTTTGTTAGGATGCCGAGATGTTCAACTCTGGTGAAGGATTTTGCTAGTAAATCATCCACATAGTCTTCCATAAATGTGTGCATCATATCATGGAATATGGTTGTCATTGCTCTTTGATAAGTGGCTACCGCATTTTTTAAGCCAAAAGGCATGACATTCCAACAGTACGTCCCCCAAGGACAGGTGAATGCTGTTTTATCTTGATCTTCAGGAGCTATCTTGATTTGGTTATAGCCTAAGAAACCATCCATTAGTGAGAGCATTGCATGGCCTGCTGTGAGATCTACAATTATGTCGATACTTGGCAGAGGAAAGTCATCTTTGGGACAAGCTTTGTTGACATCTCTGAAGTTAGTGCATATTCTGATACTACCATCCGGTTTTGATACTGAAATGATATTGGATATCCACTCTGCATAGTCAATGGGTCGGATGAATCCGACGTCTAATAATTTTTTTAGTTCAGTTTTGACCATGAGTACCACCTGTGGATTCATCTTGCGTAGCTTTTGCTTGACTGGCTTAACTCCCGTGGAGATGGACAAGTGATGCATGATTAAGTGTGGATCTACTTCAGGCATATCAGCATATGACCAAGCAAAGTTGATTTTCTATTCTTTAAAAAAGATGATGAATGCCGATCTTTCTTCCTCTGTCAGAGATTCTGCAAGATGTATATTTCTAGCTGCTTCTGTGGTACCAATGTTGATTGATTGAGTAGGCTCAATCAATATGGACGATTGCTCATGAAAGTGCTCAGGAAGGGTGTCAAGTTTCCCATCATTAGGTGCCTTAAAAAAGTTTTCACCCTCCGATGCGTCCTTTATTTTTACTTTTTTATGATCTAGAGCTGCCATTGACTGGTTTTCAGCATTAGATTCTTTATTTGGTGCATTTTTGCGATTGAGAGACTTGGCACTCCCTGATTGACAGATATCATTATTTCGTTCACTGGTAGAGTCTGTTTCCAGATTTACGGTACATAGGTAATGGACAATAGATGCATCATCTGGGAAAATAGGTATATCATTTGTTTCCGGTTCGTCCCAGTCGATGAGATCAAGAAAGACAAGTGGTAAGGAATCGTTGGGTCAATCAAGTTTGGCTACCGTAAGTGATAGGATAGAGTTTTCATCGTGCTGGGTTTTTGGTTTAAAGAAATTTAGGATTTCGTCAAGGTCCTCGATGGTATCATCTTCCACATAGACTTGTTCATAATGTTTCTGTTCACTTTTCGGAGCATCATAGATATCTTGCGGTCCAAATTCAAGAGGTCTATCTTCTGCGTTATGTTCTTCTTGAGAAAGGAATATAGAATCAGTATCATCCAGGATATCAGTAGTAGCATTGGAGCAGGTACCCCATTCATATTCATTGGAATCTGTCTCATAGGCATCATCCCAGATTCTATCTGTGCTGTAAACAGGGGTGTTGTACGGTGAAAACAAATCTTTGATGATGGATACTATTTTGATATTTTGTGTTGATTCTGTATCAGAACCATCTTCTACTTGCTGGATTTGTTCATAGACTGTGCTTCTTCGGGGAGGAATAACGGTATTTGAAGATGTCCTGATTTGTTCTTGAGATATTGGTGTTTGAATATGAGCTACTGCTCCAGATAGGGCCTTCTTATGACTTAGAAGTTTTTCCTGATGTAACTTCTGATCTTGACGTTCCCATGCCTTGCAGATTGTTTCTGCTGATTCAAAAAGTGCTTCCTGCCAGGATTCTTCTTTGTATGGTGCCTTTACTTTCCATTGAGGTTTGATAGGTAGGTGAGGCGGTTGCTTCAATAGGAACGTGAGTTTAGAACCCAATCCCGCTTTGTTTCTACTAGGTTGTGAAGGAAGATTTATAGGTTCAGTGACCCCTTCTTTGTGTTTGCCAATGGGTCCTTTACCGTCATATCCCATTTGCTTCATGATTAAGTAGCCTTTTCCATACATGTGTGTTGGTAGAACAATGTCCAGAGCAGTTGCTCTATGATTTTCTTCTTCATCTTTGTATAACCAGCTAAGAATATCTTTGTCTTCTGATTCATGTGCTAGAGTACCTAATTGGATGAAGGTACCATCAAATTTAGTGATGGGCTTAGTAGCCAGTTGTGTTGATGTAGTAGGCAAACCATGCAATCTAGGTGAGGTTGGCAATTTTGCCAAACATAAAGGCTCCAAAGAGTATTCTCCCATGCCTTGGTCTTTGATTTGCATTTTCTGCTTGAAGTCTCCCCATAAGGAGTTGGATTTTGCTGTATATGGATCTGATGTTGAAGATTGCTGCTTTTCTCTATTATGAGGAACCAAACTGTCCTGGGCTGCCCCCATTGCATTGCAATGTTTAAATGGATTATGATTAGCAGATATGGAGATTTCTTGTCCATCATAAGGAAACTTGACACACTGGTGATATGTAGAAGGGATTGCTTGCATTTCATGTATCCAGGGTCGTCCTAACAAAATATTGTAGGTTAAATCAATATCTAAGACTTGACAAATAGTATCCTTCTGTACTGGGCCTACTTGAATAGGTAATATTACTGTGCCTTTAGAGGACCGCTCTTCATCATCATATGCTTTTATGGTAATCTTTTTGCAAGGATCAATAGCTTCTTCTGAGAAGCCTAATGCACGGATAAGCTTTAAAGTATAGATATTAAGGCTAGCTCCTCCATCTATTAGGACTCTCTTGACTCGGTGTTTGCAAACAATGACTTCAATATGGAGAGGGGTATTATGCGGATGACTCAATGAGGTATTGTCATGCTCTGAGAAGGTGAGGTTATGAGATTCTGTCATATGGGCGACCATGGCTTGAAATCTGTCTGTATCCAGATTTTGAGGTACATTTGTTTCCAATAATGCATGCTCCAATATGTCTTTGTGCTTGGGTGATAGTTTTAATAATTCCAGGATAGATATCTGAGCTGGAGTCTTGCGTAGTTGGTTAACCAAGTCATATTGGATTTTAGGTGTGGTAGTTGTAGGTGCAGTATGTCCTTTCAAGACGTATTTCTGAGTGCGGGTTGTTACATTGACAGATTCATGATCACGCTGATCTCGGATGGTGATGATATTTACTTGATGATCTTCAGCTGATATATGATTGATAGTGTTATTGTAGATGTGATTAATACGAGCTCCGCATGTATCATCTGAAGTAGATGCTCCATCTTTGTTGTAATTTGGGAGAGGATCTTTAAAGGCTCCATGATCACCATTTGTTTTGAGACCATCGACCGTTAAGTCACCTCAATCAATCATGTCCTGTATTATATGTTTCAATCTCATGCATTCGTTTGTTCTATGACCCTTGTTGCGATGGAAATCACAATAGTGTGAATCATTCCACCAAGGTGGTTTGATTGGGGGTTCATAATTGTTGAGTGGTGGTAAAGAAAGAACCTTGTTTGCCAAAAGTTCTCTGAATGCGGATTCTAGTGATTGTCCCAGTGGTGTGAAGATACGCTTTTGGAAATTGTTCGTGTTGTTGCGTGGATTGTTGTTAGGTCCTGGATTCATGTTTTTGCCTTGATTATCGTTTGTGTTGTTTGTGTTGATTTTTCCTTGATCAGTGTTTTACGCATATGTGTTAGCACTGGGAGTAGCATTTTTAGCATTTTTTCATGTTCTGAGGATTTCCAGATAATGCAAGCACTGGTTGTTTCGATTTAGGATCATGTGGTTCGTTGTTGCCTTCATTTTTGTTTCAAGTCCAAAATCGAGATTTGTCAAAGTTGGTGTTGTTTTGGTTATTGTAGTTTGATGAATTTGTTCCTTCCTTGTAGAATTTGAGTGTTCCCTTTTTGACACATGCTTCCTCCACTTGAATGCCATTTTCAATCAATTTAGCGAAAGATGGTATGCATTGAAGTTTTAGTCTGTAACTCATTTCGCCATTCAAGTTATCAATGAAGATTTCCATTTTCTCCTTTTCAGGAATATCTCGAGGATATCTGGAGACCATGCATCTCCAGCGTTGAAGAAATGCCAAGAATGTTTCATTGTTCTTTTGTTTGGTGTTGCAAACATCTAGCATGGTTATGGCATGTTGGATGTTGTAGGAATAGTGGGTGATGAATTTGTTAACCAATTCGTCAAATGATCTGACAGGTGGTGTAATCTTGGATAACCATTCCATTGTTTGTCCTCCCAAGCTTCTTGGGAACAACCTCATTAGATAAGTGTCATCATGGGAAAATTCAAGACTCATGGTGCAAAATTCTCGAACATGATCCTGAGGATCACTTTTCCCATCATATTTATCAAATTTGGGAACGTCTGAGTTTGGAGGAAAAGGTACCATGTTTAATCTTCTGTCAAATGGATAAGGACAGATTTCGTTTATAGAATACCGCACTGTTGTCTCTTGTTGCATATCTTGTATTTGTCTTTGCAGCATTTGCATTTGTTGAGTAAGAGCAACCAAGGGCGCATTATCTTGCTGAGGGAAGAGTTCTTCCCTTGTAGTTGTTCTTAACTGAAAAGGTGTAGTAAATGGTATGTGTTGTTCTGGAGTTTCAAGTTCAGTTATTCGCATTTCTGGTATATGTAGCTCTGGAATATGTTGCTCAGGTATGCGAGTCTCTTCTTCTCTTTGTTGCTCTTGATATGTATATTGTTGAGACCTGGTTTGAAAGACGTTTGCGTCGAAATCTTCTGGAAGTTTAACGCCTTTACTTGTGAGCATCAACAGATATTTTTCCTTGTCATTTTCCATGAGCTTTTTGACAAGTTTTTGAAAGGAAGGATTTTCTTGACATTCTCGAAGAAGTGCGTCAGTAATTTCAGGTTCTTCTATGGGTGGAACTTCAAAAGGATTTGATAATCTGCGATTCATACTTGATTCTACGTGTGTCTCGCTTTGTTTATCTCGTTGAGAGTGAGTGAGAGGCATTTTAGTAGAAGCTTTCAGTGATGAAAGGAACAAAAGCCTCTTCGATGTGTCGTTCGGGCGTTGGTGGTTCTGGTCGAGATGTGTTATATGTGATGCACTCGTCGGGCAAGAATGCTGGATTGATTTTCCCACCTCGGTTTATCTTTTGATTAAAAGCAGACTTTTGACAGTATGCTCTTGTTTTCAAGGGTTCTTTGTCAAATTCGCTAGATTTGTTTTGGATATAACGTTTGACGTGATGAAAAAATACCCGATGAGTTTTGAAGAGTTGACGATTGATATATAAAAACTTATTTCGCTTGATGAATTTGGAAAAGCTAGGTTGTTGTTTCTTCAACGTGATGTTACGATAGAGGTTCTTTCTTCTCGGAATAAGGGGATTAGTCATGCAAGAGTGATCAATGATTTCTTTTGATTGGTTTGGATTCAGTTGATTCTTGTTTTTAGAAATTTCAAATCTTACTTTATCAGAGTGAAGGCTGCCCCTTCACGATAAAGTGTGTCAAATGATATGGATAAAAGCTTCCCGATCTGGAAACTAGATTTGACAATTTGAAATTTTTTTTAAACAAGTGTTTGTGAGATAAAAATCCGTAAGATGTGAAAGGATTTAATTGATACTGATGATGAAAATTTTCTGGATTATGATAGGAGAGACGTCCTCTATTGTGCGATTCGTTTCAGATTCTGACAACTTTGTTTGACACAAATTTAACTTGAGAAAAATTTTCAATGGTTTGTTTTTGTCACTCTGGTTTGAAAAAAAAGATGAATTTTTGATGAAAAAGTCTTTTAAAATGTTTTTGAAATTTTCAAAAATTCTCAGTGTCAACTCTCTGTTTTTCGGCTTTTGATCACGCGCTAAAACAGAGATTAGATGCGCTACTTAATTGCTTTGATGCGCTAAAGGAATGAGCACACGCGCTAATCTGCCCCAAGATACGTGCTAAAATTTAGATTTTGGAAAATTTTTGTTTTGACTGGTGAAAAATATATGCGCTAGACTGGGCTTCAAATGCGCTAACTGTTGGAGAATATGTGCTATAATATGATTTCTAAGCGCTAAGCTGTTTCTTTCACGCGCTAAAGTTAGGTCTGTTGAAAGTTACTGTTGAATTTTTTTTTAAAAGGTTACGCGCTACACTGGGCCTGACATGCGCTAGTTGTTTGAGTAGATGCGCTAATGTATGTATGCTAAGCGCTAGGATGTGGCTGCCACGCGCTAAAATAGGACTGTTGAAAATTACTGTTGAAATTTTTTGAAAAATTACGCGCTACACTGGGTTTGCTACGCACTAACTATTTTGTTTTATGCGTTAATCTTTGATTCCTACGCGCTAAGAGGTCGCTGAGACGCGCTAGACTGTGTTGTGGATGCGCTAAAGGATTGTATACTGGTTTACCTCAGGATTGAAATGCTACTGTTTTAACTGCACGCGCTAATTTGATGTTTGGATGCGCTAATAGAAGTGTTCCACGCGCTAAGATGTTGCTCTTATGCGCTAGACTGCCCTGATTTTTCTGTTTAGGAGATTGTTTTATGGATTTTGAATTTTGTTGAGAAATTTTCAAGTGTGACGGATGATTTCTGAAATAACTAATGTAAGCATGGCACATAAAGTACAATCATTTTGCTCAATCTAACAGAAAGTGTATATTCTTGTGAGGATGTGTTCAAATCCCCAATGTTTTAACAAGTTTGGATACAAGTAAGACACTTCAGAAAGACTCTTTATTCAAGGGTCATCAATAACATCATAGTCCACTAGTCTCGATACTCCATCAGCTCAAACAGCCGTGTCACCCCCTAGGGGGCGCCCGTTTTTTTGCCTTTTGCTAGAAGTTAACCCAAAGTGAATTGCTTCACAATTGAGTAGTTATCTTGGGAGATATATGGTGAGTAATCTTGGGGGTGGATTCTTCCCCACCCTTGCACTATGATGTTACAATGTTTGGTTACTGACTCGGCTCAAAGTTTCTAATTCTATGGTTCATAATCAGGCTTCCCGTTCGGCCATCAGTGATAAACTCCCTCAGGAGGCTTCCCAACCTTTAGAACAAAGACTTTATGTATCTCGAGGATACTGGGGGAAGGCTAATCACTGCGCGCAACCGTTGAAAAGGACTTTTGTCACTTTCCACATTTGATTATAGTGGGTTGGAATTCTTGGCGTTAAAGCCGTTCCCCACTTAGGTCGTTCCCTTCACACCGGCCAAAGAATGGCTTTAAGAGTTTTTCAACCCCTCGGGAAGGCAGGCCTGCTAAAGGATGTAATGCTTGAAGTACAGAAAGCTTAAGAGTGGTTTAGCTTTTTGGTCACCCAGTTATGGGGAGAGCATATACCTTCCACTTTCGAGACAATGCAATCAAGTTGTTCTTTTTAGCCTCCAATTCAGTGATTTGCTAACCTATGTAGAGATGTTGCTCCATAAACATGATGTTCTTTTTAATCTTAAAGAAAGATTTGCTGATCTAGAAAAATGGAAATGGTCAACAAAGCAAATTTTTCGTTTTGGAGGTCAACAAAAGAAATCGTTTTTTTTTTTTTTTTTGTTGTTTGTAAAAATAAAATTCCTCGCCCTACCTGCAAGAAACCGTTAGAACCCTGCAAACAAACAAAAAGATAAAATGTCAGGTGATTCTGGAGGACTTCTACAAGTCTAAAATTTTAATTTGGTTACAATAATTTTTATTTTTTTTGATGCGCTACAGAACAAACTGTACACGCTACAATATATGTGCGATGCGCTAAACTTTATGATAGAAGCGCTACTCTGTTTTCTGGATGCGCTGCTTTGGGTGTTGGAAGCGCTACTCTGTGTTTGTCTTTTTTTTTTCTGCGAACAGTTCTGCAAGGAAATTTTAAATCTGATGCACTAATGTTTGAGTTCAGAGCGCTGGATTATGTATTACAAGAGCTAAAATGGGGTTCGGATGCGCTAATCTGTCAGGTTGATGCGCTACTCTGTGTTTTGCCCGCGTCGAAACCTACAGGAATTTTTTTTTAAACAAACTCATGCGCTAAGAAAAGGACTTCACGCGCTAAAACAGAGAGCCCACGCGCTAAACAGTAGGCTAGAAGCGCTAGACTGTTAGGCGGATGCGCTACTGTATGTTTTCGACGCGCTGATTCCTGTTTCCTGCGGACCTGCAAAAGTAATCAATTTGAAAAAAAGATTTTTTATTTGGGGTAAAGCCCCACGGTGGGTGCCAGAAATGTATGCGGGAAAAGTGGGCGAATAAAACTTAATATGTGAAAATTTTGTTAATACTAGTCCACACACACACACAGGACTTCTTGATGCAAGCTATGGAGTAACATACTGTTACTCAGCTTCCCAAGGAGGGTCCCATGGTTCTCTATCTCACAATGTCCCTCAAACCAATGTTTTTGCTCTCAGATCACTGAGCAAAATGGTTTAGGGATGGCAAATATGAGAACGAGAGATGCTTTTGATTGATTTTAATATGAGATGTGTTGTAAGCTATGTATGATGCTAAAATGCAATAAACTAAATGATAAGATGACAAGATTAGTATGAATACTATCCTAGCATACTATATTTAGTCTATGATTGAATTAAAATGATAAAGAAAGTAATCTAAGCATGCATATTAGTCTAATTTATGATCTAAAAGAGGCTAAATGATGAGCGTATATGAAATGAAAGCTTGAAAGAATTTGAGCATAAGTGTAATGCTTCAAATTTGAAAGATGATTGTTAAGAATGGAGCAATGAGAGCTCTATTTATAGCACAAACAGGGCAATGGATGGTCAAGATTGAATGGTTTAATCAAGGGCCAAGTTTGAAAGTTGGGGATCCATGTGCATAATTGGCACCAATGAAATGGTGACAAGTGTCAACATAGGATTGGGTTGAGAAAAGAGGTTGGAGGCATTAAAGGCTTGAGAAGACCTCATGGTTATCTAAAGGCTAAGGGTCAAGTCTAAGTTAGGCTTACCCATTAGATTAAGAGTTAATCCAAGGATAAACCTTTGTGCAAATGATTAAGAGATAATCATGGTCAAAGCATTAATGGCCTGATGAGACCCTTGGGTTGGATAGAGGTTGAGTCAAAACAAATGTTTTAACCATGTGGGAAGGTTTGAATTAACCATTAATGGTTATTGGAGACTTTGGGGATTAAGTGGTTGAAGATTGGAAGCCTTTAATGGTTTTCAAAGACTTTAAGGGTTTTAGTGGTTGAAGGTTGAAAACCTTCAATGGTTATCAGCGACTTTAAGGTTTTTGAGAAGTGACTTCTCTTTGCTTAGGGATGTGACAAAGTTTAGAGGAGGGTTAGGTTAATTAGAAGTGATTAGAAGATTCTAGAAGGGATCAGAAAGGGGTTTGGAATTTTGCAAGTGGATGGAGGGATAATAGGATTTAATTGAATTAAATGATTTAATTCAATTTGGTTGTAATTTGGAGAAATTAAATAAATTAGATTTATTCAATTTGGGATAACTATTTAATTAAATTTGAATTTAATTAAAAGTGGCTAGGGGGATTTAATTGAATAAAATGATTTATTCATTAAATAGGTATAGTGAATTTAATTTAAATAAATTGAATAATTTATTTAATTAAATAGAAGAATGTGGATAATTTAATTAAATTGAATTTAATCAAATAGAAAAATGAACATAAAATATTCATTTAGAAATGTGGTCATTTTTATACGTCTACAATTATTATTATTATTAT
Source organism: Cryptomeria japonica (assembly GCF_030272615.1). Taxonomy (NCBI): domain Eukaryota; kingdom Viridiplantae; phylum Streptophyta; class Pinopsida; order Cupressales; family Cupressaceae; genus Cryptomeria; species Cryptomeria japonica. Next base: position 388,704,961 of record NC_081414.1, on the reverse strand, counting down.
TATTATTACTATTATAATATTAATTTTATGAGTAATGTTAGAAAGAAAAGATAAATTGAAATGAGGTTGAAGTTTAAAAATAAAAAGGAATTTAAGTGGTGAGACACACATGAGGTCATAATTTATTTGAAAATTGCTTATTTTCTTAATATCCTAATTGAGCACATGGTGTAGGAGAAATAAGAAGATTCTAGAAAAGAATTTTTAAATTCAAAATATTAAGGAACAAATATTATATTTAGCAAATATATGACATGGCAGTTACAAAATTATTCTATGACAAGAATAATTCTATTCATGGCATTTTTATGACAAAGGAGTTACAAAATGCATTTTTGGAGGAGAATTCAAATTTAAATTTTGAATGCAAGAACAATCATTTTTGCATGAAATTAATTTAGAAATTGTTTATTTTCTCAATATACTATTTAGCACATGTTGTAGGAGGAAATGAGAAGGTTCTAGAAGAGAATCTCAATTCAATTTTTGCATGTAACCCCCCTATGTCAATTAATCATTTTGCATGAAATTATTTTGGGAAAAGAATATGGAAATCAATTAATTTCTTTTGTAGTGGGAAATAGACTCTATTTTCTATATATTGAGTTCTAAATTTTTGAAAAAGGGAGTTCATTGTTTTTGGATGATAAAGTAGTCTTGAAATTTTTATTTTCAATACCATGTTAGTTGTAGGAGAAATTTTGTAGATGTGTTGCAGAATTTTGGAGAAGATCATTACCAAACTTCAAGGAGGAATTGAAGGAGGTCAACAAGGTTCTTCATTCAAATCCAGGTTCCCCTCTTGCACATACATTGCTTGCTTTTTTCTTTTCAAAGAAAATCTTCTTCTCATCTCTTTCAGAATTTTGCACATAAGAAAGTTTATATTTTAATTTTATTTTTTTAAAAGAAATCTCTTTTATCCATTTAGATTTTTTTTGCAAGGAAATCTTTCTTAGTTTTTGTTAATTGATTTAATCAAATACATGTAATAAATTGCTTTTATATCCAAAAAAATAAAAGAAGATCTCTGTCAAAATATGCTAATACAAATTTGAATATTGTTTAATTCTAAAATATTTTCCTCAATCAACTTTCTTTATTTTACAAAAAATCAGATTTTTTTTAGAATGGAATAACTTGAACAAAAATAAATCTATTGCCAAAGTAATATAAAATCAGAATAAAGAAAACAAAAATAGAAATATATTCATCTCTGTGTATGATAGATAAATACCCATCTTTGTGGATTTTAGGAAAATATTCATGTGTGTATTTTAGGAAAACATTCATCCTTGTGCATTATAAAAAAATAAAAAAATCATCTCTGTACTTTTTAGAAACATATTCATCTCTTTGGATTTTTAGGAAAAAAAATAAAATTATTCCCTATGCATGTATGGATTTTTTAAATTGAATTATACTTTAGAGTTTGTAATTAAATTTTATGTGTTTAATTTAAAATTAAAAATGTTTTAGAATATTGAAAGTTATTTTGAATGATTAAAATTAATAAGCTTATAGTTCTTTGAAATTTAATTATGCACTTGGTGATTAAAAAAATCATTTAGGATTAGTTTATAATTATAAATTTTAATAATTGAAAATTAATCAAATTTAGTGATGGATTTATTTATTGAGGTCCTTTTAATGAAAAATGGTTTTATTTATTGATATCTATTTAAAAAGGATTACTGAGACCTATTTATAATCTAACCTTATTAAAATTAATAGAAATGTGTTTAAAATGTCATCTCTAGATTTAGGAATTAGATTATTAATATATTAAAGGAAAATTCAAGCAAAAAGGGACTAACCCATATTAATGGATACCTTATTGGAGTTTTTAAAATTTAAGTTGTAAATTTGAACTCTTTTTTTTAAATTCTAAAGAGTTAGTATCTCCTCAATGATGGGAAAAGAGTCCCTTGGGTTTTGAAAAGATAAATATTGCATAAGGCAAAAGGGTCAATTAACACTTGAGAATTTCAATAGATAATCGAGCATTAAGAGATCTATCATCTTGAATTAATCCTTCTTAGGATGTAGATATAATAGTTAAATCTTTTTATTAAACAAATTAGTTTGACTGAGGAAAAACAAAGCAAAGGGAAAATGTTATTGCACTAATGATACACTTATTCCATAGTTTTGGATCTTTTCATCAAATAAATAAATCCCAATAGTAAGTGGGTTCCCTCAAGACATTCAATACATTTCAAATATTTAAGTTCTTTAATTATTGGATTTCAAAACTAACCTTTGTATATTTCAATTTGTACAAGTATCAAATGTTAAAGGAATTTACCTAACAAGTAGATGTGTTTAGTTTCATAGTAACCCTTTTAGGTATTTCAGCAATATGAGTTAATGTTAAACAAAGTTTTGCCTCAATTTGAAAAGTTGATTATTTGATTTGTTTCTTTATTAGATTCCAAGATATGAGTATATAAGGCATTGAGAATAGTCACTTCTTTTAATAGTTAAAATCATTTACCTTCTAGCTAAAAGAAACATAAGACTAGTAAAAAGGAAAAGTTACACTTAATAATTAAAGTAATTAGTAAGGATAAATTTAATTAACATTAAAATTAGAGGTAAATTGCATAGTTAAATATTCATATGGTAATAGTATTAATTAGGATGCAAAGAGAGTTTATTCAAAACCAAAATTGTTCTAGCAAATGAGTTTCAAGAAACCTATTCCGTGATCACTTAGAAAATTAAATAACAATTCCAATTGAGGGTAATTTAAGGAGCAAACATTAGCTCCCATTGAAGTATTTGAAATTGATAAAGTTATTATTTGTAGAATGTATCCAACAATAAAATTAACATTACTTCAAGAGGAAGGAGTAATTAGTTATCACTTTATAATCTTGCAAAGATATTAGTTCAAAAGCAACTAGAAGTTTATTGATTAGAATTGTTTATTAGGAGACTTAGTATTATTTACTTGGTTAACTAGCAAGTGTTTATACTCTTGTCTAATCTCTTTTTCAAACATTAGTAACTAAGAATAATGTGGTTAGTTTGAAGCTTATTGTTGAATAGTTGTTTCATTTTCCCTTCAACAAGTGAGTATTAAATTCATTTCCAAAGTATAATTATTTGATAATTTAAATTCTATTTTAAGCAATTTAGTACCTTTCAAGTATTAGGATTCACATTTAAAGTAGTGTTATCATTTGTAGATAAAATTTGTATTACTTCATAAGGAAGAATTAGTTGGGATCATTATTAAGTACTTCTCACTTCAAACAAGTAGGTGTTAAAATTCATTTCCAAATTCTTGCTATTCAATCATTTAATTTTATTTCAAGCAAATCAGTACTAGGATTCATACTTATTGTGTAATGGTTTGTCCCAAAACAAGTATATCTTGCAAGTAATTCAAATAATTTTCATAATTTATCTTTGGAAGTATCATGGTTTCCAAGCAATTAGTAATTTCATGTATTTAGTTCAAGTTTTCGAATTTTTAACTTTCCTTAGGAGAAAATACTATACCAAGTAGTCGATTTGTTTATGTTCCTTTCAATTACGTAAAATTCATTCAATAGTTTTTAAATTCAAGCGATAATTCCTTGTATATAATAGTTCTTTTCATAATTGTATTGGTATATTGCTTCATTTAAGATTCATGAATTCAAAGTTAAATTCCTAGTTAGATAACTAAACAAGAGGAGATGAAACCAAAAATTAGCGGCGTTCGGTATCTATGGTACCTCTGGGTCACACTTACGGGTAATGTCATTGTGTTGAACTACTGCACTTAATGCCTAATAAAGCTACAATAACGACATCTATGGCATTGTCCCTCTAAATCGTCGGGGAGAAATAAGGGTCATTTGGAAGTTAAAATCCAAGGGGCGGGTAATCCCCCTTGGATCGATAATCTAAAGGATTAATTTTTAAATGAATTTACATCTGATTAGTTGAACTTTAGATAACCCCATTAGGGTTTGGATGTGTGTGAATATCTTGGAAATTTATTTTATCTTGATATAATTCAATAGATGAAAACGGATTAAGGGTGATGTATTTAATAGAAAATAGGACTTAGTTGTTATAGGACACAAGTAGAAGGCCACCTTAAGCCTTTTGCTATAGAGCTACCATCGTGGGTAGCAACTGCAGAGAAACTGTCTGGGACATTGACCCTAGAAAGGGCTGCGTACCCACCAAACAGTTTACATTAAACCATAGTTAGAAACCAGAACTACATACTTTACGCCTTGATCCCGAGCCGAAATGGGTATGTAGGCAGTCTAGGGATGGAGTTGTCCCTTGTACTCAGGCGTTCGGGGATGGGGATTAGGATTTGGGTTTGGGTGATTAGTTGGTTCTTGAAGTTCCTTGGTCTTTTAATAAAATGGTGCAAATACTAATTGAAAGGTTAAAATTAATTCAATGCATACTCAGAAGGAATCCCGTATGGATTCGCTTGACTTCCCGAGGCTTTAGGCCGAATTCTGAGGTGGAACTGAAGCTTGTTTATGTAATTATTTTAATACTCCTAAGGCCGGCAACCTTCGTGCACTCCTAGTAGGGGAGTGTAGTCTTTAGAGAGTGGCTCAGGACCCAGATGGTCCCGATGAGTCTAAAGTCTCTGGCCAGAGCATATCCTATTCTTATGAATAGATGCCTACCCCGTTTGGGTAGATGCCTATCCCAGATTGGATAGATGAAACCTCCTGTCCCGTATGGACAAATGCCTAACCCGTATGGTTAGATGCCTAACCCATATGGTTAGATGCCTAGTCCTGTATGGATAGATGCCTAACCCGTATGGTTAGAAGCCCATCCCGGTTGGATGGATGCCTACCTCATTTGGATAGATGTACCCGAGTATGTGACCGAATAAAAAATAAATAAGAATAAGTAATAATAAGAAATCAATATTTTTATATATAAAAAAAAATAAAATTAGTTGAATTTTTGGATTAAGTTAAGTGGGTTATTACAATTTGAATTGTAGGAATGAAGTTAAATATGAGAACAATCAATTTCTAAAAATTAAATGGAAATCCAATTTTTGCACAAGTTCAAGACGATTTTTGAAAATTAGGGTTTTAACAAGTAACCTCTTAATTTTGTAAATTTTATTTGCAAATTGAACACGACAATGAGGAAATTGAATTTGATAAACAAAACAATTTTCTGATCTAAGATAACCGCAAGCAATTTTTACAAATCACAAGTTCAATTTTAATTTTAAAAACTAGGGTTTTTAATGTTTTAACCACTAAGTTTGCAGAAATTTGAAACTTGTAAATGAAAAATATTCAATTTTGTTCAAAGGAAAGCATGCAAGATGCCAGGTTCACCAAAATGTAATGTGGTGAAATGTGAATGAGAGATCAAGAGGAAAAGTACCCTTTCCCTCCAAGGAGAGATGAGAGTTTCACTACGGATTTCCTTTCAAACACTTTTCACCTAGTTACATTGGAGGAGGAGAGGAGAATTCACTAGATTCAACCTTCAAAGATGAAGATTGAATTCTGAATGAAATGGGAATGATAAGTTGATCCCCTCTTCCTTATTTGAAATGAAAAGGAATTGATTGAATTATGTAGTTCAAAAGTGACAAAGAATTGATTATAACTTGAGATCGGAGTATGGGATGAAGTTGTGCACTTGGATCCGGCAGTAATATGTTGAGACAAAGTTGCCCTGCAAATTTGAGGAAAATTTGCCCAGACCATGGCGACAATGTACACGGTCCTCTGAAAAATCTGTGAAATGAAAAGGTTTTTTTTGCCTCTACAAATGAAGCCTGAATTCGAAAGTACAACTACGCACCAGCAACCTACACATAGAAAAGAGAGGAAAATGGGTTGGGATTGGGGGTTTGCCTTTAGGTCAAACCCTAGTTTTGGAATTAACTAAGTAATGAAAGAAACTACTTGCAAGTAGATGTAAATAAAAGACTGAATTGTAAATCACCTCAAGGGAGGTTGTGATAGAAATGTTAACAAAAGTACCTTTATGGAATTGAATGTTGGAATAAATCTCCTCTTCAATGGTTGAATCCTTGACTTGAATGCAACACCTAGCCTTGAAGGGAGACTTGAGAATGCTAAATGTTAGAAAAGAATGCTCTTGAATGGTTGATCGCTTATGCCACTTGACAAAATCCAATCTTATCCAACTTCAACTTATACAAATGAGAGGATGAATGCCCCTTAAATACATGTTAGTGGGTTTGATTTTTCATCATAGACCGACATCGAGGGAGTTTCTCGCCCAATGCACTACCCACAATGCATGCTCTAGGAAGGTCCTACCCCAAAATAGGGTAGGGACAGGGCTGCCATGCCCCTGTCCTGGGAGGAAAAGGATGCCATGCCCCTGTCCTAAGTGGGACAGGGGCGCCATGCCCCTGTCCTACCCCTTTTTCCAAGGAAGAGTGTAAATAGGGTGGTGCGGAGGCCAAGAAAGAAGCTAATTCTGATGGTTGAGCAGTCTCTGGTCTCTGATTAGGCTAGAGGATTCAATCTTGCATGTGTGAGGACCCTAATGTAGTTGAAAATTGCTAGGGTTGCAATTTGATGACACTACAAGAATATGAAAAGTGCTTAGTAGAGTGTTCTAAGGGTTTGACTTTGTATCAGATCGAGATGTGATGATCATTCAATGACTGTAATTGATTTGTAATTGATTGTAATGATCTATATGATGATCAATGATGATCTATAATGAGCTGTAAAAGATCTGTGATGATCTATGTTGTAAGTCTTAGGGTTTTGTAACCGACTAAGTTGAAAAGGTTATTTATGTCAGTATAGTTGATGTTTGTTGTGTCGGTGGTTTTGAGAAAAGTGTGAAGCCGAACTAGAGTATGAGATCTATGAGAGAGTAGCATATTTGGAGCTTAATTGGATCTGATCAAGGAAGCAGTTAAGTGTTGTACCCAGATCATTCACTGTTGTTCTCTAACAATTGCAGTCAAAATCCCTTAACCGGGTAGGTCCTAACAGGTCTTACATTGTAAATCCCTTAAATAGGTAGCTCTATATTAGAGTGTTAAATCCTCTTGCAAGGTTGATCCTAATAGGTCAAAGCCCCTAACAGGGTGCATCATCTAAATCCCTTAACTGGGTGACTCCTAACAGGTTCTTCCCCTAACAGGGTATCATTGTAAGCTTCTAACCGGGCTAGGCTCCTAATAGGGCGCATTCCAAAAGAGTAAACAATTTTTGTGGGTACCAATTCCCATCATGGTTTTTCCCTATTTGGGTATCCACATGAAAAACATGGTGTTCATATGGTGAATGTGTTTTATATGTTGTTATATTTTACTTTCAGTTTATGCATATTGATGAACACTTAATGAGTTGTTCTAATAAACCAGTTAAACAGCTAGTTATTAGTGATTATCAATAACAGTAAAGAATTTATTAATGGTTTATGTTTGATTTGAAGAAGTTTTATAAGTTCAAGTTTTAAGTTTGAAATTATTATTAATACTAATTCACCTCCCTCTTAGTATTAACTAGGTCATCTAGGATTATCACTTTGTGCATTACAGTTCCTCTCTTCAATATTCTTGCAAAGTTCACTTCGATATCGTTCTTTTCACTTATTTTTCGGTTCATCTTTTGATATTTTTTAAATGTTAATTGTATCTTCTTTTTGGTAGGTTTTTATATCATCCATATATCTAGTTTCAAAAGAAGATAATGTTTCAATGAGTCGATCAATCGATTTGTTATTCAAATCATGACATTATTTGATCACACACTTCTTCAGTTTGTAAGGAAATCACCTTCTTCTAAAGTTCCACTCACAACTCGAATAGCCTCAGCAGTATCATTCACTCTATGTATGTAGTTCTCAATGCTTTCATCATCTGTCATTCTCAAACATTCATATTTTTATTTCAAATTCATCAACCTAGCTAACTTTGTCTTAGGGTCACCTTCATATGCATAACACAACTTGTTACAGATCTCCTTAGCTTCTTTCAGTCCCTTAACTTTACTAAATAATGCATCACTCAAACTACTGATAAGTATTGTTCTATCTTTTGCGTTTGTCTCCAGAGCCTTAAGTTGATCTGGAGTTGTAGGTCCATTTGAAGGAGGTGTATAACTAGTCTAGATAATATTTGATTCCGTTTTGTCCTACCAATAAGGAAAATTTATTCCATCAAACATTGGTGCTTTAAGATAAAGTTCATACATCATTCCAGATCTACCTCAAGCAATTAAGCTTTTTGTAATGGGTGAAAAATTAGGGTTTCTACCAGAAGAAGGATGAAAACTGCTAATATTTGCTTACATACCTATTACATTCAAAAGAGGGGTGAATCCAAATAGATTCAATCACAAACCAGTAATGATAAGGACTAAATACTAATTGGATTCAAGGGGGATGGGAATTTGTTTACCCTCTTTTGTGAGTTGAATTTATGAAATTAGGGGAAATGCTAAAAAATGAAGGTAAAAATGTGGAAACAATGAGATACAGATGCGGGACTGAGACAGACAACTGGGTTTGATAAATAAATGCAGACTCGGATTTGATCCCTGAAAAAGCTCCAAAAATGTTGGGACCAAAATTCCTGTCACTCTGGCCCTCCTAAATTTTTGCACGCCAAAGAGGGTTGACTTGTCTCTACAAATAATGCCTATTCTGAAGATTGTAGCTTTGTACATGTTTCTTGCATACAAAAAGAAAGGGAAATATGTTTGGAATAGGGGCTTGCCTAAGTCAAACCCCAATTTTGGAATTAACCATGAAAGAGAGATAAAAGATGATTGAATTATTGTAATTGAAGATTCTTCTTTTGAGGAAGATGTTGAAAAATGACTAAAAACCAAATGATGTACCTCCATGTAAAGTTTTGTTTGTCTCCACATAGGATTAGAGTTTCATGAAGTATTTGATAAAATAGGATGTAAATCTCCACTTCAATACTTGAATCTTGACTTTGGTTGCTTCTCCTAAGCTTAAAGGAAGACTGATTACTTGATCAATTGCTTGAATGCTTGATCTCATGTGTGTATTTGTTGAGAATTTGGAGGAATTGATTATGTGTTGCATTGATGTTTTTTCATTGATGGAAACACCGGTTTATTTGGTTGTTTACCATTTTCTGATTGGTTCCAGTAGAGTGCTTGATTATGTTATTGATATGGTAGGATGTGATATACTTTGGTTTGTGGAATTGGTTTGGATCTGTCACTCATTCTATTCAAATATGTATCACGATCAGTTGGTTGAGGATTTGATGTCTTAGGAGCTATCATTTGTTCTAGTAAGCCTTTTGGTAACCGGTAAGGGTTTTACCGGCAAAGATTTGTTGAAGATATTTTGATGCACATGATAAGTGGTGTTGGTTCAACTTCTAGATGGCTTTCAGGATGCTATTGGTTATCTTGTTCATGTTCCAGTTCATTAGTGGTGTTGGATTTGGTTTATGGTGACCTATTTTGGGTTTGGTGCTATCTAGGTTATGGTTCGATTTCTGTAACGTGTTGGAGGATGTTCTTGATGTGTTACCAATGGGATTTAATGATTGGTTTACATTTTTTTTGGCCTAAGCCGACTTGGTTGATCATTTAATTATGGGTTTATGTTATGAGTTTATTGTATTATCTTTTAGGTGGCTGACCTAATTGTTTAAGTCTCGGGTTGGTACAAATATGATGTAAGATCTCTTTGTAGATCATGGGTTGATAGAAAAAGGTTATAGAATGATCTATGTGCAAATAATGTTGTAATCATATACAGAAGGTTTGGTTGATAATAGGTGATTGAATTGGGTTTGTAAGAGAGGTTTAAGGCCTCTGATATCGAGCTTAACTTGAACTGTACTCAAGCATAGGAGATGCTATACTTGTAGTTCACTCTTCTTTCTGGATTGTAGTCCAATATTTATGTAGTCAGTGAGGCTTCTTTATGTGATGAGAAATATGCTCTAGGCTATTGGCCTTTCTACATGTGTAGGCCCCTCATATTGTAATCACATACTTGTTGCAGAAGTATTATTTGACTATGGGTAGGCTTCCCACCATGGTTTTTCCCTTTATCAGGTTTTCCACATACAAATATTGGTGTCATGTGTTATGGATGGATGATAACTATTTTTTGATTTATGTTGATGTTTAAATGCTTTATCAGTCATTCTGGTATTTGGTTTATGCATTCCGGTATTAAGTTTATGTGTTCCGATAATAAGGATTTAAATGCTTAAATTTCTTTAATCCAGTGACAACTGATTCACCCACCCTCTCAATTGTCCTCAGGTTATCTGAACTGTCAAACAATTGGTATTAGAGCTTGGTCCTCTCTACAAAAGCTTAACCGCTTGAGGAAGATCTTATGGCATCTAGCAGTTCAAGTTCATCCAGTTCATCTGGTGCTGTTTTCCAGAGAGAAATCCCTAGGCTTGATGGAATAAATTACAAGGTATGGAAGATTTAGATGGAGACTCATCTGAGATGTCTTGGAAAGGATATTTGGGAGATCACTAAGAATGGTGTTACATCATTTAATCTAGCATCTAAAAATCGTCCACCGACTGGTCTGGATAAAGAGCTTGAGAATGGTTGTAGAGCTAGAGAAACCCTTTTATGTGGACTTTCTGATCAACGAATTATAGGACTAATTGACAAATCAACTGCAAAGGCTATATGGGAAAAATTGAAGACTCTGAATGAAGGTGACCCTACTGTTAAAATTACTAAACTTGATGGTTATCAGGTAAGGTATGAAAATTTGAAGATGGAAGAAGATGAAAGGATTACTACTTTTATGGAGAGAGTTAATGAGATTGTTTTGTGAATTCAATATTGTGGTGGATCTTTGAGCAAAGATGAAATAGTTTCTAAAGTACTGAGAGATTTGCCACTGACTTATAAGATGAAGGCTACTGCAATGAATGAGTTGAGAACTATGGAAAACACCTCTGTTAATAGGGATACCTTGGTTAGGAAATTATCTGCTTTTGAGCTTGAGTAATTTGGACCTTCTGGAGCTATTAAATTTGAACCCGCTTTTCATGCATCTACATCATCTTCTGGTAAGAGTGATTAGAAATATTAATATGTGAAGGAACTAGAGGATATGAAGAAAGAAGATGAAGATTTTGAGAAACTTGAAGCCTTATTTTCTAGAAGAGTACCTAAAGGACTGACAAGAAGTACGTATGAAGGAAAATCACCTTTTAAATGCTTTGCATGTAATAAGATAGGTCATTTTGCATCTAGATGTCTTGAAAGGAATTCAATATTTGAAGAAAGAGCTAGAAGATCTTTTAGGCCTAACCATGATTATCAAAACAAGCATAAGTACATGAAAAACAAAGACAAATCATGCTACTATGTGGATGAGGAAGGTGTGACTGATTCTGATGATGAACCGACACAAGAATCAACTAGTGGATCTGGCAATGGAAAGGAATGGGTATTTTTGGATATCAAGGAAGATGATCCAGTACCTAAAGAGAAGGACCTTACTGCTAAAATTGAAGACAAGGATGAATAGGTAATTGACAGTGGATGTTCACATCATATGACTGGAGATAAAAGGAAGTTCTTATCTATGCAATAATTTGATGGTGGTCTGGTTAGATTTGGAGATGACAAAGCATGTATGATCAAGGGAAAGGAACAATATCATTGGACGGTAAGCATAACACTAATAATGTTTATTATGTTGAAGGTTTAAGGCATACTAGTTTGAGTGTAGGACAATTAGTGGATAAGGGATTTGAGTTACAGTTCAAGGATGTAAAATGCAAGATTATCAACATATCTGGTTTTGAAATTACAACTGGTACACAGACTAAAGGTAATATCTTTCATTTTAAATCTGGTGAAAAGACATGTTTGATTGCATAAATTGATGAGAGCTGGCTATGGCATAAGATCTTGTGTCATGTGAATTTTGATTGCATTGTGAAGATCAATTCTACTAAGGCAGTTAGAGATATACCTAATATTGTAAAGCCCTATAATCTGGTATGCAAGGAATATCAAATGTGAAAGCAAGTTAGGATTTATTTTAAGAGTATACAAGACAAATCTAATGATGTTCTTGATCTTATTCATACTGATTTGTGTGGCCCTGCTAGGATCAAAAGTTTTCAGGGTGATAGATATTTCATGCTAATCATGGATGATTATTCTAGAATGATGTGGGTTACTTTTCTAAGGGAGAAGTCTAAAGTATTTGCAAAGTTTAAAATCTTTAAAGCTAAAGTTGAGACAAAGACAAGTTTGAAGATTAAATGTTTAAGGTCAAATTAGGGTGGAGAATTCACATCTGGTAAATTTAATAGCTATTGTGAGAAGAATGGGATAAGGAGACAGTTGTCTACACCTTAGACACCTCAACAGAATGGAGTTGTAGAAAGTAAGAACAAAACTATCTTGGATGCAACTAGAACCATGATGATGGAAGATAATTTTCCTCATACCTACTGGAGAGAAGTTGTAAGTATGGCGATATACACATTCAACATAGTTCATATCAAAGGAGATACCGGTAAGACACCTTATGAGTCATGGTTTGGTCATACACTGACAATTATGTATTTCAGAATCTTTGGTAGTAAATGCTATATCAAAAGAGATGATTCCATTGGAAAGTTTGGTCCTAGATGTGATGAAGGAATATTTCTTGGTTATTTTAATGAAAGTGAAGCATATAGATGTTATAACAAAAGATTCCACAGAATTGTGGAGAGCACAAATGTCAAAGTGGATGAGAAGAACAAAAGTGAAATAAGAACTTATGAGAGAGAACCGACATTGAAATGATCATAACTTAACCGATAGTACCTATACCAGAACAAAATGTTGAACCAGTTACTTTGATAGTATAAAAAATTTCAATAGTAACTAAAGATCAGGACATAGGAAGATACAATCAGAAGTTTCCTAGGTATGTAAGGTTGAATCATTCTAAAGATCAGATCATTGGAGACAAAAGAAAAGGAGTGATGACAAGAAGAAAGTTGGCAGCTTATGAGGTATGTTTTATTTCTCAAGTTGAACCGAAATCAATAATTAAATCTTGTAAAGATGAATATTGGATGAAAGCTATGGAAGAAGAATTAGATCAGATAGAAAAGAATAACACATGGACTTTAGTTCCTTGACCTATAAATAAGAATGTTATTGGAACTAAATGGGTTTTCAGGAATAAATTGAATGAGGATGGACAAGTTGTGAGGAATAAAGCTAGATTTGTTTGTAAATGATATTCTCAGAAGGAAGGAATTGATTATGGTGAAACCTTTGCACTGGTAGCTAGGATTGAAGCTGTGAGATTATTTCTTGCTAATGCTGCATGTAAGAATTACAAGGTTTATTAGATGGATGTTAAGTCTGCATTTCTAAATGGAGATCTTGAAGAGGAAGTTTATATTGAGCAACCTGATGGATTTTCACTTTTAGATGACAAAAACATGGTTTGCAGGTTAAGGAAAGATATATATGGATTGCAACAAGCCCCTAGAGCTTGGTATGCAAGACTGGATAAATATCTTATGAAGCTTGATTTCACTAAAGGTAATGCTGCCATTAATTTATATTATAAGATCACTAATGAATACATATTGATTATTGAGGTCTTTGTTGATGATATCATTTTTGGAGGTGAAGATAAGTTGTGTATGGAATTCTCTAACAATATGAAGAATGAATTTGAGATGTCTATGATTGGGGAGATGTGATTTTTCTTAGGTTTGTAGATTACTCAAATAGATAAAGGTATTTTCATCTATCAAACTAAGTATGCTAGAGAGTTGTTGAAGAAATTTGGTGTGGAAAACTATAAATCGGTTAGTACTCCTACGGTTACAAGTGAGAAATTGACAAAGAAAGATGCATCTACATCGGTAAATCCTACTAGGTATAAATATATGATTGGTGGTTTGTTATATCCGACTCAGACTAGACCGAATATAATGAATGCAATTTGTATTGTATCAAGATATCAAAGTGATCCTAGAGAAAATCATGAGAGTGTGGTGAAAAGGATTTTCACGTATTTATAGGGAACAACTAAATATGGTTTGTGGTATCCTAAAAATGATGACTTTACATTATGTGCATATACAGATGCAGATTGGGCTGGAGACGTTGATGACCAGAAGAGAACATCTGGTGGAGCTTTCTTTCTTGGAAAGAAACTTGTTTCATGGATCAGCAAGAAGAAATCATGCAGTTCTTTATCTACTACTAAAACTGAGTATGTTGTTGTTGCTACTAACTATACACAAGTTCTATGGGTGAAGCTAATATTGAAGGATATAAAGGTGGATTGTAATGAACCGGTAGTTACTCACTGTGATAACTGTGCTGCTATTGATATATCAAAGAATCTAGTATTTCATTCTAAGAAAAATACATATCTATCAAGTATAACTTTTTGAAGGAGAAGGTGGAAGCAAATGAAGTCAGACTGGTTTATGTGAACACTAAAGAACAAATTGCAGACATTTTCACTAAACCTTTGCCTAAAGAATCATTTAAGTACTTCAGAGATAGATTGGGGGTTTTTGTCCCTTCGGTAGAAACCTGAGTGATTCTGATTGGCATCAGTCCAGTATGCATTATCAAAGTTATTACTCATTCTAGATTGATGTGGTGGTGCTACTACTCATGTGGAGTAGTCATTTGTATGATTCACAGGATTTATGATTTTTCTTTGATGTTTTATGCCATATCTTTGGCATTCATGTCAAAGGGGGAGAGATATATGTGAAAAACAAAGCTTAACAAAATATCAGTCAAAAGTGAGTTTGGTTCAGAACTTCATTGTTATATCATTTTGTGGGAGATTGTTGGTTGTCTTCCATTGGGGGAGCCCTGTTTGGCATTTTTTGGCACTCATGTTTTTCACATCTAGTGTTGCCATCAATGCCAAAGGGGGAGATTGTTGGAAATTTGAAGGAAATGATTATGTGTTGCATTGATGTTTTGTCATTGATGGCAACACCGGTTGTTTTGGTTGTTTACCGGTTTTTGATTGGTTCTGGTAGAGTGGTTGATTATGTTATTGATATGGTAGGATCTAGTATGCTTTGGTTTGTGGAATTGGTTTGGATCTGTCATTCATCCTATTCATGTGTATTATGATCAGTTGGTTTGGGATTTTATGTCTCAAGAGATATCATTTATTCTAGTAAGCCTTGTGGTAACCGGTAAGGGTTTTACCGACAAAGCTTTGTTGAAGATCTTTTGATGCACATGATAAGTGGTATTGGTGCAACTTCTAGATGGCTTTCTCGATGTTGTTTGTTATCTTGTTTGTGTTCTAGTCCATCTATGGTGTTGGATTTGGTTTATGGCGACTTATTTTGGATCCGATGTTATCTAGGTTATGGTCCAGTTTCTATAACATGTTGGAGGATGTTCCTAATGTGTTACCGATGGGATTTAATGATTGGTTTACATTGTTTTCGGCCTAAGACGACTTGGTTGATCATTGGATTATGGGTTTATGTTATTAATTTATTGTATTATCTTTTAGGTGTCCGACCTAATTGTTTATGTCCCAGGTTGGTATACATATGATGTAAGATCTCTTTGTAGATCATGGGTTGATAGAAAAAAGTTATGGAATGATCTATGTGTGAATAATGTTGTAATCATATGCAAAAGGTTTGGTTGATAATAGGTGTTTGAATTGGATTTGTAAGAGAGGTTTAAGGCCTCTGATGTTGAGCTTAACTAGAACCGTACTTAGGCATAGGACATGCTATACTTGCAGTTGACTCTTCTTTTCGGATTGTAGTCTGATATTTATGTAGTCAGTGAGGCTCCTTATTGTGATTGTTGGCATTCTACACTCAAATGAGAATAGTTGATGTTGTCATTGATGGCAACCAACTGGTAATATGGTTCACTGGTTACATTGGAAACACAGACATCATCTACCAGTACCGATAAGCTACAAAGATTATTCTCACCGACACCCAGACTATACTGACAAAAGATCTTACCGACACCCTAGCCAACATGGAAATTATATTGTATAGCCGACATGATGTATTGTAAATACTCATATATGTATGAGATATTATAGGTCATTTTGTAAGTAAGTAGTATGGTATGTAATTAGGTAATACAAGTGGTATATGATAGCAAATATTTGTATATGCATTTTGATGTAATAATTTTGATGAGCGAATAAGAGCAGAGCGTAGCAAAGAAAGGTTTATGACAAAGGTATATGACAAAGCTTAAACCGGTACTGAATCCAGCATTGCAGATGCTATTTTAAGTAGTACATTATCATTGGATTTAATCATCCAATTTTGTAGTCATTGGGACTCCTATTTTGTATTGAGCAGTGAGCTCTAGGCTGTTGGCCTTCATGCATGTGGATGCCCCTATTGTACAAGTAATATTTATTCATATTGGCCAGTGAGTAAATATTGTGGGTCACAAATCCCACCGAGGTTTCCTTGCCAAAATATCTCGTGTTATGGTGTGCATTGATATTCTCTCTCTTATTTCTCTTTATTGCTTTATTGCTTGTTTACCAATGCATTAATTTGGGTTATAAAGTTGCAAACAAGTTTAAATCTCTGGTATACCAGTTAGACATTGATTCACCCCCTCCTCTCAGTGTCTTTGGGATTGATCAAGTATCTAACAATTGGTATCAGAGCCTAGTCCTCTATTTGCAGAAGCCTAACATCTTGAGGAAGATTCTGAAACCGGTACAAATGGAAAGCTTGAGACAATACTTGGAAGGATCTCTTGAAGATTTTGATGCAAAAAAATTGAAGAATATCAAACTAGAAGATGAACTCAGAACTGCTTGGGAATTTATCAAAGCACTTCAAGATAACCTGGTTATAGCAAAGAATAAGACAAAAGAATTACATGTGCAATTGCAAAATCAAGGTGATGAAGAAAAAGAAACTCTTAGAGATATTGCAGAAAAATTGAGACAAGAGTACAGTAACATGAAGAATGAGATGCAAGATTTAACCATGAGACTATGCAAGGATATTGAAGATAGAAAGAGGAATGAGGAAGATTTTGCCAGAAGACTTAATGAAAGATTAGATGAATCTCAAAGGCTTAGTTATGAAAATGATATGCTCATAACTGATTTGATTCACATGCAACATGACAAAGAGGAAGTTTTGAGACAAGTTAGAACTTTGGAAAGTGAGTTGGTCATTGCAAATGAATACAAAGACAAATTCAAGAAGAGTTCAGATAATCTTGATGATATGCTGAAAAGTCAGAAACCTGATGGAGAAACAATTGGACTTGGATTTGAACATGGAGAAAGTTCTGGGACTACAAACAATCATGATTATAGAAAACTGACAAGGCAACCTAATGCTTATAAATTTAATGGGAAATGTTTTAATTGCAACAAATTTGGTCATAGAGCAAATCAGTGTAGATTTAGGAATAATCAGAATACAAACTTACCCACCGGTCATTGTTCCAAATGCAATAAAAATGGTCATAACTTAGACAACTGCAGAATGAATGTGAAATGCTATGTTTGTGTTAGATTTGGACATTTATCTAATCAATGCAGAAATCAAACCAGTCAAGGTTATGGAAAGGCTATTCAGAGAAACAATGTAACTTGTTATGCATGTAACAAGATTGGGTATATTGCAAAATTTTGTAGAAGCAAGACTATACCGACAAACAATAAAGGATCCAATAACAAAGGAAAAGAGAAGGTGACTGAAATCAAGCAAGAATTTTCAAAACAATGGATTAGGAAGAGAGGTCTGAGAAGTGATGAATCTGTCATTGCACTAGCAGAACAGGGTAATCCTGCATCGGCAGGAGATTCTTCATCCAACTAAGGAATAATCCTTAGGGGTAAGGCAGCAAATTCAAAATCATGCATTTACCCTTGGTTGATGGTAAGAAGTTATATTTCTTCTTTACCAATAGGTATGTGGAGTTTTTCACTTCACTGGTGAGCATTTATTGCAGTTGTAAGTAAATTTTTGGTTATAAAGGCACGATAACCTCTCATTTCAATTCACCAAGCATCCAAGCATTCAAAGAAAGCAAAATTGAGCAAATGCATTCTAAAGGCAAAGCAACAAACATCTTTTCATGGCATTCAAGGATTTCACAGTTTAAAGGTATTTATCTTTCACAATGGCATCTTCATCTTCTATTCTTGAATTTGTAGCAAACCCTACCATTGTGGAAAACATTAAGCAACCTAGACCCATTTTTAAGATCATTCCTAAGATAGAAAAACAAGATGATTCTATTGGTGCATTTTCTAAAATCCCGAAGGGAGTCGCATTCACTGAAGACCCTAGGGCATACATACATTGAAACATAGAAAGCTTAGGATCTGAAGATTTGATGAACATGTATATGAATGTAATTACTCACAAGAATGGGATAGTGAAACCGAAACATAAGATAGTTGAGGATTTAGGTTTCATAGATATCCTCCATATGCTATAATTCACAGATGAAGCCATCTGCTATGTCCTTAGCAAGGTTCATAGAGAATTTATGTGGTTGGACTCAGTATTCAAGATTACCAAGGAAGCTATAAGAGTTGTTACTGGTTTACCCTCCACTAGTTCTAGACTTGACAAGAAGAAGAAAATCCCTAACAAGGAAGTTATGAGCTTAACCGGAGCCACATATGACAATCGGGCACTTAGGGTTAATGACATAAAGGATTAAAATGTTAAATTTGCTAGCATGGTAATTGGATATAAAGTTAGTCACATAAATAGATTGAATTCTGTGTCAAGTTCATGCATTCACAGTGCACATGAAATGATTATAAACAATGCAAAGATTGATATTTGTGAATGATTGAAGGATGAATTGCTAGAAAAATTGGATAAGATAAAAGGTGACAAGAAGGGAACCTTCAAATTTGGAAATCTGTTAGTATATTTAATGCTTTAATTTTCAAAAGAGATCCCCGACATAGGTCATAAGGATTTTGCCTATGATATTTTTGTTGGAAAACAGATAAAGGAGGCAATTACCAATATGGAAGCTAACAATGATGAGTTGGTTAAAGATTACTTTAAGAATTTCCAAACCAGCATGAAACAAAGAGAAACAATTTCTCAAAGCATTATAGATAAATATGATAAAAAAATATGCTTTGTAGTAAAGAGAGATGAAATATGGATGGAAGCAATTAAACCCATAACTGTATGGATTACTAAAATGGGATATGAGGTGGACTCTCACATCTTGGATGCATATGCAAAAATACTCCTAGATGCTCCACTAGAACCAATAGAGGAAATATTTGGAAATGCTGAAACAATTGAGAGTGGTGTAGCTATGATGAAGGAGAGGAAGAAAAGAGAAAAATTCATGAAAGATGCTTCTAAAATGGTAAAAGATGTTACATAAGGGTTGATGAATCTTAGTGGTATGGCTGCTAGTGTGAAAGAAAGCCAATCAAAATAGATACTGGTAGCTCACATTTCCCCTGTGGCTACTTCTTCTGATGCTGATGATGACAGGGCAACTGAATTTACAATAGTTGAAAGGAAGAAAAGAAAACCTTCACCGACATGTGCTCCATCTCCAAAGAAGACCAGAACTCTAAGAAAGAAACACCAGGCTGTAAGAGAGCCTAGTGGTCAGAAGAAGAAGGTAACTCCAAAGAAGAAACAAGAACCTAAGGAACTAGATACTCTTACATCAGAAGAGCTGGCAAATGAAATCACACAAGAAGGTAACCTTAGGAATGTGAACAAGCTTTATCATTATTTCAAGGATTCAGATAAAGACATCATAGAAGAAAGTATAATTTTATATCTTGATATCTACAAGAAATTTCTTATTAAAGTTGTACTTGAGGCTAGAGGCTAAAAGAATGTCGGTAATGAAATTAGATAAGAAATTAAAATTTGAAGCATTGTTGGTGGTTCGCCCTATCAATTCTTGGTAGGATATTGATGAATTGATTGAAGAAGCCAACCGGTCATTTTTTGTAAGTGGTCACCGACAAGTTAGCCTTATGGTAGGCTGAGAAAGAAATTGTAGATGAAACAACAAACAAATGGGACATATTTTTTGTGGAAAGAGAAAAGAAAGAAGAAAAGGATAGATAGAAAATGGAGAATTCTTTTGCAAAGGTATATCAGAAAGATAAGGGTAAAGGTAAAATTGGTAGTGTATCTGATATAAAGTTCAAGGATAACCTTCCTCCACCGGCACAAGACACCCCACTAGTAACTGCAAAGGCACCAGTACAAACTGATAGTCAATTAGAAGAGAAGGCAGAGGAAACAACAAGAGATGATACTAATCCAAAATCTAAAGTTCTTTTTACCATGAATGTGGACACACAGGACTTCAACATTGTCATGGATAAAGAGACTACAAAGGTTAAGATATCCGATGCTATAAATATTTAGATCTCCGAGTCACCAGTCAACACTGTTGACTCTCATAATATTGAGATACCAGCTGAAGTTAAGAAACTTGATACCATCCTAGATGCTACTCAACCTAACATAGAGAAACCGATAGAAGCACAAGCAGAAGCAGAGGTAAAAGCACAAACTGAACCTATAAATGTTGACACTCAGCACAAGTAGAGAAACTAGCAGAGAAAGAACCTAGACAGAGTATAGTTGAACCGATAGTCAACAAGGTAGAAAGTAAGGATGACAATAAGGTTGAAAACAAAGTTGAAACATAGAGTGAGAAAAAGGTAGAAACAATGAATAAAGAAGAGGTCAATGATGGTAGTAAGTTAGCAGAAGTGGTTATTGTACAAACATCCAGAGATGAGAAGAAACCAACTGCTGAACATCACACTCCACCTAGCACTTCCACCATAGATTATAGACCTACTAATGTGACTAATGTACTTTTGGATTCAATAAAGAGGATCACAAATTGTAATTCCTTAGCATTTAAGGCCATTGATGATACCTTACCTATTTTGAAAATGATTGCACCGACATGTAAGATAGATCATATTGATGGATCTTTAGGTAAATTAGACACATTGTCCAAATTAATTGCTTCAAATATTCTAACTATGGATAAGATTAATGAAGAGACTATTAAGGAAAGGGTGAATAAGGAAAAAGGTGAATTCTTTGATAAAACTATCAAGGACTGGGCATATTGATTCCTTATTACTGGTACTTAATTCAACCATTTTGGAATATAAAGAATTGTATAAGGAAGCATGCAAGGCTCACCACTTGACAGAAGATATTGATGAGGAGATAAGGAAAACACAAAAAGAGATTAATGGTGTAGCAGATAACATGATAGGGTCTTCAGAACTTACTACATTTTTAGATCAAGAAATGGCAGTTTTTGAGGAAAAGATTGAGAAATTTGAAAAGGAAAAAGTAAGGATAAGAATGAAGGCATGGGAGTTGGAAAAAAAACTTGGTCCTAGATTGGACAGCCTTATAACTCAGTGGATTGAGCTATCTAAAGCAACTATTCAAGGAGAAAGATCACCAGAGTAGCAGATGCATTATCTGACTGATATGATCCAACAGACTGAAACCATTCTTTCTGACAACACCAAATTCATTCAGACTCTTAATCTATTTTTGGTGGATATCTTTCAAATTGTACATAACTGAATATAGGCTATGAGGTAAATTTTGAATTCTTTGCTACTTTTTGACATCCTTTGTCAATGATGTCAAAGGGGGAGTAGTAGTATGGAGAAAAATGTACAGATGAGATCATTTTCTCAGGGGGAGCACTCCTATTTTTGGACTTCATTTTTGGATATCAGTTTTTGGATTTTTCTCATGAGTGTTGCCATCAATCCCAAAGGGGAATATTTTTGGCATTCTACACTCAAATGAGAATAGTTGATGTTGTCATTGATGGCAACCAACTGGTAATATGGTTCATAGGTTACACCGGCAACACAAGCATCATCTACCAGCACTAGTAGGCTACAAAGATTATTCTCACCGACACCCAGACTATATTGACAAAAGATCTTATCGACACCCCAACCGACATGGAAATTATATTATTTTGTATTGTAATTATATTGTATAGCTGACATGATGTATTGTAAATACTCATATATGTATGAGATATTATAGGTCATTGTGTAAGTAAGTAGTATGGTATGTAATTAGGTAATACAAGTGGTATATGATAGCAAATATTTGTATATGCATTTTGATGTAATAATTTTGATGAGCGAATAAGAGCAGAGCGTAGCAAAGAAAGGTTTATGACAAAGGTATATGACAAAGCTTAAACCGGTACTGAATCCAGCATTGCAGATGCTATTTTAAGTAGTACATTATCATTGGATTTAATCATCCAATTTTGTAGTCATTGGGACTCCTATTTTGTATTGAGCAGTGAGCTCTAAGCTGTTGGCCTTCCTGCATGTGCAGACCCCTATTGTATAAGTAATATTTATTCATATTGGCAAGTGAGTAAATATTGTGGCTCACAAATCCCACCAAGGTTTTTCCCCTACTGGGTTTCCTCACTAAAATATCTTGTGTTATGGTGTGCATTCATGTTGTCTCTCTTATTTCTCTTTATTGCTTGTTTACCGATACATTAATTTGGGTTATAAAGTTGTAAACAAGTTTAAATCTCCGATATACCGGTTAGACACTGATTCACCCCCCTCTCAGTGTCTTTGGGACTAATCAAGTATCTAACAATGATGAGCAGTGCACTCTAGGTTGTTGGACTTCCTGCATGTGTAGGCCCCTGATATTGTAATCACATACTTGTTGCAGAAGTATTATCTGACTATGGGTAGGCCTCCCACCGTGGTTTTACCCTTTATCAGGTTTTTTATGTACAAATGTTGGTGTCATGTGTTATGGATGGATGGTAACTATTCTATGAATTATGTTTATGTTTAAATGCTTTATCAGTCATTCTAGTATTTGGTTTATGCATTCCGATATTAAGTTTATGTGTTCCGGTAATAAGGATTTAAATGCTTAAATTTCTTTAATCTGATGACAACTGATTCACCCCCCTCTCTCAATTGTCCTTTGGTTATCTGAACTGTCTAATAATATTCTTGTTGATTGATTCCAAAATGAGAGGGTAAGAACTCCTTTTATACTCACCTGTCAACAAACTTACTAATTTATTGACATGAGTCAAGACAAAGCTAAGAATTCCACTTATTTTTTAAATAGGGAAAAAGGTTTGAAAGGGGCCCAAAATAGGGAGGACCAAAGCATGGTGCCCTAGTCCTAATTAGGACTATGGTGTGGCACTTTGGTCCTACCCCATTTTGGGGATAGAATAAGGTGCCTAGCTGATGCAAAACTAAAAAATGCAATCATACTGAGTGATATGAGCAGAATCAGGTCCTAATCAGGCCTAGGAGCACAAACACTAAAGTAGGGACCCAATGCGGTGAAAATTATACAAGGGTGAAATTTTAGGATGCTACATTTAGTCTCCACTTTAGAGGGAGTATGAAGTCAATCATACTCTCAGTAAAGTAAAAGGGTTCACATTGAAAAAATTTCACCAAGTCACCAAGAAGGCAAGATACACCAAGCCCCTAGTAGAATTTAGGATCTTACAACTTTGATGACAAGATAAAAGAGAGATTATGAGAAAGAGACAACCATGACCATAGACTAGTAAGGTTCTCTTACTATCAGTCATGAAAGGAAAAATACCAAAATTACAAATCAAATGACAAAATTTGCTAAGTAACTTTAAGTATCAAGATATGCAAAGAGAGAAACATTGAACAGAGTGTATGCCCCTTAAAGCTATTGCATGCACCTCATCAAGAGAAATTGCTTTAAGGTAGGATACATCAAAAAATACAAGCATGTTATCATAATAATATGCCCCCAAGAAAGGACAAATCAAAGGATAATGATCACAAGACGTAAAACATGAGGTGATTTCTCTAAACTTTGGGGTCAATATTCTTTTTATGATAAATAATTTATATCATGTATATATATGCATAGAATTGTCCTCACTCCCCAAAGAAAGAAAAACACCATGGAAGAATGCCACATGTGTCTTTTTATTCAACATGGGAGAGACCAAAAGAGATCTCAATTCTTTTCATCATCCTCAAGTAGACAACACTAGGGATAACAAATAGAAGAATTGAGAGATAAATAGAAGAAGATCATAAACAAGAAAGAGAGAGAGAATCTACAACACAAATGAAGCTAATCATGAAAACCATTAACCTCCCCATCTTTCTTATCACTATTTAAGGAAGATGGATGACATGAAAGAGGAGAAACATCAAGCATAGTAGATGAAACTATCACAAGTTCCAAACAAGGACCATGCTCTAATGATTAGTCACTTTGTCTATCACTTGGAGCCAGAATTAATGATTTTGAAAATTGTTTAGATAAATCATTTTCAACATCAATATATTCATATTCATCATCTGAACTATTAGCATCAAAATTTTTACCATGAAAAATATTCTCATTGATTTCTTCATCAAAATTAACAAAAATAGGAGCTCTAATAGGAATAGAACTAAGACCTAATGCCACACTCATTCACACATTGGAGTATGAAAGCTCCTAAGGAGATGATTCACTTTGACTTCCTCTTATGAAAGAAAGCCAAGGAATATATTTAGGGTTTCTATTCCTTTGCTGATATGAAGAGGAGATAAGTTAAGTGCAAGCAAATGATGCACTAAGCTAGGGAGAGGAACAAAATTGATGACATAAACTAAAATAATAGAAAAATACAGAATTGTAATTGAGATACAAAATAAAAAATAGGGAGTGAAACTCAAATGTGCACCTGTCACCAGAAATTGAGCTTAATTGAGTTGGATCAAGGCATTGGATGCTCTGGTCTTTGTTACTACACTATCCTAAAACTCTAGAATTTGCAACCTGAAGCTCTGAGACACAAAACTGCCATAGAATTCCCAAAAATGTAGAGGACCGGGGTGATGGGCACTCTAGTCCTAGACTAGAGCATTGGGTGCTCTAGTCCAAGGGATCTGGGACCTCCTTTTGGATCTAGATTTGTACCTACAAATTATAGTTTTTTTGAAGATCACAGCTCTATTGGATTTCTATACCTACACCCGCAACTTGAAAAATAATTTTTTTAGGTGGCTATATAGGGTTTTGCCTTAGTAAAACCCCTTGTTTTGGTGATTTACACATCCACAAATAGCCAGTAATGTATTGAAATGTGTGTGTGCTATAATCTCATGTGTTTATAAGATTCTAAATGAGTTAGAATGCAAGAATTAGAAATCTACTCTATGCTTTGAGTATAAACCCTAAATGAACATAATATAAATGAGGATGCTTCAAATCACAAATGAAATAATAGATCTAAAACAATAATGTAGATCTAAAAAATGAATTTTTTGAAATCATATAAAGATACGAAAATAACATAATACCATACCAAACCCTAAGGGAGAGGTACAAGCCAATCAATATTCGGTGATCTCCTATTATTCTTCAATATCTTCAAAGCTTCAATTGATGATGAAAATGGTTGATGTAGACTTGATGAATGCTTGATTTTTTGATTGAAGACTTCACATAACTTGTACTTCCACTTCACAAGAAGGTCCTTCAAATATAGAGAATGGATCCTTCAAATAAGGAAGGGTAAGGCTATATATATAGAACCATAACTTTGTTTTTGATCACAGGCTAACATAGACTTGACATATTTTCACACAAAGATGGATTTAAACATTATAATACCACCAAAACATGAACCCAAAATTTAGGGAGAAAAAGTTGGGACCAGTGTGATTCGCACTGGTTCGATCAATTTTGTTTCAATTTTTTAAGGATGCAAGGTATCATGATTATAAGGTGATTCCCATGTTGGTGCAACAATTCAAGGTATTTAGATATATGAAATCGGGCCTTGAAGGTCAAAATAGGACCTAATTAGAGCTTTGATGAATTAATTGATAACAAGGATAAAATAAAAAGGGGCACACTTAAGTTTAAGGGCCCAATTTAATGATATATGGAGTGATAAAAGAGGACTTTAGATTTAATTAAACTAATTAATTAAATGCTTAAAGTAAATTTAAAATGTAAATTTAAAATGCTTAAAGGAAATTTTAAATGTAAATGTAAATTTAATTCATGAAAAAAGATATATCCATCAGGTGTAGAAACAAAGCCCCCAACGGTATCTGCAATACATTATTAGGAACTGCATCCAACAAAAGCGCATTGCTAGATAAAATCACAAAATCACCTAAATGCTTACTAAGGAAATGATGAAATTTGTGGGTAGCTATATTCCCCCTATTTTAGATTGCTAATTAGTGAGTTGAAATAGGGTATCATGTTTACCATGTCAAATTGTAAAAAGAATTGATAAAAAAATGGTCTCATTAAAGCCCGATACAAGATCATAGGACATCATCGAACATTTGGTAAGAAAGAGAACTGAGACACAATTCCAATGCAACCAATGGTGCAAGAATCAAAGTTCTCTAGTGAAAGATATGAATGATTATGTGAAAATGTAGAATTAGGGATTTTAAAATTAGTTATGTATCTCAAATAGTGACAATGACACTATTCATTTGTCATTTCACCCATTTTTCTTTAAGTGCAAGAGAGGAGACCACGTAGCACAGAATGCCTTGAAAATGACCTGAGATGCCTACCCGAATGGAAATCCTATGATGCATTGTGATTGAGGACACCCCACTTGACAAGGTAGGTCCACTCAACTACGTGGACTTTTTTTTGACCTTTTTGTTTGACTAAGTTGACTTTATGACTAGGCAGGAAACTCTAATATGCATGTGCCCCCAACAAGGGTATCATGGTCCTCCTAGGGTGCCATGGTCTCTATTGGGTTCCTTGGTCCTTTCTAGGTGCCATGGTCCCACTCAGGTGCCCTAGTCCTCCCAGAGCGCCCTGGTCCTACTATGGAACCTTGGTCCCTAGACAAGGTGACAAAAGGCATGCATGAGATCAGATGCTAGGTGATGAATTGATTGATTTGGATTTTGAATGGATTATTAATTCATTATTGTTAATTTTGTAGAGATTTTCATATATGTGGGAGCACACTACTGGGCTCACATACCAAAATCAAAGGACCTAGATTATATGGCTATCACTGGAGGATTGACAACTTCTTGGTAGTGGGCTTATGGTACACGTACAGTATGCCTTGCATCAAGTTTCATCTGAAAATGCTCATGGCCCTAATGGAGAGATGGGATCCATATACCTCCACCTTTGTCCTACCTATGGGAGAGATGACAGTCACATTGGTGGATGTGTACTATATTTTTAGAATTCTTAGCAGAGGATAGACAGTTAGGTTTCAGATAGATTGTACATTGATAACTTTGAGGAGAGAGCATATGTATTGTATCGGTAGACCCATGTGTACAAAGACAAAGAGTTAGATTTTTATTATTTGGTTACTTCACCCTACCAGTAGAGTTCCACTAATGAGGAGATTGATGATAGCAATAGTGATCATAGCCATATGCCCCAATGGGTGAGGCAGTCACATGCACGGGGGCCTTACATATGTCATCCATGTGATGGAGGAGCAACACACTATATTCTCATGGGGATGAAGCATGCTAGCCCATCTCTACATAATTTGGGATGTTTTGCATATGGAGAGGGAATGGGCTTGATGACTTGCACCATTCTACAAGTCTAGATGTTTGAGCATATTACATTTACCAGGCCAGCACAACTTCCAGTAGATGTGGACGTCAAAGAGCCTAGGCCATCTACTTATCCATGCACTAGACCATGGTAGATGGGTCATCTGTTATATTGGAGAGTGACTATTGATTGGTTGGGATCAGATGATATTGTGTGGAGGTCATACTAGCATATGGCCACTTGGCCAAATCAACATAGACAACTTCGCCTCATGTAGAGGAATTGTTTTCTAGAGGGTTGCCACTACTACATTATCATCCCATCCTATTTTGATCATGTGACACAATAGTTTGGTTTAGAGAAGGGTGTCCCTTTAGCCATATTGATCTACATACGACACTCTTGAGTTGTTGTGAGATTGGGAGTAGTCCCTAGGCCTACTGTTGATGAGATAAAGTTGACAGATTCAGATGATGAGGATACAAATGTAGTGGTTCCATTCAATGATGATGTTGGAGTGCAGGGTAACTACACAACATGATGGGACAATAACTACCCAAGAGCCATATTCCTATTAGACTATCCAAGGGGGAGTCCTGGTCCATGGTTGAGAGAAGTCTATTCTCATAGTGATGATTATGAGGCCTCTGAGGATCCTAAGGATACTCAAGATTACCATTATGAGAGGGAGGAGGAGGGATATTAGGAGGAGGTTGATATTGAGGAGGAGGGAGGACAAGAAGGGAACAAGGATCTAGATGAGAAGGATGAGGAGGAGGATGAGGAGGAGGAGGAGGAGGATGAGGGGGATGATGAGGAGGATGATGATGAGGACAATGAGGAGGATGATGCCCCCGATCATATAGGTCCTAACACCATATCCATAGATCCTCCAATAATAGGAGATAAAGGAGAGGATGAAACAAGAGATGTGGAGGAGAAAACCCTAGAGAGGTTGATCTCTAGCTTATGTGTGTCATCTCTGACATGCATACATCTTGAGGTATCAAGGCACTACGAGCATGGAGAGGGGAGTGGTTCCAGACCATAAACAACTATAGCTCAAGCCCCTATTATATATGACCCACACTAGAAAGAGGGAGACCCAGGTCAAGGCTTATTATTATTATTGAAGCTAGTCATTTAAATTTATAAGGAAAATTCTTATATATAACTAATCTTATTCTCTCTTCTATAGTTCATGTACAGGGATGGCGAGCTCTTACCAAAAACACATTGTCTGGCATTGTCACTTCATCACGCATTCCTTGGTATTCATAGATCATGCATAGACCTCAAAGGATTTTGGGATGACACGTAGATTTATTTAATTTAATGTGGATAGAGTTAGAGCTCAAACAAGAGGAGAGAGAGAAGCTATGACACGAGTTTATAGAGGTCCGAATAGAGTCAGCCATGTATCAGGGCATAGTGAAGGACCGAGATCGGAGGAGCTCATCTAGGAGTCACTCCCAATCATCTACCCACCGCTACATACTCATGGGACCACCACGATAGGGACTAGAGGGGTCGAGTAGCCACCATCCATAGACAATGATGATGTATAGGCCATATTTTGTATCTAGTGGTCAGTTTTATATATGATGCACCCAAATTTTTTGATGATATATATATATATATATATATATGATAATCTTTGTCTCAAATGTGTTCTTTTTATTACAAAATAATGTATTATATTGATTTCATTAAAAGTAAAAAAATTGGAAATGCACATGTATGTCTAATTTAATTCTTATGTGATTGATTTCTCAATACTTCATGATCAAATTGATACATGTGTGATTTAAGTAAACAACTAATTATTTAATTAAACACAACATTTGATGATGTAGAATGTGTTTAAGTTAAACTACACAAATAATGTGATATAATTAAGGATTTAATTAAACACAACATGATGTATCTTAACTCAAACACATAAAGAAAATTGCATGATAAGCTAGCATAACACAATGTGAGTTCCTAAAAATTTACACAATGAACTCAAGACAACCAAAGATTAAAAAAAAGTTTGTCAAGAGCGAAGCAATATAGATTAAAATAACAATAATTTAATACCATATTCTTTAATGAAGACATGCTAACACATCATACAATTAAAGAGAAAGAAAAGAAGAGAAAACATTTCTAGGCATAGTATCTATGAAGATACATAGCATTTATGGGTTCCTTAAGAGGCGTACCTTCCATATCTGCTATTTTATAAGCATCTTATCCATAGAAATCAGTGATGATATATGTTCCAAGCCAGTTTAGGCTAAACTTTCCTATGTCTTTAGGTAAAAAATTAACATCGCGCTGATTCTCGTAGACCACTAAGTCACCCACAAAGAAGGAACATTGAATAACTTTGTCATTATAACTTCATTGCAAGGAATTATGATATGCTTGAATATTCTCAAGAGAGTTTATGCATTGTTCATCAAGCATTTCAAGTTGTTGAAGACATTGTTCTTGATAAGCGTCATTGTCGACTATCCCTTTAAGAGAGATTCTCAATGAGGGAATCTTTAACTCTAAAGGCATAATTGCGTGAGCACCATAAACAAGATTGTAAGGAGTAGTACCCATAGCTATGAGAACACTTGTCCTATATTACCAAAGAGAATAGTTCAACTAAGTATTCCAATTCTTACTATGCTTATTTACAGTCTTATGAAGAATTTGTTCAGTAATCCTATTAGGAGCTTCATCTGGGCCATTATATTGAGGACAATAAGGTGTAGAAAAGCGATGTTGAATATGATATTTATCAAGAAATTTATTCACATCTTCATTCTTGAATGAGATAACATTGTCAAAAATCAAAGTGGAAGGTATACAAAATCGAGAAATAATAGCATCTAGAAGAAATTGACAAATTACTTTACTAGTAGTGGATTGAAGATGAACTTCTTCTACCCACTTCATAAAATAATCTATAGTGGTAATGATGAAAGTATGTCATTTGGGATGGAGGGGAAATTTTACCAATGAGATCCATACCCCATAAAGAAAAGGGCCAAGAGGTCACTTGCGACCTAAGTTCTTGTGTAGGAGCATGGATCAAATTGTTATGTTGCTGACATTGATGACACTTTTTTAAAAAACTCAAAATTATCTTTTTCCATGGTTTTCCAATAGTATCCCATTCAGATCAACCTTTGAACCAAAAATTTACAACCAAAATGTCCCCCACAAGCACCTGAATATTCTTCCTCAAGAGTAATCGAGATCTCAGTTTTATTGAGACAACGAAGGAGAAGAAAATTATAACCTCCTCTATAAAGAACATTGGAAAGGATAATGTATCCTGTAGCTAACTTACAAATCCTAGCTCTAGCATTCTTACTTGTTGAATTTGGAAAAGTACCATCAGTCAAATATCATGAGATATGTGAGTACCATTCATCAGAATCTATATCACACTAATAAGCCACATCACTAGGATTATTAGTAATAGTTGAAGAAGAAATATTGTGAATAGTGAAATTTAAATTCACCAAAGGATCTTCGATGGATACAAGAGAAATGACACATTCCATCGCATTGACATGTTGATTATCCTTTTTGGGAATGGGGCTCCATGGTGTAGGAGGTGATTTTTTCTAACAATGATAAGGGAAAGTCATAGTATTGTGATAATTTGTGTTGTTTAGCCTGGTAGGTTTTCGTAACTTAACTTATAATCAATTGTGAGTCACCATAAATATGCAAATGTTGAATATTCAAAGATAAAGCCACTTTAAGACCAGAAATAAGGGCTTCATACTTAGTGATATTGTTAGTACAAAGGAAATTTAATTGATAGGATAAAGGGATAGGTTTTTTGGAAGGAGATATTAAAATAACACCAGCTCCCGTACTCGTACAACATTTAGATCCATCAAAATGCAATTCCCAAGTTTTATCAACATCAATAGGAAGAACAAACTTATTAGGAAAAGATTCTTGGTTGAGAAATTTGAGAGGTGAAGGCGCATTAGCTAAATGGTCAATGCTTGTCCTTTAATTGCCTTTTGAGAGATAAATTTAAGGTCAAATTCTATCAACATCATAACCCATTTTGCTAGATGTCCCAAGAGATCGGTTTTAGAAAAGAGATGTTTTAAAGGATCAAATTTGATTATAACATGAATCTCAACACTCAAAAGATAGTGTCTCAACTTCTGAGATACAAAAAGAAGAGTGAGACATTATATTTGTATCTCAGTATCTTAGACCTCATAACTGAGACTTATATAATAAACTGGACATTCTTTTCCATCACTATTATGTTGTGCCAATAAATGTGTGAGAGCATGAGAAGAAGCATCAATGTATAAAAGAAAGGATTAAGCAGGAATAAAAGGTTGCAAGATAGGAGGATTAGCCAAATAAGTCTTCAAATCTTCAAAGGCTTGTTGACAATCCTCATTCCATTAAAAGGTGATTTTTTTCTTAAGCAATTGAGTAAAGGGGAGAGTTTGATCTGCAAGTTGTGAAACAAACCTATGAATAGCTTGAATTTTTCCTTGCAAAATTCTCAATTGAGAGATGTTTCGAGGAGGTGGCATGTTAACTATGGCATCTACTTTCTTTTTTTCCACCTCAATACCACGATGCGAGACTATGAACCCTAATAGTTTTCCGCTATCCACACCCAAAACACATTTTTGGTGGTTGAAGCGCATGTTGTATTTACAAATTCTTTCAAAGACTTGGTAGAGGATCTTAACATAGTCTTGGTGAAGTATAGACTTAGCTAATATGTCATCAATGTAGTCTTCTAAGGTTTTATGCATGTAGTCATGAAAGATGAGAGTCATAGCAATTTGATAGGCAGTGTCAGCATTCTTTAACCCAAAAGGCATCATAACCCAACAAAATGTACCCCAAGGAGTAGTGAAAGCAATTTTGAATTAATCTTGAGGATTAATTTAGATTTCATTATATCTCAAGAAACCATCCATAAAGGATAACAAAGCATGACTGCAGTAGAATCTACTAGTGTTAAAATTTTTGAAAGTGGAAAATCATCTTTCAAAGAAATCTTATTGAAATCTTGAAAGTTGGTGCACATTGTAATTTTGTTATCAGGTTTTCCAACAACAACAATATTTGAAATCCAAGGGGAATAATCAAAAGGGTGAATAAAACCTGCATCTAAAAGTTTTTCAATTTCAGCTCTAACAAGCAAAGCTATTTTAGGATTCATCTTCCTAATTTTCTACTCCACAGGTTTAGCATCGAGGATTAAGACAATGTTATGAGTGACAATTTTAGGATAAATTCTAGGCATGTCAGAATAGATCCAAGAAAAGATCTTAGGGAATTCATGCAACAATTTAGAATATTCTTTTTTGTTCTTCATCAGCTAGACATTTTCCAATATTTATGATATTCTCTTCATTACAAGGATCCATCTTGACATCAATAGTATCACTTATAAGAAGGTTAATTTGTTGGGGAACATCCATTGGTTGAGAGAATTACTTTATCATCTTGTCGTTATCTTTAGTTAATTTGGCATCTTTCCCAAAGTATGCTTCCTCATTCAAACAATAGGGAAATCCATGATTATGGTGATATCAAAGGAGACTTTCATAGGCTCCTAGAAACTCAACCAAGGAATCATCAATAGAGAAGACATCCAAAGAAGGTGAATGAGAATCAAAATCAATGTATTCAGGATGCTTCAAGGAAAGTGGATTAGGAGAAGAGAAAATGACATTAACATTAAGAGATGGTCTCTTAGAGGCTTTGTTGGGTTTGAAGGGATTATATCCAAGTCCAAAAGATTTTTCACGAGCATTATTTTTTAAAGGAATCTTTATCCCTTTTTCTTGAGAACCACAACCATTACCATTATATCCACTCTTAGCTAATATGTGAAAGCCATGACCATAAAGAGATGCCATTTTCATAAGGGAAAATAGACCCTCATATGTTTGGATGTAATAATCAATCGAATTAGAGGTGAATGGAGGTGTAGATTTTGAAGGACCCACAAAGTTGTTACTTAATTGCTTAGACAAAGTTGGTTTCTTTTTAGTCATCCATATCTTTCCATTTTTCAAACTTAGGTTCTCTTGGAGGGACTTTATATTCTCCCAAAAGGTAGGCATAAAGTCTAAAGACCCCCTACCATCATCTAAGAGGACCCCCTTGGGAGAAGTGGTTTCTTTGGGAGAAGATGGTGATTTAGTTCGAGTGGAATCATTTTCAAAAGTATCAAAGTCACTAGGAATACTTGAAGAATTAGGGATGTTTGAAGAAGAATCAAGAGTAGTTGAAGGAGAATCAGAAGTATTTGAAGATGATTTAGAAGATGATGTTTGCAAACAAGCTTGTAAATTGGTATCGACAAACAAAGTATACATCTTGTTTTTGTAAATGAACTTAACTTACTGATGCAAAGTGGATGGAACAACTTGCATATAATGAATCCATGGTCGTCCTAACAAAATATTGCAGGTCAAATTATCAAGCATGACATGAATAGGTGTGGGTAAAATAACTGGTCCTACCTTGACAAGTAAGGTTAAAATAACTAACGAATACCTAGCCATATTATCAAAGCCATGAATGGTAAGAGAATTTGGTTTAATAATAGATGTGTCCACCTTAATCTTATGCAATAAACTAATGCTACAAACATTAAGGCCAGAGACATTGTCAATAATGGGTCATCTTATAAGGTTACCATTAATAAGGACAACAATAATAAGAGAATCATATTGGTGTTGAACCTTATGAGAGGGTAATTCATCTTGTGTGAATGTGATTTGAGCTTTATGTGTTGTCATGGAGTCAATCAGAGAAGCCATATTATTAGGTGTCACTATAGGTGGGACATCTAAGGCTTTTAAAGAATCTCATAGCATTTCATGATGCATAGATGAAGTTTGAATTAGATCCCAAAGTGATATCTTGGTAGTAGTAGCTTTAAGATGTTCAATAAGGTTTTTCTTCTTACCAAGAGTTTGTGAAATATGAGGTGCTTGTGGAAGAATAGGTTGAGAAGTAGGAAGTGAAGATGGAATAACCAGAGGAGTATTAGGTTGCCTATCGTTCCTTGTGTTGTATGTATGAGCAATCAAATTATAACTCTCTCTAGTAATTTGTTTAGTGTACTCATAAGGACTCTTGGTGGGATATCCTCCTTTCATTGTAATACTAGGTTTGTTGGGAGTGACAAAGGCATCATTACTATAACCAGCTTGGACCACAAAGAGAGACTTATTAAGAGGTTATGATGTTAGAGAAGGACTAGCACCTTGAACCACAAAGAGGGGTTTACTAGGAGGTGTTTGAAATATGTTCATTCACATTTATCATGTCAATTAACCTCTTAGATGTGTGATCATTGTTTGAAGAAGTTATAATAGACATGAAATCATTAAGAGCATCATCCAAAATAGCATGGTCATGTCTACTAAATGGCTTGTGTTTAGACTCAAAGGGAGATAAGTCATCATAAAGAGGGTTGTTATAAACTACCGTGTTACTATATTTTGAGGATGAATTGCTAGGAATGACTTCATGGGAAGAATCATTCAATGTATCTTCATCATCATTGCCAAATGACATAGTAACAAGGCTGATTAATATTTGGCAAAATGTTGGTTTAGAAGGCTTAGGGTATAGAAACTGATCAAGAACCTCATCAAGTTTTTCCTCACTAAATGCATAATCATCATAAGAAAATTAATCATCATATGAATGCAAATATTTCAAATAAACATCCAACATGTTTGAAATGAAAAGTACATATGAAACCTAAAAAACACAACACATACAACAATATTTCTTCTTTTTTTAATGGAATTTTTATGTCTTTTTTTAATGAAAAGAAACATGCAAGGACTAGATCTAACTAAGAAATACTAATCTAAGAAGGTTGGATTCACATTGGGTTCACCAAAATGTGTAATGGGTGAAAAATTAGGGTTTCTACCACAAGAAGAATGAAAACAACTATTTTTTGCTTAGAGGCATATTACATTCAAAAGAGGGGTGAATCCAAGAGATTCACTCACAAGCTAGTAATGATAATGACTAAATACTAATTGGATTCAAGGGGGTGTGAATTTTTTTAGCCTCTTTTGTGAGTTGAATTTCTAAAATTAGGGAAAACATTGAAAATGAAGGCAAAAATGTGGAAACAGTGAGCTACAGATGCATGACTGAGACACACACCTGGATCTGAGAAGTATATGCAAATTTGGATGTAATCCTCAAAAAAGCTCCAAAAATGTCACAACCAGAATTCTCATCGCTCTGATCCTCCTAACTTTTACCTAACCAAAGAGGGTTGATCATCTCTACAAGTAATGGCTATCCTGAAGATCAAAACTTTGTACTTGTTTCTATCACACATAAAGAAAGGGAAATATGTTTGGAATAGGGGCTTACCTAAGTCAAACCCTAGTTTTGGAACTAACCATGAAATGGAGATAAAGGATGATTGAATTGTTGTAATTGAAGATTCTCCTTTTGAGGGAGATGTTTAATAATGACTTACAACCAAATGATATGTTACAAGCTAGGGTTTTCATTGCACTAAAAGATAAACTTGTCAATACCCAATACAACCACTAGACTTATAGAATCCAAAGGAGGCTATTAAACCATGTCATGAATCCCGATGAGGGAGGTTGGCCCACTGCCAACAATCCCCCTCCCAATGTCACTCACCCCAGCCTGCATGATTCGATCCTGTGACCAAGCTCTGATACCAATTATTAGCAGCAATCAAGAAGGAAGACTGAGAGGGGGGTGAATCAGTCTTCATCGGATCTCAAAATTAAAATTTAAGACATAAACTGATAAACTGTAGTAATAAACAAATAAGAAAATTAACAATACAACACACAACACCAAGATTTTTGATGTGGAAAACCTAGTTAATGGAAAAACCATGGTGGAAACCTACCCACAGTAAGATGATACTCTAAAGTAGTATGTGTAAATATTACAATGGGGAATGCACATGAATTTGGCCACACTACCTAGAGCTCACTACTCAAAAGATATTTTCCCGAAAGACTACAATCCTCAGGGAAGTCTCACTGATTTACAATATGATTCAGACTACAATCTAGAAGAAATGAACTACAATGATAGCATCTAAAAATGCCTGATGATAGTTCTGGTTAAGCACAGTTGTCTACTCTACAACAACAATCTCACCTCAACACTTCATTGAATGATAAATATCTTGTTCACACATTCACTTCTCTTTGATAATGCAGACACAATACCAATACCTAAATTACATGAATATCTCATCTATATATACAACCTTGATAACAAGGTCAGCTAAACCCTCAACCCTCAACTACAAAAATTAAATTACACGATACAAATATGGTCACTGAACCAATATAATGATTTACATTACATAGCATGGACCTAATTCAAAATACCAAACGATCACATTCACCGAAAATGACACCAAGATCAATCGCATAACATGAAAATCAATACCGATTGACAAAAACCACAAAAACATTGCACACCAATCAATGTGGGTCACCAAAACAAATATGACATGACTAGGAAACACTAACAAGCATGTTATAATCATCACCAACAACTGCAGCAACACCACTTATCAAATCTTCATTGATCAACACCAGGAAGATCAAGAACATAGCCAATCAACAACTGTCACGAAGAAAACTAACTTGCAAGGAACTAAATCATGAACCATCTGAATTGAAGATACACAATATCATCCAAAATAATATCCCAAAACTTTAGTACAAGATCTGGTCACACTGGGATATACCGGAGGAAATACCAGATTCTGCAAAGTAGTGATCAACAAAACCAAACTACAAAACCGGATCAGAAGATCTTCCCAAACTCACCGGAACAAGCCATAGGAATATGTTGACATCAATGAAAACAACATATCCTAGCAGCAACAATCCAACAACTCTAGCAATCTCCCCCTTTGGCATTGATGGCAACATATGAATGTGAAAAATAGTCAATGCAAAGAAAGAAGATATTACTAGCAAACGCCTCGTAAGATCAAGATAGATAATGCAATTTTTCACATGATCTTTCTCCACCTTTGAAAGAAATTCCAAAGATCTCCAAAATAGAAAACCAAACTCTCTCTCAAAATAGAAACATGAATCTCTCTCCCCCTGGGATACACAACCAAATCAATAGACTACTCTAGCAAAGGAGAAACACCAACGCACCGATCCGGATAAAAGAATAAGAATCTAAAATTCACCGTATCGATGCAAATCAATGCATCTAATTCTCATCAGGAGGGGTGGATACCCCTAACTTGTCTCTCAAGTAAATAAATGTATATGCAGACAAAGGCTTAGTAAAAATATTAGCAATTTGTTCCTTTGTAGATACATATTCCAACTTCACCTTCTTTTCAATGACTTGCTCTCTTAAATAATTATATTTGATTGATATATTCTTAGTCTTTGAATGTTGCACCAGATTCTTTGACATATTTATAGCACTAGAATTATCACAATAAATGACAGTAGGCTCATCATGAATAACTTTGATATCTTTCAACATTTGCCTCATCCAAACTATCTGAGTGTAATTACTAGTAGCCACAATGTACTCAACTTTAGCAGTGGATAAGGATACTGAAACATGTTTCTTACTTGCCCAAGAAACCAACTTCTTTCCCCAAAATAATACTTCATCAGTAGTACTCTTTCGGTCATCAACAACACCATCCCAATTTGTTGGCAAATGCACACTCCAATGAGACATTGTAGGTGATTGAAGGTTTAGTCATTGATGGCAACCTTACAATCCTATGACATTGGCAAGGCAATCCACCGACACTAGCAAGATCAGACTTTACATTGGCACACAGACCACCGACACTAGTAGTGAAAGGAAGCATACCGGCACAAAGGCTGACAAGAATTTTGTTTGTAAATTATTATGTTAATTATTGTAAAATCATTGTAAGCCGACTTGGCAAGTTGTAAAATGACTCATATATATAAGAGATCATTGTAGAACATTTTGTAAGAGATAGAAAAAAATATATAGGCGAAATAAGGTAGACCTATTATGTGAATTATAGGTTAAGCGTTTATGTATGAAGCAGAGCTATAAAATGGTACTGGATATGGCATAGTAGATGTTATTTTGATGTAGTACAAGACATTGGAATTATATAATCCATTTTGTAAGTCAGTGAGACTTCCCATTTTGTAATTGAGCAGTGAGCTCCTGGCACTTGGTCTTCCTGCATGTGAAGGCCCCTCTTGTAGCAGTAATATTCTCTTATTGGCCAGTAAGTGAATATTGTGGGTCACAAATCCCATGGAGGTTTTTCCCACACTGGGTTTCTCGTTAAAATATTGTGTTATGGTGTGTTTTTCATGTGGTAGCTATTATCTCTGTTTAATGCATTACTTTCTGTTTACCAATATTCAGTATTAATATGTTCTACATGTTTTAAGTTAAGAAAATCATCTAACTGGTCAGATATTGATTCACCCCCCCCTCTCAGTATTTGTGGGAATCCTAACAATTGGTATCAAAGCTTGGTCCTCTATTTTCAGAAGCCTAATAGCTTGAGGAAGATCTTGACACCGGTAGAGATCGAAAACTTGATGAAGCAATTAGAACCAGCTCTCTTAGACTATGATGCAGAAAAATTGAAAAATATCAAACTTGAAGATGATCTAAAAGCTACACAGGATATTATTCAAGCACTTCAAGAAAATCTTACCATTTCAAGAAACAAGAGAAGAGAACTTTATGAAAAGATACAAAATGAGAATGATGAAAAGGAAACTCTTAGTGATCTGATGAATAACATGAAACAAGAAATCATGACAACAAAGAATGAGATGCAGGATATGACTATTAGATTTTGTAAAGAAATTAAAGATAGAAAGAAGAATGAAGATGAATTGACTAGAAGACTGAATGATGTTGCAAATGAAAACACAAGACTTAGTTATGAAAATGATATGTTGAAGATAGATCTGATGCATGCACAGAATGACTCAAATGAACTCATGAGACAAAAAGGTATCTTGGAAGGAGATCTAGCTGCTACAAATCAACATAAAAAAAAATTCAAGAAAAGCTTAGAAGAACTTGGTGACTTGTTGAAGAATCAAAGCCTAATGGTGACACTAATGGTCTTGGCTTTGAAGCTAGTGAAAGCTCCGGTACTGCAAACACACAGGATCATGGAAAACTGGTAAGACAACCTACTGCTTATAAATTTAATGGCAAATGCTTTAACTGTAACAAGTATGGTCATAGAAAAAATCAATGTAGATCTAGAAATTATCAGAATACCAATACACCCACCGGTCAATGTTCAAAATGCAACAAAGTTGGTCATAATTCTGAAAATTGGAGAATGAATGTAAGATGTTATGTTTGTGGAAGATTTGGACACTTATCTAATCAATGCGGAACACAAAACGGGATAGGATATGGAAAAGCTATACAGAAAAATAATGTGACTTGTTATGCTTGTAACAAGATTGGACATATTGCAAAATTTTGTAGAAGCAAGTCCTCACTAGTAAATAAAAAAGGTCCTAGTTTGAAAGGTAAAGAAAAAGTTGAAGACGTTAAGCAGGAATTCTCAAAACAATGGATCAGGAAATCAGAACTAAATGTTGATAGTAATACTCCTCCACCAATAGAACAAAGTAAAACTCCATCGACAGAACAGAGTAACATTCCATCGACAGGAGAGTCTTCATCTAACTAAAGAAAATTTCCTTCAGGGTTTAGCAATCAAGTGTGAAACATGCTGTTATTCCCTCGGTTGATGGTAAGAAGTTGAAATTAATTCTATACCGGCAGAAAAGTTAAGTCATTACTTAACTGGCAAGCATTAAATGTGGTGGTTGGCAAAAATAACATTATAAATCAGTGTTTTGGCTCCATTTTCATTTCAATGAGCATTCAAACGATCAAAGAGTGCGAAAATTCCTGAGCAAAGACATTTCGAGCAAAGAAGCAAAGCAATTCAACAAGCAACCTTTCCTAAGGCAGATAAAGGTATTTATATCCTTGGCTTCTTCATCTGTTCCTGGATTCATAGAAAACCCTACTGTAGTTGAAGTGATTAAATGCCCTAGACACGTATTTCAGTTAGTTCCCGAAATTGCTAAGAAGGATGATAATGTTGGTGCATTTTCTCATTTCCCCAAAGGAGTAGTTTTTGTAGAAGACCCTAGAATGTACATTCATTGTCACATAGAAGAATTAGGTGATGAGGAAATCAAGAGCATGTATAAGACTGTAATTTGTGATTATTTTGGTAATGTGAAACCTGAACACAAAATAGTTGAAACGCTAGGATTCACTGAAATCCTCAGTATTCTGGATTTTCCTAAGGATGTTATAAGGATAGTTCTAAGTAGGGTACATGGTGAATTCTTCTGGTTAGACTCAATTCAAAAAATTACTAAAGAGGTAGTAAAGGTTGTGACAGGGTTACCCTCCATCGGTAACAGACCTGATAAGACAAAGAAGGTCTCAAATGACCTGGTGATGAACCTAATAGGTGCAACATCTGACAAGAGATCTTTAAGAGTGAATGATGTAACCAACATCAATGTCAGATTCATTAGCATGATTTTAGGCTATAAAACCACACATGCAAATAGGTTAAACTTAGTCTCTAGCCTATGCATAAAGAGAGCTCATGATATGATCAAGGACAATGCAAAAATAGATGTGTGTGAATGGTTGAAAGACGAGCTTATTGATAATCTTGGAAAAATTAAGAAAGATAAAAAGGGGACATTTAGATTTGGAAACCTACTTATCTATTTAATGTTGTACATAACAAAATAGGTGCCCAGTATCGGTAATAAGAATCTTGTTTTTGATATAATAGTAGGAAAACAATTATCTGATTTACTAAATAACATGGGTGAAAATAGAGAAAAGAATATAAATGAGTACTTTCAGGCATTGAAGGCCCGGATGAATACTAGAGTCAGACTAGCACAAGCAATTGTAAATAAGTATAAGGATGAAATATGCTTTGTTATTAAGAAGGATGAGATTTGGATGGAGGTAGTTGTCCCAAGAACCATTTGGGTTACTAAAATGGGTTATGAAACCGATGACCACATAATTGAAACATATGCAAAAGCCCTTCTGGAAGCACCCAAGGAACCTAAAGAAGAGGTATTTGGAAGTGTTGAGACTATTGAGAATCAAATTCAATCTAAGAAAAGGGTAAAGAAGGTAGAAGCAACAGTAAGAAGAGGATCTAGGCAAGCAAAGGCTATCAAAGAAGATGTACTTAAACAAACCGATATCATTGAAGATTCGTTAGAAGCACAATAGCCATAAACTCACCTTTCACCGGTAGCAACTTCTTTGGAAAGTGACATGCCAGCTGAATTTAAAAGAGGTGTGAGGAAAAGAGAACCTTCACTGGTATCTACACCTTCTCCTAGAACAACCAGATGGAAACAACAGGTAGTAAGGCCCCCGGCTAAGAAGACTCAACAAAACATTGCTCCAATTGACAAACTACTAGATGAAATAACAGAGGATGGACAATTGAAAAACATCAATAAATTATATGATTCATTATCAGTTGATGACAAGGAGAAAGTTGAAAATAGTGTAATTCTACACTTGGAGATTTACAAGAAATTTCTAATGCAAGTTGTAGATGAATTACCAGCAGAACTGTTTAAAAGACTTGAAGCTAGAAGGCAAGTTGTTGTAGAGCTTGATAAGAAAATGAAAATTGAAAAACTACTTGTTGTTTATCCTGTCAACTCACCAAAAGAGATAGATGATCTGATCTCAGAGGCTAACCGGTCAGTATTTTCAATTGCACACCGACATGTAGCACTTATGGTTGGTAGAGTAAATGAGGTAGCAGAAGAAACTGCCAATGCATGGGACATATTCCTTGTAGAGAAGGAAAAGCAGGAAGAATATAGAAACCCTAAACCCATCAAATTATACTAGAAGGATAAGGTTAAGGGAAAAGGAAAGGTTGGTGGACCACCTAGCATAAAAATAAAAGATAACTTATCCTCACCGCCTCTGAATACTCCACCAGTAGTGACTACTGATAATCAACCGGATAGTGAGAGCATGGACATATCACAAGAGGACACCAATCCCAATTATGAGGTATTATATATAGTGGACATTGACACACAAAAGTTCAATATTGTGGGAGATAAGGATACAACTGGAAAAATAGATATGGCAAATGAGCAACCGGTAACTGATGGTACAGAAGGCAAACTGATAGATGACAACACTGAGCAACAGGTTCACACAGAGAAAAAGGCTCCATCACAGCAATAGGTTTGTACAAAGACAATGCTACCGGAAATAGCTAAGCAAGTCAAACCTTTGCTTAAAGAAATGGAAACACAAACTGACCTACCAAAGGTCATCACAAGCAAGGAAACTGCTCCCACCGGTGGAATACAAATTGTTGGCTCATCAAATAATGTAACAGAAGTTCTTTTGGATTCCATTAAGAAGATAACAGATTGTAGCTCACAAGCATACAAGGCAATAGATAACACCATTCCAATTTTGTAGATGATAGCACCAAAATGTAATGTAGATAATAAAGATTCTTTGAGTCAACTTGACACTTTGTCTAAGTATATTACTGACAACACTGTGACAGTTGAACAAATAAAAGAGGAAGCATTCAGATTAGAGAAAGAAAAACACAAATTCTTTGAGGAGGAAATAAAGAAGTGTACAAGGCAATTTGACACACTTCTACCAGAACTA
Organism: Cryptomeria japonica; assembly: GCF_030272615.1. Lineage (NCBI taxonomy): Eukaryota > Viridiplantae > Streptophyta > Pinopsida > Cupressales > Cupressaceae > Cryptomeria > Cryptomeria japonica. Next base: position 388,661,646 of record NC_081414.1, on the reverse strand, counting down.
TGTAGTACATTGAAGGAATTCAAAACTTTGTACAGGGATACATGTAAAACTAACTTTTTGACAGTTGATATAGACAAGAAAATTAGCAAGATACAAGAAGAAATAAATCAACTAGCTGACAACTTCATTAATTCATCTAAGTCATTATCAGTTTTTGAGCAAAAGATAATAGGTTTTGAGGAAGAACTATTAAAGTTGGAAAGAAACAAAGAAAGAATAAAAGGAAAGGCTAAAGATATAAAATGGAGACTTAGTCAAAAATTGGACTATCTCGCCTCCTCAAGGAAAGAAATATCTGATGCCTTGATTCAAGGACAGAAAACACCGGTAGAGAAAATGCAACACCTCACCGGTACAGTTCAGAGGATAAAGGCCGCAATAAAAGACAACAAAAAGTTCATTGAGAGCTTGAATCTGGTTTTGACAGATCTTTTTCAGATTGTAACCAACTGGTTACAAGGATGAAGCTAGAAACCACACTCAATTGACACTTTGACAACCTTTGTCATTGATGCCAAAGAGGGAGTAGTGGAATGAGAAAAATAATCAGTAAAATTACTCATCAACTCAGGGAGAGTACACAATCTTTTGGTACACATTTTTGGTAAGACAATACCGGCAGATTCTTTTTGGATGACAGTTTTTGGATTTTTCTCATGAGTGTTGCTATCAATGCCAAAGGGGGAGATTGTTGGAAAATGCACACTCCAATGAGACATTGTAGGTGATTGAAGGTTTTGTCATTGATGGCAACCTTACAATCCTATGCAACCAGCAAGGCAATCCACTGGCACTAGCAAGATCAGACTTTACACCGACACACAGACCATCAACACCGGCAGTGAAAGGAAGCATACCGACACAGAGGCCGGCAGGAATTCTGTTTGTAAATTATTTTGTTAATTATTGTAAAATCATTGTAAGCCGACTTGGCAAGTTGTAAAATGACTCATATATATAAGAGATCATTGTAGAACATTTTGTAAGAGATAGAAAAAAATATATAGGCTAAATAAGGCAGACCTATTATGCGAATTATAGGTTAAGGGTTTATGTATGAAGAAGAGCTATAAACCGGTACTGGATCTGGCATAGGAGATGCTATTTTGAAGCAGTACAAGACATTGGATTTATATAATCCATTTTTTAAGTCAGTGAGACTTCCCATTTTGTAATTGAGCAATGAGCTCTAGGCACTTGGTCTTCCTCCATGTGTAGGCCCCTCTTGTAGCAGTATTATTCTCTTATTGGCTAGTAAGTGAATATTGTGGGTCACATATCCCACCGAGGTTTTTCCCACACCGGGTTTCCTCATTAAAATATTGTGTTATAGTGTGTTTTTCATGTGGCTGTTGTTATCTTTGTTTATTGCATTACTTTCTATTTACCGGTATACAATATTAATATGTTCTACATGTTTTAAGTTAAGAAAATCATCTAACTAGTCAAATACTGATTCACCCCCCCATCTCAGTATCTATGGGAATCCTAATACAATTTGCATCAGTGTAAGCACACAACATGAAATCATCATTCTTTGGATACCATAAACCATAATCCACAGTCCCCCTTAGATATTTGTGTTGGCATTTGCATAAACATTGCATTAATGAAATGTTATGTTGTCATTGATGTCAATTATAACCAATAATGATGTTGTAATAATAATGTTTTGCTACTTGTAAGTGAGCTTATGAAGGAAACCCATTTTACTAGAGAAGAAGTGAAATCAATTGGTAAACCCTACCTGTTGATATGATAAACCCTAACCGATGGAGTTTGGTGAATTGGTTGTACTGGTTTATGATCTGATGATGAGCGGTAATGATTATGACACGTATGTATGCTGTATGAGATGAAGTTTCAAATGGTTTTTGGTGTGTAGAGATAATGATTTTTGTCTTGGGAATGAGCAAGTTCATTGCATGTAATGTAAACCACATGATGAGTTACAGTGCTCGATGAAGCGATGATCAAGGAGCGGTCAAGGATATCTTGAATGATGTGCAGTGATTGTTATGTAATCCAACAGTCATACTTGAACTGATTTGTTTGTAATATCTATAAGAATTAGGTTTGTGATGTGTTACCGACCTATTGATTTATTTATAAGGTTGATGAGTTGTTTTGTTATTGTATAGGAAATTTGTAGTTGAGAGGAAGATAGTGTGGTTCCCGAACCAAATGAAGTATCTATAGTATGTGTAAAGGAAAATAGGAGCATGAAAAGGATCTGGACAAGAAAGTGTAGTGCTATTCAAACAGATCAGCAAATCCCTATTGTTTTCTAACAATTGCAGCAGCAAAATCTCTTAACCGGGTAAGCTCTAACAAGCTTAGTGTTATTCAAATCCTCTAACTAGGTGATCTGTTATCTTGGATTTCAAATCCTCTACCGAGGTTACTCCTAACAGAGTATTGCTTCTAATAGGGCATTATAGTCAATCCCTTAACCGAGTGGTCCCTAATATGATCTGTTCTTAACATGACTTATCGTAAAGCTTTAAGAGGCTTGGCTCCTAACAAGGAGAACTTCAGAAGAGTTTAGAAAACTTGTGGGTATTCATCCCCACCATGGTTTTTCCCATTTGGGTTTCCACATCAAAAATATTGTGTCAAGTGGTGAATGTTTTTGTGGTTATGTATACTATAGTTAAATTGCTTAACTGCTAAATCCACTTTGATATGTTATGTTAACCGACAACAATCTAAAATATGCTTTTACTTATGTCAGTAAAGTATTTAAATGACTCAATTAAAATATTTTCGAGAGTTTCAAAGATGTTTTATTGTTAGTCTATTATAACAGTCAACCGGTTTAACTTGTCAGTAATATTACATTTGAAGTTTAGTGTTTAAACCAGTCAGTTTAGAGTTTTCTTTGAGAGGTTGATTTTGAGATTGGGGAAATTCAATACACTTTTCTATCTACTAATTCACCCCCCCTCTCATTATTTTACCGAATCCTTATTCTTTCATCATACCATCAATTGGTATCAGAGCATTTCAGGTTCTCTAAGTTCTAATCCTAACAACTTGAGGTAAAGATCTTGAAGAACACAATGAAGAAAGAAGGTCCAAAGTTTAATAAAGAGAACTACATGATATGGAGTGATAGAATGAAAATCTATATCAAGAGTCTAGGAAGTCAATACTAGGAACATGTTGGTACTCAATATGTTGCACCTAGTGGGATTATGATTGATGATCAGAAGAAAGAGCAACAAGAAAATAATCAAGCACTAGAGGCTATTATCGGTTCTTTGTCTGATGCAAAGTATGTTTATGTCCATGGTCTGGAGATTGCTTATGAGGTATGGAAGAAAATTGAAGAGATATATAGCAGTGATGAGCATGTGAAGATTGCTAAAGGAGAGAGTCTAAGAGGAAAGTTTGATGACATGCAAATGGCTGAAGGTGAGAATATACAACAGTATGGTGAGAGGATCAAAGAGATAGTTGGTGAGATTAAGAGTGTTGATGGTAAAGTGGAAGATGCCACAATGGTTAGTAAGGTATTGAGAACCCTTCTACCAGTCTACGCTATCTGAGTTGCATCCATTCAGAAGCTAAAGTCAATCGATAAAACTAAGGTAACCCTTGACTCCATCCTTAGTAAGCTTACTGCTTTTGAATTAAATGGTTATGATGGTAGTGTTTAGAAATCTGAATCTACATTTAGAGCTTCAGTTTCTAACCCATCTATGAGGAAAAATAGAGATGTCAGTCACAGTTATGAATCTAGATCCTGTAGAGAAGTTGATGATGAAGACATATTGGTTGAGCTTGAAGCATTGTTGGCCAGGCAGTTGCTCAGAGGTACCGGTAAGTATAGAGGTAAATTACCTTTGAAATGTTTTGCATGTAACAAGATTGGCCACATTGCAACTAATTGTCCTAATGGTGACAATGAGCACAAGCATGAGAAGTTAAAGAAGTACAAAGGAAAATTTAAAAGAGATTGTCTCATTGCAGTTGATGGTGGTATCACTGATGAGGAATCTGAGGGAGATGCTAATGAAGACATTGTTTTTGTATCCATTAAAGAGGAAATATCTTATCAGAAGGCATTAATTTTTGCATGGATAATTATGATGAATTAATCATTGATAGTGGTTGTTCACACCACATGATTGGTGACCAGAGAAAATTTCTTACCCTGAAGGAATTTGATGGAGGAGTTGTGAGATTTGGTAATGACTCACCCTGCATGATAAAAGGTAAGGGAACTATTTCTCTTAATGGAAAGAGCAGTACAGATGATGCCTACTGGGTTGAAGGATTAAAGCATAATCTTTTAAGTGTAGCCCAACTCAATGAAAAAGGTTATCCATTCTAATTTAAGAATGGAATGTGCAAAATCTATAGGAGAAAAGGTGAACTGATTGCAACTGGCAAGCATACTAAAGGTAACCTATTTCACCTAAATCCTAAAGTCAACAACTGTTTAATTGCTAAAGTAGATGATAGTTGGCTTTGGCATAGGATATTTTGTCATATAAATTTTGATAACATTGTCAAAGTGAGTAAGTCCAAGGCAGTGAGAGGTTTGCCTTAGCTGGACAAACCGGTTAATGCTCTATGTAAGGAATGTTAGTTGGGAAGGATGACATCCTCAAATTTCAAGAGCAAATCTTTTTCAGCAGAACATCTATTAGATTTGGTTCATACAGATCTTTGTGGACCAATAAGGACTAAAAGTATTCAAGGTGACAGATATTTTATGATCTTCATTGATGATTTCTCAAGAATGATGTGGGTCACATTCTTGAAGGATAAGTCAGAAGTTTTTGGTAAGTTCAAGGCATTTAGGGCCTTAGCTGAAAAGGAAAGTGGCAAGAAGATAAAGTGTCTGAGGATTGATCAAGGTGGTGAATTCACTTCTGAATTCACTAGATATTGTGAAGAAAATGGTATCAAAAGGCAACTTTTTGCATCGAGGACACCACAACAGAATGGTATTGCAGAGAGAAACGACTGGTCAATTGTTGAAGCTACTAGAATGATGTTGACACAAGGAGGTGTAGCAAAAACTTTCTCGAGAGAAGTTGTCAACACAACTCTTTACACTATGAACCAGATACTGGTAAAAAGAGGTAAGGATAAAACTCCTTACGAATACTGGTGTGGTAGATCACCTAATGTCAGTTATTTTAAGATATTTGGCAGTAAATGTTTTATTAAGAGAGTTGACTATGTTAGCAAGTTTGAGGCTAAAAGTGATGAAGGCATATTTCTTGGTTACTCCACCAAGAGTAAGGCCTACAAATGTTACAACAACCGGACATAGAGAATCATTGAAAGTGTTGATGTCCGAGTGGATGAGTATCCCAAAGTCTCAAGAGAAACTAGTGTGGAGAAAAAGGATGAAGATCCTTGTATTCTATTTATGGAACCAGAACCAGTGAAACCTGAAACTGGTAAAGAGAATGTTGTTGTACCAGTTCAACCGGGACAAGTAGATTCTGAAGAAGATGATGATCATGAAGTAGAAGAGCCTGAAGATAATGATCATATTATTCTAAAGTATGTGAGACTCAATCACAATACTGACCAGAGTATTGGAGATAAAGATGTTGGAGTGTTAACCAGAAGAAGAATTAGAGAGAATTATTGCATGATCTCCACTATTGAGCCTAGAACTACTAAGGAAGCATTTGGAGATGATCACTAGATTAAAGATGTGGAGGAGGAGCTTGATCAAATTGAGAAGAACAAAAAATGGACCATATTACCCAGACGGGTGAATAAAAATGTGATAGGTACTAAGTGGGTATTCAGGAACAAACTAAATGAAGATGGAGTAGTAGTCCAAAACAAAGCTAGATTGGTATGCAAAGGTTATGCACAACACGAAGGAGAAGATTATGGTGAGACTTTTGCACCAATTTCTATACTGGAAGGTGTCAGGACTTTACTTGCATTTGTAGCACATGAGGGATTCAAAGTATATCAGATGGATGTGAATTTGGTATTTCTAAATGGAGTACTGGAAGAAGAAGTATACATTGAGAAGTTAGATGATTATACTTTGAATTATGCAAAGGACATGGTATGAAATTTACACAAGGCACTATATGGGTTAAAGCAAGCACCAAGAGGATGGTATGAAAGGTTAGATTCACACCTTATGAACATACATTTTCAGAGAACTAGTGAAGACAACAACATATATCTCAAATCTGAAGGAGATAAGATACTAGTTGGTGAAGTGTTTGTGGATGATATCATATTTGGAGGCAATGATGACATGAGTGATGACTTTTCAAATGAAATGAAAAGTGATTTTGAAATGTCTCTAGTAGGAGAGATAAAATTCTTCATAGGTTTGCAAATACAACATATGAAGAGTGGTATTTTTATCACACAGTCTAAGTATGTGAAAGAGGTACTGAAGAAATTTGGAATGAGTGACTGTAAATCAGTTGGGACACCAATGGTTACATGTTGTAAGTTGTCTAAAGAGGATGAATCCCAATCTATTGATGAAAAGGAGTACAAGTTAATGATAGGGAAATTGAACTATATTGTTCACAACAGACCAAATATTGCTCATGTAGTTGGTTTAGTTGCCAGATTTCAGAAGAATCCAAAGGAAACACATTTGATAGCAACCAAGAGGATATTCAAATATTTGAAAGGTACTATTGACTATGGGTTATGGTATGCATATGCAGGTAACTTTGATTTCAAGGTTTATACAAATGCAGACTAGGCAGGTAATGTTGATGATAGGAAGAGCACAATCGGTGGAGAATTTTTTCTTGGAGGAAGACTTGTTTAAGGGAGTAGCAAGAAGCAGAGTTGTATATCACAGTCCACTTTTGAAGCTGGGTATGTTGCAACTTATATGAATTGTACCCAGGATATCTAGATGAAACATATTCTAGAAGGATTCAAGATGAAGATTTTAGAACCGCTAAAAATCTTGTGTGACAATACTAGTGCCATAAATATTTTAAAGAACCCTGTTTTGCATGCACGAACCAAGCATATTGAATTGAAGTATCATTTATTGCGAGAAAAAGTGTAGAGTAAAGATGTGATAGTGGAGCATGTTTGTACCAAGGAGCAACTAGTAGATATCTTTACTAAATCTTTGCCTAAGACTACTTTTGAGTATCTTAGAAGTCATTTATGGGTTTTACCCCTCCATGAGGTCAATTGAGCATGATGTGAAATACACTAGTCCCAGAGCTACTTGTAGAATTTTACAGCAGGATTGGTGTAGAGTGGAGTTATTCCACAGGGGGAGCATCAAGTTGCAGGTTGATGATGCTGAATAGTGAAGTTTGACATTGTATGTTTTACTTTCACTTTGGCATTGATATCAAAGGGGGAGAAGAACTATATGATTGGGGAGATGAATTGTATGATTGATAGAGAGAAGATCTATAGCCGGTTACCAGCTAAAGACATGGAGACTCAGTTGAAGGTGAATACATGTTAAAATGTAAACCATGATTTCTATTCACAATCATAGCAATCAAGGGTATTTATACAATGTTTTACTGTTAGTTTGTTATAATAGTCAACCGGTTTAACTTGTCAGCAATATTACATTTGAAGTTCAGTGTTTAAACCAGTTAGTTTAGAGTTTGCTTTGAGAGGTTGACTTTGAGATTGGTGAAAGTCAATACAATTTTCTATCTATTGATTTATCCCCCTCTCAGTAGTTTACCGGATCCTTATTCTTTCATCATACCATCAATCTGAATATCCTCTTAATAGCAGTGACATGACTCTCCTTTGTATCAACTTGATATCTAGCAGCCAAACACACAACATTCATAATGTTAGGTCTAGTCTGAGTAAGATATAGCAGTCTACCAACCATAGATTTGTACAAAATTTGATTAGCTTTTGGAGATTCATCATTTTTGGACAATTTACAACCATTCACCATAGGAGTTCCAAACAGTTTGGAATCATCTAGTCCAAACTTCTTCAACAGCTCCTTCACATACTTAGTTTGAGATATAAAGATACCTTTTCATGTCTATGCAAGTTGCAAACCTAAGAAAAACTTCATTTCATCAATCATAGACATCTCAAATTCTTTTTGCAAATCACCGACAAACTTCATACTCATATCATCATCACCACCAAAGATAATATCATCAACAAAGCCTTCAACAATCAAAATGTTATCATTTTCAATCTTAAAGTATAGATTACTGTCAGCAACACCTTTAGGAAATCCTAATTTCAACAAGTATTTGTCTAATCTAGCATACTAGGCTCCAGGAATTTGTTTCAATCCATAAAGTGCTTTATTCAACATACATACCATGCCTCCATCCACCGATAGTGAAAATCCATCAGGTTTCTCAATGTAAACCTCTTCCTCTAGATCACCATTCAAAAATACAGATTTGACATCCATCTGATATACCTTGAAATCTTTATAAGAAGCATAAGCAAGTAACAATCTAACTGATGCAGAGGCTAGCAGCAGTAGGGTGATAAACCCACCTACACACCTTGGTCTTCTTTACCTCGAGTCTCCGTCACGGCTATGATTCACACCTCAACTATGAAATCAAACTCTTACCCCTAATGAGGGAAGGCACAACACTTCTACCCACTTCCTAAGACCTATCAAGATCTTCCACAATACTATTTTTGAAGCACAAGATAGATATTGACTTTTGAGGACTAGACAAGCCTACTGGTATAGGTCTACTGGCACAGGTTTCACAGGTTACCGACACAGGTTTCACAGGTTTACTAGCACAGGTCTACCAGTTAGTAGCCCTATTTCACTATCTTTTGGAACTTTTCTCCAGATAACACCAAACAACACTTCAAACAAATTTAGGTTTTAGACACCCTTTTGGGATTACTATTAGATACAAAAATATTGGATTTCCACCCTATTCCTGCACTTTTGAACACCTACTTGGGTCATAGGCCTAATTGATCAGGTTAGACTAGTTTCACAAAAGAGGTATATGAGAATGGGATCACAGGAAGGTTCCAAATCTTCAAGAAGTTTCTCCTATGTTCAAATACTCCAATTCCATCAATTCAACTCATCATCTTATCATTGTTCATTGTATGCTCAATGAAACTCATCTAATCTAATCTAAACCCTCAACCGGTTTAGACTAGGGCTTGGTGGTAATGCACCAACCAACTCCTCTGACTTTGCCCCTATGGAATCTTAAAATACATGTCCCTAACTTGCATTTTACCCATGGCCATTAGATCCCAATGAGTAGATTGCGAGTTAGGGTCTTATTTGCATTATAACCCTTAAAAATGGAGGGTTTCAAACCTATAGAAGATAAACTCTTATAACTTCCACGACACTTTACTTCAAGAGGTCAGACCAAATGCATTAGAAGGGATTTTTAGGATTATTTCTAACCAGATCAAAAATTCATCAGTAGTTCTCATGCTATGTACGGATCATACGGAAAAATATCACTGTATGGCAAAATTAAACTTGTTCTATTCACTTTCTCCACCAAACTTTACAAAATGTCTGACTCTTATTCTTCCTACGATTGTCCAAACATATATAAACCTTTTCCAATGTCCATAACCAACTTTTGAATAGTTAGGACCGTTGGAGAAGTAGTTGGCATCCTACCGGCAACTTTAAAAAGCTGCTTGACAACAAATGCAACATTTTGCAACTTAGGACCAACATTGTTTATTAACCACCTAGAACTTATGGAAACACATCCAAGGTAATTATTTACTCCAAACACCTAAGATAACATTCTAGACATACTAACATTGAAAACCCAAATTCCAAGCCTTCATGGCCTAATAGACCTCTAGGTTTATATGCTCACCTAAGAGATTATTGACCATACAAATAGGCATTCAATTACATCAAGGGTGATCAGTGATCCAACCCATTATTACATCATAAATGAACCTATAGACACCACCATGTGCTTGAAAATAGATGTGTGATGGAATGTGCTCTGCACCACTAACAACTTCAATTCTAGAAACTGGAGAAAAAGTTTCTTCATAATAAATTCCTTCTTACTGTGAATATTCTTTGCAGTCCAGTCTATCTTTATTTCTGACTACTTCACTGGCTTCATTCAATTTGTTCCTAAAAACCCATTTAGTACCAATAACATTTTTATCCTTAGGTCTAGGCACAAGTTCCCAAGTATTATTCTTTTCAATCTTATCTAACTCTTCTTCCATGGATCTTATCTAGTTATCATCTTTACAAGCTTCAGCAACATCTTTAGGTTCAACTTTAGAAATCAAACATACTTTGATCGGGTTTTGTAGTTTGGTTTTGTTGATCACTACTTTGTAGAATCTGGTATTTCCTCTGGTATATTCTAGTGTGATCAGATATTGTGCTGAGGTTTTGGGATATTTGTTGGGATGATCTTGTGTATCTTCATTTCATATGGTTCATGATTTTGTGCCTTGTAAATTATCTTTCTTCATGACAGTTGCTGATTGGTTGTGTTCTTGAGCTTCCTGATGTCGATTGATGAAGATTTGATAAGTGGTGTTGGTGTAGTTGTTAGTGATGATTCCAATGTGCTTGTTGGTGTTTCCTAGTCATGTCCTATTTGTTTTGGCAATCTGAATTGATCATTGTGCAAGTTTTTGGTGGTTTTTTTCAACCGATATTGATTTTCATGTTATGTAGTATTTTTGGTGGTTTTTTTCAACCGATATTGATTTTCATGTTCTGTAGTATTTTTGGTGGTGTAGCGTGTTGCATTTGATCTTGGTGTGATTTATGATGAATGTGATCATTTGGGAATTTTAGTTAGGTCCATGCTATGTAATGTAAATCATTATATTGGTTTGGTGATCGATCTTTGTATTGTGTAATGTAATTTTTGTAGTTGAGGGTTGAGGGTTTAGTCGACCTTGTTATCAAGGTTATATATATATATGAGATATTCATGCAATTTAGGTATTGGTATTGTGTCTACATTATCAAGGAGAGGTGAATGTTCGAACAGGATATTTATCATTCAATGAAGTGTTGAGGTGAGATTCATGTTGTAGAGAAGACAAATGTGCTTAACTAGAACTGTCACTTGTTACAAGCTAGGGTTGCTATTGCACCAAAAGATCTACCTTTCAATGCTTGATACAACCACTAGACTTATAGAATCCACAAGAGGTTGTTAAGCCATGTTGCAAATTCTCATGAGGGATGGCTAGCCCACTGCCAACAATCCCCCTCCCAGCGTCACTCGTCGTGGTCTGCGTGATTATAACCTATGATCAAGCTCTGATACCACTTGTTGGCCCAGTTTGTCATTGTGTCAAAAGATCAATTTGTCAATTCCTGATACAAATTGTAGAGATATGGATCACACGGGAGGCAATTAGTCCCTTGTCATGAATCCTGAGGGAGTGCTAACCATTTTGCCAACAAGATATACCTCTATGTGAATTTTTGTTTTTCTCCATATGGGATTAGGGTTTCATAAAGTCTTTGATATAATAGAATGTAAATCTCCACTTCAATGCTTGAATCTTGACTTTTTTTTATTGCTCCTAAGATTGAAGGAAGAATAATTACTTTCTCAATTTCTTGAATGATTGAATGAATTCTTTAATTATTGATATCATTTGTGTATTCTTGTTGACTGATTCCAAAATGAGAGGGGAAAACCTCCTTTTATACTTGTCCATAAAAAAAACTTGCTAATTTATTGACATGAGCCAACATGGATCTAAGAATCCCGTTCATTTTTGAAATAGGGAAAAGGGTTTGAAAGGGGACCAAAACAGGGAGGACCAGAGTGTGGTGCCTTGGTCCTAATTAGGACCAGTGTGTGGCACTCTGGTCCTACCCCATTTTTGGGCTAGGATAAGGTGCCTAGCTAATGCAAAAGTAAAAAAATGTAATCATACTTGAGTGATATGAGTAGAATTAGGTGCCAATCAGGCCTAGGGGTGAAAACACTAAAGTAGGGACCCAAAGCAGCCAAAACTATACAAAGGATGAAATTTTAGGACACTACACTTTCCAAAGAGGAACTAAAGCTTTGATTCCAATTGCTAAACACATGACAAGACTGAGAGGGGGGTGAATTAGTCCAAATATTTAAAATATATTAATTATAAACAACATCAACTAAAATAGCAATAACAAATAGATCATCAACACATGAACACCATATTTATGTGGAAAAATCAAACAAGGAAATACCACAGTGATTTTAGGGCACTATGCTTTTCAAAGAGGAACCAAAGCTTTGATACCAATTGATGAACACGCAACAAGACTAAGAGGGGGGTTAATTAGTCAAAAAATTTAAAATATATCAATTATAAACAACATCAACTAACATAGCAATAACAAATAAATAATCAACACATGAACACCATATTTATGTGGAAAAACCAAACAAGGAAATACCACAGTGATTTTAGGACACTATGCTTTCCAAAGAGGAACCAAAGCTTTGATTTTAATTACTGAACACACGACAAGACTGAGAGGGGGGTTAATTAGTCCAAAAATTTAAAATATATTAATTATAAAAAAACATCAACTAACATAGAAATAACAGATAAATCATCAACACATGAACACAATATTTATGTGGAAAAACCAAAAAAGGAAATACCACAGTGATTTTAGGACACTACGCTTTCCAAAGAGGAACCGAAGCTTTGATTCAATTGCTGAACACACAACAAGACTGAGAGGGGGGTTAATTAGTCTAAAATTTAAAATATATTAATTATAAACAACATCAACTAACATAGTAATAATAAATAAATCATCAACACATGAACACCATATTTATGTGGAAAAAACAAACAAGGAAATACCACAGTGATAATCTGACTCATTATATGAATATGAATGTTTATAAAGTTTTAGGCTCATTGTCAAGGAGAAATAGCACTTGATAAACTTGCAATGCTAAGGCATAGTGCCTTAGGGCAAGATATAGGGACTTGTACAACTAAGGCTCACTACTTCAAAGAAAGATACAATTTATTTCCAAAGGACTCACTATCAATTAGAAATGAAGGAAATAGTAGAACTGAAGCTAAGAGGGATCACGTAAACATGAAATTATCCTTGAACAACTAGATCAAGTGACCAACTATTGGCAACAACAATGAGAGAAAATTGAGAGGGGGGGGGGGGGGGTGAATCAATTTTCTACCGAATCTACAAAATCAACCATAAATATAGATCTGATAAACTGTAGCAACAATAAAGATAAGGAAATTGATAGCAAAACACACAACACCAAGATTTTGATGTGAAAAACTTGGTTATGGGAAAAACCACAGTGGGAACCTACCCACAATAAGATGATACTCTGTAGTAGTATGTGAAAATATTAAAATGGGGAATGCACCAACATTCAGGCACACTGCCTAGAGCTCACTGCTCAAATATAATAACCCGAAAGGCTACAACCCTCAGTGAAGTCTCACTGACTTAAAACAAGATTCAGACTACAATCCAGAAGGAATGAACTGCACTAACAGCATTTGCAAACGCCTGATGACAGTTCTAGTTAAGTACAATTGTCTGCTTTGCAACACCAACCTCTGCTCAATCACAATTTTGAAGGATGAATCACTTGTTCATGCTGGAAATATGTGCCTCAAATTAACTTGATGAGTGTTTAGATTCATCGGAGTAACCTATCTCGATGGAATATCTATCGGTATAACTTTTTCCAATGAACTTGACATATCAGAGTAGGTAATAGAGCTCAGAGAAGCAGGTTTGACGTTATCCCGATGACCCGACAAAGTTGACTTTGGTCATCGGGGTAACTTTGGCTATTGGTAGGACTACAAGGGCGTTGTGTTTATGACCCAATGGATCCACCTTAGGCGGTCGAGGTTGTCATCGGCTATCGAAGGTTCCGGTTTGGGATTATGCTGATACTTGATGAAGTATATCGGTGATCGGGATAACAATGCATATCAGGAGAGCTAGATCTCTTATGGATCTTCCTTCTGGGTTTACTCTTGGTGATTAGAGATTGGGGTAACATTTCAATGTTGTTTCCAATGAGCTGATGAGGTCGACTACTTGTTATCGGGGATCGGCAAAGTATTTTTGTATGTCTTTCCGATGACCCGATGGAGTCGCCTTCGGCGATCAGGTATCATCAAAAGATTGGGGTAACTTTTTTGAGGATCTTTTGATGACCGATAAGGTGCGACTGACCACGGTGCTCAAACCAAATTCAAAAAGATGAGCTTGTGGTCACATTAGAAGTTCCTGCCAGTGTATTTGAATAGGAACCGACCTGACTTCCTGGTGCATGTGGGATATTGTTTTTCCCATGAATGTAGACTGATGCAGGTAGACAATTAGACTTCAAGCCATTGGTGCAGTTGCTTAGATGAACAGTTGACTTGTTTGGTATTTGAAGTAAAATGAAAACCAATGTAAGGTTGCCAAATTGTAATAGCTTTTGAGCATTTCTATGACTGAAATTGATCCAAGCGTTTGTTTTATCTGGAACGACTGTTCGACAGAGGAGGAAGTCTGCAGACTGGACTTTGTTGTATTTGACATACTGTTAATAAAGTTATTTTCTGTTGGTGGTGGGTTTTTCTCCCAAAAGGGTTTTCCCACGTTAACTCTATGTTTTGTCTTTGTGTTGTTTAATTGTTTATGCTCATGCTTGTGTCGTATTCTAAAATGTTGAAAAATTTATAAACACTAGTATGTTTTCCCCTGGAAATTGACATTAGGGAAGCGTATTTCCACACTTTCTTTCCTTTTATCTCACACATACACCACTCTTTGATAATGCAAACACAACCTTGATACCTAAATTGCATGACTATATCACCTATTTATACAAATCATCAACCTTGACAACAAGGTCGGCTAAACCCTCAACTCATAATTACAAAATTACATCACATGATACAAAGATCAACCTCCAGACCAATATAATGATATACATGACATAACATGGGCCTAAATCAAATTCCCAAATGCTCATATCCATCGATAATCACTCCAAGATCAACCACAACAAGCTACACCACTAGGAAAGCCGCATAACATGAAGAACATCACCATTTCAGTAAAATCACCAAGAACTCGCACAATGATCAATATGGATCATAAAAAAAAATAGGACATACTTAGGAAACACCAGCAAGAATTTTAGAATCATCAGTAATAGCTGCACCAACACCACTTATCAAATCTTCATTGATCAACATCTAAAACTCAAGACCACTCAAACAACAACAATTGTCATGAAGAAAAGATATCTTGTGGAGCACCAAATTATGAACCATCTAAAATGAAGATACACAAGACTATCCCAGATAAAATCCTAAGAACTTAGCTAAAGATCTGGTCACACCGTAATATACCAGAGGAAATACTGAACACTACAAAGCACAGATTAGAAAAACAAGCTACAAAACTGGATCATCTGATATGATTAATTAAGATTTTTGGATCACTGAAACCAATACAAAAGATTTTAATGATACTAGAGATACTCCATACACCAAACCATGATCCCAATAAACCAATCTGCAATCACTGGAGCAAGAATATATTGACATCTGATGTAGTCATGATTGGTAAAACCCTAAAAGAGAGCCAACTGACTTATGCAACAAGAGCAACACAACAAAATCAACAAGAAAACATAAGAAAATTACATAAATAGATCATATTAATTCCTTATAACTTCCAACTAGCATCCATCTATCATCATATAATCATCAAAGAACATCCAACAATTAACTGGTTACATGCAGGCTATCAGCCAGATACAATCCAATCCGGGACTCTACGAATCAACCAGATCACAAAATGTGAATCTCAATCCTTATTCTCAATTCTACTTCCTCCACCCCAAAAAATGATTACATAATAACATATTTATACCCACCAGAACATATCCAAGTTGGCCTCATAAGATTATATTTACCAATATAGGAAAATGAAATGTGTAATTAGGTTGGCCCTAAGAATTAAATAAATCTTTCTGGAAAATAACAACCAAGAGATACGGTTCAGCAAGAAGGTCCGCCACATGCCAAAGAACATCGAACAAGACCCAAGATAGATCCACATGCCAAGAATCACGTTGATAATGAAGGAAAACCAACCGATAAGCACAAGAATTGTCCCGAAACCCAAAAACAATCAACCAGAAGCGATAACTAACTGGAAAAGAACCCAAATGAACTAAAAATCTAGAATTAAGCACATGTACCTGCCTGGAAACCAAAAATAAGATCTTCAACAAAGAACAAGCAATTACCAGTACCAATCAGTAAGAACACAAAAAAATGCATAAAGAACTAAACAAGAACAAAACTGAAAGGAAATATTTTTGGATGATGCAGGATTTTTGATCGACTGGGGATGCTCCTGCATCAACATCAATGACAAAAACATATCCTAGAAATAGAAATATCAAACAATATCCCCCTTTGGCATTGATGACAACATATAAATGTGAAAAACAATAAATTCAATGAAAGAAAACATCTCCAACAAACTCCCCCTAAGATCAAGCAGATAAAACATTTTTTCACATGCTTCTCTCCACCTTTGATAGCAATGCCAAAATTACTTTCCCCCTTAGATAAAAAAATCATGATTCTCTCCATCATAAATAGATAACCAATCCAATAGACTACTCCACCAGAGGAGCAACACCAAATCATCAATCCGGATAAAAGGATAAGATTGTGAAGTCCATCGGATTGATGCAACTCAATGCATATAGTTTTGATCAGGAGGGGTAGATACCCCTAACTTGTCTCTCAAATAGGAAGATGTGTCTATAGGCAAAGGCTTAGTGATGATGTCAACAATTTGTTCCTTTGTAGATACATATTCCAACTTAACTTCCTCTTCACTGAATTTTTCCTTGAAAAAATGATACTTGATTGACACATGTTTAGTCTTTGAATTTTGCACCGGGTTCTTTGACATATTTATAGCATTGGAATTACCACAATATATGATAGTAGGCTCATCATAGATAATTGTGATATCCTTCAACATTTGCTTCATCCAAACTACCTGAGTGTAGTTACTAGTAGCAACAATGTACTTAGCTTCAAAAATAGATAAGGACATTGAACCCTGTTTCTTACTAGCCCATGAAACCAATTTTTTTACCCAAAAAGAAAGCACCACTGGAGGTAAAATTTTGGTTATCAACATCACCAGCCCAATCAGTATCAATTTAAGCACATAATATGAAATCATCATTCCTCAGATACCACAAACCATAATCCACAGTCATTTTCAAGTTTTTGAAAACCCTTTTTACATCAGTGACATGACTCTATTTCGGATCAGCTTGATATCTAGCAACCATGCACACAAAATGCATAATTTCTAGTCTAGTTTGAGTAAGATTAGTAGTCCACCAACCATAGATCTATAGAAAGACTGATTAGCTTTCAAAGATTCATCATTTTTGGATAATTTGTAGCTAGTCACCATAGGAGTTCTAACTGGTTTGGAGTAATCTAACCCAAAATTCTTCAATAATTACTTCACATATTTAGTTTGAGATATAAAAATACCTTTTCCAGTCTATGAAATATGCAAACCTAAGAAAAATTTCATCTCTCATATCATAGACATCTCAAATTCTTTTCGCATATCACCAACAAACTTCATGCTCAAGTTATCATCTCCTCCAAAGATAATATCATCAATAAAAACTTCAATAATTAAGATATTATCATTCTCAATCTTAAAGTACAGATTACTATCAGCAATACCTTTATTAAATCCCATTTTTAGCAAATACTTATCTAATCTAGCATACCAGGTTGTAGGGGCTTGTTTCAATCCATAAAGAGCTTTCTTCGGTTTGTATATCGTGTCTCCACCATCTGATAATAAAAATCCATCTGGTTGCTCAATATAGACTTCTTCCTCAAGATCACCATTCAAAAGGGCCGACTTGACATCTATCTAATATACCTTGAAATCCTTATAGGTAGCATATGTAAGCAACTGTCTGACAACTTTGAGTCTAGATACCAGAGAAAAAGTCTCCTCATAATCAATTCCTTCTTTCTATGAATATCCTTTGCATACCAGTATTGCTTTATTTCTGACAACTTCACTGGCTTCGTTTAATTTATTCCTAAATACCCATTTAATACCAATCACATTCTTATCTTTAGGTCTAGGCACAAGCTCCCATGTGTTATTCTTTTCAATTTGATCTAATTATTCTTCCATAGCTCTCATCTAATTTTTATCTTTGCAAGCTTCAACAACATCTTTAGGTTTAATTTTAGAAATCAAACATACCTCTTCAACAACTAGCCTTATTCTAGTCATCACACCTTTATTTTTATCTCCAATAATCTAATTTTCAGAATGATTCAATCTTACATACCTCGAGGTCTTTTGATTGTTTTGATATTCAGGTTCTTGTACCTCTCCACCACTAGCAACAACATCTGGATTAACGGTCTCTACCAAATCATTATGCTTCAATTCTTCAGTTTGAATAGGAGTTAAAAAAATATGTTGACAATCATCATATCCACATGCTCTGATCTCTTTTCCAAAGTTCTCATCAACCTTCACATTTGCACTTTCCATTATCTTCCTCAGTCTCTTATTGTAGCACCGGTAGGCTTTTCTCTTTGTTGAGTATCCCAAGAAAATTCCTTCATCACTTCTTGCATCAAAATTTCCTATGTCCTCATCTCTCTTGATATAAAACTTGCTACCAAAATTTATGAAATATCTCACAATAGGAACATGACCAAACCATATCTCATAAGGAGTCTTACCGGTATCACCTTTAATATGAACTTGTTTGAATGTGTAAACAATAGTGCTAACAAATTCTCTCCAATAGATCTTCAAAACATTCCCTTCAATCGGCATAGTCCTTGTAGCATCCAAAACAATCTTGTTCTTCCTTTCAACAACTCCATTATGTTGTGGGGTTCTAGTAGCAGATAATTGTCTTCTAATCCCATGCTTCTCATAGACTGAATCAAACTCACCAGAACAAAATTCTCCACCTCTGTTAGATCTCAAACATTTCACCTTCAATCATGTCTCAGTCTCAACCTTTGTTTTGAATATCTTGAATTTATCTAATGCTTTTGATTTCTCCTTCAAAAAGACAACCCACATCATCTTGGAATAATCATCAATTAGTAACATAAAGTATTTGTCACCTTGCACACTTCTAACATTTGTAGGGCCACGTAGGTCAATATGCACAAGATCTAGCAATCTATCAGATGTATATTTCTCACTCTTGAAAGAAAGTTTTGTCTTCTTACACATTTGACATTCTTTACATACCAGATTAGCAAGCTTAACAATTTTAGGCAAATCTCTAACATCTTTTGTAGAAATGATCTTAATCATTAAATCAAAATTAATATGACACATTCTCCTATGACACAACAAACTTTAATCAATCTGAGCAATCAAGAAACTTTTCTCACCAGCCTTCAAATGAAAGATACTACCTTCAGTTATAGTTCTAGATGCAATCTCTACACTAGAGGCATTTAAGTTTTTTCATTTACCATTCTTGAATTGCAAATCATAACCTTTGTCAACCATCTATCCAACACTCAAAATATTATGCTTCAAACCTTCAACATACAAGACATCATCGGTGTTATGCTTACCATCCAAGGAAATAGAACCTCTACCATAGATCACACATGCTTTGTCATCTCCAAATCTTACTATTCCACCATCATATCTTTCTATATTCACAAATTTTCTTTTATCACCAGTCGTATGATGTGAACAACCCTTGTTAATCACCCATTCATCTTTCTCTTCAACTTTACCAACTAAATCTTTCTCCTCAATAGTGCAGCTTGTAGAATCAATAGATACCGGTCCATCTTCTTTGATAGCAATAAACACAACTTCATCTCCTTCTGATTCTTCATCTGTTACACCTTCATCAGCAGCATAATAATAGTTCTTCTGATGCTTATACTTCTAGTTAGGCTTGTAAGGCTTATCATACTTCTCATGCTTCTTATATCTATCATTTCTATCATGCTTATCAAATTTATCATGCCTGTCATACATAGACATTCTCTCTAGACATCTAGAAGGAAAATGTCCTACCTTATTGCAAGAGAAACATTTTAGAGGCAATTTTCCATCATACTTACCGGCTCCCTTAGGAAATATCTGGGCAATCAATGCTTCAAGCTCTTCCAATTCTCTTTCTTTCTCTTCCATCTCTCTTCTCTCTCTTTCATATCTAGATATTCTACATTCTTCAGGATCATACCTATGCTTTCCGAATACAAATTCTCTAAATGCTATATCCAACTTTCCATGTGATTCACCAAGTTCCCTCAATTCAAATGCAACAATCTTTTAAACCAACATGTCTCTTTCTAGTAGTCACCTCTGAATCTCATCAATAGCAACTACCTTATGTTTGTAAGCAGGAGGAAATGATCTCAGTACCTTAGCAACAAAGAGTTCCACCAGTACATCTGATACCTAGGACGAGTTCATTCACCTTAGGCATAAAGGAATTTATGTTCTCATCTTCTCCCATCCTCAACATCTCATACTTCCCTTTCAAAATCTGTAACTTAGAAACTTTTACTTGTTTATCTCCTTCATACAAGGTTTCAATATTCTCCCAGATCTCATGTGCAATATGAAGTCCCATTACATTTGTCATCTCTGAATCATTTAGGGCACTCAACAATGCTTACTTCGCTCTAATTTTATTTTCAGCTTCCTTGATCTCATCAATAGTAACTGGTCCATTCGAAGGAACAAAATAGACATTCTTAGTGATATTCCAGTAGTCCTCTCCAAGACATCTCAAGTGCACTTCCATCCATTTCTTCCATATAGAATAGTTACTACCATCAAATCTCAGACTCTCATTCTTAAATATAACACTTCCACTTCCAATTGCCATCTTAGATCTCCTCAAATAGTTAAGCTTCTTCCAGAGGATGTAGCTCTGATACCAATTGTTGGGAATGACAATGAGAGAAAACTGAGAGGGGGGGGAGGTTAATCAATTTTCTACCAGATCTACAAACTCAACCATAAATATAGATCTGATAAATTGCAACAACAATAAAGATAAGCGAATTGATAGTACAACACACAACACCAAGATTTTGACATGGAAAACCCGGCTAAGGGAAAAACCATGGTGGGAACCTACCCACAATAAGATTATACTCTGCAGTAGTATGTGAAAATATTACAATGGGGAATGCACCAACATTCAGGCACACTGCCTAGAGCTCACAGCTCAAATATAATAACTTGAAAGGCTACAACCCTCAGGGATGTATCACTGACTTACAACAAGATTCATACTACAATCCAAAAGGAATGCACTGCACTAATAGCATCTGCAAATGCCTAATGATAGTTTCAGTTAAGCACAATGGTCTTCTCTGTAATGCCAATCTCTGCTCAATCACAATGTGAAGAATGAATCACTTGTTTGCACATACAACACTCTCTGATAATGTAGACACAACCTTGATACCTAAATTACATGACTATATCACCTATTTATACAGATCATCAACCTTGACAATAAGGTTGACTAAACCCTCAATTCATAATTACAAAATTACATCACACAATACAAAGATCGACCACTTGACCAATATAATGATATACGTGCCATTAAATAGACATAAATCAAATTATCAAATGCTCATCTCCATCAGTAATCAGGCCAAGATCAACCGCAACTCGCTACACCACCAGGAAAACTACATAACATGAAGAACATCACCGATTCAGTAAAATCACCAAGAACTCACACAATGATCAGTGAAGATCATCAAAACAAATAGGACATACTTAGGAAACACCAAAAATAATGTTAGAATCATCAATAACAACTGCACCAACACCACTTATCAAATCTTCATTGATCAACATCTAAAACTCAAGAACACTCAAACAACAACAACTATCACAAAGAAAAGATAACTTGCAGAGCACCAAATCATGAACCATTTGAAATGAAGATACACAACACCATCCCAAATAATCCCCCCAAAACTCAGCTAAAGATATAATCACACTGGAATATACTAGCGGAAATACTGAACACTGCAAAGCACTGATAAAAAAAAAAAAAAACTACAAAATCGGATCATCTGAAATGATTAATTAAGCTTTCCGGATTAGTGAAACCAATACAAAAGAATATAATGATACTAGAGATACTCCATAAAGCAAACCATGATCTCATTAAACCAATTTGCAATCACCAGAGAAAGAATATGTTGACATCAATGACAACAACATATCCTAGTAGCAGCAATGTCCAACACCAACATCATGGAAAACATCTCTAATAATCATCACTATCACAACACACTATCTTACTAAATATATCACCTTCAAAGATCTAACTTTTGCACTTTTGCAATCTCAATTCTACATGCATATCATTTGCATACACTTCTCATAAATTCATACACAATCCATCCAACACACACTCAACTCATACATTTATACTCCTTAAAAATGAGATAGATAATTGAAAACTTAATTTAGGGTTGGCCAAAATAAAATAAGTTACACAAAATAAGCCACCCGAACAAAAAATACTCAAAATGGTCCACTCTAGGAGAAGGAGGGAAACAAAACACATCACAATACATCCTTCCAAGATGAATCCATTGATCCACACACACTAATACATTCTCTAAAGATTTAACTAAACGCAATGTGTAGACAAAGTAGTGATTTAGCCAAAGAACATCTTTTGATACAAAATACCTCACATGAATCTCCACATGCCATAATGAGACCCATAAAAACTCCTTAACACATCCTCCAATGCATATCTTAACCAAGGAATATGATTCAATCAAGATAACTCAATCAGACATGCTGAATCATAACACAATTGAATATCCCAAACATAAATCAACAAAGCTCTCTTGTGGAACAAACAAACCACCAGAGAAGAAAACAAAGAATATTACACAAGCCATAAAATCATGTCCACTAAGTCACAAAATAATTTTCAACATATCCAGAGGCCACCGAAGACTTTCCAAGCCAGTCAGATAGACACACTTATTGCTAGAGAAAAAAAATAACTATCCAAATAATATGCCAAACTCAGGCTACAACACAAAACATAGCTGCAACAACTAGAATATATACGGACCAAAATCCATCTGGATAACTAGGTTTGACATCAATGAAAACCATACAAACTCATACTTCCAAAAATTAATTCTTTGGAGAGAAGTATTTGATGAAACACTTGAGTTTGAATAGGATAAGTCAAACTTCCTTCAGGGGTTTTTAATCACTTTTAAATCTTTTTTTCATAATATATATGTGTATTCATGGAAGACAAGGCCTTTCAAATCTAAATGGAGAGATATGAGAGTGATCATATTGATTGTAACATCCTCATGATTAGTTTCATTAATGGAAAAATGCATATGTTATTTTACTTTCAATGTTTTTGTTTTAGAACTTATGAAGTTGTGTTACAAAACAGTTTCATGTGGAAATACGTTCATGATAAAAATAATAAAGTTAGAAGTGAATATCCAGTCCCTTAGGATCATTTTTCTACCCATGCAAGTGAATGCAAAATTATGTACATGGAAATTACCTTTAGGGGGGGGAAGTTCTATCGTTCTATTGAAAGCCTTTCGTTTTCATAGCCATCATATAGCGTAGAGGTTTATTGGTGAAGATGATTTTGATTTCTCATGTGTTTACACAATGGAAAGCAGTTAAAGATTTATTATGATAGTCAAAAGAAGGTTTCTCTCAATTCTATATAAAGAAAAAAAAATATTATGCATGGTCCAATGAACTTAAATTTTTTAAGATACACAAGAAATATTCAAAATAGTCCCTCATTTGTTATAGTCTTCATATTAAGTTGTTAAACTTTTAGATAAGTTATCTGAGGTTTTTCAAGGTCAAAATAATTATGTGAGGTATGTCCTAAGAGGATTGTCATGTTGATCTATTGTTAGCATCTCATGGGACTATTGAAATGTAAGAGAACTTGTGTTACCATTTTTTTCATGAGGATTGTTTCTTGGTAGAGTGATATCCATAATTAAAGTAAATTTTTTGTCAAAACCCCTAAACCATATCAAGAGGCTTTGTAATTATAAATAGTCAAACCCTTATGATAAGCCCATATCTATACCCTATCAAAACTATTTTGAAACCCTTTCCAAGAGGTTAAGGATCTAATTGATAATAGTAAGGGATCATAATGTGAATCAAGTTTATTCCTTGTATATTTCAATGTAATATCTTATATCTTATAAGTAGGTCATTGATAACTTTGGGGCTTCCTCTAGCTATTGTTTAAACTCAATTAATAGGAGATATAGAGTGTTTCAAGTTTGTAAAGGGAACACTCTATTTTTATGTGCAAAGATATAATATTTTCAAAGTTTGAAGGAAAATTTATGATAAAAGACAATGAGAATAAATAATGGCTTTTTGAGTTCTCAAAAAATATGTTCAAACCCCTTGTCTACTATCACTAAATCTTTGTATAAATTGAGGATTGGTATTAGAGGTTTAAACATCAAATGAAGATTCAAAAAACCCTAGAAGAAATATTATAGTCATTTTTTAGATAATTGAATCCTTATTAGGTACTAGTGACGATCCCTTACGATCCCTTATATTTGTCAGGTAGAAGAAAATATTGTAGGTCATGAACATTCAAACACAATAAATTAAATAAAAGAGACAATCTTAAGGTAAAAAATAAGTACATGGAACAAGATGTTTAAGTCATAAAAAGAGAAAAGTTTAATGAGAGATCAAAAGTGTAGAACATGGTAAGAGTGAAATGCAAAGGACAAAATAGTTAGCAATTTTAAAGAGTAGTTGGAAGGCGTTAATTTTGGAGATCTATTATGACAAGGTTTGTGAAGAAGGTTTAAGGAAATACACAGACAAGACTAATAAACTCATTGAATACATGAAAACAAAAGGGAGAAGCATACAATAATTAATATAAAATAATATAATAAAATTTAATGCAAACACCATCAACATGATAAAGAATAAAATTATAGATCTATTTGAAGTATTGAAGGATTTTTTGAAGAATAAAGAGTAGGGTATAGTTAGAAGGAATGTGATAGTTGCAAGGGACTTAGAAAGCATAGTTAAGTAATAGTGGACCTACCAAGAAGGACATTGTCAAATGAAAACACAGGACAATATTTTAAAATTGCATACATAGTGGAGAGTTTGGGTGTCCATTTGAGGATAATAGTATAATTATTTCCAAGGATTAGGGTATATCACGAGATGAATTGCAAAGTTATATTTAGTATGGTCAAATGTTGTGAAATTTTGTCTAAAACCTAGTTAAAAATCCTTAGTAACAATGAAGAGAACTGATAAATCTAATGCCAAAGACAAGAATGATAATGGTAGGATATAAATAAATTTATTCAAAATACAATCCACACACCACTATATAGTGTTGTGATGATAATGCCATAAAGTATCTAGTGATAAGTAAGGGATCTTCTAAACTATGGTTAGTTTCAATGGTAAAAAAGGAATGCATGATAGTGTAATAAAGAATACAATAAAATGAAGACAAAGAACAAATATAGAAGATAAATTACAACTTGATTTGTCATTATGGAGAGATAAAAAAATGTGGCATAACTTAGGGCTAATTTGATAAACCCTAAGTGGATAGGGTCACAAATGTGTGAAAGATATTTAATTAAAGTAAGTTCAAAGAGATTGAAAAGATAACAAGACCAACTGATAAGGATACTATGCAATAGGAGTGGCAGTCAAAAGGAGTAGGTAGAGTTTCATGAGTTGTATCACTCCTAAGGCCAAATACCATTATGATAAGTTTAAAAATGTTATATACTTGAAGAATGATGAAGATATTATAGAGAGGTGACACATGTGTTTAATACCTATCTTATAACTTCTTTCATGCCTCCTAGGAAGTTCTAATCATTTCAAATTATATTTCATGTTTCCTAAAAGCATGGAATGGAAGGTGATGGCATTTTGGAGAAGTAAAGGGATAGTTATGAGAAAGTGGAGAAATATAGGAGAAGTTTGGGGACTTATAAATAGATGAGAGAGATAGGGGAAATTGAAGTAGTTTAGACCACTACCTTGCATCTAGGAGCTATTCGAGGATATTTTTAAAATGGATGAGGGAAAAGTAATTAATGAGTCTTCAATCACCAACACTGTGGAGTAGTTTAAGGAGAAAAAGAAGAAGACAAGTGAGCTATGTTCTCAAGGAAAGACTGACCCAACAAGCTAATATAAACACCTATCATTTATGTCTTCGAAACATTGCTAATGTTTAAGAATTTTTTGAAGATAGCATAAATGGATGCCTAGGGATAGTTTTCATTCATTTCTTACTAATTTTAGACTAATTTTATAACTCAAAAAGTAGTTCTTTCAAGTGCATACCATGCATTATAATTGGAATAGTAGTTCTTTCTAGTTTCACTAAGTATTGTAACTCAACAACTTGGTTTTTTTGAGAAAATTTTTTAAACATGCTTATACTTAGTCATGTTGTACCTTTTGATTAATAAAAATAAGGTTTTTACCTTCCCAGAGCTATTTATTATGCAAACCTATTAAGACATGTAATATAATCTCGTGTCATTGGTTTCTATCCTATCTATATTTCCTTGATATAGAAAATATGCACTTTTGCATGCCATGACTTGCGTTTAACTGGCTAAGGAGAAAATTAAGTTGTGAGAATATTTATAGCTCCTCCTAATTTATGTGCTAGATATTGAACCTAGTTATGAAATACTTATCCAGTGAAATATTAAATTTTGAGTTGTGCATGTTGTAGTTTAGTGTGTTGATCATATTGTATACATTTTAAACAAGTACAAGTCATAAAAATTTCATGCATCATCTCCATAGTACTTAAATTCAATTTTATATCATCCTATTATTCCATATTTCTTAGCTAGTAGTTAGTTTAAGTTAGCTTATGTGATAAACCAAGGGAACCAACCCTCTCTAAAAGTTGATTCTTGTTATCAAATCCCACAACTTGAGAGATCCTCCCATGTTTCACAAAATATCTTAGTAAGGGTGCATATTCAATTGGTAATAGTAAGTACTACTTGTTATTTGATTAATGGATCTCTTTTTTTAACTCTTGATGATAAAACTCCATGTGAATCATGGATAGGTAAAAAATCCTTCAATTTCACATTCAAGGGTATTTGGTTGTGATTTTTATGTTCATGTGCCTTGGGATAAGTGCTCTAAACTGGATCTAAAATCTCAAAAATGCATCTTTATTGATTATAATGAGAATGATGAAGATTATAAGGTTTGGAATCCTATAGCCTAGAAAAGGAATTTTTCTTATAATTTTAAAGAAGTAAAAAGCTTGTTCAAGTGAATAATAGCCAAAATAAAAAAGAATTTATAAAAATAGAACACTCCAAAACTAAAATAGAAAGTAAGAAGATGTCCATGGAGAAGAAGAGAAGGGTTCATAAAAAAAATTAGATGATGATTTGTAGGATCAACCCATAGAAGAATAGGAGGTTAACAAGATAGCAAAATCTATTTGGTAGGTACAACCCAATAAATGTTTTTTTTATTTTATGTTATTTTGAGAACTAACAATGTACCTATATATTTCAAGGAGGCTCTCTCTTAAAAGGATGGTGAATCTTAGATGTAGGTAACACAAGAGGAGGAGGATCTTAAACAATTGTGATACCTGACCTATCTTATTATTTTTCCTAAGGGAAGAAAGATCATTGATTGCAAGTGGGCGTATGAAAGAGATTTTAGTGAAGACAATCCATTAAAGTGATATAAGACTAGACTAGTGTCCAAAGAAAAAGAGAATGCTTTTTACTTTTATAAAATTATCTCTCTTGTTTCCTAGTTGTCTTATAATATATTCCTTTAATCTATTATCTTGCAATTTTGACATTGAGCAAATGAATGCTAAAATTTCTTTCTTGCATAAGGATCTTGATGATGAGTTTTATATATGACAACTTGATTTTGGTTTTGAGATGAAAGGAAATGAACAATTTATTTATAGATTGAAACAATCATCATATGATCTGAAACAATCACCCAATATGTGATATTAGAAGTTTGATGTTTTTGCATTGAAATTAGATTTTGTTAGGATAAACAAAGATTATTTTACTTATAGTAAGATTATTAATGATTGAAGACTAATAATTAATTTGTATTTAGAAGATATGATGTCTATTAGTAGCAATAAAGTGATGTCCATGGAGCTAAAAAATCAAATTTCTAATACAAAGAAGTTGAGTGCATAAAAGTAGCTTCCTAAAACAATATAAGTGGGGGAGATATTATAATTTTTTTAAAACCCTTAACTATAATGCACATTCAATATAACTATAGCATCCTAAAATTGCACCCCTTTGCAATTTTGACCATATTTGGGGCCCTCACCTTAGTGTTTGCATCCCTATACCTAATTAAGGCCCAATTATGCTTAAAGTAACATAATACAATGTCAAATGCAAATTGGGCCTTGTCCATCACATATCCCCCATGTCCCTGCCCTAAAAAGGGATAGGACAAGGGTGTGGTGCTTTGGCCCTCATTGGGACTAGGGAACCATGCTTTGGTCCCCCTTAATTAGGCCCCTCTTTGGCCCCCTCTTGCATCTTCAAAAATGAGTGGGAAATCTCTCCCTGTGTCGGCCTATATCAAAAAATTAATGCATTTTTCGATGAGAAAGTATATAAGGAGATTTTCCCCTCTCATTTGCATAACAACGCATCATAAGAGATGGGTGAAATTATGATCATCAAGCATTGAAGCATTGAAGCATTTATCATTAAATATCTCTAGAGGTCTTGAAGGCTGCATTCTTTATTCATCAATTGTGGAGCATGATTACATCATTCATTTGAAATCATGTGTGTGTGATTAGGGTTTTGTCATGTTCATACCATTTCATACATCTGTGATTACATTCAAGAAGTAAAGCATCATTATCAGTCATTGCAGATCTCAAGAATATCCTTCCATCATTTTATTTCAGAATTTGCAATATTTTATTCAAGGTTAATTCATTAACTAGGGTTTGATATGGGAAAGCCTCTATTCCCAATCTATTTCCCTTTCTTTTTGTGTGTAGGAAACAGGTACAGAGTTGTACTCTTCAAAATAGGCATTATTTGCAAAGACAAATCAACCCTCTTTGGCGTGCAAAAAATTAGGAGGACCAGGGCAATGGGCACACCAATCCCAACATTTTGGGATCTTTTTTGGGGATCAGATCTAGATCTGCATATATTTCTCAAATGCAGGTGCATGCAAAAATCTCACATCTGTAGCTCACTATTTCTGTTTTTTCCTTCATTTTTCAACACTTTATCTTAATTCAACAATTCAACTCACAAAAGAGGGTAAAAAAATTCACACCTTCCCTAAATCTAATCATTATTCAATCCTTATCATTCTTGATTTGGGATTGGATCTATTGGATACATCCCTCTTTTGAATGTAATGGTAAATTAATTATTTCCATCCCTCTAATAGTTCAAAACCCTAATTTTTCACCTTTACATTTTGGTGAACCTGGCGTCTAACACTTTTAATTTTGATTTATGTTCTCAGATCTGAGTGTTTATGCAATTTAAAAATTAAATTTTCATTTACAAGATTGGTTTCCAAGTGAATTTTAAAAATTTAGAGGTTAATTTCACTAACCCTAATTTTTTAATTTAAAATTGAGCTTGTGAATTGCTTAATTTGGAGTAACTATTTCAAATCTGAGTATTTTTCAATTTTAAAATTAAAATTTTCACCTACAAGTGAAATTTAAAATTTAAAACTAAGTGGTTAATTTAAAAAACCCTAATTTTTGAGAAGTTTAAAAATTGACCCTGTGGGTTGTTTAAATTTTGAATTTATCATTTAGAGTTGCCTCAAATTCAAAATCACAATCTTAGATTAAATTTTAAAATTAAGAGGTTATTTTAAAAAAGCCCTAATTTTAAATTTAAATTTCCTAGGAGGTTGCATAATGTTTCACAATTATTCTTTATTTTTTCAAAATCACAAAATAATTTGCTTAATTAATTAAACAATCATTTTTACAAAAAAATTGCATTCTTTAATTATTTCAATTTAAATTTTTAAAAATTCAAAATTCAATTCTTCAAATTTCATTTCACATTTTTCTAAATTTAAATCCGAAAATACAAAAAATAAAAATCAAATTTGTGGATCTCATCAATTTACATAAATTAAGAGGTTTTATTTATAAAACCCTAATTTATTTTGACTAATTTTCTAAACTTAAATATTCATCACATGGAAATTAATGGATTTGATTTATTTTCTATTTCACATATGATAACATTGCTTTTTACGTACATTTAACATAATCATGTGTTGGATAATGGCTTCTTTCAATTAATGTTACTCCTTTTCATTCATAGCACTTGGACATATTGCATTTTTAGGATTTCCAAGTTGCTTCCTTTTCATCAATTAGATCTCAAAGCTTTCATGTATCATGTATGTTGTTTTATGGTGATTTTTTGGGGAAAATGCATTTCATACGTAGATCATCTAAAAGCTTTTGTAGATCCCAATTGTAGTGCCCCTCCTAAACTTGTCTTTTTGAGAGGGTGTGATAAACACTTTTAGGTTTGTGCATATTCTAATATCTCTGTCTCATTCTTATACTGATAGTCTCTTTGATATTAGTGGATTCATTATGATTTGTGTGGATGAAATTATGTCCCAGACTAATATGATGATAAGACTTATGTGTAGTGATTTAGATGCACTCATTATTCATGTATCAATTATATTGCTTATGAGGATATGATGACATCTTATTATTGGTAACCCCACTTTATGATTGTAATAGACGAGATGATGCTTAGTTGCAACTATCTTACTATTGTATTCATGATAGAGACGATGCCATACCACTCATAATAGGCATGATATGACATTGTGATTCTCTCTCACTTGCCTAATCATTTATGATATATATGATCCAGTATATGTTGCCTCATGGTTATTGGTGGTTTCAAGATTTGCAGGTACTAGACATCGACTCCACCTAGCCTCATAGGTTTGAGCGTGTCTTAATCCCAATGGCAAGTTGATTGGAGATGGAATGAGTTCCCTCTACACACTCTAGGCTTAAGTTGATACCCTTGTCAGTTAGTGTCTTGGCTTAAGTCATTGGTCTACATCACGTGGTATGTTTTTCAACCCTATGTCGGGTTTCCTTGTGAGTTTTCAATTATTTATTAATTAATAATTAATCAGTTTATATAATTTATTTAGTATTAAATTAAATTATCGAATGGCATTAATATTTGATATTAATGTGTGAATTATTATCATTGAAGATTTTTTATTTTTTTATTTTTTTCATGAATTTGTATTTAATTGATGATTTTATGGTCTAATGTTTAATTGAATATTTATTATTTGAGCTTTTGATTTATTGGATTATTATTTTATTTATTTATTGTTTAATTACTAGTTGAGTATTTATGCTTGTCCGTACATTTATTTATTTATTATCCATTTTGCTTATTTGTTTATTGTTTATTTATGTTTTTATTTATTTATCTTCTTTATTGTTTTATTTATTTGCCTTGTTGTTTTATTTATTGGTTATTTATTTGTTATTATTTATGTATCTACCCCTTGTTATGATTGGCCCTCTTGGGAGTTGTGATTGTGAGGATATGGTGTAGGGGCATGTATGGGTCCAAGGGGCCTATAAAGTGTTTGCCTTTTATTTTCATGTTTTGTTTCTCATTTGGGATGTAATAAGGTCTTAAGGACCATCTTGAAACATTTTGAATTCATTTGAAGTCACTTTGTAAGGCATTGATGCCAATTTCTTGCATGTAGTTAATTAGGACCACATTGGTCAAAGTTGGTCAATGCCTCCCAATGTGTGGTATGAGAGTGTAACTAATGTATTTGATGTTTTTATGTCCCATTTGACATGTTTTCAAGATTTTTGCAGGTTATTTGAATTAATTGTACAAAATGAGCAAAATTGTAAAAGTTGCTGACAACTTTTCAAAGTTGTCAAGCAACATAATCATAAAAAGTGGTTCCAACAGCTAACCAATTAAAAATATGGTTAGAGACATTAGTTTTGGAGTTTCAATAGACCCCTCAAGTGTTGAGGATGGGTTGGATGGCTATTTTGTATGGAGAACTCAAGTTTTGAATGAAGATTGAAGATAATTTCTTTGCAATTTTCTGCTAAAACATTGCACTTTCCTTCATATATTTCTTTTTTGAACGTTCTAGCACATGAGAGTAGATTTTTTGGAAATTTCTCTTAGTTATCTTTCATTTGGGACCTATTTGGCTTTATTTCATTAAGTTTTGACCATTCTACAATTGGATTTTCTAAAGCTGGTTTGAAACCCTTGGTTTTGGGGTTTTGTCAAAGAATAATGTAGAACTGACCATTCCATCAATGGTTTGACTCAAGACTTGGTGTAATGGTAGGTGTGGTAATTTTACATATGGGTTTTTACCATTTTTTGTAGAGGAGGAGTTTGGGGGAATATTTGAGTACTTGAGGGCTTAACATCCTCATGTGTTAAGCCGGTTGGATAGGGTTTGAGTAAGCATTTAAAGTTTTGGTACCAAAACAAGCAAGGATACCTTAAAAAATGTTAAATCCTTTCATATTTTGTATTTTATTACATTCCATGTTGAGTTTTTAAATTGTTAGTGTGTCCAAGGGGTACCTCTAGTGCAATCAAAGACCTAATAGGGCTCTTGGAGGACTGTAACAGTCAATTTTTGGACATTGTGGTCCAAAACACCATATCTTTATTTTGATATATATTTGATAAATTTAAAAAGGGGATCTATATGTGGTAATTTTTTGTTCCTAGGGTTAGTTTGTCAAAGGATATGGCCAAAAAACCCTCTGCGAAGGGCTACTAGAACCTAGACACCCTTAGAGAGCCAATGGTGTGGGATAGTCTGAAAGGGATTGTTTCGAAGGTGAATTTGGTTGGTTTGAGACCATTTGATTTTGTGGACATGATGGGAATCCTGTCCCTAATCTTTCAAGTGTCTTTTCTAGTGTTGTCTCAAGTTGTCACATTGTGAGACCTAGTCTAAAGTTGAGAACCTTGGGTTGAGCAACCTAGTGTGTAACCATAAGTTTGAAGTTTGAAACCAAAACCTTGGTATTTTGTTAACCCTCTCAATCCCTCTACATTAAATTAGTATTAGAGCCAAAATGTCTGATAAGTGTGAAGGAGAAGTTTGTGAAGAAGTTGAAGCATGGTAGAGATACCTCCTAAAGCAGGGTTTGTGATGGCCAGGAGGATGAAGGCCCTAGAAGATGAAATTGAAACATTGAAAGCTAGGGAAAGAAGGAGAGATAGGGGTGAAGAGAGTGATAGTGACCCCAAAGAAGAAGAAAGAGGAGAAGGTGAACATGAGACCCCTCCTACAAGACCTCAGGAAGAGGAGATCCCTCCTGAAGAGAGAAGATTCATCAATGCTTTGAAATCAGTAAAAAGAGATGATACAGATGTGAAAATGGAGCTTCCTATGTATGGAGAAACTATGTATGTTGAGGAGTTGATAGAGTGGATTGATGCTTTGAATAATTAAATTGAGTATAGGGAGGTATATGAAGAAAAGAAGGTGAAGTTTGCCAGAACAAAGTTGAAGGGATTTGCCTTGGTTTGGTGGAACTACACCCAAGGAGAAAGGGTGAAGAAAAACAAATGACCAATTCATGGCATATGATGGTGAACAAAATGAAAGGATAATTCCTACATACTAATTATGAGGTTCAACTATTTAGAAGGATGCAAAATGTGAAACAAAAAGATATGGATGCAGCTGCCTACACTGAGGAGTTTCATTAACTCAACTTGAGGTCTAGACATGTGGAGAATGAAATGGAGAAGGTGGATACATACCTTAATGGATTAAAGTTAAATATCCAAGATGAAATCATCCTCCCTATCCCCAAGACTTTGGATGAGTGTTTTCAAGTAGCATTGAGGGCAGAAGAAAAGTTGAAGAGGAAAAGTGATCAGCAAGGTAGGGGAAGAGGCAAAAGCTTTTAGAGGAAGATGATCCTTTGGGAGTAGAAATCAGTCCCAAAGATAGCAAGGAGAGTCTAGCCAGAATGAAAAAAGTGGGGACTCAAGTAATAGATGAATTTTTAGAGGAAGGAGACCCTATGGAAGAGGGAGGTTTGGTGGATCAGGAAGAGGCTCCAACACCTTCACAGGAAGATGCTACAACTACAAGCAAGTGGGACATTCGGCCTTCAAATTCTTAGAGAAGAAAGCCTCATGGAGGATAGAGGAGGATTGCCAAAGTGTCAACACACAACCTAATTATGTAGATCTAGAGTTTGGAGAGAGCCTAATGATGAGGAGAACTCTCTTGAAGGTGCCAAGTACTAAGGAACCACCACAAATAAAGTCACTTTTAAGAATTTCTTGCAAATCCAATGGGAAGGTATATAAAGTCATAGTTGATTCAGGGTCCACAGATAACTTGGTGTGATTAGAAATGGTTGAGAAGTTAGGATTGAAGAGAATCCCTCATCTTACCCCTTAGAAGGTGTCTTGGTTGAGAAAGGGCCAACAAGTGCTTGTAAATGAACAATCTTGGGTAGAATTCCAAATTGGGGGGTATAGGGACAGAGTCCTATGTGATGTGATCCCCATGGATGCTTTTCACCTTCTCCTAGGGCATCCATGGAAACATGATCTCAATGCTCAACATGATGGGCAGAAAAATACCTATACCATAACAAAGAATAGTGAGTCTTTACCTTGACCCCTTTACCAGATGAAGGTGTGGATAAATAGGCGGGTTCTAGTGTGATGGTGGTAAGGGAAAAGGAGTTTTTTAGACCTTGAAAGAAGAGGGGGGTCTAGGATTTTCCTTGATTATGAAGCCAAAAGATAGGTCAGATTTACCCAAAACTTAAGGAGAAGCCCTACCTAGTGAAGTTCAAAACTTGCTAGAGAGGTATAAGGGCATTGTAGTAGAAGAACTACCTAACTCCCTACCTCCAATCAGAGATGTAAGCCATCATATACACCTAATACTAGGAGCTACTCTACCTAATAAGGATGCCTACAAAATGACACCAGTCCAAAATGAGGAGATTGCAAAACAAGTGCGAGAATTGTTAGATAAAGGCCTTGTCAAAAAGAGTTTGAGCCCATGTGTTGTACCCATTGTCCTAGAACCCAAAAAGGATGGAAAAAGGAGCCTTTGTACTAATTTAAGAGCCATCAACTGAATCACAATTAGATATAGGTTCCCTATGCCAAGAATGGAGGATGCCATGGATTGTTTAGGAGGAGCATGTTACTTTTCAAGGATTGACTCGAAAATCGGTTACCATAAAATAAATATTAGAGAAGGGGATGAATGGAAGATATCTTTTAAGAAAAATGGGGGCCTCTATGAGTGGTTAGTGATGCCCTTTGGGCTGTAAAATGCACATAGTTCCTTCATGCGCCTAATGAATGAGGTATTGAAACCTTTCATTGAAAAAATTGTTGTGGTTTATCTAGATGATATTCATGTTTTTAGTAGGTCCAAGGAAGAACATTTGAGACACCTTGACATGGTCCTAAGGAGGCTACATGAGGAGAAATTGATGATAAACTTGGAGATGTGTGACTTCATGAAAGAGGAGTTAGTGTACCTTGGTTTTGTCATTTCCAAGGGAAGTTTGAAGATGGATCCTTCCAAGGTGGCTGCTATTCTCAATTGGCCAACTCCAAAATTAGTGGGAGATGTGAGGAGCTTTCATGGACTTGCAAACTTTTATAGGAAATTCATAAAGAACTTTAGCCACATATGTCCACCAATTCTTGACACCATCAATGGAGGTAATAAGGGTAAGTTTCTTGGACCAATGAAGCTGATAAGGAGTTTGAATATTTGAAGAAAAGGGTATCTCAAAAACCTATACTTGTGCTCCCTGATTTTGACAAAGTTTTTACCATTGAGTGTGATTCTAGTAACCAAGCAATAGGGGTTGTTTTAAGCCAAGAGAGCAGACTGGTTGCATTCTTTAGTGAAAATATTAATGAAGCAAAGAGGAAATACTCATCATATGATTTAGAATTGTATGCTATTATCCAAGCTCTTTAAAAGTGGAGGCACTATTTGTTACCCAAGGAATTTGTTGTTTTTATTGACAATCATGCTCTAAGTTTCTTGAATGGGCAGGACAAACTCAACCATAGACACATGAAGTGGATTGAATCTCTACACACCTACACCTTCACCATAAAGCATAAGAAAGGCCAAGCTAATAAGGTGGTAGATTCTCTTAGTAGGAGGGCACTTGTGGTGCAAGAATTACAACTCCAAAGTGTGGGAATAGATGCATTCAAAGACATGTATCATGATGATGCTGATTTCAAGGAGATCTACAAGGTTTGTGATAAGTTTTTGAACACTTTTCACAGTGAATATTCTAATTTTTTGCTTCAGAATGGTTTTTTTTACAAAGGGAGTTATTTATGTGTGCCTAGATGCTCAATGAGAGAGAATCTTATAAAGGAGAAACATAGTGGGAGCCTTGGGGGTCATTTTGGACTTGACAATACTTTGGATCAGGTTAGAAGGTTTTATTATTGGCCAAAGATGTAGGTGGGTGTAAGGAGGTATGTTGAAGGGTGCACTATATGCCTAAGAGCCAAGGGAACTTCATCAAATGCAAGACTTTATCGACCCCTTCCAATTCCCAATAGGCCTTGGAAGAGTGTAAGTATGTATTTTGTGTTAGGGTGCCTAGAACACAAAGGGTTTTTGATAGTGTCTTTGTGGTTGTTGACTGGTTTAGCAAGATGGCACATTTTCTTCCATGCAAGTGTACTAATGATGCATCTCATATTGTTGGTTTGTTTTTCAGGGAAGTGGTAAGTATACATGGCTTACCCTTGAACATAGTCTGTGATAGGGACTCTAAATTCATAGGTCATTTTTGGAGGACCTTATGGAAGAACCTTGGCACAAAATTATCTTATAGCTCTGCATACCATCCACAAATAGAGGGCCAAAGTGAAGTTGTTAATAGATCATTGGGAAATCTTCTAATATGCCTTACAAAGTAGCATGGTTAGGCATGAGATCTAATCCTACCTTAGATGGAGTATGCTTATAATGAATCCATGAATAGGAGAATTGGAAGAAGCCTGTTTAAATTTGTTTATGGGATGCACCCTAGAGGTATTTATGAGTTGAGAGATCTGCAAGGAATTGATAGGAGAAGTGCTCAAGGGAAGAACTTTGTTGTTGTAATCAGAGACATTCATCAACAAGTAAGATAAACCCTTCTGAAAAATGTGGAAAAGTAAGAAGAAAGAGATGATTTTAAGAAGAGAGACCTTCAATTCAAGGTTGGTGATTTGGTGTTAGCACATCTGAAGAGAGAAAGGCTTCCTAAAGGTAAATACACCAAACTGGTGATGAATAAGATAGGACCTTGCAGGGTGGTCCATAAATTTGGACAAAATACTTATGAGATTGAGTTACGCCCCAGGGTAGCCATATCTCCAAATTTCAATGTATTTGAATTGTATCCATATAAAATCCATGTGATTGCAGGTTCTGATGTAGGTGTAGCAGCAAATGGGGAGGAGGATTGGGTGAAGGAGTCGACACCTAGCCAGATAGTGAAGCTTGAGTGTATCCTAGATACAAAGGAGGTGAAGAAGACTAGAAGGAAGACATACAAGGAGTACCTGGTAAAATGGAAAGATCTACCTGAATAAGATGCTACTTGGATGACTAAGAATGATATCAAGCAGCATGGAGTATCTGTTGAAGACCTCATCTCAAGAGGGACTTGAGATTCTTCTCTCCCCGGGAGCATGGTACAGGGGCACCTATGGGTTCAAGGGGCCTAGCAAGTGTTTCTTTTTTCTTTTCATGTTTTTTTGTTAATTTGGGATGTAATAAGGTCTTAAGGACCATCTTGAAACATTTTAAAGTAATTTGAAGTCACTTTGTAAGGCATTGATGCCAATTACTTGCATGTAGTTAATTAGGACAACATTGGTCAAAGTTAGTCAATGCCTCCCAATGTATGGTATGAGAGTGGAAATAATGTATTTGATGTTTGTATGTCCCATTTGACATGTTTGAAAACTTTTTGGAGGTCATTTTAGTCAATTGTACAAAATGAGCAAAATTGTAAAAGTTCCTGACAACTTTTTAAAGTTGTCAAGCAACATAATCACAAAAAGTTGCTCCAACGGCTAACCAATTCAAAATATGGTTAGATCCATTAGTTTTGGAGTTTAAATAGATCCCTCAAGTTTTGAGGAGGTGTTGGATGGCTATTTTGTATGGAGAACTCAAGTTTTGAATGAAGATTGAAGATAAATTCTCTGCAATTTTCTACCAAAATGTTGTACTTTTCTTCATATCTTTCTTGTTTGAATTTTCTAGCACATGAGATTGGAATTTTTGGAAAGGTATTTGACTTAACTTTCATTTGGAACTAGTTTGGATTGATTTCATTGAGTTTTGACCATTCTATAATCAGATTTTTTAAAACTGGTCTGAAACCCTTATTTTTAGGGTTTTGTCAAAGAATAATGTAGAACTGACCAATCCATCAATGACTTGACTCAAGAATTGGTGGAATGGTAAGTGTGGTAGTGTTCCAAATGGTTTTTCATCAGTTTTTGTAGAGGAGGAGTTTGGGGGAAGATTTGAGTGATTGAGGGCTTAACATCCTCATGTGTTAAGCCAATTGGACAGGGTTTGAGTAAGCATTTGGAGTTTTGGTACCAAAACAAGAAAGGAGACATTAAAAAATATTAAATCCTTTCATATTTTGTATGTAATTACATTCCATGTTGTGTTTGCAAGTTGGTAGTGTGTCCAAGGGGTACCTCTAGTGCAACCAGATACCTAATAGGGCCCTTGGAGGTCTGTAACAGTCAATTTTTGGACATTGTGGTAAAAAACACCATATCTTGATTTTAATATATGCATGAGAAATTCCAAAAGGTTATCTGGAAGTGGTCTTTTTTTGTGCCTAGGATCAATGTGTCAAAATATATGACCAAAAAACCCCCTGAGCAGGGCTACTAGTTGTTTCAAAGGTGAATTTGGTTGGTTTGAGCCCATTTGAGTTTGTGGACATGATGGGATTCCTAACCCTAATCTTGCAAGTGTCTTTTGTGGTGTTGTCTCAAGTTTCGATGTTGTGAGACCTAGTCCAAAGTTGAGAACCTTGGGTTGAACAACCTAGTGTGTAACTAGAAGTTTGAAGTTTGAAACCACAACCTTGGTGTTTTGTTAACCCTCTCAATCCTTTTGCATCAAGATATTATTATTTAATTGTTTGTTTATTTACTTATATTATTTGCAGTTTTGTAATTAATTGGAGAATTTATTTATATTGCCTTTGATTTAATTTATTGGGCTTTGATTTAATATTTTTTTTTTTGATCGATAAGAGCCCGAAGCCAATAATTTTATTAATCATTTTTGAAATTTTACATTACTCCACTCGTGCGGGCGCCAGTAGGAAAGAGTGGAGGCAAGAAAACCTTCGGCCTTTCCCGGGACCATAGTCTAGCTAATCTTATCTTAATATACAATAGTTTTAGATTTTAATAACACATCATCACCCCGGGCTAGGGTGAGCAGGTGGGAGGGTGTTTCTATTTTTCCCCCTCCCTTACAAGCCCTAAATTACAACTTTCAATAATCATTTGTCCCTCAACTTCCTGCGGCTTAGCTCTGAAGTTGTTCTTTGATTGTATATAGTATCCCTTAATTGCCCAAAGATATACATGTTTGTCCTGCATGGTTAGTTTCTCAAACACTTGGCAGATTTGTTAGTATCGTTCAGTCAATTATCTCAAATGAAATTTTTTCTGTCAAGCTAGAAAATTTCCACAATAAAATATCCTGTGAGACCTATCCTCACAAATCATAAATAAAGAGATATAAAATCTTATATGGAATTGGGTTTCCAGTTTCATATATCTTAGGGCCCAATCATGATCGACCTTTGACCCATCCAAACAATTAATCTCCAGTTTACCAACTCTTGTTTTTGCTCCTGGATGCTATCCCTAGTAAAGGATAAGATCCAAGCTACAACAACAAGAGTAGGTAAATGAGATTCGGTCATTCCAACCTCCCCTTCCCTATAAATTTATAGCAGAGAGGATGATGGAGTATATGATTATTCAAGGTTGGATGTAACCTTTGTCCAGACCCTGAATTTTACATGTTTGCCACATATAAGCCATAGTCTTAAGATATGACAGAAGGACATCAAAATATAGATTTCTTCAGCAAATGGCACTTGAGTACTATAGCCAGTGTTTAATGTTTTAAAATAAGCCAATATTACCCACCCTGATATGATTTCCACCAATGTGAATAAATACCAATAAATGCATGCATCCAGATGCTTGTAAATATCTAGAGTATAGATTCAAATTGCTAGGTATCCAAAACAGAATGCTAATATATTTTCCCCTCTGTATGTCTATATAAACAAATATTCCATCATGCTTATTTAGTCTTAGTAACTTTTAGAATTAACAGTTAAATCAAACTAATTTAATGTCCTGTAGGTCGCTTAAGTTTGATTTTAAGATTCGATACTAGTTAATATCTTCGTCACGGTCTTCGTTAGCTAAAGAATTAACCTTATTTTTCTAGAAATAGTAATCTACTTGGATCACCAGTATAATCCAGACCTTTAGTGACAATATTATCCCATACAAAATTAACATTTTTTTACTATAAAAATGGTCCCATGCACTCACCAAGGGCCAAACCTACTCACTCTGACCCAGAAGGCGTGGTAGAAGCAATCTCATCGTCCAGAACCAGGCCCTCAGTCTTGAGGAAGTCCTCAAACCAAGTGGATTTTGGAGGGTGTTGCACCTGAAATAAATAGAGCAAAAAGTTGACATTCTTATTGATTGCCTCAATCCTCTCCTTGGTGAAGGAATCACCATCTGTGGAGATGACAAGGAGTCTAGGAACCGGCTTGTTGTTTTGAATGAGAATATCATAGTCTCGCGGCCTTGGGATAGTACATTCATTGTCAATGTTGACTAAAATCCACTCCAGATCACCTAAGATAGAGGCAATGAAGACCTCTTTACACAGAGCACCTGTATCCTCGCGATTTTTGGAGGATTTAACCATCACAGCAAGAAACATGGTGGCCACATCCATGTTAGCTCTAGTTCTGTTTGAATTTGTGAGAAAGTCCGGGCCCAGGATGTTCTCAACTGCATCAATCACTAAGGTATGGGGAAGTCGCATGATATACTTGAGACGGTCTCTAGTAATAGCCCCTTCAAAAGCCATTTGCCTCTTCGAACTATATAATTTGATCGGGGTATCCATCACCTGTTATTCCTTAATTCTAGGTCTTTGTTGGATTACAAAGCTTCTTAATTTTAACCTAAAGCTTGGTTTAATAGCCGAATGGGTTATTGATGTGAAAGTTTTGAGTTTACTTATTCTAAATACATGCAAGCCGTAGCCCACTTTGGATGAATCTTATCGGTTAAGAAATAGTGCATATCCTTAAATGATGCACCGTTTGTGGGAAAATCGTGATGAGGAGCCATGATTAATTTTAGCGGATGATCAAATGAGTATGCCTCACACCGTAGCCCTGACTTGTCATAATGATCAGGATTTCTTGGGGATCATACATGCCTTGATGATCAAGCACTCCTATCTGGGGGTTTATTATTATATAATTGATATGTTTAGAAATGAGTGCCCCCGCCTACTAAGTTAATAATTGACCTCTATTCTGTGAGATGAGAGACTTATAAGCCTCTGGGCATAGTGTTTATGATTGATATCTAATTCTTAATCTTGATAAATATGTATATTTAATTAATACAAGTTTAAGATAAAATGTTCTATAGGTATGTTTTGGTTTTGTTTGTGTAAATTTAAAATATGATAATGTTTACTAATTATTATTATTGGTTTCGGGTTATAAATATGAATTAATTTATATATGAATATATATATATATGTGTGTGTGTGTGTGTGTGTGTGTGTGTGTGTGTGTGTGTGTGTGTGTGTGTGTGTGTGTGTGTGTGTGTGTGTGTGTGTGTGTGTATATATATATATATATATATATATATATATATATATATATATATATATATATATATATATATATATATATATATATATATATATATATATATATATATATATATGTATGTTTATATATATATATATATATATGTATTTATATATTTATATATATATATATATATATATATATAAACATACATATATATATATATATATATATATCTAAAGTATATATATGTATTAATTTTGATATGTTTGTTATATAAATATTATAATTGTTAGTTTCGGATAATTAATATAATAAATTTCTATGAGAGTCAATATATGTGTTTATATATCTATATATATCTATCTCTTTGTATATATATGTGTATACACACACACACACACACACACACACATATATATATATATCTTATATTATATCTATATATATACATACAGATATATATATTATATATATATGAATAGTATATATGTATATACATCCTCTAATATATATATATATCAATTGTATATAATTTATATATATATATATATACATAGAGATATATATAATATATATATGCATATTTTAATCTTCCGGATGTAATTTGTATATATGTGTGTGTGTGTGTGTGTTTATATATATATGTATATATATATATATGTGTGTGTGTGTGTGTGTGTGTGTGTGTGTGTGTGTATATATGTAAGTGTGTATGTTTATTTATCTAATTATGGTTTAAATATTTGTAGTCTTCTGTGTATGAGAAGGTTTTGATAAAATTGTCAAGTATGTTAGTTAATTATTATGGAGCCTTAGATGATTTTAATCAGAGGATTTTGAGGATAGGTATTTTCATTGTAGGGCTTGGCTCCTACTGATTTTATGTATATAAGCCTCTTATGTGACAGCTATCATGTGGTATGAAAACTATTTATAATTTTTGTGTTTAGTTGTAAAATATTGTTTTAAGGACTAATGTTA
The DNA here is from genome assembly GCF_030272615.1 of Cryptomeria japonica. Lineage (NCBI taxonomy): Eukaryota > Viridiplantae > Streptophyta > Pinopsida > Cupressales > Cupressaceae > Cryptomeria > Cryptomeria japonica. The sequence continues at coordinate 388,618,570 of NC_081414.1, read as the reverse complement.
GGAGCTGCATGGATTATTGTCTTACCATCAGCTCCCATGTTAGCGAGGGAATCAACTCTTTTGTTGCCTTCCCTATAGATATGATTAAAGATGACCCTGTCAAATGTTTTAATGTTTGTCATTATCTTAGCTAGGGAGGCATTTAGCTTCCAATCAAGCATTGCCCCTTTTCTAAGGGCATTGATGATAATGGCCGACTCTCCTTCAACGACGATCCTTTTAATATTAAGTATAATACCTAGATTTATTCCTACAATAAGTGCTTGCATTTTTGCTACATTATTTGTACATTTTCCACAGGGGAGGGCCATATAGGCCACCTCATCCCCATTTGAATTATGAAGGTTGCATCCAAGACCCGCTCTCCCCAAGTTACCCCTCGAGGCGCCGTCAAAGTTTAATTTAAACCATCCGCCAATAAGAGGAAGCCACTTGCATTCCTTACGTAACATCTAGTTTGATGGGGGGCCTTTACCAATGAAGTGGGGTATCTTTAGATCTTTCCATCTTAGTTTCATTTTTTCATCCCAGTAGGACATATTGAAATCTTTCTGGTAATTTGAGGTTTGGTTATTTATTATTTCAACTATGGTGGCTTAAATTTTATTGGTCAATTGATACCATTGCATTTTACTATCTTTGAAAATCCTCCTATTTCTTTCCTTCCAAATTTCCCAGATCATAATGGAGGGGGTAATGATCCATAAATTTTCAAACATGCAGCCAATGTTCTAGATTGGCCAAGCGTGGAATAGATCAAAGATATTATTAGGAATAGGGGTATACCAAATTAGCTGATTTCTTAACCATCCCCAGCAGTTATGAGCATAATCGCAGGTTACCAAGAGATGGTTAGAATTTTCTTCTTCCTTTTCACATAATGGGAACCTGCTCGGGCCTTCATATCCAAGTTTCCTAAAGGTTTCATTGGTGAGGATTTAGTTCTGAATAGCCATCCATGCAAACAGGCCTACTTTCAGAAGGCACCTTTTATCTGACCACAGAGTTAGGGGTAGGTTGGAGCATGGATTATGATCTTTATTCAGCAGATGTTTATAACCATCCTTTGTTTCATATCTCCCCTTATTGGATCCGGCCCATATCAGTTTATTTGCTTCAGAGTTTAGGGCAACATTTCTTGAGGCTAAGATCTAAGATAGGAGGGATCTCTCCTGGGCCGAAATGTTTAGATGATCCATTGATTTTCATTTCCATGTTTTAAGACACCCAATGCTAAATTCTTCCACATAATATTTTACATGAACACCCCAAAGTTCTTCAAGGGTAGGTATGATCTTATTGGAATCATGAAGAGTACTGAGGGGAGGATGAGCTCCCTGAGAGTCTCTCCAAAAAAGGGCATCCTGCCCATTGCCAATGCTCCATGTTAGCTTGTCTGTTAAGATGCTTCTACATTCTAGTATAAAGTTCCAGATTCTAGAGCCCTTAGGAGGGTGGGCTATCCTGAAGATACTTATAGGATATTGGTTATGTAGATATTTATTATAAAGGGTGCATGCCCATTTAACATTGGGGTTAGTATACATACGCCAAACTAGCTTAGCCCCCAACGCTTTGCTTTGGATTTTTAGATCTTTGATGCCCAAGCCTCCCATCTCCTTAGGCAAGCATGTCTTATCCCAAGCGATAAGTGGAAGTCTAAATTTGTCTTCAGAGCCTTCCTAGAAAAAATTCCTTATGTGTTTTGTAATCTCCTTTCTCTTAGATGCAGGGAGGTCCATACATGAGAGTTGGTAAATTGGAATAACTGAGAGAACCTCCTTGATCATAGTGGCCTTACCAGTAGAGGATAACCATTTTTCTTTCCATGAGGATATTCTATTTGTGATTTTGGAGACAACCTAATTCCATCGATGGGAAGATCTGATACCCTTGTCTATAGGGAGCCCCAGGTATTTGTACGGTAATTCTCCTACTTTGTATTGAAGGATATTAAGAATTTTCTTTTGTAGTTCTTTATTTGTGTTAAAAAAGGTTATGTTAGACTTCAAAGTGTTGATTTCTTGTCCAGAGATGCTGGTGTAGCTATTTAGGATTTTTTAAATTATTTTTGCTTCTATAGAATTGCTCAATCCAAACAACATGGTATCATCAACAAATTGTTGATGGGTAATAGGTTCCATGTTAGAGGTAATTTTAATACCGGTTAGCTGTTCTGTTTCTCTGGCCCAATTAAACATTCTTCCCAGTGATTCTTCCATTATAATGAAAAGAAAGGGGGAGAGGGGGTCCCCTTGTCTGAGACCTCTAGAGATTTCAAAAAAGCCTTCTGAGGCCCCATTGACTAGGATTGAAACCCTAGGTGTAGCAATACATTCAAAGACTAGATTAATCCATTGCTTATTAAACCCGAAAGATTCCAGACATTTGCAAAGAAAGTGCCAATCTACTTTATCATATGCTTTTTTAATATCCAGTTTAATCAACATACTTGGTGCTTTATTGTTTTGTATTGAATGGATAGCTTCCTGAGCAATGATTATACCATCATAAATGGATTTGTTAGGCACAAAACCTGTTTGTTCCTCACTAATTATTATGGGGAGAAGGGTGTGTAGTCTTTTTGCCATTGTTTTTGTGAGTAATTTATAAAGGGTGTTACATAAGGCTATTGGACGATAATCCTCAAAACTATCCACTATCTCCTTCTTTGGGATTAAAGCTATGAATGTATTGTTTAGTTCTATGAGAATTTTCCTTGAGTTTCTCATCCCTTCTAAGGCCTCAGTGATTTCCTTGCCCATGAAGCTCCAACATTTTTGAAAAAAGTGTGCTGGGAACCCGTCAGGATGAGGGGCCTTATCTGGACCCATTTGGAATAAAGCTAATTCTACTTCTTCCAAAGTTAGTTTTTATTAAGCATTAGGTTGTGTTCTTTAGATATTAATTTCAAGATGTTTTTAAAAAAGTCACTCTCCTTAGTCCATTTGGAGCCCTCGCTATTGTTAAGGATAGTCTCAAAATACTCAACTGTTGCCTTGGCTATTAACTCAAGATTTTCACTGAAGTCCCCTGATACCAATTTAATCTTGTTGATTCTATTTATAGTTCTACGCTATTTTGTGCTATTATGAAAGAAGCTTGTGTTTCTATCACCAGCCTCAAGCCAATGATCCCTAGATTTTTGTTTCCAATAAATTTCTTCACGAGCTAAGATTTCTTCATACCGAGCCAAATTGATTTTTTCCTTTTGATATAAAATGTTATTCATCCCATACCTGATCACCTCCTCATTAACAATCTCCATCTCTTTCTCAATTTCTATTTTTTGTGTGAAGATATTGCCAAAGTGTTCTTTTTAAGTTTGGTTACTACTCTGAAAGTCTTGGAACCTATGACTTTAATTTCATTCCACCATTTTTCAATAAGTTGTAATAAATTTTCATCTCTGAGCCACATCTTTTCAAAGCGAAAGGGAGTTTTTGTTGGTTTTAGTTCTTCTGGTATAATTAATTGGACCGGGAAATGGTCCGATCCTAAGAACGGGAGGACAGAGGATTCGAAAGATTGTGTCAGATTTCCACAAAGGAAGAATCTATCAAGTTTTTCTGCAATGTTGCAGAAGCCTTGTCTTCTATTATTCTAAGTGAAGGCTTCATTTCTAGCTTTTAATTCCAACAAGTTACATTTATGAGTCCAATTCTTGAAATCTAAACATGATTGAGTCATTTTATTATTGCCGCCCCATTTTTCCTTGGGATCCAAAATTGCATTGAAATCCCCACCAATTAAGTATGTTTGTTCAGTGTCACTTAGAAGGAAATTCTCAAATTCATCCCAGACTTGTCGTTTTGCTTATGTTTGGATAGGGCCATAAACATTAGTTATAATAAAGTTTAAGTTACTCTTGATGCTTGTAACCCTGCCACACATCCAATTTGGGTTTCTACTTATAAGTTTGAAGGAAATTTGCCTAGGGTCCCATATGATGGCCAATCCACCAGATGCTCCATAGGCTGTTTGACCCTCAAGTTCTCTGATACCTAATTTTCTCTTTAGGTTTGTTATTTCGCTGTTATTTAGTTTGGTTTCTTGTATTAAGAATAATTTCGGGTTGTATTTAGCAATGCATTGCTTAAAGATGCATTCCTTGTTAGGGGCGTTCATGCCCCTAACATTCCATGTAAGGAGTTTCATAATCCTGTGGGAAGGTTCTCTCCCTTCCCTTCCTCAAAAAGGTTTGAGATTTTAGTCTGACCCATAGCACTTCCGACTCTGGTAAGTAATTTAGAAATTGATTTCCTCCCCTACATTTTTAGGTCAGCGACATAGTTTGGGGGGGAGCAGTTCTCCATGGTGTTAGCAATCCCTAGGCTTTCCAATTTTTCAGATGTGACATCAACAAAGGGGTTATGTACCAAGTCCTCGGTTATTTCAAGTTTGCATAACTCTCTAGCTAGTAGTGTTTTTTGTAATGCTAGTTCTTCCTCATCCGCTATCTCATCAATAAATAGTTCAATGAGGTCATTTGTGACCGAGTTACCCACATACTCAAGTATGCATTTGTCTTCTATTTCTCTCCCAACATCCACATCCACTTCCTTAATACTGTTATTTGTGTTGTGATTTTTTCCTTTTTGTTCTTTCTTTTTTAATTTTTTCCTTTGCCTTTTTTGTTCTTGTTCTTTTTCTTTTTTTTTGGACCTTTAACCCTGTCTTCTGTATTCGGAGCAAGGTTGCTTAGTGCTACATCCTTCTCCATCGGAATCTCATTATGAATTAATAAAACCTCCTGGTTAATAGGATTGGTCTCAGATTTTAGGGGGCTATTAACTATACCTCCATCGCTCAATTTTGTGGATGCCATGTCTGCTAATGGTGTAGTATTTTGCAAATCACTCAGTTTATTCACAATATCTATCCTTCATTGTTCCTTTACTGGTTCATTAAGTGTGATTTCACTATTAATGTTTTCTCTTTCGCCTTCTACTTTTTTATGAATGTTTTATGATTCCTTAGCCCAGAGATTTTGTTTGTTAAACATGAAACCGCCCATAGGGTTGAATTTTATGTTTAACTCCACATCCCTCTTTTCCTTATGGCATATTTTCTTTGTCTTCTAAAAAGGGAGGATTACAGTCCTAGGAATGAAGCCTTCCGCGAGGATCTTTGGTTTAATTTCATATAATGAGTGGTTTGTGATAATTTTGATGGGTTCAAATGTTGATTTTCCTATCTCGACATTGGCTAGAATTCTAATATTAGAGTTTTCCAAATAATTATCCTCCAAACCCTCAAATCCTCCTAAAAAATCCCCTAATTTTTTAAGGACATGGCTATGGATTAATTCTACCAGCATATGAGGAAATTGAAACCACTTTGGAAACCTAAGTTTCTCAAAGTCTGTGGGGGAGAAATTGTGTTTCCAATTAAACAATTTGAAACAATAACCCTTAAAGAATCTGTGATTATTTTTAAGTAAATTGTTTTTGAGATCACCAGTATTGCATTTGATAAATAAAAAATCGTTATCTAGGCTCAGGATACTTATCTGATTTCCCGTGATGGACTTCAACCATTGCAAGACCTCAGAGGAAGAAGCTCCAAAACCAAACCATTTTCCAAAGAGCCCTCGAGCATTGTAACATTCCCACAATTCATCAGTATATTTTCCACTTATTATCATAATGTTATATGTGTTGAAGCATGACGACTTTTGGATGTTTATAGAACATTGCTTAGGGAGAAAACCCTCCCTTCTTCTGGTGGAAGAATTTGAAACAATTGAGTAGGGTTTTCTTACCCCTAGTGTAGTTCTATTTGCTCCAAAGGCCACATCACCATCGTCTTGAGAGAAAGTCTCTGCTTGGGAGAGAGGAGATCTAGAAGACCTTCTTTTGTTAGGGTACCCATATTTCAATATAACCCGTGAGTTATTGTGGAAAGCCTCCTTCTTTTGAGAAGAAGTATTTTCTTGAATATTACAGGGAATCCTTGCCGTCCACAAAGTTTGCTTCTAGACTGTCTTTGTCAAAGAAGAGGAGGGACCATTTGTTTGTTCTAGGTCAAGGAGTAGACCATTCAGAGCCCCCAGAGCCATTTTGCTAATTGCATTGAGCTTTAAGGTCATTGCATTTGCCCCTATAGCATTTGACTTCAGGGCATCAAAACTGTTCACGGTGCTTATAGCATTTTTATGGACCTCTAGAGGAGAAAATTAGTTTGCCATTTCCCATGAAACCTCCCCTGCCCTTGGGGATGTTTCAGAGGTTTAGTAGAAGAGATTCTGCTTTTCGCGTTCATTTTGCTATAAGATTTTTGGCTTTGATTTAATATTATTGGTTATTATATTATTACATTCTCTTGTTAATAATTGAGTAATTAAATATTATGTTTATACTTACCCTATTATTTTATTGGTTGAGATTTGGTGGTAAGTAAATAATATTATATTATATTCATACCTCGATTTTTGGAAGGGGGTTGCTATAGAATATAGTTTATTGGAATATTTTGATTGGTTTGTATTATTCTATAGTTTTTGAATGAGATTTTATTTATTTTCTTTTTGAGCATTTGTTGTAGTTAGCTTCTGGATTGATTTTTCTACGACTTTGGAGAATTTTGAATATTGATAGAGATTTTGGTTTTGATTTGGAGCTTGGTTGGATTGTTGAAGCTTGTTTATTTTTTGGGAATTGGATTGCTCATCATCAGTTCTCTTTTGACATAACTTATATTGTCCAAGTCAGTTGATTTTGTCTCTACACATTTGATTTTCTAGAAAAGATATGTCTTCTCTGTGCTTGAATGCTTTATGCAGGAATGGGAGAAATAATGTAGAAATGGAATGTTGTATAATTATGCTATATAGATTGAGGATTAAATTGTATGTGTTTAATTTATTTTTATTTATTTATTTGTTTATTTATCTACTTGGTAATTTGTTGTGAATGGCTTTGTGATTATTCTATGAATGCTTTGGTTTGCTGTGAATTCTTATCTTGGTCTAGGAAGAGTAAATTTGTTTGCCATTCTTTCATGGGTGTTTAGAATGAATGTTTTCCCTATTCATAGATTTTATTTAGTTACCTAGGTGTTGATTCTCTAAGTTATGCCATGAGTTCTTGTGGCATTTAGGATTAAAGCTTATGTCCTAGGTTGATTGTTGAGATTTTTACTTGTTCCTTGCAATATATTCGTTATTGCATCTCTCCTAGATTGGTTTTGAGTCATCATTTATGCCTTAGTGAATCTTTTGAGTCAATTGAGTCTTTATTTCCATTTTTCTAAGTTCTTAGTCCCTGTCGTATATGTGCTACAAAATTGGTTGCATGCACTAAAATATATATTGTATGCATTGTTTAATCTAGTATATGCACCACTCTGAAAGGAAGATGGATTGTTATGTTAGGCCAATGCACCATTATGATTAGTAGGTGTGCTATTATGTTCTATGAATGCACTACTATGTTCTACAGATGCACTATTTTTATTGGTGGATGTGCTAAATCGCTCTATATATGGGTCTTTGATCATTTTGTCAATCTGTGATGCATTTTTGGATTTTGGCTTGTACCAAAGGCATTTTGTTATTTTCTTGAGTTTTCTCTAAGATGTTTATGGATCAATATCATTCATTTTATTTTTTATTTATGCTCTGACAAAATGGTTTGTTCCTTGTCGTTGAGGTTTGTGCATATATGTTGATTAGCTCCAGCAAGAAGGAGAATGCCTTGTTGTTGAGGTTGATTGTATATGAGCTCCAATGGGATGAATGTGACTCACTATTGAGGATTGTATTTTCATATTGTTGAGTAAGATAGTGTATGTCTTACACTTTCTTATTGTTATACTTTTAATGGTGGAGGCTCTTGTTTTGGCATGTTGGCATTATAGTTTATTGTTATGCTTCAAATTTGTATATGTGATGTTGTGACTATGGATTTATTTCATTGGATCCTTCATGATGTTATTGTGATTTATGATCTACCCTAAGTTCTTGGTCCATGGATAGGGAGAGTGGGCTCTTGCATGTGTAGGACCGGGGTCATGAGCAATGGGCTTCTAAAAGGTTTCTTGTAAGGATGCTTAGGGTCTAGACCTGCCATGGAGCCACATAGAGAGTTTATCTTTAATTTGAAATGTTAGGCCCACTATGGAAAGCTAATGTACTAAGAGGGGAGGGGTGAATCAGTACTCCAAAATTTTTCTTGAATAATAACTTTACAGTTATGCATAAACCGAATAGTGCAGTAACATAAAACAAAGCTAAAACAAATAGATAACAATCATACATGATTCACTCCATAACACATATTTTGGTTATGCAGAAACTCTTGGTTAGAGAGAAAAACTGCGGTGGGGATGGCACCCACAACTTCACTACTGCAATAATAAAGAGTGCTCGGTTAGAGCTACATATTAGCTATTTCTGATAGCTTACCCTATTAGGAGTAACAAGATCTATTAGATCTACCTTGCTAAAGGATTTTACAACACTTAATCTAAATGTTCCACCTAGTTAGAGGCTTTACAATTTATAGACTTGATTAGAGTCTTTTACCTTGTTAAAGGTTTCTCTTTCAACTTCAAAATGTTCAATAAAATCATTACAAATATCTACAACTTTACATCTGAAATGTTATAGCAGATTCTATGTGCTCAGAATAGATTACCTTGCTTATAGCATACCTCGGTAACCCATATAGTAATTCGATAAACCCTTCTATTTACTCTGTTCTTTGACTGTTCGCTGAAAACCTTCTGAGTGACCTCTGTGTCTCTGTAACAGTCTTCTTTTTCTCATTCATACACCCTTAACTCATGCTGTATAAATAGATCTCTTATGTCGGTGATCCTATTCATTGCTTCGATCTTTCAAACATGATTCCTTGAATGAATAAATATACAAAATATTTCATTGGTTAGATGACCTCAAAATCATACACAATCTTCTAGTGCAATTTCCAATGTGATAACAGTTAGATGTGCCTCGATCTTGTAACATGTTTTCATATGCATGTCCAGGTTCAATGAATCTAGTAACACATTTCACTCGGTGTATATCAACTCAATGTGTCATCTTTGCTGCTCGGTAGACATAAAAAGATACTCGGTAGACAACTCGGTGTATACTGCGTTCTATGACTGCTTTCTTCTGTAATCGACTAGACTGTGCATACTGACTGAATATTTTGGTAGTAGTAACTGGCTAGAGTATATAGTATAACTTTGACATAAAACTAATGGCAATCTGATAAGTAGTAACAATCTCCCCTTTTGACATTAGTTGAGATGTTTGACAAAAACAACTTTCAAAGTTATAACTCAAAAATCTATATACTTTGCAAAATGACTATACTTGACAGTATATACAATAGTCAATGAAATAGTATATTCAGATATACTCCCCTTATCATTATACTGTACAAAACTCTAATTTTGCATGCTCGGTTCTGTTCTTGTGTGCTTTGCTTACTGTCCTATATACTACTCTTGGATACTCTGCTTATTCTACTCGGTATACTCCCCCTGTATACAATACTTCGAATACTATATCATTCTCTCAATATTGTATCAAAACTGTATCACTCCCCAAATATATTGTATCACTCCCCCTTTTTGACAAACATCAAAAACTTAATTTCCATCTGGGGGCGGTAACTGGTCAAAAATGGATTTGTACTTTTTCTGGGTGTCAGTGAGAGTGACAAAGAGTGCATCCTTTACACTTTCCATTAAAGAATTTTGCGCTTGAATATCAGCCAATAAGGATATTAGGCCATCAAGAGTGCTTCCCTCTTGTGTAGTAGACAAGTATGTGGCTCAGTTGATCTATTCTTGGACTGATGAAAGATGAGGAAGAAATAATGTCTGAAGTGTCATTTTGTCCATCCTGATCTTGTGTTCTTCATTTCTTAAGTCCAATTGTTGAGCCATGAGTTGTTTTAACCTTGTATAAAAATTTTGAATTGAATTTGGCTCTGTGGTCAACTTGCTTGAGAGATCGATGATCTCTTTCTCAATTGTCTCTATTTTATTCTTAATGTCTTTAATGAATAAAGAAAATGTGGAGAGCTTCTGAAATAAATAATGAATGTGCTTGAGTTGAGGAGTCAACTCAACAATAAATTTGACAAGTTTGACTTTGCCAATAGCTAGAGCTTTCTGTACCTCTTCTATCATTTTTGTAGTGAGCTCCTTGTCTTTTAGCTTGCTCAAATACTCAGATGCATCAACTCCAAATGTTTCTATTTGATTAAGGAGTTCATCTAGTTGAATATGAATCGCTACATCGGTTGACACTGTAGCTATAGGTAGCATATCTGATAGCAATGTCTTCACCTTCTGAAGTACTTTATTCTTCTTTTGTATGGCCATCTATTTTTCTTGTTCGGCCTTTGCTTTGCATAGTTCATTGAAATCAATGAGTTCTTGCCCCTTTAATTTTGATATATCCACATTGGGAAACACTATTGGTTTAGACAAGTCAATTTTGAAACTATGCTTTTTCACCTTCTTCTCTTTACCTTTGGCTGGTTGGACCAAGACAATAGCTTGGGAGGCTTGTTGACCCTTGGTAGGTTGCTCGGTAGAGGCAACACTTTGGTCGATTCCTGTAGCCATTGTGGTGTCTTTTGGTGTCTCGATACTGGGTGTCTCAGCTGCAACATTTTCAATGCTCGAAGGTGCTTGAGAGGTCTGTTCTAGAGTAGTATCTTCTCCTATTGTAGACTTGTGACCTTCGGTGCCTTGTGTTGTATCCTGAGGAGCTTCGGTAGAGATAGGTTGATTGATCGATGGAGAAGGCTGAACTTGTTCTAAAACAGATTCACTAGATACAAGTTTTGCATATGTAGTGCCTTCTATCATTTCCTGCTCTGGTTCCTCTATATCCATGACATCTTCATCTATTTGAATAGCGTCAGCAGGGTCTTGTTCAGTAGCATCAGGACCTTCATCGATGACATCAGGATTGTGCTAGGTGACATCAATGATTTCAACTGTAGGTTGTTCACCGCCATCCTTGATTTTGAAGATTTCCTGCCACTTTGCTTTTGTCTCATTTTCTACGTCAATATATAGCCCATTCATCAGTTTTAAGGCTCTCTGTTTGACAAAAAACTTTGAATTGTAGGTTGTTAGATGTTCCTTTATTTTGACTACTAACATATCAGGAAAGAGATGGACTAGACTTCTTTCTCTGAAATTTTTCTCTGAGTCCATTGCATACTTCCACCTATTATCAATATGCAAGTAAAGTTCATTTGGAAGTGAATTTTCTAGTTCCAATGGAGCTAACCGAAAATTTTAGAAGTGTGCAGATGACAGCTTCTTCAATTTGTCTCTTCTCATCATTATTTCTAGTTTCATACTTGACATATCTAAATGAACCAAATCTGCCATATTCTTTCAGATTAGCACATAAGTTTTCAACACTATGTATATTTACCTTCTTGCTCTTGACAATCTGGAATTTGTTTGCATCTTCAGATTCTATATCACTAGACTCTTTTGCCAAAATGAGTCTCCGAGTAGATTTCTTGTAGGTCTTGGTTACCTTTGGAATAGTAACATTCTTTTGTGTCTTACTCGGTGATGCTACAGATGCTCTTGTGTTAGGTCTCTTTGTTGGAGGAGTCGGTAGGGCCTTTGAATTGTCCTGTTTCTTTCTTTTTAACACTTTACCCTTAGGCAATTCGATGCTCAGTGTTATAGCTACCTCTTGAACTTCTGATTCCTCTTCGGTGATGGCAAGAGTGCCTTTGATAGGTGTAGAGGAAGAATCTTCTCCAAATTTCTCCGTTAAAACCTTTATCATCTTAGTTGCTTTTATTGTAGCTTTGGGTACTACAATGCTCATTTTTACCTTTCCCTTCACTTCTTCATAGGTTCCATACCTCAGCTCGGTAGCATGCCTTGGTAATGTAAGAAATACATCAATTTGCTATTGTGTGATGTCAAAGTCAATCTCGTAACTCATAGGTGGCAAAGATTGAGTTCTTGGTTCCACAACATTCACATAACAGTAATCAGTGTCTACCTCAAAACATATGTCATGTTTATATTTCTCCACTAGCTGGGGTGGAATTCGGTACCTGTTATGCATTTTCTCTTGAAGTTTACTGAAATAATCATCCATGATATCATTGAAATTATCACCTAGCTTCTTGATTAGGTCATTGATCTGATGGGTGATAGGTCGGTGTAGTTCCCAAATAACTTTACCGACTGATGGAAAGAATTTTTCAAAGTAGAAAAACATGCATACAAGAAGTGAACCAAACTTTAGTGTATTTGCCGAGTTGTTCATCTTCGGCTTCCTTATTGTGTTCAAATTCTCAAGCAGGTTCTTTAGTAACACCTCACATAAGTCAATTTTCATTCCCTTTTTCATAATTTTATAAGCTAAGTCAACTGTTGCACAGGGTACACTATTTTCCCTTGCCGATTGGAAGAAACAGTAACCAATTACTCTAATAGAAAACTTAAGTTCTGCATCAGTGACATTGTTTAGTTTTAGTCCTCTGTAATCTGATTTCCACTCTGATTAAATTGATTAATTCCTTTTGTGATATCATCTTTTGAACTTGGGCATGATCATAAATAGGATAACCGGTGATCACATGAATGATTTCCTTGGTGATTTTATATGGTTGCTCTTCTAGCCACATGAAATCATCATGAACTCTGCTCAGAACAAACTTGATCCACTAGGGTAGGTTAGGGCTTCAGTTAATCCTTTGATCTTAATATGCTCATACTTGCTATCCATTTTACCATTGGTACATAGCTCATCATAGGTGTCTCTAATTTCAACATGACTGAGCTCTTCAACACGACATTTGGTGAAGAATCTCACATCTTCGACTAATAATACTTTGTCCGGGATTAGTGAAAAGGCGATTTTGTCATCTGGTTCAGAGGTGACTTTAGGAGTCAAAGAGTATTTCAGTGAGGGCTTCTGTACATTCTTGACAACTATGGGATCTTGGATCTTGGGCACCATTTAAGATTTCAGGTAAAAACTAGTAAAGAGTCCTTAGGGTTTCAGGATTTCAAACGACAAACGCTTTATACTTAGCAAATAATGGCAACAAGATAAGATTGGTAAACCAGCTTAACAGTGTGATGAGATTGATGTAAATACCTTGAATTTTTCTTTGTAGGAGGTTTGATCGCCTTGATTTGCTTTGCTCTTCTCTCTTGAAAACTTGGTAAGTGTAAATGACCATGAAAATGATTTTAAGTACACAAAATACCTTATCAGACTCCGTGCAGGTTAGGTCAAAAACATTAAATGCACTCGGTTCCTCTTTAACCGATTTACTCTCTCTTTTTTGTATTTTAACCGAGTAACCAAGCTTCCTTCATTTACTGACTTAACAGGCTTCCTATATTCACCGACTTGACAGGTTTCCTATAAAGTGCTTCAAAGACTTTGATAGAATTTCAAACTTACTAATGCATATTAACTATGCAGATTTTGAATTTAGTACATAATAGAATAGGAACTGTTATGATTTTAACCTTCAGAGAATGCAGTCCCTTCATACCTTTACCAATTAATTTGGAATAGGTGTACCTAACTTGGTAGGTAAGGTGCTTTCTTCATTTGACACAATTTCCTTCTTTTTCCAAATCATCTGTAATTTTCCTTTTATTTCTTTAGTGTCTTTTCTAGGTTGATCTCTGCAATCTCCAGCTAAGTGTCCAACTTTGTGACAATGAAAACATGCCATACCAGGATTTCTCCATTATCTTTGATTGTTCATTCCAAACCTTATAAAATAGTTAGCACTAATATGTCCATATCTTCCACAACATTCACACCATATCCTTGTATTGTAATCCCATGCGATTGCTGCATATTGTTGGTAAGGATCTGTGTAAGTTCGATAACCTCTAGTGTTTGCTCAGTGTGTAGACCACATGTAGTTCTTTTGCTTAAACCAACACTTCTTGGTACTATGTCCATATCTATTGCAGTTTCTACAAAACCCTTTGAATTTTGCCTTCTGATAATTTTAACAGACTTTGTCCTAAATTGATTAGATGTGTGACCATATTTATTGCAATTGTAACAATAACCATTGGACTTAGTGACATTCGGTTGCTTACCTTTTCTGATTTGCCATATGTTGGCAGTGTGACCTTGATTTCCACAGTAGTTGCAAATAGGCTTCTTTCTTTTGATGTTTATTCTTGTTTCGACCTTGCTTTGATGATTCTTCTCTCTCGGTAGTATGAATTCCTTTCTCAGTAAAGTCTTTTCCTTTGTAACTGAGTCCTACATCTCTGTTGAGTCTTCTTGTATTCAGTTGCTCATCCAACATCTTTGATGCTTCATAACTCTTCTTTAGTGTTTCTTTGGATTTCTTCTTTATTTCAAGTTCATCTGTCAACCTTGATACTTCAAGTCTCAATGCTTGGTTCTGATCATTCTTCAGAATTGCTTCATGATGTGCATAACCTAGTTGATCTGAGAGGTTTTGTTGAATTCCATTCAACCTTGTGATTTCATCATTTTTATCAGATACTAAGACTTCAATTTGTTGTTTCTCTCTTTCTAGATCTCTTACTTTATCCTCAGTTGTCCTCAATGCATCAAGATTTTCAGTCATTTGTGTGCTGAAATGTTCATGTTCTCTTTTCATTGCTTTTGGTTGATCAGCCAGTGCTTTGTTCTTTTCTTTCAATACTTCAATCAGTTCTTCAGTCTCATCAGATATACTATTCTCAGATGATGTCTCAATTAGTTCCACTAACTCTTGAGAATCCTGCAAATCATTAGACAGTCTTCCTCTCACTTTCAGAGATTTTTGCATCTGTTTTTGCATGTCTACAATCACTTGATTAGCATGATCTATCTCTTCTTCCAGATACACAATCCTCTGAGATTGTTTGTAGCCTTCCATTGATAAGATCTTTCTCTTTAGGCAGTTAAAACCTTTTCTAAGATAGGAGCTCTAATACCAATTGTAAGGCCCAATATGGAAAGCTAATGCATTGAGAGGGGAGGGATGAATGAGTACTCCAAAAAATTTCTTGAATAATAAATTTACAGTTATGCATAAACCAAATAGTGCAATAACATAAAATAAAGCTAAAACAAATAGATAAAAATCATACATGATTCACTCCATAACACATATATTTTGGTGACGCAGAAACTCTTGGTTAGAGAGAAAAACTGCAGTGGGGATGGCACCCACAACTTCACTACTGCAATAATAAAGAGTGCTCAGTTAGAGCTACATACTAGCTATTTCTGATAGCTTACCCTATTAGGAGTAACAAGATCTGTTAGATCTACCTTGCTAAAGGATTTTACAACACTTAATCTAAATGTTGCACCTAGTTAGAGGCTTTACAATTTATAGACTTGATTAGAGTCTTTTACCCTGTTAAAGGTTTCTCTTTCAACTTCAAAATGTTCAATAAAATCATTACAAATATCTGCAATTTTACATCTGAAATGTTATAGTAGATTCTATGTGCTCAAAATAGATTACCTTGCTTATAACATACCTCGGTAACCCATATAGTAACTCGGTAAACCCTTCTGTTTACTCTGTTCTTTGACTGTTCTCTGAAAAACTTCTCAGTGACCTCTATGTCTTTGTAACAGTATTCTTTTTCTCATTCATACACCCTTAACTCATGCTGTATAAATAGATCTCTTATGTTGGTGATCCAACTCATTGCTTCGATCTTTCAAACATGATTTCTTGAATGAATAACTGTACAAAATATTTCATTGGTTAGATGACCTCGAAATCATACACAATCTTCTAGCGCAATTTCCAATATGATAACAGTTAGATGTGCCTCAATCTTGTAACACGTTTTCATATGTATGTCCAGGTTCAATGAATCTGGTAACACATTTCACTCAGTGTATATCAACTCGGTGTGTCATCTTTGCTGCTCAGTAGACATAAAAAGATACTCGGTAGACAGCTCTGTGTATACTGCGTTCTGTGACTGCTTTCTTCTGTAACCGACTAGACTGTGCATACCGACTAAATATTTTGGTAGTAGTAACCGACTAGAGTGTATAGTATAACTTTTACATAAAACTAATGGCAATCTGATAAGTAGTAACACGAAAGTGATAACCATAATAATTTGATTAGTGGGTTGTTGGCATTTTGATGTTTATGTTGTGATTTTCATTGATGGACACACTTGCATTGAGATCCTCTTTATGTGTATGAGTTAGAGCACAACCGGTATTTATTCCAACCGGTATGGTGTATTATAGTCTTTAGACTATTGATGTCTTGCAGAATGTGTTTACCAGTCTGAAGCGGCATGTCGACCCCAAGCGGTTCATGGATACCAAGCGATACGAGGGATTAAAGCGGCATAACACATTTTTTCCAGTCTTCATTTTGACAAATCGGAAACCGGTATTTTGTATGAACCGGTAATACTCTGTGATGAATTACCAACCAGCATTTTGTGATGAGTTACCATCCACCAATCGTTCGATGGTGCTGACTCTTTGGCGATGTTTTTTGTGTCATGTTACTAGATATGTCTAGATGCATTGAACCTAGGAAATTGTATTGTAATCCTATTGGACCTACATGAAACTAGATTTCTTTATAAGGACATCATGTCTAGGGTTGTAAGGTTGTTGTTGAGGTTGATGTTGTTACTAGGGTTCAAGGTAGCTGAAGAGTTAGAGAGAGTATGAATGTGTAGAAGATTGAAGTAATGATGTAATGCATTAAGATTGAGCTATCAAGGATCTAACCAAGCAATCCATGCTATTTGCTAGATCACTCACTTGTTGATTACTCACATCTTCAACAAGTCTGTAGCCCTTAACCGGGTAGGCCCAAAAGCCTCTTGTAAATCCTCTAACAAGGTGGTTCACATCTATGGATCTAAAATCCTCTAGCAAGGTATTCTTTAATCAGACTTATCTCCTAATAGAGATTAAGATTACTAATAGGATCTGTTATGGTAAAGAACATTGTAAGACCTTAAACGGTCTGACTTTAACCGGTCTGGTTTCTATTCTGCAGATAGTTACTTGTGAATTCCATCTCACTGTGGTTTTTCCCATTTGGGTTTCCACTTCAAAATCTCTTGTGTTATGGTGTTTGTGCTTCTGTGGGTGAATGCATTATTAGCTATTTGGTTTTCATGTTTGTTAACCGGTTTGTCTACTAAATTGTTTTACTGGTTTACTGTCAGTATTGCAAAGTTTTTAAGTGCAAAGATTTTTGGCATACTAATTCACCCCCCCTCTTAGTATTCATCAATTGGTATCAAAGCCTACCTTTCTATAAGTTTAACCACTTAGAAAGAGATATGAGGGAATATACCTTGAGGGAACTTACTCAATGGCTCACTCAGTCTGAGCAAGCCTATGATGATCTTATGGTCAAATACAAGGCATGTCAAGTAAAAAGGAGAGAACAAGCACAAAATCTGATGGAGCTATTTGAAAATAGTTCTGCAGATGAAGCAGACATGGAAGCCCTAATTACAGAAGTAAACAAGTTGAATGAATCAAACTCCAACCTAAGAAAGGAGTTGGAAGGACTGACTATCTGGATGTGTCAAGATCTTGAGAACCAGAGGAAAGCTAAAGATCTGGTGAAAGAAAGAGATCATGAGATCTCCAAGCTGAAACAAGAGATCAGTGCCCTAACTGCTCAACTCCATGCTAGCAAAGTGGAAAAGGATGACATGCAAGGTCAACTGAACAGTGCCATCTTTGAGAATGAAAACCTGATGGAAGCAAATGCTGCTATTTCCAAAGAACTCTCTGAGTCAAAGGAAATACTTACTAAGTTCAACAAGAGTACTGTCAAGCTTGAGCAAAAGCTTGAATCTACCAAACCAGTCAAAAATACCAATGGACTTGGCTATTTTGGTCATGAGGAAGGTGAGACCTCTGGTACAAATGTTGGAGCATCAAAGAAACAACCGACATCAAAGGATAAAGGTAAGCAAAAGTTTAAACTTGTTTGCTTTAACTATCTTAAAGAAGGACATACTACAAATGTGTGTAGGAGTAAGGCTTACAACAATTTTCCTTATTTCCTAAATGATAAGCCTAGATCCTATAGATTCAATGGTAACAGTTATGCATGCAACAAGTATGGGCATAGATAATTTGAATGCAGGTCTATCATGAGTGACACTGGAAGATATCCTCAGAGGACCCAAGGAGTTGGTCCTAAACCTTTTGTGAACTAGAATCACAACCGATTTAATGTCTTCAATCATTAGCCAAGAAGTGGTGGCTATCAAGCGGCAACCAGATGGAGAGAAAACTATTGGATTTGTCATGATCATGGTCACAGTGCTGCAACATGCAGAAGGAAGAATGGAAACATGAACAATGGACCTTGGAGAGCACCTGGATTGGTCTGCTATCACTGCAACAAACTAGGTCACATTGCCAAATTCTATAGATCAAGAAAGGACTTATCTAATGATATATCAGTCACTCCGGAAGGAGACATTGATGTTGATACTATTCAAGCAGATATGAACAAAACCTGGAAGAAGAAACCAGCAGTATTACAAGAGGAACCGGTTTCTGCACCTAGTGTGGAAATCATAGAACCGACAAACTAAGCTTCAGAAAAGCTTAGGGGGAGCAAACAGTGAAATGTATCGAACCCCTAGTTTACTCCGATAAAAGACCTTAACTGGTATGTGATACCTATCACTTGGTAGAAGACTGGAAATGGTAAAAAGGCAAATTAGGGTTTACACTCTAATAGAGGAGCATTAATGGTGGTACGTGAGAGATATGTTTAAAAGCATTTTTCAAATCATTTCTCACTATCAATTTTCAAGCAAAGAATAGTTTTACAAAGAGCAGAGCGATGAAAAGGCAATTTGAGCTAAGATCTTGAGAAATTGAGAAACTACGAAGGAGATTCGAATTCAAACAGCAAACGGTCAAGTGGAGAACACAAAGTGGTGATTCAGCAACCGATGGAGTGTGGAGTGAAGGAGAATTGGAAATCCCTAAATTCACGTGTTTTTAAAATGTATTTCTCGAAGTTCTTAAAGTTTCTATCATGGCTTCCACATCTCATACCAGTTCTAGTGCATCTATTGAGTCTGAAAGTTTTATTCAACAAAAGTCCAACTATAATTCCCTATCACAAGTTCTAGCTGGTGTGATAGTAGAAGAGCGAATTTATGACTACATAGACTACAAGATTGAAGACCTAGGGTCTCTAGCTATCCACTCCCAGTTAGGTTTGTTTTGTGGCAAGGATAAGAAAATCAAACTGGAGTATAATATCTTAGAGAAGACGAAACTCCACAATACTTTCTACTTCTTGGAAGATTTTATAGAAGATCACATAAGGATCATTTTGAGCAAAGTCCATGCTGACAAGATGTACCTAGAGAGGACGCATGATATCATGCCACAGGTAATTCATGCAATCACCAATTTCTGCAACACAAGGGAAGTGCCAGCCCTAAGGACAATAAGCAAAATTGAAATGACAAGGCTCATCGGTTCAGTGAGCGACTCACGAGGCATGACAATCAACTCCATCAAGGATGATCTGGTTAGGTATGCCTGCATAGTGATAGGCTACCAGAAATTCTCTTCCAATAGAGATAACTCTGTATCGGCTACAACGGTAAATGCCACTTACCGGATGATTAAGGAGGACGCATCATTTGACCTATGCACCGGTATGCAGATGCAACTCCTGTCAAACTTGAAGTCAATCAAACAGGATAATGCACAAAGGTTCAAGTTTGGACAACTACTAGTCGGGTTGTTCTTTTACTTTCAAGGATACTTTCCAGGAGTAGGAGATGTCCAGTGGTCTCCTAAGCAACCGATAACCAAGCAAATCAAGGAGAGCATTCAAGCAATTGGAACCGGTTACCCTGATGTTCTAAACAAGTATTTTGATGAGTTCAAACAAAAAATGAGCCAAAGGATGAGGATCTCAGGTGATATCATCAAGAAATATGAAGATGACATCTATTTCACCATCTAGGTGGACAAATGCATAATGGAGGCTGTTGAGCCTAGAATGGAAGAAGTGGAGCCAATGGGCTATGAGGTGATGTACGATATGCTGGAAGGGTATGCCTCTACCCTTATTGCCTCACCTCTTGATCCTAAGGCAAGGAGGACTGAAACCTATCTAGAAAGGGTTACACTGGTTGAGGAACCCTCTACAAAGAAAGGAAAAGAACCTACAGTAAAGAAGGCAAAGGCAGTGCCTGCAGCATCAACATCGGTTACTACTGAAACTCCAAAAGTGACCAAGCAGTCACCAGCCAAAAAGAAACTAGAAGCAACACTGGCTAAAGTTTTTGAGAGGAAAAGGAAGACAAAGAGCAATACACCGAACTCTGAAGAGACTATGTCTAAGGAGAAGCCAAAGAAGGCGAGACAGACAAGAAAGAAAACAAAGAATGAACCGACATCATCTGCACTGGTAAATATTGATATCTCCTCATATAAACCTTTGACACATTGTCAAAGAACAATAAAGAATATTAGAAGAAAATTACTACATGATTTAGTAGACTACTATGATGATTTTAGTGATGAGGAGAAAGAAGAAGTGCTATAGGAGATTATTGTTTATTTGTGTACAAATGACTAGTCGCCATCAGAGATTAAATCTCAGACACCAAATTTTTTGTATAATGTATTAGATAATAAATGGCATGTTGCCATAGAAAAGGAACAGGAAATTAAGGAGAAAGTTTTTACTCAGTACTTTCCCAACCTGTCAAATTCTGAATTATTTGATGTTATTGACCAAAATAAAGGACTCTTCTTCACTAGAAGAAGAAGACTCTGGCTGTTAGAAGGAAGAGTTGATGATGTTGAAAAGGACACTCATCAGTATATGGTAATTGTTGTCCAGACTCACAAATTGCTTCTAGCCAACCGAAAAGCTGAGGAAGAACCGGTTATATCCAAACCGGATGAAGCATTTGATGATGAAGGAAATCTGGTTGTTGAACCAGTTGACACTATTGATGTCGATGCCCTGGATGAAGAAGATGTTACTCAAGAAACACCATCTGAGGCAACAGGACAGGAGCATCAGGCTGAATAGGAGAAGAAAGTTGAGGATAGACAGGAAGCGGTGAAGGAAGAGGACGAGCAGAGGAAGAAGGATGAAGAAGAGAAGCAAAAGAAGGATGAAGAAGAGAAGTGGAAAAAGGAAGAAGAAGAGAAGTAGAAGAAGGATGAAGAAGAGAAGTGGAAAAAGGAAGAAGAAGAGAAGCTAAAAAAGGATGAAGAGGAGAAAAAGAAGAAAGATGAAGAGGAGAAGAAGAAGAAGGAAGAAAAAGAAAAGAAGAAAAAGGATGAAGAGGAGAAAAAGAAGAAAGATAAAGAGGAGAAGAAGAAGAAGGAAGAAGAAGAAAAGAAGCAAAAGGATGAAGAGGAGAAAAAGAAGAAAGATGAAGAGGAGGAGAAGAAGAAGGAAGTAGAGAGGAAAAAGAAGGAAGAAGAAGATAAGGAACAGGAAAATAAAAAGGAAGCAGAAAAGAAAAAGGCTGAGGAAGAAAAGGAGGCAGAGAAGAGGAGAGAAGTGGAGAAGAAGAAAATGGAAGAGGACAAGGAAGGAGAAGCGGTGAAAAGCACCCAGATGGAGATTCCGAAGGCAACTAGGAGTTAGGCTAAACCAACTGATCTCACTAGTCCTATAGATCTCTAGTCTACAAGCGAAACGAAGCTAATGCAGAGCATCAAAGTAGCTCAAGAGTGCCTTGAAATAATTCGATGGAAGAATGAGTAGGATGTAATCCAAGAAGCTATGGATATGCTTACTAGTTTGATACCCGGTACAAATCTTCCAAACACCGATTCATCACTAGCTAGACTTAAGCTCCTATGCACAGTAGTAGATGATCTGGTGCAGAGCCTTGAAGAGGCAGCATAGGCTAATGTCAAGAAGGAGCATCAAAAAGCTCTTAATATAGCTCTGGTGAAGAAGTTGAATGAGCTCCGGACTGAACTAAAGAAAGAACAAAATGATATAAGGGACGCTCTAGATGAGGGGAATTTGCTACTTAGCAAAATCTGTCAACCCCATCTATTCTATGATGATGTGCTAGCTTAGAAGAAAAAGCTTCAAACAGACTTACAGTCCTACATGAGCACATTCAAGACACCTTATGATTCCTTTGCAACATATGGGAAAACCGTTCACCAGTTTCACATCCAGTCAACCAAAATGGAGCAAGAGATCAGCACACGATCTAAAGATTTGCAGGAGCTACAACCGATTCTACTCCCATGTCTGCAAATTATTCAGAAGTGTTATCTAAGCCTAGATGTCTTGACAGTTACATAGGAGATGAGCACAGTTGATGCCATGGAAGAACAGGTCTCCCAGATACAAACAGAGAAAGAAGTAGCCACCTCCCTACTTGAGTCCTGGTCTCTATCAATAAAACAATTCTTGTAGGACTATAAATATGTTTTTGACAAGTATTATTCCTTGTTGTCATAAACTTTTATTATTTTAATATCAAATGGAAACAGGGTTGTTCAGTGGTACTTTGTCATTGTTGGCAAAGGGGGAGAAGTACTCTATCTATTTTGGAGAAGTATCTGGATTTAAAATTTTGCTATATGCTTTGATATATGCTCTGATATCTTAATGTTTATGCTCTATATGCAAAATTGTTATACATCATATTGTTAAAGGGATAGTGTATATGCTTAGGGGGAGAAATTTTCCTAATGGCATATTTTTGTTGTAAAACACTTAGATGTCAAAATTTTATTTTCCTAAGTGTTGCCATCAATGCCAAAGGGGGAGATTGTTGGCATTTTTGATGTTTATGTTGTGATTGTCATTGATGGACACACACTTGCATTGAGATCCTCTTTATATGTATGAGTTAGAGCACAACCGGTATTTGTTCGAACCGGTATGGTGTATTATAGTCTTTAGACTATTGATGTTTTGCAGAATGTGTTTACCGATCTAAAGTGGCATGTCGACCCCAAGCGGTTCGTGGATACCAAGTGGTACAAGAGATTAAAGCGACATAACACATTTTTTCCAGTCTTCATTTTGACAAACTAGCAACCAGTATTTTGTATGAACCGGTAATACTCTATGATGAGTTACCAAATGACATTTTGTGATGAGTTACCATCCACCAATCGTTCGATGGTGCCAACTCTTTGGTGGTGCTTTTTGTGTCGTGTTACCAGATATGTCTAGATGCATTGAACCTAGGAAATTATATTGTAATCCTATTGGACCTACATGAAATTAGATTCCTTTATAAGGACATCATGTCTAGGGTTGTAAGGTTGTTGTTGAGGTTGACGTTGTTACTAGGGTTCAAGGTAGCTGAAGAGTTAGAGAGTATGAATGTGTAGAAGACTGAAGTAATGTTGTAATGCATTAAGATCGAGCTATCAAGGATCTAACCAAGCAATCTATGCTATTTTCTAGATCACTCACTTGTTGATTACTCACATCTTTGACAAGTTTGTAGTCCTTAATCAGGTAGGCCCAAAAGCCTCTTGTAAATCCTCTAACAAGGTGGTTCACATCTATGGATCTAAAATCCTCTAGCAAGGTAGTCTTTAATCGGACTTATCTCCTAATAGAGATTGAGATTCCTAATAGGATCTATTCTTGTAAAGAACGTTGTAAGACCTTAACCGGTCTGACCTTAACTGGTCTGGTTTCTATTCTGCAGATAGTTACTTGTGAGTTCCATCTCACCGTGGTTTTTCCCATTTGGGTTTCCATGTCAAAATCTCTTATGTTATGGTGTTTGTGCTTCTATGGGTGAATGCATTATTAGCTATTTGGTTTTCATGTTTGTTAACCGGTTTGTCTGCTAAATTGTTTTACCGGTTTTACTATCAGTATTGCAAAGTGTTTAAGTGCAAAGATTTTTGGCATACTAATTCACTCCCCCCTCTTAGTATTCATCATGGGTTAGGTAATTAGGATTCACATAATCAAGATAATGAAATTAGTTTTGGTGCCCCACCTCATAGCCCTTGAGTGGGGACTCAAGATGAGCTTGGGAAGACCATGGAGATAGTAAGCCAAACTCCCTTGATTGCTCATAGGTTAAGATGGCTCGACATATCTATCAAGGGAGTGGGTGGAGATCCCGATGTTATATTTGCATCCCTTCTTTGTTAGGATAGCATGTGATGACACTCTTTCCCTATATGTGTCCATGATCCTTATGCCTTGATTTTTGGTACGCCTCTAGGAGTTTATTGATTTATAATTAGCCTTGTGATGTCATTTGGTTCATTCCTATTTGGTTGTTTATCTCTTGTGGATGTCATGTTGAGTCCCTTGGTTGTTAGGTGTCATCTTAGATCTAGAGTGTTAGTTGGAACCTTGTGTCATCTCCTAGCATGAGGGGGGGGGGGGTTTGGTTCCTTGTTGGTTCTGTTGGCAAATGCACACTCCAATGAGATATTGTAGGTGATTGAAGGTTTTGTCATTGATGGCAACCTTACAATCCTATAATACTGGCAAAGCAATTTACCAGCACTAGCAAAGTCAGACTCTACACCGGCACATAGACCACCGACACCGGTAGTGAAAGGAAGCATACTGGCACAAAAGATGACATGAATATTTTTTTTAACATATTTTGTTAATTATTGTAAAATCATTGTAAAGCCGACTTGGCAAGTTGTAAAATAACTCATATATATAAGATTTCATTGTAGAACATTGTAGGTAATAATAGAAGAAGATGAAAGGAGATTATTAGGCAAAATAAGGCAGATGTATTATGTGAATTATAGGTTAAGGGTTTATGTATAAAGTAGAGCTATAAATTGGTACTGGATCTGACATAGTAGATTCTATTTTGAAGTAGTACAAGACATTAGATTTATATAATCCATTTTGTAAGTCAGTGAGACTTCCCATTTTGTAATTGAGCAGAGATCTCTAGGCACTTGGCCTTCCTGCATGAGCAGACCCCTATTGTAGCAGCAATATTCTCTTATTGGCCAGTAAGTGAATATTGTGGGTCACAAATCCCACTGAGGTTTTTCCCACACCAAGTTTCCTCGTTAAACTAATGTGTTATGGTGTGTTTTTCATGTAGTTGTTGTTATCTCTATTTATTGGATTACTTTTTGTTTACCAGTATACAGTATTGATATGCTTTACATGTTTTAAGTTAAGAAAATCATTTAACTAGAAGCCTAACAACTTGAGGAAGATCTTGACACCGATAGAGATGGAAAACTTGATGAAGCAATTAGAAGGAGCTCTCTCAGACTATGATGCAGAAAAGTTAAAAAATATCAAACTTGAAGATGATCTAAAAGCTACACAGGATATTATTCAAGTACTTCAAGAAAATCTTACCATTGCAAGAAAGAAGAGAAGAGAACTTTGTGAAAAGATGCAAAATGAGAATGATGAAAAGGAAACTCTTAGTTATCTAATGATAAAGCTGGAACAAGAAAACATGACAACAACGAATGAGATGCAGTATATGACTATGAGATTTTGTAAAGAAATTGAAGATAGAAAGAAGAATGAAGAAGATTTGACTAGAAGACTAAGTGATGCTCCAAATGAAAATACAAGACTTGGTTATGAAAATGATATGTTGAAGACAAATCTGATGCATGCATAGAATGAATCAAATGAACTCATGAGACAAAAAAATAACTTGGAAGGAGAACTGGCAGGTACAAATCAACACAAAGAAAAATTTAAGAAAAGCTCAGAAGAACTTGGTGACTTGCTGAAGAATTAGAAACCAAATGGTGACACTAATGGCCTTGGCTTTGAAGTTGGTGAAAGCTCCAGTACTGCAAACACACAAGATCATGGCAAACCGGTAAAACAACCTACTACTTATAAATTTAATAGAAAATGCTTTAACTATAACAAGAATGGTCATAGAGAAAATCAATGTAGATCTAGAAATTATCAAAGCACAAATGCACCCACCGGTCAATGTTCAAAATGCAACAAAGTTGATCATAATTCAGAGAATTGCAGAATGAATGTAAGATGTTATGTCTGTGGAAGATTTGGACACTTATCTAATCAAGGCAGAACACAAACTGGCATAGGATATGGGAAAGCTATTCAAAAAAATAATGTGACTTGTTATGCTTGTAACAAAATTGGACATATTGCTAAATTTTGTAGAAGCAAGTCCTCACCAGCAAGTAATAATGGTATTAGTTTGAAAGGTAAAGAAAAGGTTGAAGAAGTAAAGTAGAAATTCTTAACACAATGGATCTTGAAATCAGAACTAAATGGTGATAGGAAAACTCCTCCACCGGTAGAACAGAGTAACACTCCACCGGCATGAGACTCTTCATCTAACTAAAGAAAATTCATTTGAGGGTTTGGCAATCAAAAGTGAAACATGCTATAATTCCCTCGGTTGATTGTAAGAAGTTGAAATTACTTCTATACTGATAGATAAGTTAAGTGATTACTTAACAGACAAGCATTAAATGTGGTAGTTGGTAAAAATAACATTATAAATCAGTGTTTTGGCTCCAATTTCATTTCACTGAACATTCAAACATTCGAAGAGCACAAAAATTCCTGAGCGAAGGCATTCCAAGCAAAGAAGAGAAGAAATTCATCAAGCAATCATCCTTAAGGCAGATAAAGGTATTTATATCCATGGCTTCTTCATCTGTTCCTGAATTCATAGCAAACCCTACTATAGTTGAAGTCATTAAATGCCCTAGACTCGTATTCTAGTTAGTTCCTGAGATTGCCAAGAAAGATGATAATGTTGGTGCATTTTCTCAAATCCCCAAAGGAGTGGTTTTTGCTGAAGACCCTAGAATGAACATTCATTGTCACATAGAAGAATTAGGTGATGAGGAAATCAAGAATATGTATAAATCAGTAATCTGTGATGAAACTGGCAATGTTAAAGTTGAACACAAGATAGTTGAAACCCTAGGTTTCACTGAAATTCTTAGTATTCTGGATTTCCCTAAGGATGTTATAAGGATAGTTCTAAGAAGGGTTCATGGTGAATTCTTCTGGTTGGACTTAGTTCACAAAATTACAAAAGAGGCAGTAAAAGCTGTGACAGGGTTACCTTCCACCGGTAAGAAGCCTGATAAAACAAAGAAGGTCTCAAATGACCTAGTGATTAACCTAACAAGTGCAACATCTGATAAGAGATCCTTAAGAGTAAATGATGTAACTGACATCAATGTCAGATTCATTAGCATGATTTTAGGCTACAAAACCACACATGCAAATAGGTTAAACTCAGTCTCTAGCCTATGCATAAAGAGTGCCTATGATATGATTAAAGATAATGCAAAAATAGATGTGTGTGAATGGTTGAAAGACAAACTTATTGACAATATTGGAAAGATAAAGAAAGACAAAAAGGGGATATTTAGATTTGGAAACCTACTTGTCTGTTTAATGTTGCACATAACAAAACAGGTGCCTGGTATCAGTAATAAAAATCTTGGTTTTGATATACCGGTAGGCAAATAATTGTCTGATTTTCTAAATAACATGGGTGAAAATAGAGAAAAGAATATAAATGAGTACTTTTAGGCATTGAAGGCCCGGATGAATACCAGAGTCAGATTATCACAAGCAATTGTAAATAAGTATAAGGATGAAATATGCTTTGTTATTAAGAAGGATGAGATTTGGATGGAGGCAATTATCCCAAGAACCATTTGGGTTAATGAAATGGGTTATGAAACTGATGACCACATAATTGAAAAATATGCAAAAGCCCTCCTGGAAGCACCCAAGGAACCTAAAGAAGAGGTATTTGATAGTGTTGAGACTATTAAAAATCAAATCCAATCAAAGGAAAGGGTAAAGAAGGTGGAAGAAATAGTTTAAAGAGGATCTAGAAAAGCTAAAGCTATCAAAGAAGATGTACTTAAACAAACTAGTATTACTGAAGATGAGTTAGAAGCACTACAACCAGAAACTCACATTTCACCGGTTGCAACCTCTTTGGAAAGTGATATGCCAGCTGCATTTAAAAGGGTTGTGAGAAAAAGGAAACCTTCACTGGTATCTACACCTTCTCCTAGAAGAACCAGACAGAAACAATAGACAGTAAGGCCCCCAGCTAGAAAAATAACTCCAAAGAAGAAGTTAACACCCAAGAAGAAGACTCAACAAACCATTGCTCCAATTAACAAACTTCTAGATGAAATAACAGAGGATGGAAAGCTAAAAAACATCAATAATTTATATGATTCATTATCAACTGATGACAAAGAGAAAATTGAAAACAGTGTAATTCTACACTTGGACATTTACAAGAAATTTTTATTGCAAGTTGTAGATGAATTACAGGCATAACTATTTAAAAGACTTGAAGCTAGAAGGAAAGCTTTTGTAGAGCTTGATAAGAAAATAAAAGTTGAAAAACTACTTGTTGTTTATCCTATCAACTCACCAAAAGAGATAGATGATCTGATCTCTAAGGCTAACAGGTCAATATTTTCAACTACACATCGACATGTAGAACTTATGGTTGGTAGAGTGAATGAGGTAGCAAAGGAAACTGCTAATGCATGGGACATATTCCTTCTAGAGAAGGAAAAGCAGGAAGAATATAAAAACCCTAAACCCATCAAAGTATATCAGAAGGATAAGGATAAGGGAAAAGGCAAGGTTGGTGGACCACCTAGCATAAAAATAAAAGATAACTTATCCCTACCACCTCTAGATACTCCACTGATAGTTACCATTGGCAATCAACCAGCTAGTGAGAGTATAGACATACCACAAGAGGACACCAATCCCAATTCTGAGGTGTTATATACAATGGACATTAACACACAAAAGGTTAATATTGTGGTAGATAAGGATACAACTGGGAAAAAAGATATGGCTAATGAGCCACCGGTAACAAATAGCACAGAAGGTAAACCGACAGATGACAACACTGAGCAAGAGGCTCCCTCTCAACAATAGTTTCATACAAAGACAGTGCCATCAGCATTAGCTGAGCAATCCACACCTTTGCTTAAAGAAATGGAAACACAAACTGACCTACCAGAGGTCACCACAAGCAAGGAAATTGCTCCCACCAACGAAACACAGATTGTTGGCTCATCAAATATAGAATTCAAATCAACTAACGTAATAGAAGTTCTTTTGGATTCCATAAAGAAGATAACAGATTATAGCTCACAAGTATACAAGGCAATAGATGATATCATTCCAATTTTGAAAATGATAGCACCTAAATGTAATGTAGATAATAAAGATTCTTTGAGTCAACTTAACACTTTGTCTAAGTATATTACTGACAACACTGTGACAGTTGAACAAATGAAAGAGGAAGCATTCAAAGAGAGAATGGAGAAGGGAAAACATAAATTCTTAGAGGAAGAAATAAAGAAGTGTACAAGGCAATTTGACACACTTTTACCAGAACTGTGTAGAACATTGAAGGAATTTAAAACTTTATATAGGGATACATGCAAAACTAACTTTTTGACAGTTGATATAGACAAGAAGATCAACAAGGTACAAGAGGATATAAATCAACTAGCTGATAATTTC
Source organism: Cryptomeria japonica (assembly GCF_030272615.1). Taxonomy (NCBI): domain Eukaryota; kingdom Viridiplantae; phylum Streptophyta; class Pinopsida; order Cupressales; family Cupressaceae; genus Cryptomeria; species Cryptomeria japonica. The sequence goes on along the minus strand of NC_081414.1, from coordinate 388,589,075 downwards.
ATTAATTCATCTGATTTATTATTAGTTTTTGAGCAGAAAATAACAGGTTTTGAGGAAGAACTACTAAAGTTGGAAAGAGAGAAGTAAAGAATAAAAGGAAAGGCTAAAGATGTAAAATGGAGACTTAGTCCAAAATTGAACTACCTAGCCTCCTTAAGAAAAGAAATATCTGATGCTTTGATTCAAGGACAAAAAACACCGGCAAAGCAAATGCAACACCTCACCGATACAATTCAGAGGACAGAGGCCGCAATAAAAGACAACAAAAAGTTCATTGAAAGCCTGATTCTATTTTTGGTAGATCTTTTTCAGATTGTAACCAACCGGTTACAAGGGTGAAATTGGAAACCACACTCAATTGACACTTTGACAACCTTTGTCATTGATGCCAAAGGGGAAGTAGTGGAATGAGAAAAATAATTAGTAAATGACTCATCAACTTAGGGGGATTACACATTCTTTTGGTAATTCTGGCAGATTCTTTTTGGATAACAATTTTTGGATTTTTCTCATGAGTGTTGCCATCAATGCCAAAGGGGGAGATTGTTGGCAAATGCACACTCCAATGAGCTATTGTAGGTGATTGAAGGTTTTTTCATTGATGGCAACCTTACAATCCTATAACACTGGCAAGGCAATTTACTGGCACTAGCAAAGTCAGACTCTACACCGGCACATAGACTATCAGCACCAGCAGTGAAAGGAAGCATACTGGCATAGAAGCCAACATGAATTTTGTTAATTATTGTAAAATCATTGTAAGCCGACTTGGCAAGTTGTAAAATGACTCATATATATAAGAGTTCATTGTAGAATATTGTAGGTAATAATAGAAGAAGATGAAAGGAGATTATTAGGTGAAATAAGGTAGACCTATTATGCGAATTATAGGTTAAGGGTTTATGTATAAAGAAGAGCTATAAATTGCTACTAGATCTGGCATAGTAGATGCTATTTTGAAGTAGTACAAGACATTGGATTTATATAATCCATTTTGTAAGTTAGTGAGACTTCCCATTTTGTAATTGAATAGTGAGCTCTAGGCACTTGGCCTTCTTGCATGTGCAGGCCCCTATTGTAGCAGTAATATTCTCTTATTGGCCAGTAAGTGAATATTGTGGGTCACAAATCCCACCGAGGTTTTTCCCACACCGGGTTTCCTCATTAAATTACTGTGTTATGGCATTTTTTTCATGTGGTTGTTGTTATCTCTATTTATTGGATTACTTTTTGTTTACCGATATACAGTATTGATATGCTTTATATGTTTTAAGTTAAGAAAATCATTTAACTAGTTAAATACTGATTCAGCCCCCCTCTCTCAGTCTCTGTGGGAATCCTAACAATTGGTATCAGAGCTTGGTCCTCTTTTTTCAGAAGCCTAACAACTTAAGGAAGATCTTGACACCAGTAGAGATGGAAAACTTGATGAAGCAATTAGAAGGAGCTCTCTCAGACTATGATGCAGAAAAGTTGAAAAATATCAAACTTGAAGATGATCTAAAAGATGCATAGGATATTATTCAAGCACTTCAAGAAAATCTTACCATTACAAGAAACAAGAGAAGAGAACTTTGTGAAAAGATGCAAAATGAGAATGATGAAAAGGAAACTCTTAGTTATCTGATGAATAAGCTGAAACAAGAAAATATGACAACAAAGAATGAGATGCAGGATATGACTGTGAGATTTTGTAAAGAAATTGAAGATAGAAAGAAGAATGAAGAAGATTTGACTAGAAGACTAAGTGATGCTACAAATGAAAATACAAGACTTAGTTATGAAAATGATATGTTGAAGATAGATCTGATGCATGCACAGAATGATTCAAATGAACTCATGAGACAAAAAAATATCTTGGAAGGAGAACTGGCTACTGCAAATCAGCAGAAAGAAAAATTCAAGAAATGAATAGAAGAACTTGGTGACTTGCTGAAGAATTAGAAACCAAATGGTGACACTAATGGACTTGGCTTTGAAGCTGGTGAAAGCTCCAGTACTGTAAACACACAGGATCATAGCAAATTGGTAAGACAACCTACTACTTATAAATTTAATGGCAAATTCTTTAACTATAACAAGTATGGTCATAGAGCAAATCAATGTAGATCTAGAAATTATCAAAGCACAAATACACCCACCGGTCAATGTTCAAAACACAACAAAGTTGGTCATAATTCAGATAATTGCAGAATGAATGTAAGATGTTATGTTTGTGGAAGATTTGGACACTTATCTAATCAATGCAGAACACAAACCGACATAGGATATGGGAAAGCTATTTAGAAAAATAATGTGACTTGTTATGCCTGTAACAAAATTGGACATATTGCTAAATTTTGTAGAAGCAAGTCCTCACCAGCAAGTAATAATGGTATTAGTTTGAAAGGTAAAGAAAAGGTTGAAGAAGTAAAGCAGGAATTCTCAAAACAATGGATCAGGAAATCAGAACTAAATGGTGATAGGAACACTCCTCCACCGGTAGAACAGAGTAACACTCCACCGGTAGGAGACTCTTCATCTAACTGAAGAAAAATCATTTGAGGGTTTGGCAATCAAAAGTGAAACATGCTATAATTCCCTTGGTTGATGGTAAGAAGTTTAAATTACTTCTATACTGGAAGATAAGTTAAGTGATTACTTAATCGACAAGCATTAAATGTGGTAGTTGGTAAAAATAACATTATAAATCAGTGTTTTGGCTCCAATTTCATTTCACCGAGCATTCAAACATTCGAAGAGCTCGAAAATTCCTGAGCGAAGGCATTCCAAGCAAAGAAGTGAAGAAATTCATCAAGCAATCATCCTTAAGGCAGATAAAGGTATTTATATCCATGGCTTCTTCATCTATTCCTAAATTCATAGAAAACCCTACTGTAGTCAAAGTGATTAAATGCCCTAGACCTGTATTCCAGTTAGTTCCCGAGATTGCCAAGAAAGATGATAATGTTGGTGCATTTTCTCAAAACCCCAAAGGAGTAGTTTTTGCTGAAGACCCTAGAATGTACATTCATTGTCACATAGAAGAATTAGGTGATGAGGAAATCAAGAACATGTATAAATCAGTAATCTATGATGAAACCGACAACGTTAAAGCTGAACACAAGATAGTTCCCTAGGTTTCACTAAAATTGTTAGTATTCCGGATTTCCCTAAGGATGTTATAAGGATAGTTCTAAGTAGGGTTCATGGTGAATTCTTCTAGTTGGACTCAGTTCACAAAATTACAAAAGAGGCAGTAAAAGTTGTGACAAGGTTACCTTCCATCGGTAACTGACATCAACGTTAGATTCACTAGCATGATTTTAGGCTACAAAACCACGCATGCAAATAGGTTAAACTCAGTCTCTAGCCTATGCATAAAGAGTGCCTATGTTATGATTAAAGATAATGCAAAAATAGATGTGTGTGAATGGTTGAAAGATGAACTTATTGACAATCTTGGAAAGATAAAGAAAGACAAAAAGGGGACATTTAGGTTTGGAAACCTACTTGTCTGTTTAATGCTACACATAACAAAATAGGTGCCCAGTATCAGTAATAAAAATATTGGTTTTGATATACCGGCAGGCAAACAATTGTTTGATTTACTAAATAACATGGGTGAAAATAGAGAAAAGAATATAAATGAGTACTTTCAGGCATTGAAGGCCCAGATGAATACCAGAGTCAGATTATCACAAGCAATTGTAAATAAGTATAAGGATGATATATGCTTTGTTATTAAGAAGGATGAGATTTGGATGGAGGCAATTATCCCAAGAACCATTTGGGTTACTGAAATGGGTTATGAAACTGATGACCACATAATTGAAACATATGCAAAAGCCCTCCTGGAAGCACCCAAGGAACCTAAAGAAGAGGTATTTGGCAGTGCTGAGACTATTGAAAATTAAATCCAATCAAAGAAAAGGGTAAAGAAGGTAGAAGCAATAGTTAGAAGAGGATATAGACAAGCTAAAGCTATCAAAGAAGATGTACTTAAACAAACTGGTATTACTGAAGATGAGTTAGAAGCACTACAGCCAGAAACTCACCTTTTACATGTTTGATCTTGTTCTTCAACATTTGATCCCTCTCAGGTTGACCTAGATCCCTCTTGACCATATAAATCAATGTAATTTAGCATCATTATTCATCAGGAAGAATATAGAGGACATATCCTAAGATTTAGAGGTCCGGAGTTTATCGATTCTATAATTGAGCATGTATGTAGGAAGCCAGTATTTCGGATGTTACCGGTTATTTGTAATTAGTTTTCATGATCTAATTCATTCAATTCTGCATTGCCTTCATCATCTTGCCTTGCTTTCATTGTGTTTACTCTTGTTGCATAGTCCAGATAGATCTCATTGAGGTACCTCCTAACTATGACTGCACCATGAAACCTCCTAGAAAAAACTAAATTGACTAAGAAAAGGGTAAAAAAGCTTGCTGAAAATGAAATTTAACTACTAAGAGGTGATGCACCAAATATTTGAGAAGAAGAAATAGTTGAACTAACTCACAACTGGATCTGAACAAAGAGGGTTTTAAATTCACAACTCAAATAAGGACATGCAGTCCATAGAAATTTCACAAAAAAGATCAGATCTAATGCTTGTATGAAGGAAAATGCCAATTTTCACAACCTTAATGTATTAGGATTCCCTATCACAATCTATGACTTGAATTGAACATGAATTTCCTTGTTTCACCATTGTTTGAATGAGACATAAAAAAGTATTTAATAATAAATCACAGTAAATACATCCAATCATTCAATTACAACACAAAATCAAGAAAATATTGAAAAGGAACTGCTACTTTTTATTCAAACTGAAAGGAATTGCTCGATACAACTTAAAATGCTTCAATTGAGCTACAATCTTCATGCCTTAATGATGTATGCACTAGGTAGAGAGAAAAGAACTAGAAAAGATAGAATAAAGAAGTCTTATAGAGAAAGGGTTGCATCTCAACTGATAGAGGTGATTGATGTTGAACAAATGCATTATTCTTGAACTTGTGTTCAAACTAAAAGTATTTATTCTTGAAATCATCTACATCTTGCATGAGTGAAGCTTTAGGGTCGAATTTGAGGAAGAGCATGCAAAATATATGTTCAAAACTGCTGCAAAGTGACTGTTAATTGCTCAAGAATACCTCTTAACTGATACATGACTCATGTGGGGTCCTTAACTAGTGTTTGACAGCTGTAAACTCCCCAAAAAAATCCTTCATTTTAGATCTTGAACTCTTGTGGGCTCAAAAGTCCACCTCTTTCTCTTAGAAACTATCTCTTGAACTGATGCATGATGAGTTAATTCATAGCTTGACTTTTAGGGATGAATGCATAGTGTAAGGATTTACACTCAAGTTTTGAAGTTTACTCTATGCTCTCATTTTAAGGCGTAGGATTTTCTTAAGAACATTGTCTTTATTCATAAATATATCCACCCTTTGAGGATAGACTGTTCAATGGCTCTTTATAAGTTTCTCTAAATGGTCCTATGACTATTCTTCATGGTGTCTCTTCAGTACACTTGTCATAATATCTATACTGATATGGTCCTGGGGTCTTTTGTCTTGTGCTTATTGAATGCTTCTACAGGAGTATTTCAGGACTGTGACTTTGATTGATTTTGAACTGTGGTAATGATTTTAGTGATAGGAGTATTTACCTTAGTCATTGAAACATTTTAACCTTATTGACCATCTAACAATGACCTTGATTGTCCTTGAGTTTGTAGCAGCTTCTTTGGGATTGTGACCTTAGACTCTATCTTAGTACATTTACTATATTTGTAACTGCCTTGATAGTGTCTTTGAATGCATTTGGCATTCTCAATCAATTAAAAATTGTCATGAAAAAGCATTCTCTTATGACTATTCCTTATTGTGCTTGTCATCTTTGTATTTATGAAGTGTTGACTGAATTCTTTGCTTGAGACCCTGACATTTCTTGAAATTTACTGTTTCGACTTCCATGCTCTTCTCTACTAAACTAAAGGCACATGACCGCTACTAAAAGGTCTTTTAAACTAGAATCCCTTGGATGATTACTTTTCTCTGGGGGAATGGTTCTCACTTGAAAGTGAACCAAATGTTTAAATCAGGGATCACTGAGAGGGGAGGGTGAATCAATGATCTATGGGTTTGCAGATTTTTAAACTTAACTTTCAACCACAAGATGTAAACACTTAAAACTGAAATGCAGAAACATGAAACAAACAACCACAAGATCATAACACTAGTATTTTTACATGGAAACCCAAATGGGAAAAACCACGATGGGATTTGAACCCACAATATTATTTCACTATGGCAAGTAGCAAAACAATATTACAAAATGGGAATGCATAGGCATTCAGGCACACTGCCTAGAGCTCACTACTCAATTACAATAACCCAGAAGGCTACAACCCTCAGGGAAGTCTCACTTACTTACAAAGTTGTTACAGTCATGAATACAATGTATGAATTTTTCAATAGAATCTACAATGCCTGGATGAGTTCCAATTGAGTGTTGAATACACTGACTGGATCACCTTCTCTATTCTGCCCTATACTCTATCTAGTCAGCTACGGGATCAAGAATGCAAACGTGAAACTGCACCAAAATGGAGTCTCAATCACCTCCTGCTCACATACAATTGCACCATATATCAAAAAAAGATCACCCACACCAAACTTATATACCGACAACCACAAAATAGGTTATTTACCATGTTGGCCTGAAGGTGTAATGTGTAGTCACATGTCAACTTGATCAGATCCAAAAAAATAAGTGTGGATCACCAAAACAATAGCAAAATTATGTGTCTATGTTGACCCAATCAACAAGAACATGATTCAATGCACCACAATCACCGGAAAGCTTCTGGACCCAAGAATGCTCTGTTCTTCCTGAAATACCAATTAACAAGATACCGGTTAACACACGCTTCTAGATAAGAAGAATTGCAACCACTGGATCAGATTTCTATGAGGAGTTTCCATCAATGACAAACCTAAAATAATAATTAGCCACCAAAAACCACCAGAAACCACTGGATGAGTGTTAATTGCCAACATCAAAATTGTTGTATTTGTGCTTTTGACTGTAAAAAGTGCTCACTGCTCTCTGTTTGGGTGTCTTGACAATGAGAATCAACAAGGGTTTGGATATATGTTAACCCTTTGATAATCTTGACCTCTGTGTATTTTTTTTTTTTTTTAGTTTTCCCTTCAAATTCCTTCCTCTGTGACATTTTTCTCTTATCACAAATAATCACTTTATACTGCTAAGTCATCTGAGAATAAAAAAAATACTACCCGCTTACTATCATTATTCTGTCCTAGGGTCTATAGTAGGCATGTGAACTATTATTTTGACTATTCGTTGCATCCTTTCATATTGGCATGCTTTATTCATTGTACTTTTGATCTTAGTACATGTATTTCTCCTCTTTTAGTATTACCTAATTACTAAAACCTGTAGCTTTAGAAGACTACTCTAAGTGATCTGAGTGATATAGATTCATGTTGGGGGTTGCTATAGGTTTGCATGTAACTCACTTGTGCCTAAAATGTTGTGTTATAGATAGTCTTCTCTTCTTGGCAACCATTAATAAACTGATTGACTATCTTTAGCACTTATTGACCGTATCAAGTGCAAATGACTATAAATGGTTCCTAATTGTCCTTCAAACCTACAACCAACCTTGGCTTGAATACCTTCACCTAACATGAAATGTAACCCCTTTGGTTTCATTGGTCTCTACTCACTATTCTGGCTCACTGCTACTATAAATACACTGACTGTGCTTCATCATTGGTGACTATCTTTTTCACAGATTCCTTGAATACCACTGTAATTGACTTATATACTGCCATGAAGTTGCATTTACATGCTCGTCACTGCTCTATTCTCTTTTGTATAATGCCTTCCTTTGTTGGAGTCTTAGGTATAATTCTTTATGGTTGCTCTAAAGGCTTTGATGTCTTGCATTGTAGATGCTCTCTCAGTAACTTAATTTCTCCTTGTAACCTAATAGTCATGATGGTTGTCTTGTGACTATATTTCTTCTCTTTTGTCATAGTCGTCATTGCTAGGACTGCTCTCTATGAATATTTGATGCTACTAGACTATTTTTTTACTGTCTTTTGGTGTATTTGAGATATTCTTCATTATTCAGTTGTCTTCATCATTTGTGATCATGCATCATTTGAATGTGCTTCAAAGAGCTTCTTTAGCTGATATTCATACTGTCTTTGTTGATTGGTCTTCTACATCAATACATTGGGCTGAACTTTGGTGAACTACCATCATAATGGCTTGAGAAAGCCGTATGAATCTTTAATTTGCTAAGGTTTTAGGCTTAATATTGAAGAGGAAATATAAAAAACTTGATATCCAACAATGATCTTATCACTGTTTTATATTTTAGGGCTGCAAACTCTTTTTTTTTTCTTTTTGGCTATCTTTTTTGCTTTCTAGGGAAATGTCCTTTTCTATGTAAGCTTTCTCTTGTGATTGTTTAGGCTTAATCATTGAGGATGCAACTTTGATGGGATCCTTGTGTATCTATGTATCTTGAGATTATGTGCAATGCTCATCGGTTGTCCATTGACTATGAAGAACTGTTATGCTTTTGGACTGTGATCGTGGTTGGCTTCTTTGTGCTCATTATTTTAAGATAATGTTTGTCTTTGGAACTCCTAACTACTTTGAGTCTTCTTTTTTTCCTATTGTATTGTATCCTAAAAGAAATGCATGAAATCTTTGCAATAAGTAGACTTATATAATTGCAATAAGGACCCATTTTTGGGTAGTGGTGGAAATATAAAAAGATATAATCTAAAGGTAAAATTTCCTCAACGTGAAAATACATCCTTTTAATATCATGCAAGGATCATATCCTCCCCATTATCTCTATGTTAAATAATATGCACAACTTCACTTGACATAGAAGGGTTTTTAGCAACAAAAACAACTAACCTTGCATATAATGGAGTTCCACTTGCATGAAAAAATAGATCTTGAAATACACCTCCTTAAGATTCCTCTAATCATTTCCTTGAATCTACAATTGCTTAACTATTATTGATCAACTTCTTTGGCCACCATCACAGTCCTTTTTTAGCCGCACCTAGTGGTTCTTCCTTTGTGAAACCTTCAATTGTTGTTTATAGCCAGACCAAGAGTAAAACTCAACCTCAAGTATAGTTAGAGCATGAGTTTAACTTTGAAGTAGCACTCTCTCCAAAATGGGATGAAAAAGGTGAAAAAATCATTATTGAATTGGTGTAATGCAAAGATTGTAACTTGAACTTCTAACCTTCTCATGCAATGTAAAAGTTAAACTTTTCAACCCTTATCTTTCAACTATTGAAAATAATCATGTGATGTATAAATATCACTTCTTCTCTTGAATAATTAATATAATTCCCACCAATCTTCAAATGGATGTAATCCTAACCCACTTTGACTTTATCAATGTGGGAAACATGAACTTCTTGAATCAAGTTTTAATCTGTTTCCTTAAAGGAGATAAATATTTGCTCCTTTACATTGTAGGCCTTATAATTATTAACCAAGGCTTTAGATATTATTTTGGCCTCTATTTTAATTATTTTAATGTCCCTTCAAAAAAAAAACTTTAAATAAAACCTAGGACCCATTAGAATGCTATTTTTGTCTTGATAGTCAAAAATAGGTAACATTCCGGTGACCTCTCAGGGATGTTTTCCTTCGAAACATTCTAGACTAGTAGCCTTAGGCATTCCATTGGGCATAGGAGTCAGTTTGTTGGCTTGGGAAAACTTGTATTTAAACCTTTTCTCAACTACTAGAAACATTGAACAACAACAAGTAAACTACAAAACTAGAAAATAGACTGAACCATGTGCATCATCATTAGAGAAAAGATAAAAATGAAAGGAAACCTACTCTATCCTACCCAAATCAAGACTGAGACTTGCTCAAACAAAACCATTTACTAGTTTTAAGAAATAACACCCCTTTCTTCCCAATTTATGAAGCATTACATGTTGATGAATAGATTCATGAATGAAATTATAGTCACCTACCTATTTATGCTTGTTATTCATGAAAGCTTTCTCTAGTGCATAGGTGAGTGAAGGTTGATCTCCTTGATTTACTTGGTCATATTTAGGTGAATGCATGATAGGCACTGCTCTTCTAGCTTCAACTCTTGATATGTATCTGATTGGTCAGCCTCTTGAGATGCTAAACTTGGGAGCCTCAATGCTGGTATCTACTTTGTCAACCCTGTCTTCAATCACCACCTTTTCTTGCTCACCATTCTACTTCATTTTTTCTTCCATATTAAGCTCTTTAAATTTCTCAAACATGTTGTCCTCAATTATTTTCTCATGAATCAACACCTTGTCACTGTGATTTTCATGCTCTTGTTGATTACATCTTGCCAAATTTGTTAATTCACATACATTCTCTTCATCATTGGTAACAAACAAGGGGAGCTCATCAAATAATTCAACTTGAACTTGAGATTGAATAAGCATTACATTCTCAACAATCTACTGTTCTTGATTCTCTTCTTCAAACGATGAATGTTTGTTATCTAATTTTTAAATAAATACCTCAAGATCGTCCCAAAATAGGTCATCTTCATCATTCTCTTTTCTTTTTTGTGAAAGAGGACTTCCTTTTACCTTGTTGGAGCTCTTTTCAGTGGTCAAAACATTAATGTTTTGAACTTCTTCTTGCTATTTTGAAGTTGGTGTGGCTATGATATGGGTTTCATTGCTTTCTTCTTTCACAAAAAATGGTAATTCATAAAACAAATCAGTTAGAAGTAGACAACTATCAACCTTTATCAATTTCAACATTTTGAACAGTCATAACAACATGCAAAAGATCTACTCTTTCTTCTTTAAGAACCTCATTTCCTTGATCTACAACCTGATTTTCTTCTTCAAAAGGTTTCTCTTGAATACTCATGGGCATGGTGGCCTAATTTTCTACATGTGTAGCTTCTTGCACTAGGATAAAACTTCTAAAACTCGGAAAAGCATATTGGCAAACTTCCTCTTTTATAGGTTGATCTTAAATATAAGAAGCTGGTTGGGCTTCTAGAATGGGTTCTTCAAAAGTTTCCTTTTGATTAATCACAGGCTCTTGTACTGAAAGTGATCTTCTAAAACTTGAGAATACAAACATTCAAGGTTTTTGTTCTACAGGATTTTGGGAAATCATAGGTTCAACTTGCTCATGTATGGGTTCATTTTGCATGAAACACATAGTGTTAAATAGATGAATCTCATTACCAAAGAATGGATTTGGAAAAATACTAGCTGGATTATCCTCCTGTGTAAGCACATAATCTTGTAATGAAATAGAAGGATTTGATTGTGTAGGTACCTTTTGTAGTATATAAAGGAAAGTCTTCATTACCTCTTCCTTTGCAGTTGTTAGCTTATTCTCGTATTCTTCTTTTTGTGTAGCTAACTCCTTTGCAAGTTTTTCTTCATGTCACTTTTGTTGCGCCACCAGATATTGCTTATAGAATTGGTCTTGATGAGTCAACTCTTCTTGCTCATGTAGATATGCTTGGTAAGCCCACTCATCTTGTTGTTGATCTAAACTCTTGCTAATCTCATCTACTTGCACAATATAACCTTGCAATATACTTGTGATTTCCTTCAATCTAAAATCATCATTTTGGAGCAAGTTGGAAGATTGAGGAAAGGTCGGTGGGTAGTCATGATGTGCATGTTGGGTTATTGTTGTAACTAGGCTATTTGAACTAAAACCAACATTTTTGTTGGTTGGGTATGGCTGATAAGAGGGTGTAGGAGCAACATTTTTATAATAGGGTGGTGGGTAAATATAGTGTCCCTAAAAATTAGACATATTTGCTCATTCAAAGAGCTGAAAATTCAAAATTAATAGATTTTTTTTTGGAACATACCAGCACTTCATGTTTGTGAAACAAAAAGATTTGAACTCAGAGTCACCAAGTGTGTATAGATCTTGCCTCCAAAGGTTGGAATTTCTGATTTTCACACCAAAAATCAGAATTGTGTGGAAAATTTTTGGATTGAAATAATCCAAGTTGTCCCACCAAGCATGACAAAAACTAACGTCACCAAGATTGCACTCGTGATGCTCAAGCTGAAACCTCAACAATCTTGTGAAACATTGGATGATTTCCAATCCTGTGGGTTGCCTATGGTGGAAATCAACCTCTAGAGTTTTCTTTTTCTCCACCTTTTCTTTTAGTAGGGCATGAAGATTGTACCTCATAGAAGCATTATCAGCTGTAATATTCCTTTATTTTTCAATAAAGAACAACAATTTCCCTTCTTATTTCTTCTTGATTTCTATGATGAATGGGTTATTTTGATGCAATTTTTTGTGATTTATTTTTTAATCCTTAAGTTCTATCTCATTCAAGCAGGGTTAGAGCAAGAAAGTTCATTGGTAATGCAGGTCATAGGTTATGTTATTGGATTCTAATAAGTTTGAGTTGTGAAAATCTCTGATTTTCCTCTAAATAAATATTTAGACCAAGTCTTTCATATGAAATATTTATGCAATAGATGATTAAAATGAGTTGTGGTAAACAAAAGTGTCTAATTTGAGACTGATTGTGAGTTATTACAGTTGATTAGGTTTTCTTAAATATTTGGTGCATCACCTCTTAGGATAGGTTCCCATTCAAGAAATTCTTCTTATCCCTTTTCCCATCAAAGATTATTTTATAGGAGGTTGACTTCCACCATAGGCAATCCACGGGCCTATAAATCATCCAATGTTTCACAAAATTGTTGAGTTTTCAACTTGAGCATCACGGGTGCAATCTTGGTGACAATAGTTTGTAGGCACATATGGTTAACTTTATATGATGTTTGCATGGAAAATATGATATCATGTTAGATGGTTTTGAAAGGGAAATAGTAACATTTGGTTTGGCGCTTTAAAATGAATTCAAGAGTTAATGGGAATATGTAGGATATGCATTGATAGTTCATAATACTCATGTTAGGAAGAAAGTAATTGATTAGGAAATAAATGTAATGGATGTTAATGGTATCATGATTATGAAAGTGATAATGTGTTATTGTTAGTTAAGTAATGGCATTGAGGTACCCTAGGGATGAATAGTTGTTGTATTGTTATTTCTGCTTGCGTATTATGTTTTTAAGAATATGATTATGTTTAATATGTTTATGCATTCATGTAATGTTATGAATAATGCATATGAGTACTTGTATAATTATGTGTGGCATTAGTGAATGTTTAAAAAAATATTATTATCTTTATTTGTTAGTTAGACTAGTTATTTTCTCTAGGGTATTTTGGTGGGCATTACACCAATCCTAGAGATGTTAATGGAAAACATAATACTTGTACCTATCCTAGGGTATCTAATGTTAATGAAGAAGGAGATAATACTCTTATCAATGATCTCTCTAATGGAGAAAAATCATTAAAGATAAACTTGAGCCCATCTTCTTCTTGATAGTTCTGATACTTAGTATAAGTACAGATCCAATAGCCAACAAGATGAGAGTGGGGGGGGTGAATCATACAAAATTAATCATCAATGAAAACATTAGATTCAACCTTGGTAACATATATCAGTCATAGAATAAAACTGTCAAACATGCAAACTCAAAAGCATATGAACTATATAAACCTCATAACACCAGATTTAACATGGAAACCCAAATAGAGAAAAACCACTGTGGGATTTCAGACCCACTAAGAAATATACTCTTCTAGAGTATGCTCGGTTAAAAGCCCATCCTATTAAAGATTACAAAACACATTGCTAGATGTGACCCAGTTAAGGGATTTCCCTCAGATCTGTTAGGATCTTCACTTTGTTAGAAGTGACCTTGTCAAAGGATTTGAAAAACTCATTTAGAATGTCACCTTATTAGAGGATTTTCTTATAAGACTGTTAAGTCCACTCGATTAAGAGATTTCATGTTACTTTCACAAGCTAACAGTAATACAATCTATCTGCAACTTTACATCTAAAATGCTAAAGCAGATTCTTATTTGTTCAATCACAATCTAGACATAGAACTAATCTTGTCTATCTACTGGGCATCAATAGTCTGTTATTATAAGAGATCTTCAAGCTTCTGTGCTCGGTGATCACTATGTAGCATCCCTGTGCATACACTTGCCTGCATACATTGTTTATCAATAGTTCCTTATTTATAAACAATCTTCTAACCGCTTAATCTCCTTGATCATATTTCCCATGATCAATCATAGCCATCAGATCTTCAATCTTGTCTAGGTTCATTGTGTCTTACAATCTGAAAAATGTTTTACCCTGCCTCGAAACTTGCAAAATCATCTTGAAACTTGTGTTAGGGTAATGCGGTTCAATCTGAGCTGTAGATCTTCTTGCCGACTTTCCATTGCCTTAGATTTGTTAACAAACTTCTTCCACAACTTGCCAATCATTAATCCGCTCTAGCTCATCAGCTTCTTTCATTAAATATCACATGTAAACATTTAATGCATTCTGTTATAGCTCAGTTACGACTCGGTGAATACTAAACTTTACTCGGTAGACATTCTGTCTTCATTAACCGACTGCGATAACCTTAGGGTTTACCGACTAGGTTCTTTGCCTGATATCATTATGTAGTATTAACCTTTACATTTTACAACATATGTATGATATTAAAACAATCTAAAACATCAAGATCTCATCATTGTCTGACTCGGTAGAGTTGCCCATTGAATAACTTATCCCCTTATTCATCATATTCTTTCTTGTGTCTTTACCGACTTCTTTATGATCTTCATATCATGTTTCTTAAGATATGGCAACATCATACTAAATTAGAAAATCAAATTCTTGACATCAATGACAAAATAATAATATCAAGACAGTAAAAACATCTTTAATCAGTTATGTCCATAATCATCAACAACCTTCTCAATATCCTTGTTATATTGCCAACAATCTCCCCCTTTGGCATTGATGGCAAAACCAATTGATTTGATCATTAAGAATTCAGATTGCTGTGATTCTGAAATGCTGAAATGCTATCCCCCATACATCAGACTTCTCTTCTGGTTTTCTCTCAATCTTCCTAGGTCTTCTCCTCTTTTAGTTTTCTCCCCCTTTGACAACAATGCCAAAAAGAAAAGAACTAAAACATAAGTTGGTTCTGTAAGAAGTTATTCCCTGCTATTATGTATCAGCTGAGTCTCAGTCAGAGCATTTGTTTAGAATTCCAGTGCCCTATATCATTGTCTATATTATCTCAATATTGTTCTAGTACACTTTCAGAAAAGCGTTCTTAAAGTGTATCACTCCTGCATCAGCTCCCTAAAAGATATTCAATAGATTCATCGAAGTGATGCTTTCACCGAACTTGGTCAGTGAGTAAGAGATAGGGGTAGGACCCCTAACTTACTTCTGAGATATTCAAAAATGTCCTTTGGTAGTGGCTTGGTGAAGATATCAGCTATTTGTTCTTTTGTGTTAACATATTCCAACACCACTTTCTTTTCATGAGCTTCTTCTCTAAGATAATGATATTTGATAGATATGTGCTTTGTCTTAGAGTGCATAACAGGGTTCTTTGAAATATTAATGGCACTAGTATTGTCACATAATATAGTTACTAGCTCGATAACTTTCTCATTTATACCTTCCAACAATTGTTTGATCCATGCAATTTTGGTACAATTTAGTGTTGCAGCAACATATTCAGCTTCGGTTGTTGATTGAGAAACACATCCTTGTTTCTTGCTAAGCCAACTCACTAGTCTTTCTCCTAAGAAGAAAGCTCCTCCACTTGTGCTTTTCCTGTCATCGATGTTGCCTACCCAATCAGCATCAGTATAGACTTTCAAATCAAAATTACTTCCTTTCTGATATACTAAGCCATAAGCTTCAGTGCCTTTCAAGTATCTGAAAATTCTTTTAATTGCTGTCATGTGTGTTTCCTTAGGATCTGCAGAGAATCTTGCAACAATACCAACTGCATGTGCTATATCAGGCCTGCTGTGAACAACATATTGTAGTTTTCCAATCATGGATCAGTAGAGTGTCTCATCAACAGATGCAGATTCATCATTCTTTAATAGTTTGCAGTTTGTAGTCATAGGAGTACTTACTGGCTTTGACTCCTCCATTCCAAATTTCTTCAAGATTTCCTTTATGTATTTGGATTGAGTAATGAAAATTTCATTTTTCATTTGCAGTATCTGTAAGCCTATAAAATACTTTATCTCACTGATTAATGACATCTCAAATTCTTTGCTCATTTCATTACCAAAGTTTTTGCATAAAGAGTCATTTCCACAAAATATAATATCATCAACAAATATGGCTGAGATTAGTATTCCATTTTCATCATTCTTCATGTACATGTTGTTGTTCTCACTTGTCCTTATAAAACCAATCTTAATCAAATAAGAGTGCAGTCTTTCATACCATGCTCTAGGTGCTTGTTTCAGACCATATAAAGCTTTGTTCAATTAACATACCTGATCTTTATTATTGTCTTCAACAAATCCTTCAGGTTGTTCTATGAAAACTTCTTCTTCTAATATTCCATTCAGAAATGCAAATTTGACATCCATTTGATATACCTTGAAGTTTTTGAAAGCAGCATATGCCAACAATGTTCTAACTCCTTCAAGTCTGGCAACAGGTGCAAAAGTTTCACCATAATCAACTCCTTCTTCTTGTGCATAACATTTGCAAACCAATCTTGCTTTGTTCCGAATGACCTCTCCTTTCTCATTTGGCTTGTTTCTGAAGATCCACTTTGTACTGATTACATTTTTGTCCTTAGGTCTTGGGACTAATGTCCATGTGTCATTCTTCTTGATTTAATCAATCTCTTCAATCATAGCATTTATCCAATCTTCACTGTTAAATGCCTCTTTTACTATTCTCGGTTCAAATTCAGATATCAAACATGTGTTATGTCTTAGTTTGTTCCTTGTCATTACTGGATCATCCTTATCTCCTATAATCTGACTTGGTGCATGATGTCTTCTAACATATTTGGCTAATACAGGCTCGGTAGGCTCTATATGATCCTCTTCATCACTCGATAACTAGATATCTTCCTCATTTCCTTCAACAGTTATCTCGATAGGACTTTTCAGTTGCACATAGACAAATTCATCATAGTCTTTTGGTTCTTTGGAATCCCTATCATTATCTCTTTTTGCAAATTCATCAATTTTCACATTTGCACTTTCTACTATTTTGTTAGATGATTTGATCAGACATTTAAATGCTTTGCTTCTAGAGGAATATCCTAGAAATGTTCCTTCTTCACTTATCTGATCAAACTTGCCATTTCTATCATCTTTATGAACATAGCATTTGCTTCCAAAGATCTTAAAATAACTTATATTAGGTTTCTTGCCATACCAGATTTCATAAGGTGTCTTCAAAGTACCTTTCTTCAATTGAACTTGGTTCAAGGTGTAAACAATTGTGCTTATTGCTTCTCTCCAAAATGTTTGTGGAACCTTCTTCTCAATCATCAATGTTCTAGCACAATCCACAATAGATCTATTTCTTCTTTCAGCTATTCCATTCTGCTATGGAGTCCTTGGTGCAGAGACTTGTCTTTTAATACCATGATCATTGCAAAATAGATTGAACTCATCAGATGTGAACTCTCCTCCTCTATTTGATCTAAGACATTTCATTTGTCTTCCTGTTTCATTTTCAACTCTAGCCTTGTACCATTTAAACATTTGAAAAGCTTCTGATTTTTCTTTTAAAAACATTACCGACATCATCCTTGAATAATCATCCACAAATAATATGAAATATTTGTCACCATAATAACTTTGAACTTTCATAGGACCACAAAGATCAGTGTGCACAAGATCTAAAATTCCCTTAGAAGTGTAGGACTTACTTGTAAAGCTGGATCTTGTCATCTTGTCCATTTGGCATCCTCGACATATAGCATTCTCAGTTTTTTCAAGACTCGGTAGACCTCTTACTCTGTGCTTCTTACTTATCTTGATCAAATTATCAAAATTAACATGACAAAATATTTTATGCCATAACCAGGTGTTATCAATCTTTGCATGCAAGAACTTGTTGTGAGTAGAGTCAAGGTGAAATGTATTACCTTTTGTTTGTGTCCCGGTAGTAGCTAACTTTCCATTTTTGTCATGAACTTTGACAATTCCTTTCTGAAATTCTATTCGGTAACCTGTGTTGTTTAGTTGTGCTACACTCAACAAATTATATTTCAAACCTTCAACCCAATAAACATCATTGCATCTTGCTTTATCAAGAAGTGTTATGGATCCTTTACCTCTTATTGGACATGGTGCATCATTACCAAATCTAACATAGCCTCCATCATAATCTTCTAACATAACAAACTTGTGTTTAACTCCTGTCATATGATGTGAACATCCACTATCTATAATCCAAGAATCATTAGTGTTTATGTGAGATATTAGGGCTTTTCTTCATACCTTTCTTCATCCGATCCATCCTTGATAGCCACATAAACAACTTCCTCTGTATCAGTCTCATCTAATTTATCATCTTCAGATTCCTCATCAGCAATTAAGCAGGTCTTTCTATCTCTTCTTCTGAAGTCTTGGTGACCTTTGTAATGATTATCTTTTTGTCTGTCATCTCGGTAATCTCTCTTTTCAGTGAAATCTTTGTCAAGACAGTTAGAAGCCATATGTCCAATCTTATCACAATTGAAACATTTCAAGGGTAGTTTTCCCTTATACTTACCTTTGCCTCTTGGTAGCCTTTTGGCCAATAGTGCTTCAAACTCTTCTTGCTTTCTAATTTTTTCATACAGGTTGTGTACCTCCTCCATGTTCTTCCGAAATCTTTCACTTGCTCCACTATGATCTCCTCCAGAGTACTTATACTTTCTTTCATTGTAATCATTAGATTCATTCAAATGAAAAGAGCTAAATGCAGATTCAACTTTATTTACCGATGACCCACTGTTATCAAAATTACTTAACTCAAATGCATGTAGCTTACCAATAGTAGCATCCAATTAAACTGGCATATTATGTATAGACCTTAATTCATTGATTGCAGAGACTCAGATTGCATAAGTAGGTAGAAGGGTTCTTAACAACTTACTTGTCACATCCTTTTCTTCAATAGTTCCTCCTGCTCCCTTGATTTGATTTACAATCTCCTTTAGTCTTGTACTGTACTGGGTTATGTTCTCACCTTCATTCATCCTCATAGATTCAAGTTGTCCTCTTAGACTATCAAGTTTTGCTCTTTGAACATGTTCATCTCCTCCATATACAGATATGAGCTTGGTCCACATAGCCTTCGCATCATTGTAGCCTTCTAGCTCATTAAACTCAGAATCAGTCAATGTAGATGTTATTTCAATCATTGCTTGAATGTGTTCTTGCTTTGCCTTTATCTCTTCCATAGTCAATGGATAGGTGCTCGGTGTAACAAATTCATTTTCCAGATAGTATATAGCATATTCTCCAACTCCTGATAGATGTAGCTTCATCCTTTTCTGCCATGTAGAGAAACTTGACTTATTCAGCTTGGGTGCATCCCTCTTATACATCTTTGGATCTTTAACTCAAGTGCCTTTAAAATTTCCTTTTGGAGTCCAGAGCTCTGATACCAATTGATATTTCTGATACTTAGTATAAGTATAGATCCAATAGCCAACAAGATGAGAGGGGGGGTGAATCATACAAACTTAATCATCAATGAAAACATCAGATTCAACCTCGGCAACATATATCAGTCATAGAATAAAACTGTCAAACATGCAAACTCAAAAGCATATGAACTATATAAACCTCATAACACTAGATTTAACATGGAAACCCAAATAGGGAAAACCACTATGGGATTTTGGACCCACTAGGAAATATACTCTTCTAGAGTATGCTCGGTTAAAAGCCAATCCTATTAAAGATTACAAAACACATTGCTAGATGTGACCTAGTTAAGGGATTTCCCTCAGATCTGTTAGAATCTTCACTTTGTTAGAAGTGACCTTGTCAAAGGATTTCAAACACTCATTTAGAATGTCACCTTGTTAGAGGATTTACTTATAAGACTATTAAGTCCACTCGGTTAAGATATTTCCTGTTACTTTCACAAGCTAATAGTAATACAATCTATCTGCAACTTTACATCTAAAATGCTAAAGTAGATTCTTATTTGTTCAATCATAATCTAGACATAGAACTAATCTTGTCTATCTGTTGGGCATCAATACTCTATTATTACAATAGATCTTCAAGCTTATGTGCTCGGTGATCACTATGTAGTATCCCTGTGCATACACTTGCCCGCATACATTGTTTATCAATAGTTCCTTATTTATAAACAATCTTCTAACCGCTTAATCTCCTTGATCACATTTCCCATGATCAATCATAGCCATCAGATCTTCAATCTTGTCTAGGTTCATTGTATCTTACAATCTGAAAAACGTTTTACCCTGCCTCGGAACTTGCACAATCATCTTGAAACTTGTGTTAGGGTAATGCGGTTCAATCTAAGCTGTAGATCTTCTTACCGACTTTCCATTGCCTTAGATTTGTTAACAAACTTCTTCCACGGCTTGCCAATCATTGATCCACTCCAGCTCATCAGCTTCTTTCATTAAATATCACATGTAAACATTTGATGCATTCTATTATAGCTCGGTTACAACTCGGTGAATACTAAACTTTACTCGGTAGACATTCTGTCTTCATTAACCGACTGCGATAACCTTAGGGTTTACCGACTAGGTTATTTGCCTAATATCATTGTGTAGTATTAACCTTTACATTTTACAACATATGTATGATGTTAAAACAATCTAAAACATCAAGATCTCATCATTGTCTGACTCGGTAGAGTTGCCCATTGAATAACTTATCCCCTTATTCATCATATTCTTTCCTGTGTCTTTACCGACTTCTTTATGATCTTCATATCATGTTTCTTAAGATATGGCAACATCATACTGAATTAGAAAATCAATTTCTTGACATCAATGACAAATTAATAATATCAAGACAGTAAAAACATGTTTAATCAATTATGTCCATAATCATCAACAACCTTCTCAATATCCTTGTTATATTGCCAACACTTCTCATAAACATACCCTTGCACAAGGGGGACAAGATCAAAATATTGGTGTTTCCGTCTCTCTAGATCCTCCTTATTCTCCTAGAGCCTATCTTAATCATCAAAAAGTTTGTAGAGAAGATTATGTTATGCATTTCATTCATGATCTCGCTCCCCACATTATATTAAGATGAGCCCTTAGATGATAAGGATCTTCCTTCCCAATCTATCAAAGAGGATATGCATGATGAAAGAAAGGAAAATCCTCCTCCACAAGATATTCCTTCTTCATATACTAATCCTTTCATTTCTTATAAACATCATTACACTAAAAACTTCAAAGAAATTTATTACAATGTTCCTCCACCTTATCAATTAGAGGATTCTTATAGTGGTGGCTTTAACATAATCTCAAAACAAGGTTTTAAAGGACGAGGACTTAGAAAATTTGAACAAGGATTTCAAGTCCCTATAAACCCTCCTACATAAACTACCACAAAAATCTTAGGAAATGATAATAAATATCCTATGGATGACCTCCTTAGGATTCAATACTTTAAAGATCATCTTGTAATAGAATAAGCCATTCACTCTCGCAAAAGTGCTTCTTCTTCAAAAACTCCTTTTTGTTCATTTCATCAAACTCACAATCATCATGCTAATGATTGTCTTGATTTTCAAAATGAAGTGAAAGAACTTATTGATAGTGGAAAATTTAATTTCATTGATGACAATCCTTCTTCTTCTAATAATAACCCTTGCCTCAACCTCAAAAGAATAAGCCTAGACATATTGATGATCAAGAAAAATTGGCAACTAGAATATTTCGGAAATTGAAGTATGACAAGAATGTGGTTTTTCCTTTTGTGAAGTTTATCACTAAGCATAAATAAGGTAGTGGACATTGCCTTTTTCATCAGGATGATTCTTTTTCTCTTGGAAAGTGTAAAGCATTTAAGGAATTTGTTCAAGAACAATACAATCATGCTCGTATGTCTTTCGATAGATCTTGCTCTCTTTCTTGGTGAAACGGTAGTGCCTTAGCACTCCTTCACCTTCATATTTCTCCTCACCCTATGACACAAGTAGTTAACTTAATTGGGGGAACTTTTTCATTAGAGGTTGTGCTTTTCCAATTTCAAACATCTTGGGGTAGCAACATGATTCTATCTTACCTCTATCTATCTATTATCTCTAAAGTTTCAGCATTTCCTTTGGGGATTGCATTCTTCATCACTTGATGTCCTTTCTTGCATAGAGTTATCCTTCATGTGGATGCACGTGTGTCCCTTGTTAGGAACTATTCTTTAAAATGGTACATCTCTTATGAATAATCTCTCCTAAGGAGATGCATGATTCTTTCCCCTAATCTACCCTTGTCTTCTTGCTTGGGGGGAAAGGATGGATTTTCCCTCTCTCTTTCTATCTAAAATATCAGTATTCCCTTTAGGGGTTGCATTTTTTATGTGTTGATATCCTTTCTTGCATGGAACAATATGTCTCTTATGACGAATCCCTCTTTAGGGGAATATGTAATCTATCTTTCTCTCTCTTCGAAATTTACCTCTTCTTTAGAGTTGCAATTTACACATTTTAATGTCTTTTCTTGCATTTGATATTCATTCATGTGAGTATATTGTGAATTTTCTTATGTTCAAATTATCTTTTGAAGTTGTGTAATTCTCCTCATGTCCTTACACTTGGGGGGAAATGATTTCTCTCTCTCTCTCTCTCTCTCTCTCTCCTCTCTAAGGGTCTACTTTTCCTTTGTTGAGTGGTGTTTGTTTCATGATTTGGTGTCATTTTATTGTGAGAAATTGTTATTTACTCAAGTATTCTCTCTTATACAAGATTTTTATGTCCTTATCTACAACCTCTTTTTCACTTGGTGATGTACACCTATCATAAACTTATCCCCTCAATTTGGTTCAAAATTATGTCATCCTTCATCAAGAATCTCTTTCACCTAGAAATAGGGGGAAGGTATGGATTCTGGTTCCCCTTCCTTTATTTTGGTAGAAGATTTTATATTTGTTCAATAAATTCCTTTTGGAGGTAGATGTATTTTGAGCAAAGATCTCTTCTCATCCAAGGATCTCATTTACACTTGTTGCAAGATATCTCTTTTTCAACTATCTTACCCTTGCTTGAAGAGTATTCCCTCTCTAGCTTGGATTTATGACATGTTTCCTAAAGGATATCTCCTTGGTGTTGAAGGTCAGTATCCTTGTTTCTAGCTCCCTTAAGACATCAACATAGGGCTATGTTGACATCTTAAGGTGGGGAACCCATATTGCTCCCTTTGTACCATATTGTGCTATATTTTTGCATATCATTTTTCCATGTCTTAAATGGGGTGTTGATTCTTGAAATCATAGGAAATAAACTCTTACATGAGATTCTTCACACTCAAAACCATACACAACATTAATATATGTCTTAGATGGGGTTACACATCACCAAACCAAAGCAAACTCTTACACTGGATGTCCTCAAAACCAGGCATGTATCTGACATTTGCCTCTTGGCACTTACACATTCACCCCTTGGCATTTGCACATACAACACCTCTTGGCATTGGAATTTATATTAAATGTCTTAAATAAGTTGATGTACACTCAAAAATGGGGTGCTTAATTAATACTTGAAACCATATATCACTTGCACACACACATGAGGATGAGTGGAACTACTAGAATAGGGCTATACTATTCCTACTCTCCTCCCCAACATGGATCACCTAGATAAAAACATCTAGGGGCGAGGTATCTATGTTCTCTCTCATCATTCTTCTCATGGATCACTTGGAAAAACACATCTAGTGTGTATTCATGTTGATGGTATGATGAAAGAATAAGTATCTGGTAGATTACTGAGAGGGGGGGGGGTGAATCAATAAATAGAAAATTTGATACAAACTTCCTAAACTCAAACTCAAACATACAAAGTAAACTTATCAATGAAATACCACTGTCAAGATCAATACTCATAAGAATATCGGTTGACTATTACAACAACTTAACAGTAAACAACATTTAACTTGTAAACATTCAAATGCTCTATCATATGCCAATGCTTCACTTCTCAATACTTTCGGTTATCATGCCTAATAAAAAATTGTTAATCAAATCAACAATAAGATCATAACCACAAAATCATTCACCACATGACAAAAGTATTTATACGTGGAAAACCCACATAGGTAAAAACCACGGTGAGATGAGACTCACAAGATAATATCTAAACTCTTTTGAAGTTCACCCTATTAGGAGCCAAGCCTGTTAAAGCTTTTACAAAAGTCCTGTTAAGAACTGATCCTATTAGGAATCACTCGGTTAAGGGATTGACTACAAATGCCTTGTTAGAAGCAAATACCCTGTAAGGAGTAACCTTAGTAGAGGATTTGAAAATCCAATCTAATGGACCACCTTGTTAGAGGATTTAATAAGTAACCAAACTTGTTAGAGCTTACCCGGTTAGGGGATTTCAATTTTGCTGTAATTGTTAGAAAACAATAGGAGTTTCTTGATCTATCTGAATAGCACTACATTTTCTTGATTAGATCCATTTAAGCTTCTATCTGCCTTTACTCAAACTGTAGACTCATTCTCCGGTTCGGCAACCACACACTCAACTAATTTCTGCCAACTCTTGCCAACACTCAACAAAACAACTTCATCAAACTTAAATACAAATCAATTAGGTTGGTAAAACAACAAAAATCTAATCCTCTCATCAATATTACAAACAAGTCGATACAAGCATGACCATTGGGTTTCATAGCAATCTCTACACATCAATCAAGAAAACCTCAACCGCTCCTTGATTACCACTTCATCGAGGTCAGTAACTCATCACACACTTTGCATTAGATGCAATACACTTTGCTCATTCACTAGACAAACAATCACGCCAAAACATTTTGAACTTGTCATCATACAATGACCTTACGTGTCACCATCATTATCGCTCAACATCAGATCATAAACCAACATAACCAATTCAACAACCTTAATCGGTTAGGGTTTAACAAAAACAACTGGTAGGGTTTACCAGTTACATAACATAGAAAGGGTTTAACCTTTGACTAAGATTACTAGTTCAACTCACAAACTTAGATTACTGGTTTACAATAACCTTCACAAAGATCTTCCTATCGGTTATAAGACAATATCAACAATAACAACAATATTAGAAATAACATTACCGGTTTAATTAACATCAATGACAACATAACATATGATTAATGAAATCTTCGTGCAAATGCCCACAAGAAGCTTACCCACAGTCAGATGATACTTCTGCAGAAAGTATGTGTTACAATGAGGGGCCTGAACTTGCAGGAAGGCACACTACCTAGAGCATACTGCTCATTACAAAAGAGTCTCACTGACTACAGAGAGGCTACAACCATCTTAAAATAAATGGACAATAATCCAATAGTGTGAACTGTGAGAAATAGCATCTACCATGCCTGATTGTAGTCTCGGTTAAGCTCAATGTTGGAGGACTAAATCCTCTTTTGAGTCTAATTTGATCACCAATGATCGATCAACTCCTCTGCCTGAATGATATTGCAATATTCACACATTACATTCCTTGACCATGACTTTTCCAATAACCATGATACTCTACAAAGAGTTTCTATCTCTTATTTATACAAACCCTAAGGCCTAAACCAATTAGGCCCGCCACCTAAAAGATATTACAATAAGATCATTACATAATTCCATATTACAATGATATGCCATGTCGGCTTAAGGCCAAAACAACAACAAAAAATCCATAAATCATCTCGAAACATCCCTCTAATGTGTAGAGCACACGTTAGCATGATACCAGTCCATAGCCTAGATAGGTACCAGACCTATTATGGGTCCACCACGCCAAAGAAATGTCTTCAAGTAGTTGAAGCATAATCAAAGAACATATTAAGCATCCTAAAATCCATGAAGAAGTTGCATCAACACCAATTAGCATCCTGTCACAATTCCTCAATGAAAGTTCTACAAGTAAAGCCTTAAACTAGTGCTGGTAAGGGTTTACCAGAGTGTATGATAGCATTTGATTACCAAGCCAGTACCAACTGACCAAAACATTCTCATGGAGCATATAACACATTAAATCAAACATACTTTAATGATCCAAACATACTGGAAGTGACCAACAGATAGTCTCTTTTTCCAGTAACACTAGATCTTCTACTGGTAACCAAAACCTGTTTGTCAGTAACCAATCATAATAGCTAGTGTTGACATCAATGACAAAACATCAATGCAACACATAATCAATTAATCTATAATTCCAACAATCTCCCCCTTTGGCATTGATGGCAACCTATATGTGAAAAATATCTAAGTACCAAGAAGTGCCAAACAAGTCTCTCCCTGTGGAAGACAACCAACAATCTCTTGAATATTAATAGCTCTCCCCATGTGAATGATATCTTTGTAAGGTTCTGAATTGATTTTTCACATCACTATCACTCCCCCTTTGACATCAATGCCAAAAATCTGATAAAAATATCAAAGCAATAATGTAAACCTCTGAATCTCAAAGTTGTCTACTCCCCCTAAGTAGTAGCACCACTCATCAGTGCTGAAATGAATAA
Source organism: Cryptomeria japonica (assembly GCF_030272615.1). Lineage (NCBI taxonomy): Eukaryota > Viridiplantae > Streptophyta > Pinopsida > Cupressales > Cupressaceae > Cryptomeria > Cryptomeria japonica. The sequence goes on along the minus strand of NC_081414.1, from coordinate 388,562,408 downwards.
TGTCTTTGATAATGCCTGTCAGACTGATGACAAACTTCATCAATCAAGTCTCTTCCGGAGGGGTAGAAACCCCTAACCTATCTCTCAAATACTCAAATGATTCCTTAGACAGTGGTTTAGTGAATATATCTACAATTTGTTCTTTAGTGTTCACATAAACCAATTTGACTTCCTTTGCTTCTACCTTGTCCTTGAGAAAGTTATACTTTATTGAAATATGCTTAGTCTTAGAGTGAAATATTGGATTCTTAGACATGTCAATAGCTGCAGAGTTATCATAGTAGATAACTACCGATTCACTACAATTTACCCTGATATCCTTCAACATTTGCTTCATCCACAAGACTTGAATGCAATTAGTTGCTGCTACAACATACTCAACTTCTGCAGTAGATAAAGAAATGCATGACTATTTTTTGTTGATCCATGAAACCAGTTTCTTTCCAAGAAAGAAAGCTCCACCAGAAGTGCACTTTCACCTTTGATATGAGGTAATTTGGCTTCTCTCTATTGAATGTGTAGACTGTTGTACTTACTGCTTCTCTCCAGTAGATATGAGGTAATCCAGTAGATATGAGGTAATTTGGCTTCCATCATCATAGATCTTGTTGCATCTAAAATGGTTATGTTCTTTCTTTTCACTACTCCATTCTACAGAGGAGTCCTAGGTGTAGATAATTGTCTCTTGATTCCATTTGTCTCACAAAAATTGTTAAATTCATGAGAAGTGAACTCACCTCCATGATCTGATCTTAGACATTTGATTTTTAATCCAGTTTTAGTTTCAACCTTCACTATAAAGATCTTGAATTTCTCAAAAGCTTCAGACTTCTCCCTTAGAAAAGTCACCCACATCATTCTAGAATAGTCATCAATAATCAACATGAAATACCTATCACCTTGAAAGCTTCTAGTCCTTGCTGGACCACATAAGTCAATGTGAATCAAATCAAATACATCATTAGATTTATCATGTATGCTCTTAAAAGAACTTCTAACTTTCTTACCCAATTGACATTCCTTACATACCGGATTATGAGGCTTCATAATCTTAGGTATATCTCTAACTGCCTTAGTTGAACTAATCTTAACAATACAATCAAAATTAACATGACATAATCAGTTATGCCATAGCCAACTCTCATCAATATGAGAAATTAAGCATGTCTTATTACCAGTGTTCAAGTGGAAGATATTACCTCATGTCTGAATACCGGTTGCAATCTCCAAACCAATCTTGTTAATGATTTTGTATTTTCTATCTTTAAACTAAAGTAAAAAACCCTTATCAACCAATTGACCAACACTCAAAAGATTATGCTTTAAACCTTCTACATAATAGACATTATCAATATTATGTTTGCCATCCAAAGAAATAATACCTCTACCTTTGATCATACATGCTTTGTCATCTCCAAATCTGACTTGACCACCATTATACTCTTGTAGGGACAAAAATTTCCCTTTATCTCCGGTCATATGATGTGAGAATCCACTATCAATTACCCATTCATCCTTATCTTCAACTCTTGCTACCAGGGATAAAAAAATAATGGAGGGAATAGCGCAACAAGAGGGAAATTTGAATTTTGCTAATGGAGGGAACAACGCAGTTGGATCCTCTAGTTCTGCTATCTTTGCAGCTCAAGGACAATAGGTGGATGGTGAAGATGGGGACCCATGGCATCAAGACCTTCCTCCTAACTATAAAAATAATGAAGATTCTTCAAAATCGGGTCCCGAGATCATTAATGCTGACTTGGAAAAGATGATAGAGGTGAAGGCTCTTAAACCCTGGAACCATCTTTTTGCAAACAAACCCACTGGTAAATTGTCCTTCCCCTCTATGGAGGACATTTCTGATAAAAAAAAGACAAATTTTCTATTGCAGTTTCAGATATGGTTATTGATCATAGTATATCTCTAATGGCCTTTTCTCTAGTGGGAAAATTTGTCGGACCACAACCCAATATTGAGGATGTTAGATCTTTTGTTAAGAGAAAATGAAGGCTGAAAGGTCAGGTTGATGTTTCTACCTTGTCAAGGGGGGTTTTTTTTTTTTCCTTCTCTTGTGGGGAAGATCTAGAAATGGCCTTGAGCGGTGGACCATGGATGTTTGGTAAATCTTCATTATCCCTAAGGAAATGGTCTCCAAATATGGAACTCAATGACTCATTCTTTGAATCTGCTCTGGTTTGGGTAAGGCTCCCTGGTTCGCCACTTGAATTCTGGGTGGAGGATGTTTTCTCAGGTATTGCTAACTCCTTTGAGGAGCTTGTTGCTATAGATCCTATGACAACATCACGAAAGAGATTGGTGTAAGCGAGGAATTGTGTCAATATCTCTCAGAATATGGATCTTCCTAGTTCTATTGATATAAAATCCAAACTTGGATTATGGGAATAGACCATAGAGTTTGAGTCCCTCCCCTTTGTGTGCTTCTCATGTAAGAAAGCTAGACATTGGGCTAAGGCTTGCCCAAGTAACCCCAAAAAATTCTAGAAGTCTAACAATCATTATAAACATATTGTCATGCCCAAACTTTTGGGCAAAACACAACCGACAATTTTTTTTTTTTTAAGCACTTAATTACATGCATTCATTTACTTAAATAGTTGTGACAACTTAACAATTTGTTCTAAACAAAATCTTAATTGATATTAAATACTAACATAACAATTATGATAACTTCTATTATCAAGCAGAGCAAATAATTTTCATAAGGGTGTTATTAAGTTCTCTCGAAAGTTCCTTTCATTTCAGTTGCGCTTTTTAGTACTTATTTGGATCCATTTCTACTAAACAGACATTAATATAATGACCGGGTTTGATATCAATTATTTACTAAATGTTAACACTATTGCTATTTCATTTCATTAATATTGCCTAATTGAGTAGATACAATTAAGGTGCCAAACATCATTAAGTTAATTAAATTGTCTGATGAAAGACTCCACTTGGGATAATAAGGTACACCTGACTTAGTCCCTTTAATTTTTAATAGAGAAATTTTATTAAAATATCCTCTCAAATTATTTATTTTACTATATTGAATCATTCCATTTAATTATAAAAATAAAACCATTTTGATCTCTAAAATGAATTAGAATAATTTAAATCAAGTTTATATATTACTTTTTCCAACATCAACTATTTAATATTTTGCTTCTAATAATCCCATTACCCCTTGCTTTAATTTCAACCGATTGAACTTCTAAACTATGTCTATCCAAATATGATAATAATAATGTTGTAGAATATTTTATTATATTTTCCATTAAAAATCCCCTAAAAGGTTAACCTCCAAAATTAATTAGAATTTTAAGCATTTATTTATTTATTTTTAAATATGCCCTCTTGACTATTTAAACATTTATAAAATATAAACACCTAATAAAATAATAAACTCTTCAATTTGTCCTATGCATTATATATAAATGCACATTTAACATTGATAAAAAGGAATTAAGGTTGGTAAATAAACTAATTAAATTCAGGACAATTTTTTTTTTTTTTTTTATAACTTCCATAATTTTAAACTATATATATATATATATATATATATATTTAAAATACACATATGATTACATATATATCTATCTAATATACACTTATATATTTAAAGTGAGGTTTATCCCCTTTTAGTTAAACATACCTAAATTTACCATGATACCCATAAACCCCAATTCTGTTTTAATCATTACAAAAAGCCTCTTTTATTTATTTATTTATTCTTTTTTATAGATTTGTTTTTTTTAAAAAGATTTTGTTTTGTAATAATAAACTTATTTGTTTGAAATATATATATATATTTAAAACAAATAAGTTTATTATTAAGTAATGAATTCATTTAAACATTTAATATATATATAGATATATTGGACAATAAATTTATTTCTGTTTATATTTGAGAAATGAATTTTTTAAATATTCCATATAGGCATGAAAAGCTGTTTATATATATGTGGTGTCTAGGACAAAAGCTTTTCTATGAAAAAGCTTTCTGTGAAAAATATAAAATCTGAAACATATTTAGCAGATTGGATAATTTCTACAGATTTGAATCATTGAATTTATTTCCTTTTTATCAAAATCCTAGTTGCTAAAAGAAATAGATAGGTTATTTAAATATTGATTTACTATCGACATAATATAGTAAAAAGCAAAATTAAATCAGTTAGAATAGCAACTTTAGAATTTCTATTTATTTCATTTAATCTGTTTAACTATAGATTTTATTCTCTGTAACTAAACAAATGACAGTATTTAATAATTTTAACAGCAACTATATAAATGACCAATTTAATAAATTTAAGAGCAACTAGATAAATCTAAACTAAAATAAAACTTTAGAAATGACTATAATAAATCTGGCTTTTTATTTTATTTTCTGCAATAAACAAAATGACAGATTTAAATAAAACTAAATATGACATTTCCATGTATAGATCTAAATTTTAGATTTTATTTTATTTTCCAACCTACTACATGCAGGTAGATCTATTCCATTTCTTTTCTAATATCTTGATTTTGAATGCATAAAGGGAATCAATACATTTCTTTCTTTTCAAAGCATCCTATACACAACAAATATTTATTTCAAAACTAAAAGCCAGAAATAATCATTTCTTTTTTGCAATATAATATAAATAAATATCACATATCTTTAAAACATATTCCCAAGTCTTTATTGTCATTTTACAAATAGGTCTCTCATTTCAAATAGATGAGGACTTTCAAAGAATATTAATTACATTTACAAAAAATTTCTGCAACAATTAACTCCAGCCATATCTACATGTCCTGATATTTTCTTCTAACAACCTGCAATAAAACAAAGAGATGACCATGGAGTGCTCACCTCCCAGCCTAGGCTAACTAGCAGCCACCCCCGAGCTCGGAGAACCAAGCCCTAGACAGGTAACAAGCATGCAACATAGAAGACAGAATACTCACAAACTCAAAACACACTCCCAACTCAGGCTACACTACACCACACATTTGTGATGTCCTTACAAGGGTGGTAGTGGACCAAGTACCCTAAGGAGACTGCAAGTATGGCAAAACAAATAGCCACCTCATGGCAAACTAAAGCATATAGCCACCTCATGGCAACCAAAATACATCAAGTATAACATATTCAACCCTTTATTCCTTATGCCCCCCAAGGCATTCATGCCTTATTTCCCTCCTTATGACCCCCAATGCATAAACAAGCCATGCAGCAAGGGTCACACAAATTCCCTTGTGATCGCTCTCATAACGAGAGTCTCTCACTCGAGGGCTATCACTTCTACCACCCACAAGATCCTCCTCTCTCCCAAGAGTAGGAGATCTTGATTACTCCCAAACACACATACAAAGTATAAAACAATTTACCAAATAAATTTTCAAGAGAGCATGCACGAAAACAAATCTTTTTCACAAACATTACTTACAAACACATGCAATAAGAAATCCATTATATGATAATTACGACCAACCTTAATCTGCCCAAAAGGTAGTATAGTTTGGTTGAGGATGAGTAGCCCAATTCCACGGTTCTTCTCTTTCTACCCTTAGCTAAAATTCTCCAACCAAAAATCCTATCTTTTTTTTTCTTTACAAAATTCTTGTCTCCAAAAATGGAGAGTGGGTGATTACCCTCAAATTTTTAAATTCTTGCTTAAGAAGCTCATTCTCTGAGTTCTCACAAGTTTCTAAAACCAAAAAGGAAAGTAAGACAAAATGGGAAAAAGACTCTCATTTGAATAGGAAAGTTTTCAATTAGATCAAACTTCTAATTTCAATTTTCGCACAACTCAGAAAAGCCAATTTTTAAAGTGTCAAAAAGGTCACTTAAAAGTAGAAACTTGCCTAAAATTACCCCTAACCCCTAGGTATACCTTATGGGCTTTAGGAAACCCTATTAAACTACCCCTAGGTGTTCATTTAACCCATTTTAAACCCCTCTGAAGTTTATTTTCGGGTCAAACATATGTTGACCTCTCCAAAGATTCCTTTCCCAAGGTATTTATGACAACACGTTATATTATTTGAAAAAGCTATAGTTGAACACTTTCCCACCAAGAGACAAAAATAAAACATTTAAACTAAAATATACACGTGTCAAGTGACACAAATAAAACACTTTTACAATTTAAAACATGAAATCGTCTCTTGTGGGTTTTACACATTAAATTTAAATGACACTTAACACTCATGCAGCATACACTGTTACGAATAAAATACAACACAAATGGGGTGTTGTCTCTCCAAATAGACAACCCCTGGCTTACAAACATACATAAGTCTAGGTTTGGTTCTCCGTAATATTTCCATGGTCACATGGATAATTCCTGCGCAACTCAATTCACACATTAGTACTTCCAAGTAATCTCATATGATATAAAACACATGAATAATAATGCACTACAACACTCTGCATACAACATACATTTATCAATCAATACATCTTTCATCCAAATAACTCCTCATAACAATTATCATCATTCACATAATTTTGATCCATACATTAAAACATGCATTCCTATTTCTATCATCATAGTAAAGTCCTGCAAATCTAATAATGATATACTTCCTCTCAAATTTATCCTATACTAGAATCATATAGAGTTCTGTATTTATAAAGCATATAAATGAAGCATCCACATTCATCAATGTTACCCAATCACAGAATCATATAAGTTCTACATCTAGACATAGTTGACATACGTTAAATCAAGATTATCCAATCAATGGATCTTTTGGGATTTCAACTTCATAACACATCAAAAGTACACCACTAGGTGCGATAACTCTATAACTTGGTTCAATTATTTTTCTCACAAACCTATCTGCCTAACACAGTCCATTCTATTGAATTATAAAGCATTTATTAATAGGTCAAACATGGTCAACTAAGTAAATCAAAGCTTGGTTTGGGGAAGGCCTTACATCCTCCTCCCCTAGGGTTCGACTTACTCCTGGAAGTCGCATGAGTAGAATTTTCGAAGTAGGGACATAACCTTTCCCTCCATTTCCATAAGTTACTCAAACTATTACCTTGCCTACTAGAAGGATGAAATACCAAAATCAACTTATTATTGTAATTAACTTACTATCTTCACAAGGTTAAGTTCTTAGTATTTTTATTACATTTCCCTTTGATCTTAGGTAGGTGTTTGCAAGGTTCTATGTTTCAATAACTTACATTATTTCACCATCCAGATCATATCAATAACACACATCAACTCTCACAATCAAGGTTACACATATTGAATTTTTTAGGAGTTCTACTTTGTTTAGGATTTGTTTAAAAGCATGTTTATCCTATTGTATTTTAGTCCATGCATGTTACTTAAGAAAATTGACATCACACTTAACCACAACGAATCTACTTATTCTACATTCGAGGCACCTCATTAGGGTGTTAATACACTATTTGCTAAATCGTCCTAGGTGCATAATTTCTTCCAACTTTTTTAGGTGGCAAGGCAAAATCAAATTTAGGTTCTTCAATTCCGCTGTTATATAGGGTAGTTTTCTACCACTAGGGATTAAAATGTTTTTTATATTTCTAGGCTCCAAGGTTTAAGTTTTATAGGGAACATTATTCGCCATTTCCAAACATTAAGGTACCCTACAATCCCATTCCAAAGGAGTGATGGAAATTATTAATACTTATTTCAGATATCATCCATGCAACCATCTCCATACACATGCTAAATTTACCAATTGACAATCATTACTTTCGTAATTCATTAGGTCTAGGTCACACTATTGTTATAATTTTTTTTCTTTTAGATTACTCACAATTAATTTTACTTAGGGGGATATTCCTTCCTTTATCTTAATTTGATTAAAAAAACACGTTCTTTGTTAATTCTTGTGCCTAATTTCACTCCTTGCGGTATTCTCCCTTGACAGACTATCAGTGGTTCAATGAACATGATAGACATTTACACAAATCACATCACTAGGGCTAGTTATATCAACCAACAAAATGACCACTTGACACTTTTCAAAAATACAAGTTACTTCTGCCCAATCCAATAAAAAGAAGAAAAATGCCGGCAATTGAAAAATATTAAAAACTAGAAACATGGCAAGTGCCATAACTCAAATAAAAAGAACATCAATTTAGTGGTCCTTTCATCATAAAATGGAAATTATAAATAAACAGAAAGTACTAGCCCCCTAGATCACAAGATGCTTATTCAAAGAAAGTAAATAAAAAAAAAATAAAAAAATAATAATGTTGAATCAAACTCGAAACAAGATGGCCGTACTGGTCATACCCTAGGGAGTAACCGCAACTCATCACCCAGGATCACACGTCCTGAGTGTGTTAGGAAGTGATTATTAGACTCTTGAGATTCTTAGATTATCTACATTCCCTTATTATTTACGATATATCTTATATACATGGGATTGCAATTGTTTAATAGATCATGCTTCATTCAAACCTTCGCGTGATAGCTATCGCAAGCCACACCTTTCCGATATAATCCTTTATCTATCTAGGGTAATTAACGTTCACCATTATATTGTAACAAGTAATTGCACTAATCTCCACCATTCTTCATCTTTTCCTCTTGGACTTCCATTAATTATCTTAATATGCTAAGCCCAGACTCAATGTTACGTGGTAGCTTCAAGCATCGAGATTTTCATGTCTTACACGCACGGTTAATAGTTTGGTACAAAATTGACACTTGTTTACTTGGAATCTCTTAGGATCGGTATAATGTATTCATATAATTTTACTAGGGACATCATTTGGTTTCTTAGCACCTTATGTTAGCTCCTTGTATTTTCACCTTTAACATACACTTGCCTTCATTAGGCAGGAGCTTTTGCCAAAGTACTAACACTTAAGGTTAAGAGCCATTTGGGGTGGAATTATTGTTAAGTAAGGTCAATAATGGTTGTCAACAATTCCAACCCACACATTTCACGACATAATTCAAACAACTCGAAGAATGGACTTATTCCCTCCTACTTTACTTAAGCAACTCTGAAATCAAGGGGTGTGCACTCGAAAAGTGGCCAACACCCATCCTTTTAATTAAAATTTAGTAAAAAGGGAAATTATCTCATCCCATATTACTTGTTTATATTAACTTACTAGCCAAAACCAGCATATCACACCTTCGATCTCTTCAATCTAAACAAACCATCTTACCATCCTATATCCAGTTACCCTATTATGGCATAACATAAGGATGTCCAACAATTACCAATGTCTTAAGACTCCCATAATTTCCAAATCCTTAGCTAACCACATAACTCGGCTCCTTATCAATGTTCTCATCAAATATTTTATACTGCCAACTAATTCTCATTAACACTTTAGTATTATATTTATTGTTATACAATCTTTCCATATGCCATTTCTATTTGCATGTTCTTCACTGGTACCTAACGACTAACCATGATTGGGTTGCACTTTGCTTCTTAGTTTCTAAATGACATCTAGTTACACCTTCCTAGGTTATAGGATCCTAATACTTTTACACTCCTTGCACTTCAATGGAGATCTTTTGTTTGATTCCTAAATCAACTCTACTCTCTCTTCCATTATTTACTTTCTTCAAGATTATCTTCTCATAAAGGAACTAGTTGAGGTTTTACCTGCTTGTTTTTTTATTTTTCCAATTATGTAACCACGGATGAGCTTAGGGTTAATGGTAAATACGTGCCTTTACCCAAGAAGTTCATGCCTCCTTTGTCCTTATTTAATTACTAGGGTTTTCTGATCAAGGGAATTTCCATTCATCATTTGAGTTCCTATCTGTAGGGTTATCCATCTCTATCTCCACTATATTGCTACAAACATAGTCTAACAATTGCTCTTAATAAGAAATTTATCCTGACCACATTCTTAAGGTACCTAGTCATTAGGATAGGTTAATGCTTCTCTCCTGAGATTCGCAAGAGTACCCCTTAACTCTTCTTCATTTATGTTCTCTATGCCGGCCTTGATCTTTTTAACCATTATAATTTTCACATAGCTTAAAACATAACTTAAACTGTCTTAGTTTTATTTATCTCGCTTGATCTACCATGTCAAGAACATATCTCGATGGATGGCACTCCTTTAGTTACCATCTGAGGTATTTTATTGAAAGATTCATCTCCTCCTACTTGGTTTGATTAGGGCAATTATTGCATTTTAGGTTCCAATTGAATGGTAACCTCATAAGCACAAAAGTACTATCTTTTCATTTTTAAACACTAAAATACTAAACATTTCGCAACCCTTGGGATTTTATTATACTATAAGCCTTATGACTAATAGGTTCAAATTTTAGGGCTTTTAGTGACCCTTGGAACCCCTTGAATTGATATTTGTTGATCTGTTGATCTAAAAGAATTTTCATTTATGTTTCACTTTGTTATATCACATGTTTCCATCTAGGTGTTATACTTCAAGCCATAGTTCAGTTTCAACTAAGTTATGAATATAGCCGATGTTCACCAGTGTATGAACCTAGGGCTCTGATACCAAAATGTCATGCCCAAACTTTTGGGCAAAACACAACCGACAATTTTTTTTTTTTTTAAGCACTTAATTACATGCATTCATTTACTTAAATAGTTGTGACAACTTAACAATTTGTTCTAAACAAAATCTTAATTGATATTAAATACTAACATAACAATTATTATAACTTCTATTATCAAGCAGAGAAAATAATTTTCATGAGGGTGTTATTAAGTTCTCTCGAAAGTTCCTTTCATTTCAGTTGCGCTTTTTAGTACTTATTTGGATCCATTTCTACTAAACAGACATTAATATAATGACCGGGTTTGATATCAATTATTTACTAAATGTTAACACTATTGCTATTTCATTTCATTAATATTGCCTAATTGAGTAGATACAATTAAGGTGCCAAACATCATTAAGTTAATTAAATTGTCTGATGAAAGACTCCACTTGGGATAATAAGGTACACCTGACTTAGTCCCTTTAATTTTTAATAGAGAAATTTTATTACAATATCCTCTTAAATTATTTATTTTACTATATTGAATCATTCCGTTTAATTATAAAAATAAAACCATTTTGATCTCTAAAATGAATTAGAATAATTTAAATCAAGTTTATATATTACTTTTTCCAACATCAACTATTTAATATTTTGCTTCTAATAATCCCATTACCCTTTGCTTTAATTTCAACCAATTGAACTTCTAAACTATGTCTATCCAAATATGATAATAATAATGTTGTAGAATATTTTATTATATTTTCCATTAAAAATCCCCTAAAAGGTTAACCTCCAAAATTAATTAGAATTTTAAGCATTTATTTATTTATTTTTAAATATGCCCTCTTGACTATTTAAACATTTATAAAATATAAACACCTAATAAAATAATAAACTCTTCAATTTGTCCTATGCATTATATATAAATGCACATTTAACATTGATAAAAAGGAATTAAGGTTGGTAAATAAACTAATTAAATTCAGGACAATTTTTTTTTTTTTTTTTTATAACTTCCATAATTTTAAACTATATATATATATATATATATATATATATATATATATATATATATATATATATATATATATATATATATATTTAAAATACACATATGATTACATATATATCTATCTAATATACACTTATATATTTAAAGTGAGGTTTATCCCCTTTTAGTTAAACATACCTAAATTTACCATGATACCCATAAACCCCAATTCTGTTTTAATCATTACAAAAAGCCTCTTTTATTTATTTATTTATTCTTTTTTATAGATTTGTTTTTTTTTAAAAGATTTTGTTTTGTAATAATAAACTTATTTGTTTGAAATATATATATATATATATTTCAAACAAATAAGTTTATTATTAAGTAATGAATTCATTTAAACATTTAATATATATATAGATATATTGGACAATAAATTTATTTCTATTTATATCTGAGAAATGAATTTTTTAAATATTCCATATAGGCATGAAAAGCTGTTTATATATATGTGGTGTCTAGGACAAAAGCTTTTCTATGAAAAAGTTTTCTGTGAAAAATATAAAATCTGAAACATATTTAGCAGATTGGATAATTTCTACAGATTTGAATCATTGAATTTATTTCCTTTTTATCAAAATCCTAGTTGCTAAAAGAAATAGATAGGCTATTTAAATATTGATTTACTATCGACATAATATAGTAAAAAGTAAAATTAAATCAGTTAGAATAGCAACTTTAGAATTTCTATTTATTTCATTTAATCTGTTTAACTATAGATTTTATTCTCTGTAACTAAACAAATGACAGTATTTAATAATTTTAATAGCAACTATATAAATGACCAATTTAACAAAATTTAAGAGCAACTAGATAAATCTAAACTAAAATAAAACTTTAGAAATGACTATAATAAATCTGTTTTTTTATTTTATTTTCTGCTATAAACAAAATGACAGATTTAAATAAAACTAAATATGACATTTCCATGTATAGATCTAAATTTTAGATTTTATTTTATTTTCCAACCTACTACATGCAGGTAGATCTATTCCATTTCTTTTCTAATATCTTGATTTTAAATGCATAAAGGGAATCAATACATTTCTTTCTTTTCAAAGCATCCTATACACAACAAATATTTATTTCAAAACTAAAAGCCAGAAATAATCATTTCTTTTTTGCAATATAACATAAATAAATATCACATATCTTTAAAACATATTCCCAAGTCTTTATTGTCATTTTACAAATAGGTCTCTCATTTCAAATAGATGAGGACTTTCAAAGAATATTAATTACATTTACAAAAAATTTCTACAACAATTAACTCCAGCCATATCTACATGTCCTGATATTTTCTTCTAACAACCTGCAATAAAACAAAGAGATGACCATGGAGTGCTCACCTCCCAGCCTAGGCTAACTAGTAGCCACCCCCGAGCTCGGAGAACCAAGCCCTAGACAGGTAACAAGCATGCAACATAGAAGACAGAATACTCACAAACTCAAAACACACTCCCAACCTAGGCTACACTACACCACACATTTGTGATGTCCTTACAAGGGTGGTAGTGGACCAAGTACCCTAAGGAGACTGCAAGTATGGCAAAACAAATAGCCACCTCATGGCAAACTAAAGCATATAGCCACCTCATGGCAACCAAAATACATCAAGCATAACATAATCAACCCTTTATTCCTTATGCCCCCCAAGGCATTCATGCCTTATTTCCCTCCTTATGACCCCCAATGCATAAACAAGGCATGCAGCAAGGGTCACACAAATTCCCTTGTGATCGCTCTCATAACGAGAGTCTCTCACTCGAGGGTTGTCACTTCTACCACCCACAAGATCCTCCTCTCTCCCAAGAGTAGGAGATCTTGATTACTCCCAAACACACATACAAAGTATAAAACAATTTACCAAATAAATTTTCAAGAGAGCATGCACGAAAACAAATCTTTTTCACAAACATTACTTACAAACACATGCAATAAGAAATCCATTATATGATAATTACGACCAACCTTAATTTGCCCAAAAGGTAGTATAGTTTGGTTGAGGATGGGCAGCCCAATTCCACGGTTCTTCTCTTTCTACCCTTAGCTAAAATTCTCCAACCAAAAATCCTATCTTTTTTTTTCTTTACAAAATTCTTGTCTCCAAAAATGGAGAGTGGGTGATTACCCTCAAATTTTTAAATTCTTGCTTAAGAAGCTCATTCTCTGAGTTCTCACAAGTTTCTAAAACCAAAAATGAAAGTAAGACAAATTGGGAAAAAAGACTCATTTGAATAGGAAAGTTTTCAATTAGATCAAACTTCTAATTTCAATTTTCGCACAACTCAGAAAAGCCAATGTTTAAAGTGTCAAAAAGGTCACTTAAAAGTAGAAACTTGCTTAAAATTACCCCTAACCCCTAGGTATACCTTATGGGCTTTAGGAAACCCTATTAAACTACCCCTAGGTTTTCATTTAACCCATTTTAAACCCCTCTGAAGTTTATTTTCGGGTCAAACATATGTTGACCTCTCCAAAGATTCCTTTCCCAAGGTATTTATGACAACACGTTATATTATTTGAAAAAGCTCTAGTTGAACACTTTCCCACCAAGAGACAAAAATAAAACATTTAAACTAAAATATACACGTGTCAAGTGACACAAATAAAACACTTTTACAATTTAAAACATGAAATCGTCTCTTGTGGGTTTTACACATTAAATTTAAATGACACTTAACACTCATGCAACATACACTGTTACAAATAAAATACAACACAAATGGGGTGTTGTCTCTCCAAATAGACAACCCCTGGCTTACGAACATACATAAGTCTAGGTTTGGTTCTCCGTAATATTTCCATGGTCACATGGATAATTCCTGTGCAACTCAATTCACACGTTAGTACTTCCAAGTAATCTCATATGATATAAAACACATGAATAATAATGCACTACAACACTCTGCATACAACATACATTTATCAATCAATATATCTTTCATCCAAATAACTTCTCATAACAATTATCATCATTCACATAATTTTGATCCATACATTAAAACATGCATTCCTATTTCTATCATCATAGTAAAGTCCTGCAAATCTAATAATGACATACTTCCTCTCAAATTTATCCTATTCTAGAATCATATAGAGTTCTGTATTTATAAAGCATATAAATGAAGCATCCACATTCATCAATGTTACCCAATCACAGAATCATATAAGTTCTACATCCAGACATAGCTGACATACGTTAAATCAAGATTATCCAATCAATGGGTCTTTTGGGATTTCAACTTCATAACACATCAAAAGTACACCACTAGGTGCGATAACTCTATAACTTGGTTCAATTATTTTTCTCACAAACCTATCTGCCTAACACAGTCCATTCTATTGAATTATAAAGCATTTATTAATAGGTCAAACATGGTCAACTAAGTAAATCAAAGCTTGGTTTGGGGAAGGCCTTACACATATATGGAAAGAGAAGACTAATATTAAGGAGGATAGTAGAGTGGAAGGAGGAAGTGGCATTCCTAGTAACCTAACAAATATAATAGAAGATGACAGGAAAGATATTCCTCTCAAGGTAACTCTTCAGAAGGAAGATAAAAAGAGTGAAAATAGTGGATTTGAGATCAAAACAGTCAATGTATTTGAAGTTTTACAAACTCAGGAGGAAGAGAACATAACCATAGAAGAAACTCTTGAAGAGGGTGAGATTGGTGACATGAATGAATCCCAACATGAGGCCCTTCAAGTATCAATAATGAAAAGTAATAAAGCTTGTACAAGTGACTTTGAAGGACCTAAAGTTATGTTTGGAAAAAAGAATAAATTTGGATCGCCTCAGGTTAACCTAAACTCTTTATTTTAGAATGATGGAGCTAAAACACCCACCTCTTAGAAAGGTGGAGATTCATGGAATAATAAGCAAGCTGATCGCAAAGATGAAGATGATGAAGAGATAATAGGGGTGGGAAAAAAAAAAAATAAGAAGACAGGATTCTCTAATGGGGTTAAAACTAGGACTAGATTTAAGGCAGATATTGGTCTTTCCAAATCCCTATAGGGTCGTAAACACATGAAGTGGCACAGGGACCCAGAGAGAAAATAAAACATAGATGATGGAAGGAAACAAACTATTCAAGAATCCTGCACCTAAGTTTCCAAATGAAGGTAATCTCCTAGAACATTCGAGGCCTAAATGGTCTCCACAAACAGGATGTTTTACAGAATCTTATTAGAGATCTAAGCCAGATATCATCCTGGTTCAGGAAACCAAAATGAGTAAGGAAAAAGTTGAAAATTTAAAATTCTTTAAACAGGTAGGAGTTTGTGGTAGTAGCTCGAATGGGGATTCAGGTGGGGTGGCTATATTCTGGAACAAGAAAACTATTTTTGGAGATTTGATAGATGAAGATGGTAATATTTTATCTTTGAAAGTTAAAAGTATTACTAAAGGAAAGGAATGGGTGGTTACTAACATTTACGCCCCTAATTCCAAAGTTGTTAGGAGTAAATTTTGGGACAAAATCCAGCAGAAAAGAAGGTTTTTTTCTCAGGACAGCTGGTTGTTGATGGGAGATTTCAATACCCCATTGCAAGGAATTGACAAATTTGGAGGAACTCAAGCCCCACTAGATAGCAGGACTGACCTAATGGACTTCATCAATGCCAATGCCTTGATTGATATTGATCTTACTGGAGCTTCCTACACTTGGTCTAATTAAAGGGATGGAGTAGACCTCATTCAGGTAAGGCTTGATAGATCCCTTATCACTTATGACTGGATCCTCACTCATAGATGTTCTTTGTCTGTTATCCATAGAATTGGCTTGGATCATTATCCCATTTCTCTTGTTGCTGAATCTGTTAAGAGAAAACGTTGTTTTCCTTTTCAATTTGAGAAAATGTTGATATCTCACCCATCTTTGGAAAAATCCATTGCCAATTGGTGTAATATTAATGTGGATGGATCTGCCATGTACAAAGTTGCTAAAAAAACTTAGAAACATCAAAGATAACATCAAGATCTGGAATAAGAAGGTTTTTGAAGATATTTTTGATTCAAAAAAAAAGATGAAGGAGGAATTAGAATAGATCCAAAACTCTATTCAGAAAGATGGTTATAATAAGTATCCCAAGGCTAAGGAAGATGATATTCTAGCCAAACTTCACAACACTATATCCAGGGAGGAAATCTACTGGAGACAAAGATCAAGGGCTATTTGGTTGGAAGCTGGGGATAGAAACACTAAATTCTTTCACATGACCTCCATGAAAAATAAAGCTGCCAATAGAATATCTAGATTAATTGCTGACGACAAAATTCTTCTTAAAGATGATGACATTGGAGATGAAGTAGTTAGGTTCTTCTCTCAGCTCCTCACTGGTAGTAGGGATATTGACATTGCTAAGCAACAAGACCTGGTTGACAACATTCCCAAGATTATTGAACCTCACTAGAATAAGACTCTATTTGCTATCCCTACTGCTGATGAAATTAAAAAAGCTATATTCTATTTTCAAGGGGATAAGGCTCCAGGCCCAGATGGTTTTCCCATGTTCTTGTTTTAGGAATATTGGCATATTGTGGGGAAAGATACTGTCAATGTTGTTAAAGAATTATTCAGATCCAGAAGAATTCTTAAGGAAATCAATTCTACTTTTATTGCCCTAATTCCTAAGGTGGCTGGGGTAGACTCTATGGGATAATTTAGGCCAATAAGTCTTTGTAATTCTTTTTATAAGATTATTTGTAAAGTTATGACTTCCAGACTTTTGGCTGTCCTCCCATTTGTCATCTCTAAGGAGCAAAAAGGATTTGTCCCTGGTAGGCAGATTTTGGATTCTTTTATTCTTGTGCATGAGAACATCCATTCTCTTAACGCTGCTAATAAAGAAGGGTTTCTGATAAAATTGGATTTGGCAAAATCCTATGATAGAGTGGAATGGTAGGTTCTTTTCAAATTATGGAGGCCTTTGGATTTGATGAGAAGGTAATTAAAATTATCAGAGAATTGATTTCTACCCTAACTTTTTCTATCCTAACTTTTTCTATCCTTATAAATGGGACTTCATCTAGATTTTTTAAATCTTCTAGGGGACTCAGGCAAGGAGACCCTATTTCTCCTATTCTCTTTACAATCTTGGCAGAGAGTATGATCAGACTGATTCAAAAAATGAAAGTAAATAAAACCATCAAAGGACTACAACCTTCCTCTGCTAATGTGCCTTGTACTCACCAACAGTTTGTTGATGACAAAATTTTAATGGGATATTCATCTATTGGTGAGGCCGCTGCCTTCAAAGGTGCTCTTAGCTCATATTCTTTGGCGATAGGTCAGCAAGTTAATTGGGAGAAGTCCACTATTTATTTCATAAATACCCCTATTATAAGCATCCGAGAATTGCTAAGATCATTGGTTGTAAGGTGGAAATGCCCCCCTCCACTTATTTGGGTCTCTGTAATGTCCCTGCTAGTTAGAGATTACTGTCCTGCAAAAAAAATTGTTAGAATACAACATATGAATATATATAAACCATTTTTAATTTATAATCTATCTTTAATACTTAATTAACAAAATCATAATTTTCATCTAATAAAAAGGATACAAATGCCATATGAAAGTATTATTGGCATATGCACACTCCAATGAGACATTGTAGGTGATTAAAGGTTTTTCCCACACCGGGTTTCTTCGTTAAATCCTTGTGTCATGGTGTGCTTTTCATGTGGATGCTTTTAATTCTATTTATTGCATTATTTCTTGCATACTAGTACACTGTTATAATATGTTTTACATGTTTTAAGTTAAGAAATTCAATTCACTAGTTAGATATTGATTCCCCCCCCCTCTCAGTATTTGTGGGAATCCTAACAATTAGTATCAGAGCCTGGTCCTCTATTTTCAGAAGCCTAATAGCTTGAGGAAGATCTTGACACTGGTAGATATGGAAAATTTGATGAAGCAACTTGAAGGAGCTCTCTCAGACTATGATACAGAAAAATTAAAAAATATCAAACTAGAAGATGATCTAAAGGCTTCTTAGGATATCAGTCAAGCACTTCAAGATAATCTTACTATTGCAAGAAATAAGAGAAGAGATCTTTGTGAAAAGATGCAAAATGAGAATGATGAAAAGGAATCACTTAATGATATGATAAATAAGTTGAAACAAGAGAACATGACAACAAAGAATGAGATGCAAGATATGACTATGAGATTTTGTAAGGAAATTGAAGATAGGAAGAAGAATGAAGAAGAATTGACCAGAAGACTAAGTGGTGCAGCAAATGAGAACACGAGACTTAACTATGAAAATGATTTGTTGAAGACAGATCTGATGCACACTCAGAATGACTCCAATGAACTGATGAGGTAGAAAGAAGTCTTAGAAAGAGAACTAGAAACTGCAAATCAACATAAAGAAAAATTCAAGAAAAGCTCAGAGGAACTTGGCAACTTGCTGAAAAATCAAAAACCCAAAGGTGACACTTCTGGAATTGGCTTTGAAGTTGGTGAAATCTCTATTACTACAAACACACAGGATCATAGCAAACTAGTAAGGCAACCTAATGCTTATAAATTCAATGGAAAATGCTTTAACTATAATAAGTATGGTCATAGAGCAAATGAATGTAGATCTAGAAATTATCAGGATATTAACACACCCACCTGTCAATGTTCAAAATACAACAAAGTTGGTCACAACTCTAAAAATTGCAAAATGAATGTGAGATGTTATGTTTGTGGAAGATTTGGACATTTATCTAATCAATGTAGAACAAAAATCGGCATAGGTTATGGAAAGGCTATTCAGAAAAATAGTGTGACTTGTTATGCATGTAACAAGATTGGGCATATTGCAAAATTCTGTAGAAGTAAAGGATCACCGGCAGACAACAAAAGTTCTAGCTTGAAAGGTAAAGAAAAAGTTGAAGAGGTAAAACAAGAATTCTCAAAACAATGGATTAGAAAATTTTATCTAAATGTTGGGAATACTCCTCCACTGGTAGAACCAATCAACACTCCATCGGTAGAACAAAGTATTACTCCACCGACAAGATAGAGTAGTGCTCTGCCGGCAGGAAGTTCTTCATCAAATTGAAGAAAGTTTCCTTGAGGGTTTGGAAATCTAATGACACATGTGATATTATTCCCTCGGTTAGAGATGAGAAGTTGGAAATTACTTCATTACCGGCAGACAATGTTAAGTGACTACTTAACCGGCATGCATTAAATGTGGTAGATGGCAAATAAACATTATAAATTTGTGATTTTGGCTCCATTTCATTTCACCATGATTTCAAACATTCGAAGAGCACAAAATTTATAGAGCTAAGGGATTTCGAGCAAAGAGGCGAAGCACTTCAAGCAATTAATCCATCCAAAGGCAGTAAAAGGTATTTATCATCATGGAATCCACCTCTACACTTGAATATATAGCAAACCCTACTATAGTCGAGGTTATAAAACGCCCTAGGCCGTATTTCAACTAGTTCTTGAGGTAGCAAAGAAAGATGGCAATATAGGTTCTTTCTCTCAAATACCAAAAGGAGTTGTTTATGTTGAAGACCCCAGAATTTACATTCACTGCAACATAGAGGAATTGGGAGACGAAGAGATCAAAATAATGTATAAATCTGTCATATGTGATAATTTCAGAAATGTAAAACCGGAACATAAAATCATTGAAACCCTAGGATTTACTAAAATCCTCTGCATTCCTAAATTTCCCAAGAATGTGATTAGGATAGTCTTAAGCAAGGTACAGGGTGAATTTTTCTAGTTAGATGCAATTCACAAAATTACTAAGGAAGCTGTGAAAACTGTCATAGGGTTACCTTCCACCGGTAAAAGACCAGACAAGACTAAAAAGGTCTCCAATGACCTAGTAACTAAACTAACTGGTGCAACATCAGACAGAAGGTCCTTAAGGGTAAATGATGTAATAGATACAAATGTGAGATTTGCTAGCATGATTTTAGGGTATAAAGCTACTCATGCAAATAGACTTAACTCAGTTTCAAGTTTATGCATTAAGAGTGCTTATGATATGGTTATAGACAATGTGAAAATTGACATATGTGAATGGTTAAAAGATGAGTTAATTGACAACTTAGGCAAGATAAAGAAAGATAAGAAAGGAACTTTTAGGTTTGGTAATCTGCTTGTATGCTTGATGCTACACATAACCAAACAGGTTCCCAGTATAGGCTATAAAGAACTTGGATTTGATATACCGGTAGGAAAATAGTTAACAGAACTATTCAACAACATGGGTGAAGACAAGGAAAAGAATATCCATGAATACTTTCAAGCACTTAAGGCCAAAATGAAGAAGAGAATCAGATTATCATAGAAGATTGTTGACAAATACAAGGATGATATATATTTTATAATAAAAAAGGATGAGATCTAGATGGAAGCAGTCATCCCAAGAACAATCTGGGTAACAGAGATGGGTTATGAGACTGATGATCATATAATTGAGACGTATGCTAAAGCACTTCTGGAAGCACCAAATGAACCGAAGGAAGAAGTATTCGGTAGTGCTGAAACCATAGAAAGTCCAATACAATCTAAGAAGAGAGTGAAAAAGGTTGAAGCAGTTGTGAGAAGAGGTTCCAGACAGGCAAAGGCTATTAAAGAAGATGTATTAAAGCAAACCAGTATCACTGAGGATGAGTTAGGAACTCTACAGCCTGAGACTCACCTATCACCAGTAGGCACTTCTTCAGAGAGTGACATGCCTGCAACTTTCAAAAGAGTTGTAAGGAAAAGAGATCCTTCACCGGCAACCACACCCTCACCTAGGAGAACTAGACAGAAACAAGAAGCAGTGAGATCTCTGGTTAAAAAGACTACACCAAAGAAGAAATTGACACCCAACAAGAAGAAGAGAACAAAACATAACATGGCCCCTCTTGACATATTGCTAAATGAAATTATAGAGGAAGGGAAACTAAAGAATATAAAGAAATTGTACGACACTTTGACAGCAGATGAAAAAGAACAAGTGGAAAACAATGTTATTTTGCATATGGACATGTATAAGAAATTTTTTATGGAAGTGATAAATGAAGTACCAAATGAACTATTCAAAAGACTGGAAGCAATAAGACAAGCTATTATAGAGCTTGATAAGAAAATCAAAATTGAAAAGTTACTAGCTGTTTACCCAGTAAACGCACCTAAGGAGATAGATGATTTAATTACAGAAGCCAACCGGTCAGTATTATCCACTGCACACCGGCATATTTCTTTAATGGTTGGAAGAGTTAATGAGGTAACTAAAGAAACAAAAAATGCATGGGACATATTTCTTGTTGAGAAAAAAAACAGGAAGAATATAGGAACCCCAGACAAATAAAGGTATATCAGAAAGAGAGAGACAAAGGAAAAGGAAAGGTTGGTGGACCTCCGAGCATCAAAGTAAAAGACAATTTACTCCCACCGCATCCAATTGCATCACCGGTAAAAACTACTGAAGATCAACTGACAAATGAGAGCATGGACACAGAGGATACTAATCCTAATCCTGAAGTCTTATACACAGTAGATTTTGATATACAAAAGATCAACATTGTGGTAGATAAAGATACAACTGGCAAAACAGATATGGCTAGTGAGCCACTGGTAACTGAGCAAACTGATCAAACACAAGAGAAACTGGTAGATGATAGCATAGGAGAATAGACAGAGAAACAAGAAGAGAAAAAGGCTCCGAAACAGGAATAGGTACACGAACAAAGTCATGAGGAAACAGTACAACCTGCAACAGGAGAAGTACACAAACCATTGCTTAAGGAAATGCAAACACAAATAGACCTACCAGAGGTCACAACAAGCTTGGTTACTTCCCCCATCGGCGGAATTCAGAATGTTGGTTCATCCTCAGCAGGCCACAAATCAATAAATGTAACTGAAGTACTCTTAGATTCAATCAAAAGGATAACAAATTGTAGTTCATAGGCTTATAAAGCTATAGATGATACAATCCCAATTGTGAAGATGATAGCCCCTAACTGTAACATGGACAATAAGGATTCTTTAAAAAACCTTGACACTTTTTGTAAATACATCACTGAGAACACAGTGACTGTCGAGCAAATAATGGAAGAGGCATTGAAGAATAAGTTAGAAATTGAAAAGCAAAAATTCTTTGAAGATCAGATAAAGAAGTGTACTAAGGAATTTGACACACTTCTACCGAAACTATGTAATTTATTGAAAGAATACAAAACTCTATACAAAGACACCTACAAGACAAACTTTTTGACAGTAGACATAGATAAGAAAATGAGCAAGGTACATGATGAAATCAATAAACTTGCTGATAATTTTGTTAACTCACCTGATACATTATCAGTTTTTTAGCAAAGGATAACAAGTTTTGAGGAAGAGTTACTTAAGTTAGAAAGAGAAAAGGAGAGAATAGTGAATAAGGCAAATAATTTGAGAATAAAACTGAGTCCAAGATTGGACTATCTAGCATCATTATGAAAGGAAATATCTGAGGCACTGGTACAGGGATAGAAAACACCGGCAGAGCATATGCAACACCTCACTGGTACAGTTAAAAGAACAGAGACAACAATAAGAGACAGCAAGAAGTTTATGGAGAGTATAAACTTGATTTTAGCAGATCTATTTCAAATTGTAACTACTCAGTTACAAGGTTGAGGCTACAACTCTATTGACACCTTAACAACCTTTGTCATTGATGCCAAAGGGGGAGTAGTAGTATGAGAAAATAACCAACAAAAGACTTATCTACTCAGGGGGAGTTCTTATATTTTTGGTAACATATTTTTGGAAACATTTTTGGATTACAGTTTTGGATACGCTTTTGAATTTTCTCATGAGTGTTGCCATCAATGGCAAAGGGGGATATTGTTGGCATATATACACTCCAATGAGACATTGTAGGTGATTGAAGGTTTTGTCATTGATGGCAACCTTACAATCCTATGGCACCGGCAAGGCATTACACCGGCAATGCATTACACCAGCACTAGCAAGATCAGACTCTACACTGACACTCAGACCACTGGCACTGACACAGAGAAAGGAAGCATACCGGCACAAAGGCCGACAGGATTTTTGATATATTATATTTTGTTTATTATTATAAAAACTTTGTAAGCCAACTTGGCAAGTTGTAAAATGACTCTTATATAAGAGAGATCATTGTAGACATTTAGTAAGAGATGAGAAAAATCTAATAGGTAGACCTATTATACGAAATATAGGTTAAAGGCTTTATGTAAAGAACAGAGCAGAAACCGGTATTGGATCTGGCATTATAGATGCTATTGTAAAGCAGTACAAGATATTGGATTTGTATAATCCACATTGTAAGTCAGTGAGACTTCCCATTGAGCAGTGAGCTCTAGGCAATTGGCCTTCCTGCATGTGCAGGCCCCTCTTGTAAGTAATAATCTCTTATTGGCCAGTAAGTGAATATTGTGGGTCACAAATCCCACCAAGGTTTTTCCTACACTAGGTTTCCTCGTTAAATCCTTGTGTCATGGTGTGCTTTTCATGTGGATGCTTTTAATTCTGTTTATTGCATTATTTCTTGCATACCGGTACACTATTATAATATGCTCTACATGTTTTAAGTTAAGAAATTCAATTCACTGGTTAGATACTGATTCACCCCCCCCCTCTCAGTATCTATGGGAATCCTAACAAGTATGTCCTTAGGTGGCCGTGAAGCTCGCCTCTTGGAACCACTTGGTTCCAAGATGTCCTTAGGCAGTCGTGAAGCTCGCCCTCTTGGAACCCCTTGTTTCCAAGATGTCCTTAGGTGGTTGTGAAGCTTGCCCTCTTGGAACCCCTTGGTTCCAAGCCCTCTAGGAAATCAAAGATGAGTTTGAATCCTATCTTGGGTGTAACCTCTTACACCCAAGCCATCCAAGGAAGACCCTTGTCTATTCCTCGCCTTGGGTGATGCCTCCATCATCCAATTCCTCAGAGGGGACCGGCCAAAACCGTCTCTTCTTGGGTGAGTTTAATCAACCAAGCCATACATATGCATAGTCTACCTCTTTATGTTAACATGGATTCCTAATGCATTCTTTAACTTATATATATCAAATGTGCTTTACCATCTTTAACATACGCATTAAATTTTCATTAATTACATTTGTATTACATAATCCTTCCTAGTGCGTAAATTAGTGTATACAACCATTAACATCATCCTATTCCTTTAATGATATATATTAGTGAGCATTAACACGTTAACTAATATATATACATTCCTATACAACAAGTAACATCAGCATATCCCTTACCTATGTTTAATGACAAGTGAGCATTAACACATTTATTATTATATATACATTCAATATACAACACTCAACATATCCCTTACCCTGGTTTAATGATATATATTAATGAGCATTACACATTAATTAATATATACACATTAACTATTATACTTGTATTATTTAATATAACACTCCACATATTCCTTACTCTGATTTGGATATATATATAAATTATTAACGTCCCACTACCTATAAACATTAGTTGTTATAATTCTGGTTGTAAGGGCTTAACACCACCACTTCCTAATTACATTAGTATTATAATTATGGCTGTAAGAGCAGACAGACCTGACATGTGTTAGATCTGGTCTGCCACAAAAAAGAAATTAAATGACTGTCAAATGTATTGCAGTCTACCTAAATCTAATTATTAAATTCTGCATAATATCATTTCAAACTTTCTATATCAACATACCTATTAAACATCCCCCCTCTCTTAGAGAAATCCAAATTGGATTATAAAGAGGAAAATACAAATTCCCAAAACTGAAAGGTTAGTATCCTTTGGTAGCAATGAGACACTACCCTTCATTATCGCACTTCTTCAAGATTACTAATTAGTAACAATTGCTAACTGTTGTATACCGTTCGCACCTTTTCATTATCATGCTAATTACTAAATCGATATCTTTAATTAGTATTAGTGATGCTCTTCTTATTGCATTGTAATTGACTTTGAGTAATATTGATTAGGTTGATAGCAATCTACTTAATTAATATTTGGTTGATCATTAGATAGTCACTAACTACTGACGAATATGTGTGGTTGTGTCAGAAACTTCTTACGTATAATCCCTTCCATTGTTAAGACGATTCAAATTGGACTATTTCACATTGTTGTTCGTTTATGGAGATTACATAGTCTACGTAGCCATCAATATGTGCTCCTCATCCATTAATCATTTCTATATTCAAATCATTGCGTCTTCTTATAGCATACGATAGTCACTATCCATATTGTAAGGGATGTCGATCACTTCATGCTCCACAATGATTTCCACGATAGTACATTTATAATTCTTTCTCAACTCGGTGAATTGCTATGCTAGCGGTACTTAGGACATGATACTAGTGATAGAATTGTTGATCCTATGTAGCCTCCATGTGGATTGCCTTTTGATGAGGTAGTCTCCTTTAATATAAACATGAGTCATTGTCCCAGGTTGAGGAAGTTGGCAACTTCATTATTATCTTTTAGAAGTAAATCGTATTCTTCCAATGATCAATTGCGGCCATAACATGATTATAATAATACTTCATGAGTCTTTGTTTTCTTCTTATTGATTTGTTACATTAGGGTGATCCCTATCATCCATATTAGTTGTTGCCTTAACCAGGTTGATTCCTTAATATTTCAATATTAGTAGTTCTTCAAGCATTAGACATTGTTCTATAATCTATATATAAATATTTATTGTTACTTATTTATTTATTTATATGATTATAGTTTTATTATTTATTTTTATTTGAATATTTTAGGAATATTATTAGTAATAAATATTAATAGATATTAATTAAATAATATATTTAATAAATAAATAAATTCCAAATAGAAATTTGTTGTTATTATTATATTGATTAATAATAATAATAATTTCATTTAGGATGTATGTAACGCTCAAGGAGGGGACACAACAGTCTCCCTTTGGTTTTGGTTCCCCCAAACTCCTTCTGGAACTTGTTAATTGACAATCTCAACAACAAATTGTCCAGTTGGAAAGGATCTATGCTATCTCAAGCAAGAATGCTTCAGCTTCTTCAAGCCACCCTTAAGAATCTTCTCATCTATGCTCTTAGCTTGTTTGGTATTCTGACTAAATTTGCTGAAGCTTTAGAGAGGATTCAGAAAAGATTTCTTTGGTCAGGGGTATTTGGGTTAAAAAGGATTGCCTTGGTTGCCTGGGACAAAGTATGTAAGCCTAAGTGCAAGGGGGGTTTAGGTATTAAAGTTCTTAAAACTTTTAACAAAGCTCTGCTTGCTAAATAAATATGGAGGGCTTATGGAATTAAGATAGATTGGAATTGGGTGTGGTTTGATAAATATATTCATGACCAACCTCTTCATTCTCTTCTCTACTCTAAAGATGTCCCTGTTGGGTCTTTCATATGGAATAGTATAAACAAGTCCATAAAAGTTGCTAAAGCTGGAGTTGGATGGGTCCTTGGCAAAGGTGACAAAAATAAGTTCTGGGAAGATCTTTGGATTAAAGATGAACTTCTCTTTAATCAGGATTGCAGCCAATTCATTGATGAATGCAAAAGAAGGTATGGGTCTATGGTTTGTAATTAATGGAAGGAGAATAAATGGGTGAGGCTTGATGCTATTTATGCTGGGTTTTTGCTGCTTCAGCAGGATCTGCTGTCCTTTTCTGTTAATAAAGACTTTCAGGATGTGTTTCTCTGGAAGAGTAATCCCAAGGGTAACTTCATTGTTGCATCTGCTTATAAAAAAACTATTACTCAGGTCAGCAACCCAATATGGACTAAAATATGGAATAGAATCCTTATTCCTAAAGTTAACATGTTTTTTTGGCTTGCAGCTCACAACAAGATTCTTACCATTGATAACTTGGCTCGTAGAGGTTTCATGTTTCCTAACAAGTGTGAGCTATGTCAAAAAGAGGAAGAATTTGTGGATTATTTGTTTATCCATTTCTCCTTTACTTGGGAAATCTAGAGTAAATTCTGGGTGCAATGGAAAGTGGAATGGGTTATGCATAACAGTCTCAAGGAAGTCATTTGGCAATGGATCTTTCCCACCAAATTTCCTCTCATCAAGACCCTCTAGTCCTTGATCCTTCCTGTGACCTGTTGGTATATCTGGAAGGAGAAAAATAAATAAAAATTTAGGGAGGCTAAGTGTACGTCTCAGGTGGTTTTTGAAAAGATTTGCAGGTTAATTAAAGAAAATATAAACATTCTTCATAGAAACTGTAGACACCTAAAAATGGTCAACGCTTGCGGAGTCATACTTTAACATTTGCGCATTGCCTCATTTTAGGTTTTTGCATCGCATTAACATTTCTCCTATGTCATGTACTTGGTTTTTATCATTTGCGAACATCGTGTCATTCTTCTACATTCTTCCTTTATCTCGCTCTCGAATTTGGTCTTGTCGACAACACTATCCAGTCATGATTTTAATCGATCTTATCCTATTGCATCAATATGCATGCTAATTTGTCATCATTTTGGACATCGTCAATCCTAATTTAGGGTTTTGTCCTCCTGTCAATCTTGCGATCAATTTGTCATCGATCGTTGTCTTCTTATCAATCTTGTCGATTTATCATCAATCCTTCAATCTTGTCGTTTTAACGATAGCTTTGTCATCGATCATTGTCATGTTCGATCTTGTCATTTTGTGATTGATTTGTCATCAGTCGTGGTCATTTTCAATCATGTCATTTTGCAATCTATTTTGTCATCAATCCTTGTCTTTTTTGTCAATCTTGTCATTTAACGATCAATTTGTCATCGATCGTCGTCCTTCTCAATCGTGTCAATTTGGATCAATTTGTCATTGTTCCTCGTCATTTGGCGCATTTTCTCAATTAAATCATTTATCAGTCCAAAATCAAATCGAATCGAGTCAATTATCTTTCAAGACCTAATTCATCTTCTAGGGTTTCGTGATTTAATCATTTAACCTTGTGTGTGTCATTTCTTCCTTTAGGATTAATAAATTGTTTATTTATCCTAAGTCTTCTCATTACAATTAAATGTTCATTTAATTGGCTAATTATTCCTCTTTGTGAATTAATTAATAAATGACAAATTATTAATTAATTTACCTAATTTCTAATTTCATTATTTCTTAATTCCTAATTTCATTATTTCCTAATTCCTAATTTCCACCTATTTTCTAATTTCCACCTAATTAACTTGTCTCTAGTTCTCCCTATTTTTGTGCTTCATGCGTCATACTCTTGACATAGCAAGATGTCATAAGGTTTTAGTTCTCTAACCTTTGCATTGGCAATATGTCATAATTCATGACATAGAAGGTGTCATAACCTTCTTCTTTTGACTCAATTGTGCCATTTTTGAAATCAATTGCTTCCAATATCCATTTCATGCTAATTTGTCTTTTCTCCAATTTTTCTATAAATTGGATGATCTTCATCAATCAAGGCTAATTGGTAATCACTTTTGTAATCACATAATCATAGAATTACATAATGAGAAATAATCACTTCTTCTAGTATTCTTGTGCCAATATCAATCTTGCTTTCACATTAGGTTTGTGCACTTGAAGGTGAGATCCACAAACAAAGGCTATTTGGAGAAGAAAGAAGGACAATGGAGCCGCATGAAGGAGCATTCAAATCTGCTATTGGTTTGCATATGTCTTTAATTTTGAATGTTTTTATTTCATGTCTCTATTGAATGTGTCTTAGGATAGATCATTGCATTTTAGTTTTTGTGATTGAGATAATGATTAGTATGCTTATCTTTGTTTGTGATGATTTCCTATTTCCTAACGTACATTAATTGGTGAACCCAATGTGAACACTAACCTTCTAACCTCTTTATGGTGTTTTGAGTGCTCTCAAGTTGATTTGCAAGCCAAAAAACCCAAAAACAGGGTCGTGCAGGGTTTTCTGGAGACTTCTGCGCCTGTGTCCTGCATCCTACGCTTGTGTTGAGCATTCTGCGCCTGTGTTGAAGACATTCTGTGCTCGTGTCCTGCTTTCTGCGCCTGTGTCATGGGTTCTGCGCCTGTGTAAAGTCCAGAACAGAGGTAAAAAATGCAGTGTTTACTTGAAATTTGTTGTGTGTTTGCATTCTGTTTTCTGTGCTTTGGATTTTGGTACTAATTATCTGTGCAGAATCTTGGTATACGCATGGCAAAGACAATAAATCAAACTACTAACACGCTTTGTGCAGATTCGAAAGTCAAAGAATAAGTGTATCAAACTTCTAACTTGGGTTTTTGTAGGTTGCCTTGGAGAAACAATCAAACTTTGTGTTTGTATTTAATTTTTAGGCACCTAGTGATTTCTAAATAGGCTGGAATGAACATTTGTTTGCTTTGATTGTTGAGTATGACATTGGAGTAGGAGAGTATGCTCTCATCCTTCTTAGGGTGATCAGAAATCCAGATCTTTGATACCATGCTCATGTCTTTGATTGTTTGTCTCCTTTAGAGGGCCTGCCTTCCGGACCACTTTGCTTTTGCAAGCAAGTGATAATCATGAGAAGGGAATGACCCAAAGTGAGTACGGCTAGAATTCCTTGGCATTCTAACTCACTATAAAAAAATACCCGATGAGCGAAAGCTTTGAAGGAAGTATTACGTGGGAATTGCAGTTACTTGGAAAGTGATGACCCTTGGACTCTTTCTCATATCAACATCTAAGTAGGGCCTCTTGGTCTAAATCGTGCTTGCGCGACTACATTTGTTTGGTATCTTGATGGGCTTAATGTCTCAATCATGCTTGCATGACATCAAGGAGTAATGCTTAACAGAAATCCTTACTAAACACCTTGTTTTTAGAGGCCAAAAACCCTTCTAGTTGCTCGAGAAGGACAAATTCGGATACTTGGAAGAGATACTAAGTTCGCCATGGGGAGATTTCCATGGGGACTGATGCTTGGCTTCCCTGAGAAGTGAGTGCCGTGGAGGGGAGCCCGTGGGGTCAAGCATCTATGTATTCTCCTTGAATCCCATAATGAGTCTACCTCTCAAGTACCTAATGTCTTTGCCTACCATAAGAAATGTGGAAATGAGCATGATTGTCTTGAGTCTAAGTTGCAATATCTTGTATTCTTTGCTTGTCAAAAGTTGAATTGCATCCCATTTCAAAAAGCAAAACAAATTGATCCAACATAAGATTAAGCACAAGAGACATTCATCCAACAAAGGTTCAACAAGATTCAAAACTCATCTTCAAACATGGTTGTCAAATATTATTCAAAATCTTATCTCAACAAGCATGTCACTTACATTTAGGTTCATCCTAGGTTGCATTTTGTAAGGGTCATTGTCAAGTACCAAGGTTAGGTTTCACCTAAGTCATACTCTTTTCAATAAAAGTCATCCATTTGCATATTTTCTCTTGCACTAAAGTCATACCATTGTCATTCATATTTGCATACCCTCGGTCTCTTCATTAAGCTTAGGTCATTATCATATCATATTAGGGTCACTTGCATAGTAATGTCCTTTTGCATATAGTGCTAAAATTAGGTTTTGTCATACTTGAGTAATCCTAATCTTTGATAAACCCTAAGTCATTGTTAAGAAGTCTAGACCTTATCAAATCTTTTGTCCTTTTGTCATCAATATCATTTGGTCAAACCTAGCTTAGTATCCAAGCATATAGGGGAGACTTTGTCATTTGTCCTTTTGTCACTTACGTCCTCTTGTCCTTTAAGGTCTAGATATCATTCCAATTTCCTAAGGGTCCCTCTCTTAGATTTGCATTTCAAAAGTTTGTCAAAATCTTCAAAACAACCAAAAACATAGATTGCATGCTCATCTATATAGTTTGCATTTAGTTGCATATCATACATTATCTTTGAAAATTACAAAAACATTGCATTTTCACAAGTGACATGCCTGTTGAGACAAGATCAAAATCTAAAAAGATGGGTGAACCAATGTATCAACCCATGGACAACATAGCAAATTCGCAGTTTCAAACCAGTTAAACAGTACAAATTGAAGGTTCATCAAACACATCTCTACCACCATATGGAACGGTTCAACTTGGGCCACCTCCATTGTATGAACCAGTGTTTGTACCTATGAAACCAGGACATGGGAGTGTTCCACCAACTCCAAGAGGAAGTGTGCCTTTCAATTTGAATCAACCGCACCTGCAACATGACATTCAAAATCAAACGCTATATGAAGAACAAACCCTCTCACAAGGATTTGGTTCAGATCAAGGCTTTCACCAAGAAATGAATCCAAATGTCCAACCAGATTCCTCATCCGATTCCGATACTTCTGACAATGTTGACATGTTCCTTCAAGATCCGAAGATAACAAAAAAGATGGATAAGTTCTTGAACAAAGTCTTTAAGATGTTTCCACAAAAGTATCTTAACATGATGAGTAATGTGACATCTTCAAGTGACCAAATCAATGTGCAAGAACAACAAGGTGGTGAGTTGTTAAGTTTTTCCCTACATCCAAATGAAGAAGATGCACAACAAGCAACTCAACCTACCTTGATGAGTAAACGTGCTTCAAAGGCATTGACAGTGACTATTCCTCAAAAGTCACCATTTGAAACGATAAATAATCCACTATTCAACACAACACCTGTAACACAAGATCAAATGAAGAGCACGCAAGTATTCACAGCTGTCCCTCAACAAGAAGTGGTTCCTTACATGCATAAAGTGGGATCAAAATCTAAGATGCAGGAAAGGTTCACAACTGGAATGCCTAATGTCACCAATGTCCAAAATAATTCCACGATGCAACAAAGTTCTTATGTCCCGTTAAGTTCAATATCTTTGCCGAATACTATTGCGACAAATCCTTCAATAATGGCGACACAAAGAGCTACAAATAGTGGTTTGCACCAACAACCATTACTACAACAGTTGAATGATATACAAAAGGTGCAATCGAATGTGCAAACTAGCAATGTGCAACAACAACAATTTCACATTCGACAACAAATTGCAGTGCCTTCGGCACCATTACAAGTTAATGCAAACTTGCAACCATCACAATGGATTGGACAAACAACACAGCAAGTTAATGCAAGTCCTATACCCCATCCTAAGGAGAAGCAACGAAAAGCGCCTAAACAAAGTTTTTTACAAATGATGGGATATACACCACGACGACAATTGGCACAAAGTCAACAAGTTTTGATCCGTCAGCCTCAACACCAACATGTGCCACAATATGTGCCAAGGCAAGCAAGCTATCCTACTTTACAACCGCAATTGGTGCCTGTGCAATATCAACAACCTACTCAATTGCAATATCAACCTAGGCTCCAAGAAGCACAACAACAAGGTCAATATCAAGGCATAGCACAACCGCAGCAACAAGCGATGTATCAAGAACTTTATATGCCGGAAACACCAAAAATGGCCATTTCAGAGTATCAACAACCGATTGGAAATGCGATGTATCGACAAAGGATACCAACTGGGATTAATGATGGACCTCTAAATTCTGATACAATTGCGCAACAACTTGAGAAGTTGCAACGAAAAGTTGACGCATTAGAAACTAAAGGAACAAAGAAGTTGTATACAGATCAAGATTTATGTCCTAATCCATTTGACAAGAGTGTACACATGCCTCCATTCCCTAAGCATTTTGAGGCACCTAATTTTGAGAAATATAAAGGGAATGGCAATCCAAAAGATCACATTCAAGCATTTTTCATGGCATGTACTAAGGTAAGCTATGAAGAGACGTATTTAATGCGCTTATTTGCACGAAGTCTCACGGGACAAGCTATGGATTGGTATTCACATTTGCCAGGAAATATAAGGACTTGGTCTGAATTGGCTCAAAAGTTTTTATCTCATTTTGCGTTCAACATCGACAGTGATGTGACCATGTCAGATTTATGCAACACCAAGAAAAATCAAGGTGAATCATTAGTGACTTTCTTGCAACGATGGCGAAGCTTGTATAGTCGTTCTTCTCTTGATATACCCGAAGAACAACAAGTGAATTTGTTTATCCAGAATTTGGTCCCAGAAATGATGTATGAACTAAAGTTGAAAAGTCCCAGTACTATAGAGAAACTCATTAAGAAGGGAATGAGCATTGAAACAGCTCTGGTAGCTAAAGGAATTATCAAGCTCAATAAAGACAATGACAATACCAATTATTCGGGGGATAGAAACAGATTTTGGTATAAGAACAAGAATGTCACTAATGATGGAGTTGTTGATGCAAGAGTGGTGAATGCAAATCAACCCCCATTCACAATCAAGAAATTGAGTGTTCCTAATATGTCAACTATGGAACAAAATCAAGCACCAATGAGCAATGTTACTCAATAGTCGCAATATCAACAACATGCTCAACAGTTGCAATATCAACAACATGCTCAACAACAACATACTCAACAACAAGGCCAACCACAAAACCAGCAGTGCAAACCCTTCCGATCGCGGGATGGGCCTCCTCGACAATTTACGCCATTGGGAGAGCCTATTGAATCAGTAATGAGACAATTGATACAAGCAAAATTTATTAAGCTACCAGATATCAAGGCAGAACCCGTGGTAAAACCGCATTGGTGGAATGATAATGCGTACTGTGAATATCATCGGTCTAAAGGACACAAAACTGCATCCTGTTTCCAATTAAAACACATGATTCAAGATTTATTAGAGCAAGGAATAATTGAGGTAGATCCACCCCATCCGACCTCTAACACTGATCATACTATTTTCAAAACTCCTTTGCTTGATCATGACAAGGGTAAAGCATCCTCTTCCAACTCTGCCCAAACGGCCAATTATGCAAGTTCTGGTTATAATAATGTCATTAATTGTTTTCATGCATCAAATGAGTATGTTTCTACCTTGAGAATAAAGGGAAAAGATCCTTCTTGTGCAGTCACCACTCATCGATCCAAGATAGTCCTGAAAGGAGCTCCTGCAGCTCCTCCCAAGCCAACTCCTGCAAGTCAGTATAATCTTTTGGATCACCTAGGAAAGACACCTGCACAAATATCAATCCTTGAGTTATTGAAAATGTCTCCCATGCATCGTGCAGTCCTGGATAAAGCTTTAGTTGAGTCCACTATTCCAACAGATATTGATGTTGACCAGTTTCAAGCTCGGATTGGACATTTAGCCATTTCCCAAAATGGCGCATTTTCTGACAATGATATCTCACATGATCCTTTACACCTTGAAGTCTTTGTTCATAACTGCAAAATATGATGAGTCTTGATAGATGGCGGAGCAAGTCTTAATATTTGTACTTTGAGAGTGGTTATTGGCCTTGGGTACACAGAAAATGACATTGATGCTTCTAAAAGAATAACAATCAAAGCATATGATGATGTTGAGCGCCCATCCAAAGGGATAATTACATTGCCTATCAGAGTTGGTCCAGTGACAGAAAACACTTTCCTGCAAGTCCTCGACCTTGATCTCCCTTATAATATGATCCTTGGCCATCCATGGATTCATGCAATGAAAGCAGTTCCATCCACCTATCATCAATGTTTGAAATATCCTTACAATGGAACTGAGATAACAATTCCTGGAGATCCTAATCCATTTCAATTTTGTGCTACTCTAAAGGATACCCCTCAGCGGCAAGTCCCAGTCAACAGAGAGGCCAAATCACATAGCTATGTGGATCCCAATCAATTGTTAGAGGTTGTCAAAGGAAAATTGAAGATACAAGACCAAGGATGTGGAGAATATTCAATGGATCAGACATTCCTCATCGGGAATTTGCCAATATCTCCAAAATCATATGGCAAACCGCATTTATTACAAAAAGAACCTAAGTTCATTATTCAATATCAGCCTCCTACTACATTTACCAAATGGGGAGAACTTGACAAGGAAACTGTAGATGACGATGTCATAGATTGGATTTATAAAGATCCAATTGAGACCCCACCTGTCAGATTGCCAGTGGAATGATATGGCAAAGGATTTACTATGCTGCAAAAGAAAGGATATGATGGTTGCAGTGGCTTAGGCCTGAACAACAATGGAAGGCTAGAACCTATCATACCCAAGAGACGACCTCCAACTTTAGGGTTAGGTTTTGTACCATTGCGAATTGGATCCACATCTACCAAAATGCCCACGTGTAGAAAAGGGCGTGATTCTGACGATGAAATAACACCTAAGGATCCCCGACCCGAAACTGATTCTAATGAATGGGAGTGGAGTTCTTTTTCTTCTAGTTCCTATGCCCTTGATAATATTTTCATTGACCTCGATAACTTGCCTATGGAAGACAAACATGAAATAACTCCTCTTCCTAAAACTTGTCCTCACGCTTGGATAGAGACATTTTGGGATCCAAGCTCCGAATTCGATACAAGCAGTTTGGATAGTGACACTACAGATGTTCATATCTTTACCATATCAACCCTTTCTCTCCTTACAACTGATGATGACATGCCCCTCATCTATCCCCAGCTTATCCAACATGACCAACAAGAACCACTCACATTGGACTATTTTCAAAATGACTGTTTTCAAAATGATGAAGCAATTGCAGAATTCCTTGGACTACGGGAAGGCATACCACAAGGTGATCACAAGGCAGGATTTTCTATCGACCTGGATTCCACGACATATTTTGGGGAGTCAACTCCCTCTTCCAGTCATCAAAATGAAAAAAGAAAAAAAAT
This sequence comes from Cryptomeria japonica, assembly GCF_030272615.1. Taxonomy (NCBI): domain Eukaryota; kingdom Viridiplantae; phylum Streptophyta; class Pinopsida; order Cupressales; family Cupressaceae; genus Cryptomeria; species Cryptomeria japonica. The sequence goes on along the minus strand of NC_081414.1, from coordinate 388,526,255 downwards.
AATAAAAAATCAAAAGAATAGATCTTTGGGTGAAAACCATAAGGCACTCTCTGATCATACAAAAGTAAAAAGAAAAGACGTACCTGCAGGTGAAAACCTCTCTGAGGCGCCCAAAGGTGGAAGAGTGGACATACCCCTATCAAGTCAGGACAAATCAACATTGCTTGTGGAAATGACCGAGGAAATCAATTTGGGTACACCTGACAACCCTAAGGTCATTCATTTTGCTGCTTCCCTCTCACCACAGGAAAAAATAGATTTTGTCAATTTCTTTCTTGAGAAGAAGATCAGCTTTGCATGGTCCTATGCAGACATGCCTAGCCTTGATCCAGAATTGGTTCTTCATCATTTGCCACTAAAAGTGGATGCCAAGCCTGTCAAACAGAAACTTAGAAAGATGCATCCTTAGGTGGCTCTTCTGGTCAAAGTGGAATTAAACAAATTGCTAGATGTGGGCTTCATCAGACCCATTGATTATGTAGACTGGATTTCAAATTTAGTGCCAGTTAGCAAAGTAACTGGGGGCATCAGAATCTGCACAGATTTTAGGGATCTCAATAAAGCATGCCCTAAAGATGATTTTCCATTGCCAAACATAGACATCATAGTGGACATGACGGCTAGATATGAGATGCTTTCATTAATGGATGGTTTCTCCGGCTATAACCAAATTCGCATTGCTCCTGAAGATCAGCATAAGATAGCATTCACCTGTGCTTGGGGTACCTATTGTTGGAATGTGATGCCCTTCGGTCTTAAAAATGCAGGTGCAACATATCAAAGAGAAATGACAACAATTTTTCATGATTTCATGCACACTCTGATGGAGGACTATGTTGATGACTTGCTATGCAAATCTGTCACTAGAGATAGTCATCTGGCCATCCTGGGCCCAATCTTTGACTGAATGGAGACCTACAAACTCAGGCTCAATCCAAAGAAGTGTGTCTTTGGTGTCACAGCTAGAAAGTTACTAGGATACATTGTTTCTCACCGAGGCATTGAGGTCGACCCTGCCAAGGTCAAAGCAATAATGGATATGCCTCCGCCTTCAAATCTCCGGCAATTAAGAAGTCTGCAAGGAAAGCTCCAGTCAATCCACCACTTCATAGCTCAGTTGGCCGACAAATGTCATCCATTCCAGCATCTATTGCATAAAGGTGTTGCTTTCAAATGGACTGAGCAATGTCAATCAGCCTTTCAAGCTCTTAAAGAATATTTGTTGTCGCCACCTATTCTAATGCCTCCAATAGATGGAAAGCCATTTTTATTGTATATTTTTGCAACTGAAACAACATTAGGATTTCTCTTGGCCCAACAAGATGAGAACGGCAAAGAGCGAGCTATTTACTATATCAGTCAGACACTGGTAGGCTATGAGCTAAATTATTCAAATATTGAAAGGGCATGCTTAGCAGTGGTATTTGCAATGCAGAAACTTCGACATTATATGCTGAGCCACCGAACATTGTTGGTTGCAAAAATTGACCCCTTAAAATATTTGCTTAGCTGAGCAGCTTTGACGGGTCGCCTAGCAAAATGGGTCATGATTCTCAGTGAATTTGACATTGAGTATATGGAGCGAAAGGCCATAAAAGGACAAGTCATAGCAGATCAACTTGCAGAGGCTCCTCTTTCTGATGATCATCCCATGTTGACTGATTTTCCAGATGAGTCAGTCTTTGCTTTCACATCATCTACTGAATGGAAGTTATACTTTGATGGGTCCCATACCAAGTTTGGGTCCCGAGCAGGCATCTTGTTTGTCACCCCTCAAGGTGATGCTATTCCAAAGTCTTACAGAATAAATTTCCCCTACACCAATAATATTGCAGAGTATGAAGCACTGGTTACAGGACTCCGAGTAGCAGTCCACTAGAATGTCAAGCATTTGCAAGTCTATGGAGATTCTCAATTAGTCATCTGACAAGTGAATGATGACTACGAAACAAAAGATGAAAAGCTTATTCCCTATAAGCATATGGTAGATTTCTTCAAGACCAAGTTCACGGCTATCCATTTCAAACAAGTTCCAAGAATGCAAAATAAGTCGGCAGATGCAATGGCTACGATTGCTTCCATGTTGAATATGCCAAGCAATATGGACAAATGTGAATTTTTAGTTGAACAATTGCTGGTTCCTTCTTTTGACATTCCGATGGTGGATGTGATGTGCGTTCTTGTTGGTCCCAGCTCCCCATGGTACAATGACGTCTATCAATATTTAAAATCCCAAACCTTACCACCCAACCTTTCCGCTAACCAACGCCGAGTCTTTATCCAATAGACAGCCAAATATGTCATCATCGCCGACACCCTTTACCGCCGTTCCTTTGACCATACCCTCCTCAGGTGTTTGGATTCTGACGAAGCACAAACGGCTTTACATGAGGTTCACGATGGTATATGTGGGGGCCATTTCAATGGTCTAAGCTTAGCTAAAAAGTTGATTCGTGCTGGGTATTATTGGCCCACTCTGGAAAAAGATGTTCATGATTTTGTTAAGAAGTGCTACAAATGCTAGATTCATGGAAACTACATTCATGCACCAGCCCAAGAGCTTCATTCTGTCATATCTCTGTGGCCTTTTTCTCAATGGGTATTGGATCTTATTGGCAAGATTCACCCGACCTCTACAAATGGACACAAGTTCATCATTACAGCCACAGAGTATTTTACAAAATGGATTGAGGCTATCCCCATGACCTATATCACGGGTGTCCAAATTTCAAAGTTTCTACTGAATTATATCATATGCAGATATGGGGTTCCCCTTGCCATAGTCATTGATAATGGTCGTCCTTTCAAGAATAAAGATGTTAAAGAGCTTTGTGCAAAATTCCATATCCAACACCATTTCTCCAGTCCATACTATCCACAGGGGAATGGTCAAGCTGAAGCATCAAATAAAACCATTATCAAGATCCTGAAAAAGGTTGTCAATGATGCTGGTCGAGATTGGCATGTGCAGCTGAATCCAGCACTATGGGCTTATCACACTTCTATCCGCACACCTACTGGTGCAACACCTTATTCCTTGGTGTATGGTGCGGAAGCTATTTTACATTTGGAGGTGGAGATTCCTTCCTTGCGTGTTTCCTTGCAACATTTGATTGATGACGAGACACACAGAGTCTCTCGACTGCATCAGCTTGAGATGTTAGATGAGAAACGTCAAATAGCTCTGACACATTTGCAAGCATATCAAAACTGTCTCCGTCGCTCTTATAATAAGAAGGTCAAAGGGTGACACTTCGAAGTGGGAGACCTGGTTTTAAATGCAAACCCTAAGAATGCACAGTCTATTGACATCATCAAAGGTAAATTTGAACCTAATTGGGTTGGTCCTTTCATAGTAACTGCAGCATATGGCTCGGGGGCATATCAGCTTGCTACCCCAGAAGGTGAACCTCTGTCCGATCCTATAAACAACATGCATCTTCACAAGTACTGGGCATAATTTTCTATCAGTACTTCTTCACATATGATCCTAAAAAAATACAAAAAATGAAAAAAAATGAAAAATACAAAAAAATAAAAAAAATGAAAAATACAAAAAAAAATGAAAAAAAGAAAACGAGCACAAAAAAAAAAAAGAGCAAAGAAAAATGATTCGCCCTCTCGTGAAAACCTGGTAAACAGGCGCTTGGGGCAAGTACCTTGGTGAAAACCTGGCAAACAGGCGCCATGTGTAAAATGAGATCGTTGCTCCGTCATCTATCATGACCTCTAAGCTATGCTTTTTCTTGGCCCGTTTCTCATGTTTATCTTTGTCTTGACCCGATGTCCTATTCCAGGCTCGTTATTGGTCAACATTATTGTCTTGCATACCCCGGTTCTTTGTCTATATGTTTTGGTCCCGGTCTATGTATGTCTTTCCGATTTACATTGGGTGCGTTCCCTTGTCATGATCGATCACTGGAACTTTTGCATTTAAAAATGTCTTGAAAAAATCCTAAAAAATCAAATAAAGTCCTGAAAAAATTCAAAAAAAATTGAAAAATGTCCTGAAAAAATCCTAAAAAATCAAATAAAGTCCTGAAAAAATTCAAAAAAAAATTGAAAAAAGTGAAAATCCCTAAAAAAAAAAAAATCATAAAAAGTCCTGAAAAAATGAACAAAAACATTTCAAAAACATTAACATCCAAAAACACGCATTTTGCAATAAAGGATCTCTTTTTGTGCATAGACAGCTCATTGAGTATCCTTCCAACGCCTCACAATCCAACGCTGTGCTTTAATGAAATCATGCATAAACAGATGAACTTTTTACTCAAACCAAACATTCAAACTGATCCAAATTGTCATATCAATCGAACATTAGCATCACTATCAGTCGTCCTTGGCTAATATCATGGGTCTTATACAGGGTGTGGTATACTCGAAACCAGACTGTGTCCTGTCTTAGACAGGGTACCACATGTCCTAAAACCAGACGGCATAATTGTCCTATCAACGCTTTCAACTTTTGACAATGAAGATCAAGGTGTTTGTTTGATTTGTTGGAATTTGTGCATCTTATCTTTTTATTGATTTATCTTTGGCTTCGGTCATGTTCCTATGTTGCTCGATGATGTCACTGAGTGATTTAGAGTGACTGGGATGGATCATGGTCCCTTTTCTTGATTGTGATTGTTGTTTGTCTGTGATGTGTCTATCTTTTGCAAAAAGGGTTGCATTTCAGCTCTGGCCTTCAATGCCATGATGCTACGCATCCATTTTGCTACATAAAAATAAAGGTTCTCACCTACAAAGTGCATTACTGAAAGCAAGTTTTCTTCATCTTTAACTGTCTTTTGTCTCATTTCTTCTTACTAACATTTCTTCCGTTGGTTTGGATAGTCAGTTCGGTTTAGTGCTCCGATTTCCCTGCACACATATGCTGCATCCTGCATCCATTTGGTTAGTACATTTGCATTACATCGAGCCTCACATCAAGCATCTTATCCATTTCATATTATAAATGCATCAAAAACGCATAAGCAAAAAAATATATATACATCCATACATCTTCCACAAAGGTACATAAATAGTGCATGAGCCATCCATACAGGGAAAATCACATAAGTCATTTGCATCTCATCATATCGATGCATATCATATCATATGTCCCAATAATATCGGAGTACAAAATCAGACTGTCTGTCCTAAGTATGGCCCGCAGGCTGACTACAAAATGTCAAACTACATAATGTCTACTGTCTGTCTAAGGAGCACGTGCCTCTGTCACTGGGTGCTCCCTCTGTCCTCCTCATCCTTGCAATGTCTTGCAGATGATGTCCCTCCTGGTCCTAGCTATGGTGGTCTCATCGGTCCACTCACCCCCATGCTGCTCAATGACCTCCGAGAGCATGCCCTGCTCTCTGTCCTTGATCGTGCCCGATATGAAGGTTCTCTCTACTCTGGTGGAACTGCACTCTCATATAGTGACCTCCAATGGCGTATCTCCTCTCCAGTCTCTACCAGCATCTGTCCTAGCTCCCATACACTGGCATCCCGAATCGACCCAATATACTCCGTGACTCTCTGTTCCTCTCGCTGTGCCTGATCAATCGCTGCATCTCGAGCCACTGTGAGTCTAGCTATCTCTGCTCTGAACTAATCATGCTCTCTCTCTAAAGTCTCAATGTGATCCTGCTGACTCGCTATGGTAGCCCTGAATATCTCCATCTCCTCTGTCCTAGCTGTCTCTGGCTCTATGGGTATGTCCTGTAATGCCTCCTCCTCCCCATCCTCATCTCTGTCCTCATCATCCCCACCATCCTCATCTCTATCGTCATCCCCATCATCATCCTCATCCTCATCCCTGTCCTCATCCTCCTTGTCCTCATCATCTCCCTCCTCCTCTCCTGTGAGTGGGAAGTCCTCTGTCACCTCGGTACTGGAATATCTGGATCTGTCAATGGCACTGGCCGTTGTCGTGCAAACCATCTCTCATACTCATCTGTCATCCTGACGTCTGCCACATCTGATCTCCAATCCCACTGTCTCTGCTGTAGCTGTGAGAATTCCGCATATGCTGTGTGTGGCTGAATCATACTCCCCCACTGACTCGTCTCTCTATGAGATCGGGCAAAGTGTGCAGTCCTCCTAGGTACATCCTGCCTCTCTCCAAACTGTCATCTAACTCTCTCTGGTAGGTACAACTCAATTACTCTCTGGTGATTCATTGGTCGCCCAATCAGGTACCTCTCCTGTCTACAATACGGTAACTCCTCACTCTCATCTGACCATCCCGGACAATCACGATATGGCCTCCATATGAACTCTCTCAATCTGTCTAGCTCATGTCGCCAGTACAATATATATCCAAAAGGACCCTGTCTCAGTGCTCCCCCATAGCAATACACATATGGTCGGTGTGGTACTACCTGTCTATCTGTGATCGGTCGACATATGGCTATGTGCTCAAATGCCCATACCTGTAGTAATGTGACTCCACAGGTCAAAGTTTGAACTCCCTGATATGCTATCTGATGCAGCTGAAAATAGAGCATAGCCAGTACACATGGTCCCCATGCGTACACTGTCCCCTCTGTTGCCATCCGCTCTAGCACTCTTCCCCATCCAATAGGGAATCCATGTCCTTGTCTGTCCCCTGCCAGTAGACATGCTATCACCACGGCTATCACCACGTATCATCGATCATACTCTGATGCCATGGTCTCCTAGCCAATCTCCCTCTCCATGATATCCAGATCATCTGCGTCGCACTCAAACAATCTGCACAATGCATCTCTCCCTGTCACTGGGTCATACTCTATCATCTCTCCATGAATCGAAATGCGGAGGATGCGCCATACATCCTCCAGTGTCACCGTCGCCTCTCCAGTTGCCGGATGGAATGAGGAAGTCTCTGAATGCCATCGCTCTGCTAATGCGGTAAGCAGTCCTATGTTTGCCCTAATCTCAGGCATGAATGTGACATAGTATATCCCAAGTCTTGCTAAGGTATCTCTCTCTGTGCTCCTGAGTCTATGTCGTAGCATGAAGCAATCAGGTCGGTTCTCCTGTGTGATCAACGGATATTGTCGACTCTACATCACAATTGGGGCAAATTTTGTCAGTTTTAGGGTTTGCTCCTACGGGTTCAATTTCCTCATTTTCATGTCTACCCAGGGTGTTTTTCATCTAATTTGACCTATCCTATCCTTGTCCCCCCTTTCCGGAGCATTTGCATGCCATTTTGACCAAAATTGGGGTTTCCAATGCACACTTGCGCCTGTGTCGAGGAACCTGCGCCTGTGTCTCCCTACACAAGCATAGAAGACCCTACACAAGCGCAGGATTCGCCCTACACAAGCGCAGGAGTCCTTTTTTGCATCCCCTGTGGGCCCCGCAATGTCCCGCAAGCAATCAAAATTCATGAAATTGAAAACATGGGTATTTGAGATCCATACCGCTGCTCCTGCATCATCTGGTCGTCTGAATGTGCATACACGTTCCTCGAGGTGATCAGCCATCAGAATGCTCGCCATCTATCTGCAAATGTCCTTGTCTAGAGCAACAAATTCTCCTCCTTGGCTAGTGCAAATGAGCATTTTTCACTCTCTTGGCCTCATTTATAGATCTTTGTCAGTGCATAGATGGATGTGCACTCTCTTCATCTTATGTTGGTCGCGGTCTTTTGCATTTTCAATTGCTTGTCCTTCATGCATCCGATCTTTGATTGTCAGTCCGTTCGCTCCTATCATTTTTATCGATCAATTGGCCTCTTTTCTGCATGTTTCCGGCCAATTCCTCGAGGGGGCATGCATATGTCATTGTTATTGTCTATGACATTTTCATATGTCATTGTCAGCATTCGGGGCATTTTCATTATTGTTCTTTGAAACAACGCTTAAAATCGCATTGTCTCAAAGAGGGGCAAAATGTAGACACCTAAAAATGGTCAACGCTTGCGGAGTCATACTTTAACATTTGCGCATTGCCTCATTTTAGCTTTTTGCATCGCATTAACATTTCTCCTATGTCATGTACTTGGTTTTTATCATTTGCGAACATCGTGTCATTCTTCTACATTCTTCCTTTATCTCGCTCTCGAATTTGGTGTTGTGGACAACACTATCCAGTCATGATTTTAATCGATCTTATCCTATTGCATCAATATGCATGCTAATTTGTCATCATTTTGGACATCGTCAATCGTAATTTAGGGTTTTGTCCTCCTGTCAATCTTGCGATCAATTTGTCATCGATCGTTGTCCTCTTATCAATCTTGTCGATTTATCATCAATCCTTCAATCTTGTCATTTTAATGATAGATTTGTCATCGATCGTTGTCATGTTCGATCTTGTCATTTTGCTATTGATTTGTCATCAGTCGTGGTCATTTTCAATCATGTCGTTTTGCAATCTATTTTGTCATCAATCCTTGTCTTTTTTGTCAATCTTGTCATTTAACGATCAATTTGTCATCGATCGTCGTCCTTCTCAATCGTGTCAATTTGGATCAATTTGTCATTGTTCCTCGTCAATTGGCGCATTTTCTCAATTAAATCATTTATCACATTGGTCATTTATCAGTCCAAAATCAAATCGAATCGAGTCAATTATCTTTCAAGACCTAATTCATCTTCTAGGGTTTCGTGATTTAATCATTTAACCTTGTGTGTGTCATTTCTTCCTTTAGGATTAATAAATTGTTTATTTATCCTAAGTCTTCTCATTACAATTAAATGTTCATTTAATTGACTAATTATTCCTCTTTGTGAATTAATTAATAAATGACAAATTATTAATTAATTTACCTAATTTCTAATTTCATTATTTCTTAATTCCTAATTTCATTATTTCCTAATTCCTAATTTCCACCTATTTTCTAATTTCCTAATTTTAATTTCCACCTAATTAACTTGTCTCTAGTTCTCCCTATTTTTGTGCTTCATGCGTCATACTCTTGACATAGCAAGATGTCATAAGGTTTTAGTTCTCTAACCTTTGCATTGGCAATATGTCATAATTCATGACATAGAAGGTGTCATAACCTTCTTCTTTTGACTCAATTGTGCCATTTTTGAAATCAATTGCTTCCAATATCCATTTCATGCTAATTTGTCTTTTCTCCAATTTTTCTATAAATTGGATGATCTTCATCAATCAAGGCTAATTGGTAATCACTTTTGTAATCACATAATCATAGAATTAGATAATGAGAAATAATCACTTCTTCTAGTATTCTTGTGCCAATATCAATCTTGCTTTCACATTAGGTTTGTGCACTTGAAGGTGAGATCCACAAACGAAGGCTATTTGGAGAAGAAAGAAGGACAATGGAGCTGCATGAAGGAGCATTCAAATCTGCTATTGGTTTGCATATGTCTTTAATTTTGAATGTTTTTATTTCATGTCTCTATTGAATGTGTCTTAGGATAGATCATTGCATTTTAGTTTTTGTGATTAAGCTAATGATTAGTATGCTTATCTTTGTTTGTGATGATTTCCTATTTCCTAACCATGGAGGAAGTTAACCCCAAGTCTATGAGCTCTGCGCAGGGTAGGGAAACGACGAACTCCATTTTGAATGCTGCCAGAAATAACACTCTGGAACTTTTCAATTTCCAGAACTGGGTAATTGAAAATATTTCCAGTATTCTGAACAAACAGAGAGATTTGGAGTATAAGATTTAGGATTTGATTAAGGATTCCAATACTAGGAAAAAGGATGTGGAGGTGGACACCAGTGAGGCAGAGGATGAAATTGAAATGCAGGACTGGCTAAAAAAAGATATGATTAAGGGAGACTTGAAACATCTGGAAGAGTGATTAGAATTGCCGAAGATAAGGCTGAGGTTGATAATGAAATTATTATCAATCGAGTTACTAAAATCAAGAAGGCATTGAAGAAATTTATGAATCACAGCCTTGAGGTCTTGAAGGTCTCATCTCAAAATATGAACGCCCTGGTTGATTGTCTAGAAAGGAACCAATAGAACAAAGAGATGGTGATCATTGATGACATGTCGACCTCCAGCTCTACTCCCCAAACTTCTAGACGAAGAACAAGGCAGACTACTAGTGATTTGGAGATGAAGACTAAAGACATCTATCTGAAGCAGGAGAGCAAAGACCTGAGAGAAGCTGCTAAGGCTATGATGATGCTGGTTAAGGATGCGGAAGAGTATAAATTTTTTTATCTGATATGTAATTCTGGCCTTTGTTTGCCAGTTTCTCGCTGGCTTTTTGCTGTTCTTTCCCTAGCTGCTATTTTTTTCTATTGGTCTTTTGTAGCTTTTCTTTCTATGTACCATTCTCTCTAGCTTCTTTCTTGCCTATCTTTTGTTATGTAAGTGGGTTCCAGGTCCCTTAAAACCTATTTTTCCTTAATCAAAAAATTTTGTTGCCAGGGCCTTTTCTTCATTTTTGATAGCTGATTTTGGTTCATCTTCCTTCAAGGCATAGAACACCCATTCTTTTCCATTGTGGGATCCACTAGCAGAGTCTTCTACCGGTTCATCTCTAGAGTCATCAATTACTCCTTTCTCATTTGCTATGTAGCATTGTTTTCTTTTCTTGAATATATATCTGTTTTGGTTATGTTATCACTGTTTAAGAAATGGGTTTTCTTTTCCCATCATTGGCTAAGTTTTTGAAATTTTGAGTCAGACACACTATCAACTACTTCAAGTCTATGTTAGGTCTTAAGGGTTTAGGGTTTCAATTTTAAATCGCTCAATGTTTGATAAAAAACCCTCTGGTTGCTATTCCTACGTTACTTTATCCACTTAACTAATGGGTCTTGGGGTTGTATGAGGTGTCCCCCCCTTGTCATTTGCCTAGGCAGTTGTTGAATTAATCACAAAAATTTATGGCTTATGTCTTTTCTTCCTAATGTTGTCGGGCCCAGTAAGTTGCATGCAGCTCTCAGATGGATCTATGGTTTTCGCTATTTCATTAGGCGAAGTTGCGTATGTTTTAAGACTCGTGAAATGGAAAAAGGGAAAAGTGTGTTCAATGGTGCGCATTTGGTCTAGTTTAAAAAGGCTCCATCTCATTCAAGATCTAATGGCTAGTGTTAGTTCACAGCCGAAACTAGCAAGTGAAATAACTTTTGCGAAATGGTGAAAATGCTTGGTGGGACCCGAAAGTGGAGACTTTTCAAATGGCTAAAAGGTGATTAGGTTCAAGAGAGATCGACGGTTTGCGCTATTTTGTGGTTGATAGATGCTCACGTGTTATGCCCTGCGAAATAGCGAAAAGGTTTTTCGGCCCACGAAAAGCGAGTTTTCATAAGAGCATAACAGATGCGCAAGTCTCATCTGATCTGATGGTTAGCGCAGCTTCGCAGGAGGAAGATGCTCAATAGTTAGATTTCGTGAAGTAGAAAAATGACATGGCGCTCGAAGCAGGCAGTCCAGTTGGTCAAGATGGCGAGTAAGATGATGGCACATGGTAGAAGGTCAAAATAGTCAGCAAGTCGGATCTAAGGATTAAAATGTGGGTCCCAGAGGTGAGTCATGCCATGGGATAAGAAGTGACCTGGCAGATACAGGTGGCAAAGATGAGGTGGAATCCGATGTTTTCTCTCAGCGAATGAAAGGTTGACATGTCAGTTCGGAAATGACTAGATGCTAGGTGGATGGAGTTGAGTCAGAGGGCCCACATCTGCCGAATTCAGTTAAGTTGTTAAGCATCGAGAAAGTCAAGTATAATCTAACGGTCTGCATGAGTTCGTGAAGGTAAAGTGCTCATGTTTTAAAATCAGCAAAACAGCAAAAAGGTTTTGGGGCCCCAAGGACAGATAAAGCATGAAGTTAAAAAGGGATCCACTCCGATTCAATCTAAGGGCTCACATTGTTTCGTGGTTGTGAACCAACCAAGGGATATGCTTTGCGAAATAGTGAAAGGAAGAGAAGGTTCATCCAGGTGTAATGCTAGATGGTGACGTGTCAATTGACATGTGGTTTCAGAAGAAATTGAGGGCCCGCCAAGGTGTAGCCGGCGGTTATAAGGGAAAGACACGTGGCTGACTTTGAACTAAACTCGAAGAGTTTTCCAAAGTTAATGGTTGAGTGCCACATGGTATTCGATAACCAGTGAAAGAGTTGCGTAAGTGAAGCAAGCATAAAGGTCTCCCTTAAAGGATGGTCATCTTCGATTAAGATCAACACTTCGCATTGTTTCGTGGCCCTAAGTTGAAAGTAGTTTATGCTCTACGAAATAGCGAAAGACCGTTAGCCATCAAGATAGAGGCATGGTTAATGGAGAAGCTGATGGTCTTGGTAAGAGTTAAATGCTGAGCAATTAAAGTTCCATCTAATGCCTAGTGCAGCTTCGCGAAAGAAAAGTGCTCGGAGGATAAAGCCCATGAAATGGCGAAAAGGAGGTAGGGTCCGATGCTAAGGCAAAGCTGTTAAGTCGGTGTAAAGACTGATCAAGTTTCATTTGATTGGATGGTTGGCATGATTTTTTTTGATGAAATTGCTCGAAGGTTACACTCTCTGAAATAGTGAAAGAGTGAAAAGGAAAAATGTGCAGGCATGTTGTGACCCATTAGAGCGAAAATTTTGAATTCTCTCATGAATTCAATTCTGAAGGGATGGTCGAAGCATGCAGTATCAATGTCATAGTTAAGAGCTTGAGTACCATATATGATCTCATATCAATTGAGTGAAGGTATCATTCTAAATAATTGTTGCAAAGAAGCGGTTACAGAGCAAATTCATTCAATTGCAGAGCAGATTTCTTCAAGCTAAAAACAGGTTTTCTTGTACTCTTGTTTGGCAATTTCTTAGCAGTGTGTTTTAATTGAAATCTTGATCAACCATTTGAGGGCAATAGTTAAATTGCTTGCATATTTTAAGATGGCACCTAAGAGAGAATTCTCAAGAAAAGTTAATTACCAGGAAAGGGCCATTTGTGATGATTTTCTTGAACAGTTGACATTGTCAACTAATCTGGCATCAAAGGTGAAAGAACTAGTGCCAAGAGCTCCTCATTTGAAAATAGGAGAGGGGTTATATGATAAGGGTAACTGGTTGAGAGACCCACAGGCTGGGTTGTCTGGGTTGGGGTTGTTCAAAGTTGGATTTGGCATGAGAAATTCTCCAGCCCCGCAGAATAGCATCTGGGAGTTAGATGTGGGAAAATTGGTAGTTCCAGGAGTATTCATGGATATGGATCTCCTAACTTAGATTGCACATAATTATGATCCAGTCACAAGGAGAATTAGGGATATAAATGGGAAAGCCCTCATTGAAATCCATAATGAGGAGTTCAGAAATGCTTTTGGGCTTCATGAGCTTACTAATTTTCTAGAACCTATTAATTTTAAATCACTAGCTCAGGTATACAGTGTGTAGAGGAACCACCTTAGAAATGGGCCTCTTAAAGATTTATTTGTGAAGATAGGTGGGTTGATAGTTGTAGGACCCAACACTGAAGAGCCCTTCTCATTGAATCTGTTCACCCTTAGGGCTAAGGGATTGTATTGGTCACTTTGCTAGATTTTAGGAGAGGATGCTGAGGCAAATATGCCCACTCATTACATGCTAATGATTGCTCAGATTTTGAATCCTTGTCTTGCAGTAACCTTTGATTATGCTTCCTTTATCACTGATGCTATCCATGAAGGAGTGATAGGAATAAAGAATGGGAAAGTGGATAGGCCTTTTGGATGGTTTTCCCTCCTCATGCATCTATTTTTATTCAAGGGTGGTGATTATTTTGCAAATGGAATGGATCTTGTAAAAGAGAAAGATGGAGAAAAGATGCTAGTGCAATTATGGAGTACAGTGCTATCATGGGATAGAGATGATGCTAGTTTCTTAAAGTTTCATAAATGTTTTGCATCAAAGATTAGGACTCTCCTTTGTTCAGAAATCCGAGAGTCCCCAAGGTTCTTTTGGAATTTATTAGACCAAAAGAATTTGCAGAAAGTATAAAAATTGTCCATAATTGGGGTGATATTTACTTATACCCTATCTCCACAGTTTTCAGAGTATTTGGTTTCAGAGGCACTCCATTTTTATTGCCCTATCAGGTCCCTCTCAAAGTGGGAACTACAGAAGTCCTTAGACAAATTGGTAGTGTGCAAGAGGCAGAGCTAATAGGCAGGGGTAAAGGGACTATTTTCCCTACGGTTACTATAGCCCACCAATCTGTAATAACCAAGGGAGGTTGGAACTATTTTGAGGATTTTCTTAAACCTTATCATTTGTCAACTGTAGTGTCCAGGTGTGCCGATCTTGAAGATTTCTTCAGTGGCATGTTTAGAAAGAGGGCAATATGCAGAGGTAGACCCCATCAATTCTAGTTTCCTGAAGATCTCATTAGAAATGAGTTTGTTCTAGATGAGCAGGAGCTGAGGAAGGAAAAGTGGGTGTCTTATAAAAAGGCCTTAGACTTTGTACATCAGTTTGATACCAGCTATGACCCATTATCTAGCTTTCACCCTTTTGAGGAGAAAATAAAATTCCTAATTCTTTGTTTTGAGGATGTAATGCAAACTTTGAAAGAAAGGAGGGAGGTTGTAGTTAAAAACAACCCTGAAAAGGAAAGAATGGTTCTAAGTAGGTCTGCATCCACCAGAGCAATCCCTCCTGGTGACTACATGTTGCACAAGAAGTCTAATTACAGTGTGTCAATGCCTACAACAGGGGAGCCCTCTACCTCTAAAGGAAAAAGGAAGATACAAGATGTCATTGACATCCAAGATAGCCCAAAGAAGCAGAGAGTGGGAAAAGAAATACAATCTGATGAACCTTTGTATTCTCCATCTCAATCCCCTATTCATATAGGAGATGAACAGGCAGCAGTTGAACAACTGATACAGTTAGGCAGTCTGGGAGAAATAGCTTACACATACAATGAAGTAGAAGAGGGAATGCTAGAAGAGCCCCTTGCTGTTGAGATGAACATCACTACAAATGAGTTTAAGGGCTAGGAGTGGGATCTTGAGATCAAGCAGGCTAGTGAGGACTTCTTGGCTGACAACAACTTTGTTACATCAAGAGCATTCATGCAATTTGTGTGGAAACATAACATTGATAAATACAATGCAAGGTGTGAAAAAAGAAAAGGTGAGCAGCCTCATAAAGATCTAGCTATGGTTGAGGAGGAAATAAAGGAAGAAATGATGGATGAGTTTAGGACCATTACTCCTAAGTGTAGCATCGTAAATTGTACGCACTTGCTAGGGTGGTATAATTTCACACCTAGTTTAGTATCACACCTAGTTTAGCACCCGCCTTGGCGCATTTTGCATTTTGCATTGCATTTCCCCTTTAGCACTTAATTAATTAAATTAATTAGGTCTAGGGTTCTATTTTATCATCTCCCATATCATAAAGTTGAGCCCTTTTCATTAAAAGTGTGCCCCTTTCATTTTATTCCTCTAATACATCATTTAATCAAAAACCCTAATTAGGTCCTATTTTGAACTTGGGGGCTTGATTTCGGGGGTCAAAACATCTCGAAATCACCTGTAACTTTGGGATTCTCTCTAAAATCATCATATCTGACGGCCCTAAAAATTTGGTGAAAAGTTGCCAGGACCATGGCGCCCGGAGTGCACAAGGTCCCGGACATTTTTCCCAAAATTTTAGGAGCACAATCCAATCATAAAATAAAGCTTAACCCCAAGAAATTGGCGGGATATTCAATCTCTAGGTCGGCCAAAAGTTGAAATTAAGACCTAGGGTTTCATACATAAGAGCTCTCTTTCTTCATTTGAAAGGATCCGGATTTTTGGTTTCAGGGACTTTCTATGCAGTGAAAGAGCAGATCTTTGAAGACTTCAACAACATTCAACATCCATCCATCAAGCATCTATCAATTTCATTCATCCATTTAGGGCTTTGAAGGCATTGAAGAACAATAAGGGATCACCGACTGAAGATTGGCTTGTACCCCTCCCTTGGGGTTGGGTATGATTTCATGTTGTTTTCATGTCTTTGCATAAGCCTCATTATATCATTTGTATTCTTGCTTTAGATCACTTTGCATCTTGATTTGGAGCATTTACATTATCATTTACAAGCAATTAGGGTTTACTTTCTAGGTTGCTCTAGCTTGCTTACTTGCATTTTAGGATCTTGCACACACACAAGATCTGCACACACATTACTTTTACAATACAACTTGGCTATTCGTGGAGGTGGAAATCACCAAAGCGGGGGTTTGACTAAGGCAAAACCCTATATAGCCGCCCACCATACCTTTTCAGATATAAGTGCAGGTTTCGGGATTCGGATGACGCCACAAGTTGCAGATCCAACGGAAGCAGACGGAGACTGAACTACACACCAAATTGCAGAGCAAAAGACCAGGACAGGGGCGTGGGGCACCCTGGTCCTGCCAGGATAGGGGCACTAGGTGCCCTGGTCCCTAGGACAGGGGTGCTGGGCGCCCTGGTCCTTCTGTTAGACAACAAGTTTCAGCATTTTTCTGACAGCTTTTCAGGTTGCAAAACAACAGTTTCAGGAGCAGAATCAGGACAGTGGCGCCTGCGCCCCCGCACCCCCGTCTTGAACATTTTCACTCAAATTTTAACTCCAGGTATGCATTTGCATTCTTGTCTTGTCCTTGTGTTTACAGCTTTCCATTGTTTAATCTCAATTCTGCAATCTTGTTATTAGTTCATACTTACACTTTAGGGTTAATAGTTGAACTTGCATCATTCTATCTATCATTTACAACAAAGGAATAGAAATCCTAATAGGTAGCCCGTGTCTCTCTCTTCCACAAAAAGAAGTAGCCAATTGTGTGATACCTCTAGGCTCTTTCGTATTCCACAAATGTGTGTCAAAAGGTGAGATTAGGGCATGTTTGCTTAGTGTCACTTTTTCCCCCACACATTTTGGTGAACCCGACGTGAATTCCAATCTTCTCTAATTCTGATCTATGCGTTTATGCTATTTCAAATTCAAATTTGCATTTACAAGTTTTAATTTCTTGCAAGATTCAAAAATTTAGAGGAAATTTTTGCTAAAACCCTAATTTTGTTGAACTTGTGGATAGCTTAATTGGGATCAATAATTTCAAATCTGATTTAGGAACTCATTTGAATCATAAATTTCATTTTCTAAATCTACATTCTAAGTGCTTTCATTGGTTAAAATTAAACATTTCCTTCTATTTTGCATGTGTTATCATTTGAAAGAGGAAAATTGTTGTCATGATGCATTCATTTCATAGATGTGATAATGGGTTAGCTTCCCTTGTTTCAATTTTTCCTTCTCCTAAAGAACCTCCCCCCATCTATAACAACATTTTAGTGCCTAAAAGAGTTGCTTCCGATCCCTTTGAGACTCTCCCATTCTCTAAGGATGAAGACTTTAAGAGTGATCTTGACAATTCTCCTAAAATGTGCCCTTCCTATTTAGCTATCCTAAAGGAAGAGAATGATATCATAAACACCTTTCTTAATGTTACTTCACCTTCCCTACATGATGCCTCTCTAAGTGAAAAGGTATTGATGGACATTGACTTATTTTCTCCTAAAGTTGGTCCTTCCAATGGGGGCATGTTAGTGCAACAAGAGGTTATGAACACTTCTTTCAAAGATCTCCTTCCTAAGCATGAATCTTTGGAGACATATGTTCATGTTACTCCTAAAAAACACTCCCTTCATGAGGATCCTTTTGTGCAAGAAGATGATATTATCCCTACATTTCCTAGTGATGGCATTTCCTTTTCCAACAAAATTCTCACTAGAGATGATGAATTAATGATAAATGCTTATCCTTCTCCTAAAGTTTGTCTTACCCATAAGCATCCCTTAGAGAAAGAAGATGAAATAATAAGCAATTTCCTTAACTCTCTCTCCCCTAAAGATCATATTGAACATATTTTGAGGAAAAAGCATGATTTTAACACATCTATTGATGCTCTCCCTCCTAAGGATGAGGAATTAATAAACAATGTTATCTCCTCTCCTGAAATTGACAATACTTCAAACATTCCTTTCAACAACTTCGCTATTTGGGATGAACCATTAGAAGAAGGTGTAGATTATTCTCTACCCCATGAGATAACCCTAGCCAAAGGGGATGAAATCAAGATTGAAAACTCCCTTGGTAGTTTCTCACCTTCCTTGAATCTCAATCATTCTCCATCTCCCTCTCCTCAACTTGGTTCTACTCATAAGGAAACCCTAGTTCAAAACAAGATGGTTAACATCTCTTTCAAAGATCTCCCTCTCAAAAGTGAGACTTTAGAGAGTAGTGTTGATCCTTCTCCTAGAGAGTTTATTCCCCATGTAGATCCTTTGATGATAGAGGATGATATGACCTTTCCTAGTATTACTTTTCCTACTAGAACATCAATGCCTACCCCTTGTCTCTCTCCTAAAATTGATTTAATCCGTGATAAGATTTTAGTGCAAGAGAAGACTATCAATAATTCTTCCAACACTTTTGTTCATTCCTCTAAACCATCCTCAATCAATTTGGTACATTTGAATGAAACACCTAACAAACCTCTCTTCACTGTCCAAGGTGCTTGTCCTTCTCAAAATTCTCAACCTTTAAATAAGCCTATCTTAGTGGTTCAAGGTGGTTATGCTAATGATTCTTTTTGCACTCCTAAGAAACCTATTATTACTGTGCAAGGAGGTTATTCTACTAAGAGCCCTTATGAGTATGCTAAGCAACTGACTAGAGAGAGTTATCATGCGGTTGCTCATACCTATAACACAAGAAACAATAGGCAACCTAATCCTCCTCCAGTTATCCCAACTTCACTTCTTCCTTCCCAACCAATTGTTCCGCAAGCTCCTCGTATTTCACAAATGCTTAGTAAGGACTATGATCTCATAGAACAACTTAAAGCTACCCCTGCTAAGATATCCCTTTGGGATTTGATCCAAACTTCTTCTGCTCATCATGGAATGTTACAAGATGCCTTGAAAGATTCGAATGTTCCTCCACCTAATACATCTAGTAATATAGTGTCTTTGGTTAACTCTGTGATGAATCCTAAAGCTCAAATTGTGTTTACTCAAGATGAGTTGCCTACTAGTGAAATTCAACATCAATATGATCCCTTGATGATTGTGGTTATCATAAATGACACTGCTATAAGATGAACACTGGTAGATAATGGTTATGGCCTTAATGTGTGTAGCATTAATCTATTGCATAAGATGAATGTGGATACATCCCTTATAGAGCCTGACTCTCATCCCATTCGAGGCTTTGATAATGTGGCTAAGTCTTCATTAGGTATTATCACCTTACCCATCACAGTGGGACCTGTTACTTTGCCTACTCCTATCCATGTTATGTCGGGAAATCTAACATACAACTTGTTATTAGGGAGACCTTGGATTCACAGTATGCAAGCTGTCCCCTCTACATTGCATAGACAAGTTAAATTTATTTATAATAATAAGACATATACCTTGATAGGTGATACTAATTTTCAAACTTGTTTGCAAACATCTACTTCCAAAGGGAGTTCTTCTAAGCCTTCCTCTTCTAGTGATGACTCGTTAAACAAGATACCTATGGATGAATCATCACCCTCTAATAATCAAAATTCTTTGGATGAGTCTGAAGTTCCCGAAGAATATTCTTCTCAACTTGAATCTACACATGAAAAGGCTTTTGATCCTGGGAAGGTTTTCACAGAAGACGATTGGGGATCTCTTGATTTTAATCCCACCTTTGTAGGTGAGTATAAGGTTCCTCCTAGAGAGCTTAAAGTTAAAAAGAAGGAAGAAACTAGAGATCAATCAGTCTTACCTGAACCTATGAGCAATAATTTTGTGGCCGCTTCTCAAACTTCTTCTCCTCACACCTCTAATTCTGAAGAATTTGATTCTTTGTCTTATGAAAAACATCCTTCTCTTTCTGAAATGGCTAATCGTTATGGTCGTGGTTTTCACATTTTGGCTAAGAGTGGCTATAATGGAAATGGTTGTGGCACAAATGAACAAGGAATTAAAGTTCCTTTAGAACATAACATGCATGAATATTCATTTGGACTTGGATATAATCTTTCTAAGCCCACCAAAGCATCTAAAAGACTATCTCTCAATGTGAATGCTATATTTAGTAGTGATGATGATCTCACTTCAACTAAATCATCTTCTACTTCTATCAACTCTCATTCCCCTCATAAGGAAATCTTGGCGATGAACAAATCTCTTTATGACTCCCCTCAAATTTCTAAATCCACTTATGAATCTTTATCTCCTATTCATCATAAAGTCCTTTCCTCCAGAGATAAGGCTCTAATAAATTACACTCATCTTTCTTCTAAGATTTCTCGTAACTTTCCTTCTTCAATTTTTATCATTTTATACATGTTTTTGATCTTACTTATAGTTGAGCATTTAGCATGTCATATTCAAATACCTCATTCAATCTATCATGTCTTTAAATAACATTAATGGCTATTATGTTGCTCACCATTATGTGACATTGGTAGCTCATTTACTGGGGGCTCATTGTCATTCATGATGGTACAATTTCAAGTGCAATCATATTTTTGAAGCAACATAATAGCCTAATTTTTCTATGTTATCTCTTGTTCCTATGGGGTAATAGTGTGGAAATATTGATCATCTTTTCTTTAGAATCCTCTTTTCCTAGATATGAGAGAAGATGTGTATTCTCTTTCTTATCCTACCCACTTCTTGTGAGGAGCATTTTACATACACTAATGTCTTGCTTGCATGAACTCACGTGAGTATGTAGTACATTTTGCTTATGTCTAAATCTCTCCCTAGAAGATTGTATAAGTCCTTCTCATTGTCCTTATCCTTGAGAGGCAATGATCTTTCCTTATTTTTATCTAAGGATCCACTTTTTCCTATTTCGTGGATGGTGTGAACTTTATTACTTGATGTTATTCCTTGTATGCATTTGTTGTTGTTTGTTCAAGGATTCTCTCTTACAAGAGGTGTAAGTCCTTGACTACAACCTCTTTTGCACTTGGTAAAATACATCCATAATGAATTCACTCTCCCAATTGGGTTAAAAAAAGCGTCATCCTTCATTAAGAATCACTTTCACCTCGCAAAAGAAGGAAGTATTGCATTCTTATTCTCTTCTTTGTATTATTCTAGAAGATGTTATATTTGTCTAAGACAATTCCTCTCGAGGATAGGTGTCTTTTGTACAAAGATCTCTTCTCCTCTAAGGATCTCCTTTACACATACTACAAGATATCCCTTTTCAATTATCTTATCCTTGCTTAAAGAGTGCAAAACTCTCTTGCTTGGATCTATGACATTGTTGCATTTTTGGGGTATCTTCTTTTGTGATGAAGGTAGGTATCCTTGTTCTACTTTGCTTATGACATAAACGTTACACTTTTTGAGCAATGGGTCATTCTCGGAACCAGAGCATAGACTCTTAGAGTGAGATGTCTCCATTTTTCTTTTATGCAAGGTGATTATTCTCGAAACCAGAGCACAGACTCTTAGAGAGAGATGTCACGCTTTTGTACTATACATATACAGGTTGTAGCATACTCCGGCATAGACTCCTATGAGGTGCTTCTAACCTCACTTACACACACATGCACGAGGTTGAGTGGAACTAGCGGCATAAGGCTAGACTTTCTCACTCTCCTCCCTTACATGGATCACCTAGACAGACTCTAGGGGCTAGTTTTCCATGTCCTTTTTCCCATGGATCACCTAGACAAGATCTAGGGGCGAGAAGTCCATGTTTTCTCTCTCACTATTCTTCTCATGGATCACCAATGTGTGTAATCATGCTTTTTTCCTTTCTTTTCTTCTCTTTGCATTTTGTTTCCATTTACATGCTTCATCTTGTGTTAGAGAACTCTCAAATCCTCACACTCTTTGTTGTGTTGGAATTGAGATTTAGTCCTCTTTCTTACCAAATGATTCTCTGATCTCATATCGAATCTTCTTGTGAGCATTTGTCATCAATATTCTTTAACAATTCGAAGTGGTAAACATGATACCCTGTTTCAACTCACTAAAATTAGCAAGCCGAAATAGGGGGGGGCATATAGCTACCCTCGAATTTTCATCACCTTCCTTAGTAAGCATTAGGTGATTTTGTGATCTAACGTGTGTTTTGTAGGGTGCGGTTCCTAATTGTGTACTGCAGATACCGCTGGGGGCTTCGTCCGACAACTTATGGATATATCCTTTTTCAAATAATGTTTACTTTTCTGTACTTTAGCTTGCATATGCACGTAGTGTTCATATGACCACTAAAGTGGGGGCTAAATGTAGCGTCATAAATTGTATGCACTTGCTAGGGTGGTACAATTTCACACCTAGTTTAGCACCCGCCTTGGCGCATTTTGCATTTTGCATTGCATTTCCCCTTTAGCACTTAATTAATTAAATTAATTAGGTCTAGGGTTCTATTTTATCATCTCCCATATCATAAAGTTGGGCCCTTTTCATTAAAAGTGTGCCCCTTTCATTTTATTCCTCTAATACATCATTTAATCAAAAACCCTAATTAGGTCCTATTTTGAACTTGGGGGCTTGATTTCGGGGGTCAAAACATCTTGAAATCACCTGTAACTTTAGGATTCTCTCTAAAATCATCATATCTGACGGCCCTGAAAATTTGGTGAAAAGTTGCCAGGACCATGGCGCTCGGAGTGCACACAGTCACGGACATTTTTCCCAAAATTTTAGGAGCACGATCCAATCATAAAATAAAGCTTAACCCCAAGAAATTGGTGGGATATTCAATCTCTAGGTCGGCCAAAAGTTGAAATTAAGACCTAGGGTTTCATACATAAGAGCTCTCTTTCTTCATTTGAAAGGATCCGGATTTTTGGTTTTAGGGACTTTCTATGCAGCGAAAGAGCAGATCTTTGAAGACTTCAACAACATTCAACATCCATCCATCAAGCATCTATCAATTTCATTCATCCATTTAGGGCTTTGAAGGCATTGAAGAACAATAAGGGATCACCGACTAAAGATTGGCTTGTACCCCTCCCTTGGGGTTGGGTATGATTTCATGTTGTTTTCATGTCTTTGCATAAGCCTCATTATATCATTTGTATTCATTCTTTAGATCACTTTGCATCTTGATTTGGAGCATTTACATTATCATTTACAAGCAATTAGGGTTTACTTTCTAGGTTGCTCTAGCTTGCTTACTTGCATTTTAGGATCTTGCACACACACAAGATCTGCACACACATTACTTTTACAATACAACTTGGCTATTCCTAGAGGTGGAAATCACCAAAGTGAGGGTTTGACTAAGGCAAAACCCTATATAGCCGCCCACCATACCTTTTCAGATATAAGTGCAGGTTTCGGGATTCGGATGACGCCGCAAGTTGCAGATCCGACGGAAGCAGACGAAGACTGAACTTCACACCAAATTGCAGAGCAAAAGACCAGGACAGGGGCGTGGGGTACCCTGGTCCTGCCAGGACAGGGGTGCTGGGCGCCCTGGTCCTTTTGTCAGACAACAAGTTTTAGCATTTTTCTGACAGCTTTTCAGGTTGCAAAACAACAGTTTCAGGAGCAGAATCAGGACAGTGGCGCCCGCGCCCCCATCCCGAACATTTTCACTCAAATTTTAACTCTAGGTACGCATTTGCATTCTTGTCTTGTCCTTGTGTTTACAGCTTTCCATTGTTTAATCTCAATTCTGCAATCTTGTTATTAGTTCATACTTACACTTTAGGGTTAATAGTTGAACTTGCATCATTCTATCTATCATTTACAACAAAAGAATAGAAATCCTAATAGGCAGCCCGTGGCTCTCTCTTCCACAAAAAGAAGTAGCCAATTGTGTGATACCTCTAGGCTCTTTCGTATTCCACAAATGTGTGTCAAAAGGTGAGATTAGGGCATGTTTGCTTAGTGTCACTTTTTCCCCCACACACTAAGCAAGGAAGAGATATGGTGGCACAAGCTGGAGTACTCATCCTCCCTGAGTGGGACATAGCAGATGCCTTGGTATTGGAGACAGTGAGAAAAGAAACCAAACCCATGGAGGGAGTTACTTTTAGCAAAGACAATGCTGCACTAGTCATGTGGTCTCTCAAAAGAGATGAAAATAGGAGAAATAAGGACACCCCAGGGTCAAGTTACCTTGCTGGAATGATAGTGAAAAGAGTGCAAAACACAAGGGTGGTGGAAGCTACTAGCACTGTGCTAGAGACTGCAAAGTTTAGTGTTGCAGTAGCAGAAAGGGAGGCTAAGGAAAAGGCAGACCTCCAAGTTAAGTTGGAGACAATTTTGAAAGCTTACAATAGTGCTAAGGAAGAGGTAAGGGGTAAAGATAGCATCATTGCTAAGCTGCAAAGCCAATTGATAGGACAGTACCATCAAGGTGAGTCTTCAACACTTATGATCTCCTCCTCTCCTGCAAGACCTCCACCTACCAGCCCCATTATTAAATTCCCACCATCTTCGGCACCTTCTAGTTCTCAAATGGTTGAGATCACTCCCCAAGAATTGGAGAATTTAAAACAGGCTTAGGCCTTACATGCAAAGAAGTATGAAGAAAGAGTAAGGGCTACAATTTCAAGTTTTGTAGACACCATGGGGGCCTCACTATTGTATAACAACATAAGCAAGATTTTAGATATGTGGAATGAGCTTAATGGAGATAAGGCCATTTTGATGCCTATTTTTGACAAGTGGAAGCCTAGAGAGCAGGATTTGGAGCTTATTTGTGTATCTTATGATGAAACAAGGGTTGATCCTATCATCAAATCCACTTGTGACACCATAAAGGATCTAATAAAATTAGCAGAACGGATAGACAATGCTGATAGGAAGATCAACTTGTACAAAAAGGAGTACACTGATCAGGTTTTTGAATTGATTCCAAGAGTTTTTGTCAGCCCAAATCAATTGAAGGACAAACAAGTGTGGCTTAAGGAATTAGAGGCCAAATTGTCAGCTAGAATAAAAGGAATTGTTGACTTAGATGATGCTTCCTTTTTTGTTGTAACAATTCAAGAGATAGAGAGAATCAAATCTCATTATGGTTTTCTCAATTCAGAGGTTAACAAGATGAGGAATTCATGGAAAAGGTTAACCAAGGCAAAAGAAAAAGTGATTAACTTCGTGCGGCCAGCTGATGATGTATACAATGAGTGGACAAGAAAATATGCCATTCAGGATGCCAAGCAGTTAGAAGAGGTTGCAACGAGACAACAAGCAGAAGAAGCCGCGGAGGTTGAAAAGGACTTGTAACCGTTTTTGTAAAAGATTTTTGTAAATTCTTCTTGAGAAGAAATGATTGTAAAAAATTCTCCTAGGAAAGTCTAAAGCTATGTGCATCCATATTGTTATAAATGGATACCAGGACTAGTAGAAAAAGGATTGCAAAGAATTGTAAGAAAACGCTACAAAAATTTATCTGAGCTTTTCCAAGTTTTAATGGAGAATATTCGAAAGTTTTTGTAATACTTTCTTGAAGATAATATCAATATACAGACCATCGGTTTTGAGTTTAAACTTTGTGTCATCTTCAAATGTGTTTGTAAGTGTTTACTATTTCATTCTAAATAATCCAGGGTTATTTTGTTTGAATAAGGTTGTAAGGCAACTTTCAATAGATATTTTTCTTAGCTTTTCTCTTCAGGAGGGGAATTAAATATGCAGGAATTATTTCTACCAGTAAATTCTTTGTAGGATACTTTGGATCTTGATGAGTGTAGTTTGATGTGGTATGAATAATTTCTTATGTGTGTTAGGCATATATAGGGATCTGCAGAAGCCAAGCTAATGGGATGTGTAGAGATATTTTGATTGGGGGAGTATTGTTTGAATTTAGATGACTCTGTGACCTTGGATAAGGCACTGGTATAGCTCAAGGTTGTTTATTACATATTTTGTAGGTCAAATACTAAATATGAGTACAATTTTCATTCCTTTGTTTCAATAATTTTTAAGGTGATTAGATCCGTTGGATTTCTGGACTAGTTTGCTATGGATTTATCTTTTAAAAGGTGTGAATTTAGTTCACAGAGGTATACCCGCCTAGACTTAGAGTAGGTCCGAAGTGTAGAAGGTTAAATCAAACCTTGTCATATGTTGTCCTGGAATTTTCCTTCTCTTTAATATCTCTTCTGCACAGAGTTATCATATTATTATAAGGATGTTGAAGGGAATCAGATTTTGAAGACAATAGGTTAGGCTTAAAAGATTTCTTAACTCTTTCCTCAAACCTTGCATTCCTTTCAGGACATCTAGATGCAAAATGACCAATCTTATTACATGCAAAACATTTAAAAGGTGTTTTTCCTTCATACTTACTTCCAATTGGTCCTTTAGGTACTCTTCTAGAAAATAAGCCCTCAATTTGCTCAAGTTCTTCATCTTCTTTCCTCATGTTTTCCAATTATTTTGCATATAGGGATTTCCAATCACTTTTTCTGGTAGATGATGCTTGAAAAGAAGGTTTAGACTTTACAGCTCCAGAAGATCCAAAATTTTCAAGCTCAAAAGCAGATAATTTCCCAATCAGAATGTCTCTGTTAATTGAAGAGTTTGCCATTGTTCTTAACTCATTAATTGTAGTTGCCTTCATCTTGTAAGTTGGTGGAAGGGCTCTCAAGACTTTGGAAACTATTTCATCTTCACTTAGAAATCCACAACTTTGGATTCCCATAACAATCTCATTTACTCTTTCCATAAATACAACAATTCTTTCATTATCTTCCATCTTTAAGTTTTCATATATTAACTAGTAACCATCAAGTTTAGAAATTTTGATAGTAGGTTCATCTTCATTCAAAGTTTGAAATTTGTCCAACATAACCTTAGCCAATGATTTATCAGTCAATCCTATGATTTTTTTATCAGTAAGTGCACACAAGAGGGCTTCTCTAGCTCTGCAATCATTTTCAATATTCTTATCCAAGTCTGCATGAGTAGGATTGCTAAATGCCAGATCATAAGGTGTGTATCCTTTCTCAATGATTTCCCAAATATCCTTTCCAAGTCATCTAAGATGAGTCTCCATTCAAATTTTCCATATCGCACAATTTATTCCATCATGCTTAGGGATTTCTCTTCTAAAAATAGTTGCCAGTGGATTAGAAGTGTTAGTTGCCATAGGATCTACCTCAAGCGGTTAAGCTTTTGCAAAAGAGGACCAAAGCTATGATACCAATTGTTAGTATAACTAGTGAACAATTGAGAGGGGGGGGTGAATCATTTGGTAACAGATTATAACTTTAATCCACAATACAACCTTAAAATAAATCAAGTACTGGTAAAGCACATAAGGATGTCATTAGTAACAAATACCGATAAACAATATAAGTTAACAATTAACCAGATAATCAATGCAAACCAACCACCCCACATAACACCATGATTTGTATGTGGAAAACCTAGAAAGGGAAAAACCATGGTGGGAAGCCTACCCACAATCGGATGATACTTTTGCAGAAAGTATGTGATACAATGAGGGGCCTGCACATGCAAGAAGGCACACTGCCTAGAGTGTACCGCTCATTACAAAAGAGTCTCACTTACTATAGAGAGGCTACAACCATCTCAAGATAAATGGACAACAATCCAATAGAGTGAACTGCCAGAAATAGCATCTACCATGTTTGATTACAGTCCTGGTTAAGATCAATGTCAGAGGACTAAATCCTCTTCTAAATCCAATTCGATCACCAATGATTGACCAACTCCTCTACTTGAATGATATAACAATATTAACACATTACATTCCTTGACCATGACCTTATTCATAACCATGATACTCGACAAAGAGTTTCTACCTCTTATTTATACAAACCCTAAGGCCTAAACCAATTAGGTTGGCCACCTAAAAGCTATTACAATAAGATCATTACATAATTCCATATTACAATGATATGCCATGTTGTCTTAAGGCCAAAACAACAACAACAAATCCATAAATAATCTCAAAATATCCTGAGAACGTGTAGAGTACACGTTAGCATGATACTAGTCCATAACCTAGATAGGTACTAGACCTATTTTGGGTCCACCATGCCAAAGAAATGTCTTCAAGCAGTTGAAGCATGATCAAAGAACATCTTCAGCATACTAAAATCCATGAAGAAGTTGCATCAACACCAATTATGCATCGTATCACAATTCCTCAATGAAAGCTCTACCAGTAAAGCCTTAAACCAGTGCTGGTAAGGGTTTACCAGAGTGTATGATAGCATCTGATTACCAAGCCAATACCAACTAACCAAAACATGCTCATGGACCATATAACACATGAAATCAAACATACTTCACTGATCCCCAATGCACCCATTTCACCATAGTAGCTTTGTATCTTCTTCCTTAAGTGCATTTGTTTGTATTCCCTATTCTTTGTTGAATGTCCATGACCTGCTCTAAGACTTTCATCTTACTCAAACAATGAAATCTCTATGATTCCATATTTTCACACTTTTCCAGAGCATTTATAGTCATAGTATCTGACAAACTTCTTTTGTGCTACAGAGGATGTTCATACACTGCTCCAAATTTCCCTCTCTTAACGTGCACAAGAGGAATGTTGGGTGGGTCGTGGATTTCAGATTCACACCTTCCTATCGCATTGGCTCGGAAAGTTTCTAAATTTTTTTCATCAAATCTACTCTATGTATATCCTGCAACTGCATCACTCCCGAGACCACAATCCCTTGAGGCACTATGTCCCTGATCTGTGATTCCTTATTTTTCATATATGCCCACTAAGGTAGTTGCAACTCGAACATTTAACAAAATTCTTTTATGCTTTGATGGATCTTACTACAATGTTCCAATGTTCCCATCTTGGCACAGCCATGAAGGACATTTGCAAAAGGTTGTGGAATTTGACGATACACCTGCCAAATGCAATAAGTTGGCATTTCTAAAGCCTTTTTGCAACAAATTCACTTGATGTATATCTTGCAATCTTTCTAGCCACGAGAGCATATTTTTGTGAGGCATGATGCAAATAGACCTGCACTTTGTCTTATTCCCACATTTTGCATACATGAATGGCAGTTGCAACTACTACACCAGATAAAATCCCTATATCCTATATTATTTGATGGATTTCCTCTCACTGTTCCAAAGCTCCATTTCTATTTCACACATGTAGGATGCTGAGAAAAAGTATGGAGTGTGATGTTTATGCCAACAATTGCATTTTCTTGAAATATTCTAAGGCCTCTTCAACAAATGTATTTCGTGCATATTCAACAATCATGGCATTCCATGAGACACATTTCTTTGAGGCATTCATTGAACAATTCAGATGGCTTGTCTATGCTTCCCCATTTGGCTTGCACATATGCCAGAACTCTCTCAACTAAAATACCTGATAAAAACCCTTCATTCTTTGATGGATGTCACCACGTTGTCCTGAGGAACCATTCAAGTGAGGAATATGTTGGTGAAGGTCGTGGAGTATGGATTTGTGCCTGCTATGACATTTTATTGAAGTTTCAAAAGTAATATCAACAAATCTATTGTGTATTCCCTATGTGTGATGATCTTCATCTTAGCAATCGCTAGCCCTCCCCACAAACACAAATTAGTGAACAATTTACTTGCTTAGATCTCGCTGAGATTCTATTTCCACTTTTTCGAGTTCCCAAGAGTAATTTCTTTTTTTTAACATAATTTGCATTTCACCTTATTGACATGGCTTTACTCGCTGCTCATTGAGGTCCCTCCTCACCTGTGCTTGCTTCACTTGAAGCAATCACCAGTGAGGAGGGACCTCAAAGAGATCAATCCGAACCAGTAAGAAAGAGTAAACACAATGGAAACAAAAAGATATGATGGAGGCAATGCATAACAAATTGTTTTATTGCATGAAAATTGATTACATCCAACCGGTAACAACCGGGTTACAACATACCGGCTCACATGCCTACTAGAACATACAAAATAGGTCACAACCAGGACCTTGAATCATGAGACATATCGTCTACGCATAGTGTAGCTACTTGATTCTCTAATTGATTACATCCTAATGTGCAATTCCAATTATATATATATCAATTCAAAGGATCTAGTTAGCCCAAAAGGGATCAAAACCCGAAGAACAAGACCTAACATGTAAAATAACAAGGTCGGCCTCCACCAATAGATTCCTTCGAAAAATCCAAAAGATGAAACATGGATCATGGGAAAAGGTAAACCACACACCAAGGAACATTGGAATCAATGTTCAAGGATCCGCAAGCTTTGGAAGGAGTTCTGGTAGATCACCAAAATAGGTCCAGGCAAATGGTAACAAGAACTGCCAACTGATAATAGGAAATTGTCAAGGAAACCAATAGCGATGTCTTACCAAAAATGATCCAAATGCAATGTAGTCTGGAAGTAAGAAAGATGATCAAGTCTTCAAGTAGAATCCAACTCCATAGGATCCTGTGAGCCAAAACTGAGACACATAGAAAGGAAAACTAAAACTGCAATTAGAAAGAAAAATAGAAAGGAAAGTGTTTTTGGTTGATGCAAGATTGCTATGAACCGGGGATGCTCCTACATCAGACATCTGGGGTTATTAAAAAAATGAGCCTCTCACTTTGCTAGGTTCAGAGGGAAACCAAGGCAGTCTACCTATGCCTGAGAAGTCCAAGATGAATCTTCAACTGGTATGTCCTTCCACTTCACAAGATACTCCTTACTCTAAGTACTACGCCCAATCCTACTATCCAAAATCTCTTCAATCTGATCCGATTCCTTCCGGGGCAACTATTTCTCCAAATTTGTGTCACTGTCCTCACTGAATTCTGGTTCATGATACTCATGAAGATCTGCAATGTTAAACATAGGTGAAATACTTAGACTATCTGATAACTCCACTTCATATGCATTTCCAGAACTGAACTTCGTCAAAATCCTACAAGGTCCAAACTTCTTCATCTACAACTTATTATAAGTTCCAATCAGGAATATCTCTTTTCTTAGATATAGCATCACTTCATCACCAACTTCAAATTCCTTGTGTCTCCTCTTCTCATCTGCCTTCTCCTTATATCATGTCTTTCAAATGTTGCTTAACCTGAATATGCAATGTTGCCATGTGATCTGCAAAGTCTTTTGCTTCTAAAATTCTTCGGTCTTTACTGCTAATGTCTCTTAATTTTTATATACCTCTAGGATGCACTCTAGTAACAATCTCAAAAGGTGTTCTTCTGGTACTTCTATTCACTGAATTGTTGTAAGAAAACTCTGCTTATGCAAGGATCAAATCCCAACTTCCGGTATATCTCCCACTAAACATCTCAACAAGTTTCCCAAACTCTGGTTAACAACTTCTATCTGTCCATCAGTCTGTGGATGAAAAGAAGAACTAAACTTCAAATATGTCTTCATCTTCTTCCAAAGTGTTCTCCAAAAATAGCCAACAAACTTAGTGTCTCTTTCTGAAACTATTCTCTTAGGCAATCCATGCAATCTCACCACTTCCTTGAAACATAGGTCTGCTACATGCAATGCATTTGATGTCTTCTTACAAGGTATGAAATGAGCCATCTTCAAGAATCTATCCACTACCACAAATATAGATTCATTCCCTCTTAGTGTCTTAGGCAATCCAAGTATAAAATATATGCTTATATCCTCCCAAGGTCTTACTGATACTATCAAAGGTTTATAAAATCCCACATTTTAACTACTACCCTTTGCAACTTGACAAACTCTACAACTCTACACTTATCTCTTAACATCCTTATGAATCTGGGGCTAAAAGTACTGCCCACTCACCAAGGCTATTGTTTTGTCAATACCAAAATGTCCAACTACTCCTCCACTGTGTTTCTTCTTTATCAAAATCTCCCTCATAGAACTCTTAGGTATGGGCAACTAAACTCCTCTGAATAACATCCCATCTTGAATGAAGGAATCCAACCAATTGCTTCTATCTACCATAACTGGTTCTCTACATGCTTTCCAAGGTTGTGCAAAATCTGAGTCATCATCATACAAGGTCTTCAAATCTTCAAATCCTAATACTGTCACTCTCATCTCTATCAGCAAATTCCTTCTCTGACTTAATGCATCAACAACTTTGTTAGATTTCCCACTTTTATGCTTCAATACAAAGGTGTAACTCTACAAGAATTCTACCCATCTCATATATCTCTGATTCAACTCACTCAGACTGTTCAAATACTACAAAGCTTGATGATCTGTATACAACACGAACTCCATAGGCAACAAGTAATATCTCCACTTCTTCAAGGCTTGAATTATGGCATAAAACTCCTAATCATACACTGAATATCTCCTCTGGGCATCATTCAATTTCTCACTGAAATAAGCTATTTCTCTTCCTTCCTGACTCAAGATTGCTCCTATTGTTGTTCCACTTGCATCACCTACTATGATCTTGATATGATGATATCCACTCTTCAAATCTATCTTTGTAAAGTATTTTTCTCCACTCAAATAGTCCATTATGCCATCTATCCTAGGTAAAGGAAACCGGTATTTCACTGTGATCTTGTTTATTTCTTGAGAATCAGTACACATTCTCCATTCTTCTTAGGTGCTAATATTGTTGGTACTGCACAAGGGCTCAGACTCTCCCTGATCAAACCTTTCTTCAACAACTCTTGCACTTGTCTATTCAGTTCTTCATTCTCTACTAGTGTCAACCAGTGTGCAGCTTTGTTAAGGAAACTAGCTTCGGGAACCAAGTTCATGCAATGACTAATACTTCTCACAGGTGGCAATCCATCAGGTACATTATCTGAAATGATTTCCTCATATTTGTTCAACAAATCTTTTATCTATTTTAGGTGTTCTCCTTCTAGTTTTGGTTTCTCAGTATTCTTAGGAATTAAGGCAAAACATACCTTATCATGTCTCAGTCCATCCAGGAATTTCCTTCCATCTACCAAACAAATTCTAGCATTCATACATACTTCATTCTTCAAAGGTTCCTCCAAAGGAAACAAGGTTTTCTTCATCCCATTGGCCACAATAGTGTATGTATTCTTCCTCCCATCAAGTACTGCCTGTCTATCAAACTGCCAAGGTCTACCCAACAAAAGGTGACAAATATCCATAGGCATAATATCACACAAGACTTCATCATGATAATTCCCAATTTTCAATTTCAAAAAACATTGTTCACTTACTAACAACTTATGTTCATCCTAAATCCATGCTATCTGATAAGGCTCACAGTGTTCCAATCTCTCCAATTTCAACTTATTCACCATCTCTTTTGAAACAAGATTACTTGAACTACCATTATTAATAACAACTTTACAACACTTACCGGATACCTTACATCTGGTCTTGAACAAATTATTCCTCTGCAAGGGCTCTTCATCTCCTCTGGTATGACACAAAGCTCTCCTCATCACTAACATTTTTCCATCTTCTAGTTTATTTTCTGATCCGGTGGGGTTTTCTTCCACCACTACTTCTCTTCTAGTAGTTTATGTCTTCTTACACTCAAATGCATGATATCCTTCTCCTCCACACTTAAAGGAGGTTCCTCTAAATGTCCTCTTGTCTTGTCTTCCAAAATTCTCATTTTGGTAACCATTTGATTCTCTCCTCTAGTAGAAATTTCTATCATCCTTCCGGTATGAATTACCTTCTTTGTTCACTTCCTTTTCCTTGCTCTGATTTGTACTGGTTCCTCTTCCTCTGGTATATCATCTTCCTCCTTGAAATCTTCCATCGGTAAACCTTCCACCTCTATCTCTCTACCTCTGCTCATGTCTTTTGTTTAACTTCTCTTCTTCCTTTAGGGCATACTGGTAAGCCTCTTCAACACTCTCCAATTTAATTAAACAAATTTCATCTTGTATAGACATCCATAATCTATTCAAATATCTTGCAACTTGTTCAACTTTATCGTCAACATGACCAGATCTGATATTCAACTTATAAAATGCTTCAGCGTACTCCTTCACACTAGATTCCTTCTGTCTCGAATTCTGCAATTTTTGGAACAGATCCACTTGATAATTCATTGGTACAAACTTCGATTTCAACTTAGTAATCATCCCATCCCATGTATTAATCTTCTCTTTACCTCTTCTTTGTTTATCAACTTGAAAATGCTCCCACCAAAGAGATGCATGACCTTTCAACCGGGTACAAGCACATTTCACCTTCCTCTCTTCTGTAGTGTTTTCAAAATCAAAATACTTTCCATCTCCAAGATCCATTCCTTTAATTCATCCGAATCTAACTTCCCATCATATTTTGGTGGGGTAAAATGAGGTTTAGTATTCGCCCTACTCAGAACACTCAAAAACCTTTCCTCATCTGGATCAACTGACGATAGGTTTGCTTGTTCTATTGGGGCTTCTTCTCCTTCATCTTCACTTACATCTTCAATAGGTCGGTGTCTTCTTTGGGTTGTCTCCATGGCTTACAATCGGGCTGCTATAGCTCACAATATCTCCATCACAACAGGGTCTACATTCTCACATGCTCCACCATTCCTAGCTCCTCTACATGCCATCATTCATGCTAGTCCTCTACAGCTATAGGTCAGATCCACAATTCGCCACCCTACAACAAAGATTTCAGGACATGCAACCTCTGGAATGAAACTTCACTCTAATACCACTTGAATCAGTCACTGGTGAGGAGGGAACTCAAAGAGATCAATCTGGACCAGTCAACAAGAGTAAACACAACGAAAACACAAAGATATGATGGAGGAAATGTAGAACAAATTGTTTTATTGCATAAAATTGATTACATCCAACCAGTAACAACTAGGTTACAACATACCGACTCACAGGCCTAGTAGAACATACAGAATAGGTCACAACCGGGACCTTGAATCATCAGATCTATCTTCTATGTGCAGTCTAGCTACTTGATTCTTTGATTGATTACATCCTAATGGGCAATTACAATTATATAAATGAATCCAAAGGATCCAGTCAGCCCAAAACGGATCAGAACCCAAAGAACAAGGTCGACCTCCTCCAAGAGATTCCTTCAAAAAATCCAAAAGATGAATGTAGATCATGGGAAAAGGTCAGCCACATACCAAGGAACATTGGAATCAATGCTCAAAGCCCTGCAAGCTTCAGAAGGAGTTCTAGTTGATCACCAAAATAGGTCCAAGCAACTGGTAAAAAGAACTTCCAACTGGTAACACGAAACTGTCAAGCAAATGGATAAAGATATCTTGTCAGAAAATGATCCAAATGCAATGCAGTCTAGAAGCTGTTGGCATTATGGATAAATTGATTATGTGTTGCATTGATGTTTTGTCATTGATATCAACACTAGCTATTATGGATGGTTACCGGTAGAATATCTAGTGTTACCGGCAGAACAGATTATCTGTTGACACTTTCAACATGTTTGGATCAGTGAAGTATCTTTGATTTCATGTGCTATATGCTCCATGAGCAAGTTTTGGTCAGTTGGTATTGGCTTGGTAATTAGATGTTATCATACACTCTGGTAAACCCTTACCAAAACTGGTTTAAGGCTTTACTAACAGAGCTTTCATTGAGGAATTGTCACAAGATGCATAATTGGTGTTGTTGCAGCTTCATCATGGATTTTAGGATGCTGAAGATGTTCTTTGATCATGCTTCAAATGCTTGAAGACTTTGCTTTGGTGTGGTGGACCCATAATAGGTCCGATACCTATCTAGGTTATGGATCGGTATCATGCTAGTGTGTACTCTACATGTTACCTGGATGATTTGAGATGTTTTATGGATTTGTTATTATTGTTTTGGTCTTAAGCCGACATGGCATATCATTGTAAATGGAATTATGTAATGATATTATTTTAATACCTTTAGGTGGTTGACCAA
Source organism: Cryptomeria japonica (assembly GCF_030272615.1). Taxonomy (NCBI): domain Eukaryota; kingdom Viridiplantae; phylum Streptophyta; class Pinopsida; order Cupressales; family Cupressaceae; genus Cryptomeria; species Cryptomeria japonica. Next base: position 388,490,597 of record NC_081414.1, on the reverse strand, counting down.
ATCAGTTTAGGCCCTATGGTTTTGTATAAATAAGAGGTAGAAACTCTTTGTAATGTATCATGGTTATTGGAAAGGTCATGGTCAAGGAATGTAAAGTGCAAATATTGTAATATCATTCAAGCAGAGGAGTTGGTCAATCATTGGTGATCGAATTGGATTCAGAAGAGGATTTAGTCCTCCAACACTGAGCTTAACCAGGACTATAAGCAGGCATAGTAGTGATAACTTAATGATGAAAGAATAGTACCAAACCAGTACTGAGAGGGGGGGCGGTGAATCAGTATAGGAAAAAACACAACCTTAAACTGGTTTTTCAACTAACACTTATGCACTGATAGACAAATAGCAGCACTAGTCCTTCAACAAAGTTCAACTGGCAAAACCCAGTATAACTGAGACAAGCAAAGACCGGTTGACACTTATCTTCTCATATAATCTAATTCTTCATTCCCATTTCACCCTAGTGCATGAATAGGCAATCTACCATCAAAAGATGTACATATTACAACAAGATCAACATGCATCACCACTTAATCAGAAAACAATCATAACATCACATGAAGAAAGCATCACACATGACACACACATTTTTCACGTGGAAACCCAACTGGGAAAAACCACGGTGGGGATGAATACCCACAAGCTATTTTTGAACTCTTTAGAAGTCTGCTCTATTAGAAGCCTTGTCTGGTTAAAGACAGATACAATAGGTTCTATTAGGAATCGATCTTGTTAGGGATCACCTGGTTAAGGGATGGCTACAATACCCGGTTAAGGGTTAAACCCTGTTAAGGGTACCTTGTTAGAGGATTTCAAGAACTCAATAGCTAAAGGATATCAATGACTCAGTAGCTTCGAGTTACCCTGTTAAAGGATTTTCAACAAGCCAGTTAAGGCTACCCTGTTAGGGGATTTCACAGCTGTTGAAGTGGTTAAAGATCAACAGGTATATCAATGACTTGATAATAGCACTCAATGTCAATGCAGATCCGCTTAAGCTCCTCTTCACCTTTTGCACTTACACTCTACAGATATGACTTCTCTCCTCTAGTCTGGCAAGAATCACATATCTCTTCTCTTAGATACACACACAACTTTTGCCAACAACCTCTGAAAGAATCACAACATTGACCTTATAGGACAACAGACAGGTCAGTAGCATAAACCCTAAACCCTAGACCTGTTAGGTTAAGGAATTCAAACGGTTCAATGCTGACTGCTGATCATACTATATTGAATACAACAGTCTTGAACCAATCTCAAGACATTCTCCATCATTTTTTTTCCACCGATTTCATGGTGACTGATAACCCATCGTACGTTATCACCGTTTATAGACTTCACACATTCCTGAGGTAGATAGGAACACTCTTCTTTAGGCAAGATCCTTCACGTGCACAAGGCTTATGTGGCAACACTATTTGTTGTTCGTTATCATGCTAACTTCATCACGTAAAGATCATTGATTGAGTCACATAGGCTTGAGGTGCTCCAATCGGAAATCCTAAAGTGGAAACTACCTACCAACCGATAGTCATACAATGCTTCCATGTGTCGGTTCCCATGACTACATGCCGGTTCACCTTGACATGCTGGTTCACCTTGAATAAATATACTGCTTTACTTTGGTATATATACTAGTTCTCACATATGTCAGTTCTCTCTTCATATCACATATTGACATCAATGACAACATACAATATCATTATGTCCTCATACTGGTTCACATAATGCCAACAAGTAGATGTTATTTCCAGCAGTTCAGTCTATTGGATTGTTGTCCATTTATCTTGAGAAGTTTGTAGCCTCTCTGTAGTCAGTGAGACTCTTTTATAATGAGCAGTATGCTCTAGGCAGTGTGCCTTCCTGCAAGTGCAGGCCCGTCATTGTAACACATAATTTTTGCAGAAGTATCATCTGACTGTGGGTAGGCTTCCCACCATGGTTTTTCCCTTTCTGGGTTTTCCACATACAAATCATGGTGCTATGTGGTATGGTTTCTTTACATTGATTATCTACTTAATTATTAAGTTGTATTGTTTACCAGTATCTGTTCCTACTGGCATCTCTTTGTGCTTTATCGATACTTGATTTGTTTAAGGTTGTATTATGGATTAAAAGTTATAATCTGTTAACAACTGATTCACCCCCACCTCTCAGTTGGTCACCGGTTATCCTAACAAAAGCAAGAAAGATGATCAAGTCTTCAAGTAGAATCCAACTCCACAGGATCTAGTGAGTCGAAACTAGGACACACAAAAAGGAAAACTGAAATTGCAAACATAAAGGGAATTTTTTTTGTTGATGCAAGAGAATTGGGGATGCTCCTACATTAGTAGGCCACTTGGACAATTCTGGAAATGTACAAAGTGGGAAGCTTTGTTGATCCCTAAAACCAAGGACTTAAAAAATGTGTCTAATCTAATCATGGGAGGTTGCAAGTGAACATGTACACTTAAGTATAGAAGGTGAGCACACTCCTAGATCCATTTTTCATAACATTCAATTGGCTTCAAAATGTAGCTTTCCAAATTGAGCTACTTGGGCAAACTTTGCAGGTGTGTTTCTGAGTGTCTCAAGCAAATTTTCTCAACATGGGCCCTCAAAATTTAGCAAATTTTGGAAATTTCAACATACTTATTCACTCCCCTCTCAATATTTTGGTGTGTTCAACAGTTGGTATCAGAGCAAGGTTCCTTGATAAAAGTCTAACAATTGAGGTAGATTGTGCACTTGAACACTTGGGAACTAAAGCAGTGTTTAATGATATGATTTCTTTGAAACCAAATTTAAAGTTAATGGAACTAAAGGGAATGTGGGACATTAATCCAAATGATTGTAAAGTAGATCTTGAAGGATACCTTCGGTAATATCTTAAAGACATGGACATTGTAAGGATAGAGTGAAAAGAATACAAGATCGAATTCAATAAGGCAAAAAAGATAATTGTCAAACTGAATACTCAGATTGAAGGAAGCAAATAATGTGAAGACAAAATCAAGAAGGCAGATTATGAAATAGTCAACCTAAAAGTTCAAGTTGAATAAGGTAAGAAGATTGCTAACTATTTGGATTCCAAGCTTCTAGAAGTTAACAAAAGTTTGTAGTAGAAGGTGCAAAATAACTAGTATCTAAGTTTTGGGATCTAAATATGATGAAATTATAAAACAAGAAGTTAATAAAATAAAATAGATTGATGAAAAGATAGGAAAGGTATAAAAATACTTATAATAGGTCCTTGATATGAAGCCTCTAGATAAAGCACCAATGTCCTTTGATAAAACCCACACGCATAAGACCAAGGATGAAATATTTGGGCTGGTTATATTTAGATTTTTTTCATTGTCAAACCCCCATTTGGGTTTTTCCACCTACATGGATAGCCTAGAGACGAGATTGTGCTAAAAGTGAAAATGATAGTAGAAATGAAATGAGAACCACATAATGGGAGATTATAAGAATATAATGGTGTTGGCCATTGGGAGGAATTGATTATGTGTTGCATTGATGTCAACACTAGTTGTTTTGGATGCTTTACTGACACCCTTTTGGTCCCGGTAGGTTGAGTAGTTTCTAGTTGGTTTGGATCTGGCATGATCCGATATGATTTGGTTATGGAATTGGCTTATTCATGAATCTCATGATCATATTTAGTCAGTTGGTTTTGGTCTAGTAATCAGAAGCTATCCCGCTTGCTTGGAAGCTTGGTTTGAGGTTAGGGTGAGGGTTTCACCGATAGAGATTTTGATGAAGATCTTTGATGAATTGCATAAGTGGTGTTAGTGTAGCTTCTAGTATAGATTTAGGATGTTGTTGGTGATCATGTTCGATACTTGGAAAATGGAGATCATTTCTTTAGCATGTGGACCTATATTGGGTCCCGGTCGATCTAGGTTATGGACCAGATTAATGTAACGTGTGGATTGGACCTCTTGATGTGTTTCCAGGATGTCTTATGTGTTGGATATTATTTGTTTGGTCTAAGGCCGACATGTTTTGTAATTATGTAATTGTTTTATTGTCTGGTGGCTAACCTGATTGATTATGGTCGAGGGTTTGTATATATATGATGTAAGATCTCATTGTAGATCATCATGGCATATGGTCAGGGAATGGGATGTGGATATGTAATGTGCGAATAATGTAATATCATTCAGGTAGAGGATTTGGTCAATCATTGGAGATCAAATTGGGTTTATGTAAGAGGATTTAGTCCTTCGGTATAGAGCTTAACCAGAACTGTACTCAGGCATAGGAAATATTATTTTTGTAGTTCAATCAATTATCCAGATTGTAGTATGGATTTGTATGTAGTCAGTGAGGCTCCTTTTGTGATGAGAAATGTGCTCTAGGTTGTTGGCCTTCCTGCAAGTGCAGGTCTCTCAATTGTAATTCACATACTTACTACAGAAGTATTATTTGACTGTGGATAGGCTTCCCACCATGGTTTTTCCCCTTACCACATTTTCCATGTATAAATCTTGATGTCATGTGGATGGTATTTATTCACTGATTATTGTTTATGCTCAATTGGTTTAACTGCTATTTTGATATTTGGCTTAAGCATTGTAGTATTAATGTTTTGGGTTCCACTATTAAAGTTTTAATTTCTAAATGTTCTGGTAATCTGAGACAATTGATTCACCCCCCCCCCTTCTTAGGTTTCTTCCAGTTATTTGAATTGTCTAACAAATGGTATTAGGGGTCTCACCCTTATTTTAAATGGGATATGCTTAATGAGTCTGAGAAGGGATATTCAAGAGATGAGTGGGAGTTCATTGCTATCAAGGAAGATGATCTAGTGACTATTGATTCTACTAGCTGCATTGTTTAAGAGAAAGATGAATGGGTCATTGATAGTGGTTGCTCTCATCATATGACAAGTGATAAGAGTAAATTGTGAGTATGAAAAAGTATGATGGTGGTGTAGTAAGTTTTGGAGATGACAAAGATGGTATAATCTGAGATGGTTGATAAGGGTTATGATTTGCAATTCAAAGATGGTAGATGAAAGATCTGGAGTATCTCCAGAACTAAAATTGCATCAAGTACACAGACTAAAGGTAATATCTTTCACTTGAATACTGGTGGTAAAATTTATTTGATTGATTAGGTTGATGAAAGTTGGTTATGGTATAAAAGGACGTGTCAAGTAAAAATTGATGTCATGGTTAAAATAAGTTACACTCAAGTTGTAAGAGATCTGCCTAATATTGTAAAGCCTTCTAACTCAGTATGTAAGGAATGTTAGTTAGGGAAGTAGACAAGAATTTTTTTCAAAAGAAAATAGTATACTTCTAATGGGATATTGGATCTTGTGCATACTAATTTGTGTGGTCTCTCTAGAGTGAGAAGATTGTGGGGTGACAAGTATTTAATGTTGTTGATTGATGACTATTCAAGGATGATGTGGGTTACTTTCTTAAGGGAGAAGTCAGAAGCATTGGACAAGTTCAAAATTTTCAAAGCTATGGTTGAGACTAAGATTGGATAGAAGTTGAAGTGTCTGAGATCTGATAGAGGTGGTGAATTTACTTCTGATGAGTTTAATTCTTTTTATGAAGAGAACGGGGTGAAAAGATAGTTATTTGCTCCGCAGACCCCTCAACAGAATGACATTATGGAAAGGAAGAACATGACGGTTCAGGAAGCTACTAGAACCATGATGATTGAAAGAAATGTTCTACATATATATTGAAGAGAATTTGTAAGTACTGTTGTATACACTCTCAACCAAGTGCATATCAAAGGTGATTCCGATAAGACTCCTTATGAGTTATGGTTTGGTCATGCTCCTACAGTTAGATATTTCATAATTTTTGGTAGTAAATTCTATAGCAAAAGAGATGAAGATCTAGGGAAGTTTGATGCTAGATGTGATGAAGGAATCTTTCTTGGTTATTCTACTAAGAGCAAAGTGTACTAGTGTTATAATAAGAGATTGAGAAAGATAGTCAAAAGTGCTAATGTGAAAGTGGATGAAGGAAATGAGTATCAGCCCAGATACTTCAAATATGATTCAGATGATCAAATTGTCAATGTAGATAAAGGAACACAAGTGCAGACCCAGAAACAAATTCAGATTGCTTTGAAAAGCCTAAGAATGAAGGCGAAGCAAGTGCGAAAGAAAGGGCTCAAGAGTCTGAAACACAAGAAAATCCTAAGACTCCTAGGTATGTAAGGTTAAATCATTCAAAGAATCTGATTATGGGTGATAAGAATAAAGGTGTGATGACTAGGAGAAGAGTTGCTAAAGAGTATTTCTTGATTTCTAAAATTGAGCCTTAAGATGTTGATAAAGCATGTAAAGATGAAAATTGGATTAGAGCTATGGAAGAAGAGTTGAATCAGATTGAGAAGAATAATACATGGATTTTAGTTCGTAGACCTAAGGATAAGAATATAATTGGAACTAAATGGGTGTTTTAGAATAAGTTGAATGAGCAAGGTAAAGTTGTTAGAAATAAAACAAGACTTGTTTGTAAAAGTTATTCTCAGATGGAAGGTATTGATTTTTAGGAGACTTTTTCTCTGGTAGATATAATTGAAGTTAGATTATTTCTTGCTTATGCTTCTTACAAAGATTTCAAAGTGTATTAGATGTATGTCAAATCAACCTTTCTTAATGGTGAGTTGGAAGAAGAAGTCTACATTGATCAACCAAATGGTTTTTAGTTGACATATCAAAAAGATATGGTTTGCAGATTGAATCAAGCTCCAGGAGCTTGGTATGCCAAATTGGATAAGTATTTGATGAAGCTTGAAATTAATAAAGGTGTTGCTGATTGTAATCTATACTTCAATATTGATAATGATAACATCTTAATTGTTGGAGTTTTTATTGTTGACATTTTTTTTGGTGGAAATAATGGTTTGTGAAAGAAGCTTGCTGATGATATGCGGAATGAGTTTGATGTTGGCAACAACCATGAAAGAAAACTGAGAGGTGGGGGGGGGGGGGTTGAATCAGTTATCACCAAATCAAACAAATTAACCACAATCTCATATCTAATCAACAACATAAATAATAAAGTAAACACAATAACAAAAACATACATAACACCAATATTTTGACATGGAAAACTCAGTTAAGGGAAAAACCACAATGGGAACCTACCCACAATAAGATGATACTATATAGTAGTATGTGTAAATTTTACAATGGGGAATGCACATACACTCGGGCACACTACCTAGTGATCACTAATCAAAATAATATGACCCAGAAGGCTCCAATCCTCAAGGAAGGTTCACTACCTTACAATAATATTCAGACTACAATCTGGATTACATGAACTACAAAAATAGCATCTGCTAATACCTGATGATAGTTTTGATTAAGCTCATTTGTCTGCCCTACAACAATCTCTTCTCATTACATCACACTAAAATATGATTCATTTTTTTGCACATACACCACCCTCTAATAATGCAGACATTGCCTTTTCACCCAAATTACATGAATATAACACCTATTTATACAATTCATCAACCTTGACTACAATGTCGGCCAAACCCTCAACACTTAATTACAAAATTACATCACACGATACACAAATCAACCACCGGACCAATACAATACCATATATGACATAGCATGGACCTAAATCAAGTCTTCAAACATGCAACACCACCAAGAATCTCTCCAAGATCAACCACAACACGCTACACCACTGAAAATACCGCATAACACAAAGAATATCACTGGACCCATAAGATCTTCAAGAACGTGCACAAGGATCAATGCAGACCACCAAAAAAAATAAGACACAATTAGGAAACACCAACAAGCACATTGGAACCATCCACAATAGCTGCACCAACCCCACTTAATCAAATCTTCATCGATCAACATGCTAACACTCAAGAACGCTTAACAACAACAATTCGGACAAGAAAGATAACTTGTGAAGTACCAAATCATGAACCATCTGAAATAAAGATACACATGAACATCTAAAACATTCTCCTAAATCCGTAACTCAAGATCACATCATACCAAAGCACAACAAATCAAATACCAGAATACTGTAATACTAAACAAAAAGGCCAAAACCTCAAGCTGGATCAAATGATATGATCAAGTGAACTTCTAGATCACTAAAGTCAATAAAGAATGAAATATCTCTAGTTGATTCAGCATCCCAAATAGATAAACCAACCAGATCAACTCACTGCAATCACTGGATCACCAAACAACTCTTTACAACACTAAGACACAAGAATATGTTGACATTAATGACAACAACATATCCTAGCAGCAACAATATCCAACAATCTCCCCCTTTGGCATTGATGGCAACATATGAATTTGAAAAACAATCAATGCAAAGGAATAAAAATCTCCAACAAAGTCCCCCTAAGATCATGCACGCAAAGCTTCAAGGATAATGTAGTTTTCCACATGCTTCTCTCCCCCTTTGACAACAATGCCAAAGAGAAAATATAGATCAAGCTTCTTTCCCCAAACCAAATATTCTCTCCCAATTAGGATGAACTCACAACTAAACATCTGAACCACTCACTGACTACTTTGGCTGAGTAGCAACACCAACTCATCAACTCGGATAAGAAGATAAGACTATGAAATCCACTAGATTGATGCAACTCAATGCATCTAGTTCTCATCAGGAGGGGCAGAGACCCCTAACTTGTCTCTCAAATAGACAAATGTATCTACAAGAAAAGGCTTAGTGAAAATATTTTCAATCTGATTCTTTGTAGATACATACTCCAATCTGACTTCTTCGTCAATGACTTTCTCCCTCAAGAAATGATACTTGATGTATACATGCTTTGTTTTAGAATGCAGTATCAGATTCTTTGAAATATTGATAGCACTAGAATTGTCACAATATATAACAGTAGGCTCATCATAAATAACTCTAATATCCTTCAACATCTATTTCATCCAAACTACCTGAGTACAGATGCTAGCAACAAAAATGTATTTAGCTTCTATAGTAGACAAAGATACAACATCTTGCTTCTTACTGGACCATGAAACCAACTTCTTTCCTAGAAAGAATGCACCACCCAAAGTGCTCTTATGGTCATCAACATCACTTGCCCAATCAACATCAATATAAGAACATAATAGGAAATCATCATTCTTCGAATACCATAAACCATAATCAACTGTCCCCTTCAGATATTTGAAAATCCTCTTCACAAAAGTAACATGAGTCTCTTTAGGAGTAGCTTGAAATCTAGCACAAAGACAAACAACATGCAAAATATTTTGTCTAGTCTGAGTTAAGTACAACAATCTACCAACCATAGATCTATACAAAGTGTGATTAACTTTATGAGATTCATCATTCTTAGACAACTTGCATCTAGTCACCATAGGAGTTCCAACAGGTTTAGAGTCATCTAACCCAAACTTTTTTAATATTTCCTTCACATACTTAGACTGAGAAATGGAAATACCTTTACCAATATGAGTAATCTGCAATCCTAAGAATAATTTCATCTCACCTATCATTGACATCTCAAATTCTTTTTGCATATCATCAACAAACTTCATGCTCAAGTCATCATCTCCCCCAAAAATAATTTCATCAACAAAGACTTCAACAATTAAAATGTTATCATTATCAACCTTAAAGTATAGATTGCTATCACTAGTACCTTTACAATATCCCAACTTCATCAAATACTTGTCTAATCTAGCATACTAGGCTCTAGGGGCTTGCTTCAGTCCATACAATGCTTTCTTCAATTTGCATGCCATGTCTCCTTCATCTAATAAAAAATCCACCAGATTGCTCAATATAGACTTCCTCTTCCAAATCACCATTCAAAAAGGTTGACTTGACATCCATCTAATATACCTTGAGGTTCTTGTAAGCAACATATGCAAGCAACAATCTAACATCATCAATTCTAGCTACAAGAGAAAAATTCTCCTCATAATCAATTCCTTCCATCTGTTAACACCCTTTACATACCAATCTTGCTTTGTTTCTAACAACTTCACCGACTTTATTTAGTTTATTCCAGCACTCCCATTTAGTGTCAATCACATTCTTGTCTGTAGGTCTCAAAACAAGCTCCCAAGTGTTAATCTTATCAATATGATTCAACTCTTCCTCCATAGCTTTTATCCAATTCTCATCTTTACATGCTTTTGCAACATTTTTAGGTTCAATCTTGAAAATAAAACATATCTCTTCAGCAACAATCCATCTTCTAGTCATCACACCTTTACTTTTATCACTAATAATCTAATTTTTTTAATGATTCAGTTTTACATACCTCAGATTCTTCTGATTGTTCTGATTATCAGGCTCTTCAACTTCTTCACCGGCAACAAAAATATCCAGATTAACTATCTCTACCAGGTCATTCTACTTTAAGATCTTAGTCTACACAGGCTTTGAAATAATATCCTGATCATCAAACTCATATCTGCATGTTCTGATCTGGTTTCCAAGACATTCATCTACCTTCAAATTTGCACTCTCTACTATCTTCTTCAACCTCTTGTTGTAACACTGGTAGGCCTTTCTCTTAGTAGAATATCCCAATAATATTCCTTCATCACATCTTGTATCAAACTTTCATATATCCTCATCTCTTTTAATATAACATTTGCTGCCAAAAACTCTGAAATATCTAGCTGTAGGAACATGACCAAACCATAGCTCATAAGGAGTCTTACCAAAATCACCTTTTATATGCACTCGGTTGGTGTAAACAATAGTGCTAACACCTTCTCTCCAAAAGTTTTGTGCAACATTTCCTTCAATCAACATATTCCTAGCAACATCCAAAATAATTATGTTCTTCCCTTCAACAACTCCATTTTGTTGAGGGGTTCTAGGAGAAGATAATTGTCTTCTAATCCCATTCTTCTCACAAAATGTATCGAATTCTCCTGGTGTAAATTCTCCTCCTTTGTCAGATCTCAAACACTTCAGATTCAATCTTGTCTTAGTCTCCACCTTAGCTTTTAATATCTTGAATTTCTTCGGTGCTTCCGATTTATCCCTTAGAAAGGTAACACATCATTCTAGAATAGTCATCAATCAAAAACATGAAATATATGTCACCTTGCATGCTTCTCACTCTAGTAGGACCACACAAGTCAGTATGCACAAGATCTAATAATCCATTAGATGTATAGAGCTTACTCTTAAATTTAGAACTTGTTTTCTTTCCCAACTGACATTCTTTACATACCGGACTAACAGACTTCACAATATTAGGCAAATCTCTAATAGCTTGAGTAGAACTTATCCTTATCATGCAGCCAAAGTTAACATGACACATTCTTCCATGCCACAACCAACTTTTGTCAATCTGAGCAATCAAACAACTTTTCTCACCGACATTCAAATGAAAGATATTACCTTTAGTCTTAGTCCTTGATGCAATCTCTATACTGGAGGCATTTAGGATCTTGCATTTTCCATTCTTGAATTACAAATCATATACATTGTCAACCATCTGTCCAACACTAAAAATATTATGCTTCATACCTTCAACATACAAGACATCATCAGTATTATAATTACTATCAAAATAAATAGAACCTCTACCACAAATCACACAAGTTTTATCATCTCCAAATCTTACTATACCACCATCATACCTTTCCATATTCACAAATTTTCTTTTATTACCTATCATATGATGTGAACAACCGTTGTCAATTACCCATTCATATTTCTCCTCAATCTTAGCAGCTAAAGCTTTCTCCTCAAAAATGCAACTTGTAGGATTTATTGGTACCAGATCATCTTCCTTGATAGAAATAAATACAAATTCATCTTCTGAATTCCAATTATCTAATTCTTCATCTATTACACCTTCATCAGCAACATAGTAACATCTCTTCTAATATTTGAACTTTCGGTTAGGCTTATAGGGCTTATCATACTTATCATATCTATCATGCTTATTAGATCTATCATGCCTTTAAAATTTATTATTCTTATCATATCTAGACATTCTTTCTAGACACCTAGAAGCAAAATGTCCTATCTTATTACAAGAGAAATATTTCAAGGGTAACTTTCCATCATACTTATCGGCTCCCTTAGGCAATCTCCGAGCAATAAGTATTTCAAGCTCATCTAACTCTCTTTATTTATGTTCCATCTCTCTCTTTTCTCTTTCATATCTGGATACCCAACATGAACTCTCTCCCAGATCATACTTCTGCTTCCCGGATACATAGGCTTTAAATGCAATCTTAGATTTTCCATGTGATTCTCCAAATTCACTCAACTCGAATACATCAAGCTTTCTAGCCAACATGTCTCTTGTCATAGTAGTCACACTATGGATCTCATCAATGGTAGCTACTTTATGCTTGTAAGAAGGAGGCAAAAATCTCAACACTTTAGCAGCAATCTCATCTTCTTCAAGAGTTCCACCAACACATCTGATGTTCATGACAAGCTCATTCACCTTGGCCATAAAGGATGTTATGTTTTCATCTTCTCCCATCTTTAATGCCTCATACTTTCCTTTCAAACTCTTTAACTTAGCTACTTTAACTTGTGCATCTCCTTCATACAATGTCTCTAGCTTCTTCCAGATCTCATGTGCAGTCTTCAAACCCATCACATTAGTCAATTTTGAATCAGTCAAGGCACATAGCAATGCTTCCTTAGCTCTTATATTATGTTCAGCATCCTTGATCTCAATAGCAGTAATCAGTCCATTCTGAGGAACATTGTAGGCATTCTTTGTAATCTTCCAATATTCATCTCCAAGAAAATTCAGGTGAACTTCCATCCGGTCCTTCCATATAGTATAGTTGCTTCCATCAACTCTCAGACTCTCCTTCTTGAACACATAAGTTGCCATCTTGGATCTCCTCAAGCAGTCAATATTCTTCCAGACAATCTAGCTCTGATACCAATTATTGGCAACAACATTGAAGGAAAACTGAGAGGGGGGGATGAATCCATTTTCACCGGATTAAACAAATTAACCACAATTTCATATTCAATCAATAGCAGGAATAATAATGATAAACACAATAAAAACAACATGCATAACACCAAGATTTTGACATGGAAAACCTGGTTAAGAGAAAAACCATGGTGGTAACCTACACATAATAAGACGATACTTTGCAGTAGTATGTGTAGATATTACAATGGGGAATGCACATGCATTTAGACACACTGCCTAGAGCTCAGTGCTCAAAATAAGATGAACTAGAAGGCTCCAACCCTCAGGAAAGGTTCATACCTTACAATAATATTCAGACTACAATCTGGATTATATGAACTGCAAAAATAGCATCTGCTCATGCTTGATGAAAGTTTCGGTTAAGCTCATTTGTCTGCCCTACAACAATCTCTACTCATTACATCACACTGAAAGATGAATTCATTTGTTTACACATACACCACTCTCTAATAATTTAGACACCACCTTTTTCACCCAAATTATATGAATATAACACCTATTTATACAATTCATCAACCTTGACTACAAGGTCGACCAAACCCTCAACCCTTAATTACAAAATTACATTACACGATACATGGATTAACCACTGGACCAATAGAATGCCATAGATGACATAGAATGGACCTAAATCAAGTCTCCAAACATAAAATACCACTAGAAATCTCTCCAAGATCAACCACAACACGCTACACCACCGAAAATACTGCATAACATGAAGAATATCACTATACCCATAAAATATTCAAGAATGTGCACAAAGATCAATGCGGACCACCAAAAAAAATAGGACATGATTAGGAAACACAAATGATAACAAGAATGACTGAATTGAATATTAGCATCTACAAATGCTAAAAAAATAGTTCTAGTTAAGCGTAATTAGTCTTCTACCACTATTTTATCTCTCTGCTATGCTCTACTTCTCAGTCATATATTGAAGCACAAAACTTTCAATCATTCACACAAAACTTTGCACAATTGCTCATACAATATTTTCCCACTCACATCTCATCACAACACACACCAAAATGCTCAAATGAATCGGTCTTATATATCTGCATCAACAAATTAAATCAATTTCCATGTCAGCTTTGAAAAACTACATAACACGCAACATGAAATGTGTAATCATAACTTGGTTCAATCTGATTACCAATCCATATGTGGACCTAAAATATTTGATAATAAGCTTCCCACATGTTGGCTCAATCACCTCAAACTCAAAATCAATCACCGAAATCATTTGAAAGATTCCGCACAACACATTACATCAAAATAACTTTGTTCTTCTTGAATTACTGGATATCAGATCTTCTATCTCACATGAGAATCAATACGAGAGGCTAGTATTGTGAAATAAGATGCTTCTAACATCCAATAAACTACCTCTATCACCACAACTAAAACTATGCAACCAAAATTGAAATCTACCCAATGTACTCATACTCTATCACATATTGTATTCCACCTTCCAGACTTAAGCATAAATGAATATCGAACTTCTCAAACTTTCGGTACAATAAATTTGCATAAACCAGAAGTGATCTATGATCTAAGTTTCCATCAATGACAACCCCCCAAAAATTTATCATGTACAAATATCTACCAGTACAATGTCTCTTGCCAACAATCTCCCCCTTTGGCATTGATGGCAACACTTGTGAAAAATGACACTGTCACTGCAAAAATTCAAAACTTCAAAACTGCAATAGCTTAACAAATCAATAAGCTCAATAAGCTTCCCCTAATAATGTACATCATTTTTCATACCTCTCTCCCCCTTTGACAACAATGCTAAAGATAGGTATCTGTCAAAATTTATATACAAGGGTATACTTAATATCTTACATGAATTTAAAGATGTCTGCAAAAATGGTCTTCAGGGACAACAGGAGATCATCCCAACCTTTCTTCAAATTATCCAAAATATTGATTAGATCACTAAACAAATAAGCATGCATCTCTTCTCCTATACAATCTGTCAAAACACTGTTATTTAGAGCATTCATAGCATCCCGGTGACTGCTCAACAAGGTGTGTAGCTGGGGATTTATTAATTCTCGAGTTCTCCTACTCTACCAACTATTCTACTTTCTCCTAATTAAGGCTCTTTATTTTGTCAAGTAGAGCCATCACCTGACCTTCTAGGTTAGTAGCAAAAATTGATTGGGGGGAAAAGGATTGAGAAATACTAGCTAATTTTCCTTCACATTCTTTGATCTTCTTATCAATTTCAATAATAAACTTAGGAAAAATAAGACATGACTTATATATCTTACTGCCTTCATCCAATGCTTCCTGAATAGATTTTAAACTAGTAGTCAAATAAACCCTATCATCTTCAACCATCTTCAAAATTGTTCTTAGTCGCATAGCATTAAATTGACTCAAAACCTTTCCTCTCATTTCTTTCTATAAAGACACAAAATGAGAATCAACTGCTTTCAGCATGCTACTCAGCTTATCGGAGGGAGTATCATCTGTATCTTGCTTGAATGATGGCGAAATATTCTCCAACACACTTTTCACCATAGAGATTAGTTCTTTATCTTCAGAATGATATTTCAATAAATATTCACTCACCTTGGCCTGTGCAAGTGTTGCAAGCTTCAATGCTTGAATCAGAGATAGAGAGTTAAGGTCAATAGGTCCTTTGGTGAGATCTATGTCAGTTATTATTTGCTTACCTTTGTCTACCACAATGTCTCTTGCCGATGAAACCTATTCAATATTATCTCCATTGTTCTCCTTCTCTGTCTTGTCTTCTTCTTCTTCTTTCTCAACATCCTCCCCTTATCAACATCCTTAGTTGCCTTCTTAGATTCAACATTTGTTACCAGAGGAGTTTGATCAGCTTCAGTAGAGTCAGTAACCTACTGAGTATCAGTAGTATCATCTGCAATTGCATCTTGTTTATTTGTTTGCACATACAGAGTAGAGGTATCATCCTATACATGTACTTTTGAAATGGTGTCATCTTTTATCGGATTTACTTCATACCTGATCTCTTCCTAAAATTATTTCAAAGTTTCTTATGTCTCCTTAACCACTTCATCTATTTTTTTGAGCATGATCTTATTTACCCTGGTTTTGCTTTTGAATATGCTCTTAGCCATCTTAAGGAGAGCATAAATTGACTAATACATACTCTTTTATTCTCTCATCTTCTAAACTAGTTGTATACCTTCTTCCATCCAAAATTTCATATAAACCCTTCATAATCATAGATGATAATTCTATCAGGGCTTTTCTATATACATTCATGTACTATACAATGACTTCCTCTATTTCTCTTTGATCATTTTCATCACAATTCTCACAATATTTAGATATATTCTTCAAATTTCCTTCACTACTTCATCAACTATCTCACTTAATGAAATTGGGGGCACAATAGCTTAAGTACCTTCTAGTACACCAGACTTCAGAGCTTCATCAAGCTCGGACTTGGTCTTCTTGCTAGAACAAGGTCTATCAGACTGCTTAGCTCCAAATTTCTGCTTCTTGCTTTTCTGGTCCTCATCGGATGGTGGCTTCCTAACTACCATGGAAGAGGTAGTAGTCCTCTTCACTTCCCTCACTACTTCATCAAATTTTGTCTCTTCCTCAGCAGTGGCTACCATATAGGCTCTCTCAGACTTCCCTTTCTTCCTCTTCTTTGCTCCACTAGATGATTTGGTTTGAGGCTTATCCTCCTCCTTCAAGATATTCTACTCTCTAGCATTGCAGACAACGTACTTAGTTATCCCCATATCTTTAGCAAGTTTCTCTACCTCTTTCCTAACTCTCTTCTGCATACTGGGCTTGGTAAATTGAGAATGCAAACTTAAAATTTTCTCCTTATAGGTTCCAAATCTCTCTTCCTTTTCATCCACTGACTTGTTCAAAAGATGTTGAGCATACATGTCAAGAGTATTTTCATCAACTTCATACCCCATGGGTATGATCCATACTGTCCTAGGATCGACAGCTTCTATCATACATTGGTCAATTTCCACCATAAAGTATATAGTGTCCTCATACTTTTCTGCAATTTCCTTTGGAATCCTTTCTCTGCTTTGCATCATACTCTAGAAAGACAAAATATCCCCACATAACAACTTTGTGTGCTTGTGCATCACTCAATCCTTGCAAAGCTTTTTTGCTACATAGCCACTGGTCTATCATATGCCCGTTGTACCTTACCTACACTGGGGATTTCATTCAAAAAATAGAGATCCAAACAAACAACCAAAGTGCCAAACTTAAAGACATGCTTCTTATCCTACTTAATCTTCTTGAAATTGTTCTTTAATTCACTCAACAGTACTCCGTATAGGTCATACAACTTGTTCTCCTTCAAAATTTGATATGTTGCATAAATTGCAGTATAGAAGACTTAATTAGCTCTGCTAGATTGATATACCTTATAGCCTATTACCATGGATGTGAATCTCACATCATATTCAATAATATCACTAATTGTCATTGATATGTTATCATGTTGTGAACCAGTTATCTCTGTCACAGTTGTGTTCTTCACATTTCTCATACCGAGGACTTCATCAATTGCATTCAAACATGTTATCACGTGGATTGCGTTCTTGGTAATCTTGTATGGTTTGTCTATCCATATGAATTCATCATGGACTCTACTCAAAATATACCTAACCCATTTAGGTTCATCAAAAACTAAATGACACCCTTAGCTTGCAAAGATTTGAAATCAGCTTTGAGGTTTCCCATATGGTTAATCATGTGCTTGGTGTAAAGTGATAGCATTTTTGCATTTCCAAGCTCCTCAATATTGTAGTGAATGTATGCCCTAATGTCTTCGGCATGCAATACTCTATATGGAACAAATGAGAACGCACAATTCAAATCGTCTTCCATTGATTTGTATGGATGCTTCTTGAATTGAGGCCTTGCCCTATCAATTATCTCAACAACTAACGGAGTCACCACACCAAAACCAGAGATGCCATTACCAAAATCTAGGTTATGAAAAAATAGCTTCAAACTCATAAAATGCCTTTTTGACTTCAATCGGATGCAAGAAATCTTCGCTCAATCCTTGTAAGCACTATTTTAGTTACACAATATCCTTCGCCAGACTCCTCTACTCTTTTTTTTGCATGCAATGTGAGAAATGAATGTTAAGATGATTTTCTATCATTCGAATACTTAACTTTAAGGTGCAATAAATGCTCAAGCCTACAGTTCTTCCTGATGCTCTAAAATTCATGAACATTGTACCGGAGCCTCAAATCGGCATCAGATCTACCAGACATCTCTTAGAATCATCTACACAAACATTTTCAACCATCTGCAGCTGGTTATAGATCTCAGAAAGTGGTTTTAAGGATCTACATGAAAATCTTCCCCCCAAAGCTAGATGCCTTAGTTATTAGATGAAGATCCAACACCGGAATCAGGTGCAGACCCATTTTCTGCATTTGAATCTTCCTTTTTAATCCACATCTTCTTGTTCTTCTCCTCGATCTCTTCAACCTTCTCTTTACCCTTTTCATCTGCTTTGTTCTTTCCTACCAAAGCATTATTGTTCATATTCTTACTTCTACAGTATTTTGCAATATGACCATTTTGTTGCAAGCATAACAAACAGTGTTGTTTCTCTGATTAGGCCTAAAATTGCCTTGATTTCCTCTAGATCTACATTGGTTAGAAATATGTCCAAATCTTCCACAAGCATAGCATCTTACATTTCTCCTATTTATCATACTTCTGCATTCAACTAAATTATGACCATATTTATTGCAATTGAAACATTGTCTGGAGAATGATGAATTATTTTGATCATTAGCTCTATTTCTACATTGGCTTGCCATATGACCAAATTTATTGCAAACAAAACATCTACCATTGAATTTATAACCATTATGTTTCTTACCAGAGGTTTCTTGTTCTTCTAATGATTTCTTTGACCAGATCTGAAGCTTTCTCCTTTCTCAAATCCAAGTCCTCCCATGTCACCTTTACTCTTCTGAATTTGTAGCATTTCATTGAGTCTGACTGAGCTAGCATTGAACTTTTCTTTGTACTCATTAGTAGTGGTAAGTTCATCTCTTAGAATTATAATCTATCTCTCAAGATCTTGCTCAATATTCTTGGATTGTATCAATTCTAGTCTCAGCAGGTCATTTTCATGATTCAATCTACAACATTCATTAGATCTATCCTTCAATGACTGAGTCATACTTTCTTCATTCTTCTTCCTCTATTCAATCTCTTTTGTCAGCTTCATCACAATGGATTGCATTTCATTCTTCAGGACTACATTATCTCTAGCATTTTTTTCACATTCATTACTCTTATCTTTTAGAACTTGATCATCAATGCTTTGCTCTTCTTTCTCCTTAAGTTTGTCCATCAACTCCTTTCTCTTCTCTCTGGATGTGTTCACTTGATCCTTCAATGACTCAATGAAATTTTAAGCATCACTCAAATTTCTTCTCAAGTTACTTCCTTCTTTCCTTGCTTCATCTAGGTATTCAAGTGCTACGATAAGTGGCTTCTGCAAACTGGAATCCATTGATTCAATCTCCTAGATCTTCCTCAAGCTGTTAGGCTTCCTTAGAGGAAATAATCTATGATACCAATTGTTGGAATCAATGAATAGTAAGAGGGGGGGGGGGTTGAATCAGTGTTCTACAATTAACAAATTTCTTAAACTGATTCTTTAACCACTAGATACAAATGAATAAAAGTAAAGTGCAGAAACTGAATGCAAACAAACACAAAACTATAACACTAATTTTTTTTACGTGGAAACCCAGAAAGGAAAAAACCATGGTGGGATTGCAACCCACAATATTATTATACTATGATCAGGAGTATAATAATATTACAAGAGGGGAATGCACATGCATTCAGGCACACTGCCTAGAGCTCACTGCTCAATTACAAAAGAGGGCTAAAACCTAGAGGAAGGCTCACTGCCTTACAAGTGATTGCAAATGATAACAAGAATTATTGAACTGAATAGTAGCATCTACAAATGCCAAAAAATAGTTCTAGTTAAGCGCAAATAGTCTAGTGCCATTGTTATGTCTCTCTTCTTTGTTCTGCTACTCAATCATATACCGAGCACGAAAATTTTAATCACTCACACAAAACTTCGCACAATCGCTCATACAATCTTTTCCCACTCACATCTCATCAAAAAAGACACCAAAATACTCAAATGAATCAGTCTTATATATCCGCATCAACAAATTATATCAATTTCCATGTCGGCTTCCAAAAACCACATGAAACGTGTAATCATAAGTCAGCTCAATCCGATTACCAATACATATGTGAACCTAAACAAATTGATAATAATATTCCCACATGTCAGCTCAATCACTTCAAACTCAAAATCAATAACCAAAATCATCCCAAAGATTCCACACAACATGTTACATCAAAATAACTTTGTTCTTCTGAATTACCGAATACTAGATCTTTTATCTTGCACAAGAATCAATACCGAAGGCTAGGATTGCAAAATAAGCTTATTCTAACATCCAATCAACTACCTCTATCACCACAACCAAAACTATGCAACTAAAATGGAGATCTACACAATGTACTCATACTCTGTCGCATACTGTATTCTACCTTCCAGACTTAATCATAAATGAATATCAACTTCTCAAACTTCGGGTAGAATAAATCTGCATAAACCAGATTTGATCTCTGATCTAAGTTGCCATCAATGAAAACCCCAAAAACATCTCATGCACAAATCTCTACCGATACAATGTCTCTTGCTAACAAGATCTATAACATATAATGTCTAATCTCAACATGAAATAACAACAGAAAATGAACCCATTTCTGTTATTGAACATGCAACAAAATTTGGAAATACAAACCCACACAACTCACACAAACCCTCAATCAAAACCCTTGCAAACTGCTAAAATTAACTACGAAATAGGTACAAATCTAGATAATGATAAACTCTGTATGAGCTTGTACTTGAAAGAGCCTCAAAATACCATCCTTAGCCTTCATGGAAATCATCAAACTCTCATTATTCAGTCTCCTTCTCCACAGGTTCGTCAACCTCTGAAGAACAACAAAACAATGATCAGCAATTATCAAGTCAATATTGTGAGAAATGGTACCAAAACCATGTAAATAACCTCCATACTCAAAACTCATGACCAAGAAGGAATATTCCTTTCATTTCCAAGAATGTGTCTTTCCCTCCATTTGTCTTCCACCTCCCAATTTTCCCATTATAGTTTTCCACTTGCCCATGTTGTCAAAAATAGTCAATTGCCACTTAACATTCTAAATTGTACTTTCCAATTTTTCACTCCATAATTTGCCTCCAAAATATTTCAAATATTATTTATTAATCCAACATTAAATCTTATATTATTATTTAACCATAAAGGATAATGTTTACCAATTAATCTGCAGGTTCTGATTTACTAATTATGGATAATCAGATTTACTATAAATAGTAAGAACTATTTTTGGAAAGGGTGTTAGCAGCAATCAAGAAGGAAAACTGAGAGGGGGGGGGGGGGTGAATCAGCCTTCACCAGATGCACAAAATTAACCACCCAAAATAGATCAGATAAACTACAACAATAAGACAGATAAGCAAATTGAAAGCACAACACCAAGATTTTGATGTGGAAAACCCGATTAAGGTAAAAACCATAGTGGGACCCTACCCATAGTAAGATGATACTCTGTAGTAGTATGTGAAAATATTACAATGGGGAATGCACATGCATTCAAGCACACTACCTAGAGATCACTGCTCAAATATAATGCCAAGAATGCTACAACCCTTAGGGAAGTCTCATTGAATTACAATAAGATTCAGACTACAATCCGAAAGAAATGACTTGAAGGAATAGCATCTCCAATTGCCTAATTATAGTTCTGGTTAAGCACAGTTGTCTGCTCAACAACACCAATCTCACCTCAATCTCAACATTGAAGGATAAAACACTTGTTCACACATACACCTCTCTCTAATAATGCAGGTAGAACATCGACACCCAAACTACATGACTATATCACCTATATATACAATTCATCAACCTTGATAACAAGATCGACTAAACCCTCAACCCTCAACTCAAAATTAAAAAATTACATCACACGATACAAAGATCGACCACCGAACCAATACAATGATTTACATAGCATTGCATGGACCTAAATCAAATTCCCAAATGATCAACTCCACCGAAAATCACGCCAAGATCAACCGCAACACGCTACACCACCAGAAAAACCGTATAACACAAAAATCATCACCAGTTGATGCAAAACACAAAAAAATTGCACAATGATTGATGCTGATTGCCAAAACAAATAAGAAATGACTAAGAAACACCAACAAGAATGTTAGAATCATTAGGAAAAATTGCACCAACACCACTTTTCAAATCTTCATTTCCCAACGTCTGTAAGCTCAATAACACAATCAATCGGAAACTGTCAATAAGAAAGATAGCTTGTGGAGCACCAAATCATGAACCATCTGAAATGAAGATACACAAGACCATCCAAAGCAATATCCCAAAAATCTCAGCACAAGATCTGATCACATCAAAATATATCGAAGGATATACCGAACTATGTAAAACAATGATCAGCAAAACAATAGTGCAAAACCAAATCATAAGATCTTCCCAATCAGCAATCAACGAAGCAATACATAAGAATATGTTGAATGACAACAACATATCCTAGCAGCAACAATGACCAACAATATCCAACAATCTCCCCCTTTGGCATTGATGGCAACATATTCATGTGAAAAACAGTCAATGCAAAGAAAGAAGATATCTCCAGCAAACTTCCCCTTAAAATTAGGATAGATAAAGAATTTTTCCACATGATCTCTCTCCCCCTTTGATAGCAATTCCAAAGCTCTCAAAACAAATAACCAAACTCTCTCCCCAAAATAGAAATATGAATCTATCTCCCCTAGAAATACATAACCAGACTACTCTACCAGAGGACCATCACCAACTCATCAATCCAGATGAAAAGATAAGGCTCTAAAATCCACCAGATTGATGCAACTCAATGCATCTATTTCTCAGTAGGAGGGGTGGATACCCCTAACTTGTCTCTCAAATAGACAAATATATCTACAGGCAAAGGCTTAGTGAAAATATCAGCTATTTGTTCCTTTGTAGATACATATTCCAGCTTCACCTTCTCTTCACTGACTTGCTTTTAAGTAATTATATTTGATTGACACATGTTTAGTCTTTGAATGTTGCACTGGATTATTTGACATGTTAATAGAACTAGAATTATCATAGTAAATAACAGTAGGCTCATCATAGATAACTTTGATATCTTTCAATATTTTCTTCATCCAAACTACTTGAGTGCAATTACTAGCAGTAGCAATGTACTCAACTTCAACAGTAGATAAGGACACTGAATCTTGTTTCTTTCTAGCCCATGAAACTAAATTTCTTAGCCAAAAAAAATGCTCCATCGATAGTGCTCTTCTAGTCATCAACATCACCAGCCCAATCAACATCAATGTAGGCACATAGCATGAAATCATCTTTTCTCGGATACCATAGTCCATAATCTACAGTTCCCTTCAAGTATCTGAATATCCTCTTAACAAAAGTGACATGAATATCCTTCGGATCAACTTGATATCTAGCAGCCATGTACACAACATGCATAATGTCCAGTCTAGTCTTTGTAAGGTATAACAGTCCACCAATCATAGATCTATATAAACTCTGATTAGTTTTCAAAGATTCATCATTCTTGGACAATTTACAACTAGTCACCATAGGAGTTCCAACTGGTTTGGAGTCATCTAACCCAAACTTCTTCAACAATTCCTTCACATACTAAGTTTGAGATATTTATATACCAATTCTAGTATGTGAAATCTGCAAACCTAAGAAAAATTTCATCTCACCAATCATAGAGATCTCAAATTCTCTTTGCATATCACCGACAAACTTCATGCTCAAATAATCATCACATCCAAAGATAATATCATCAAAAAAGACTTCAACAACTAGGATGTTATTAGTTTCAATCTTGAAATACAGATTGATGTTAGCATCACCTTTAGTAAATCCCAATTTCAACAAGTATTTATCTAATCTAGCATTCTAGGCTCTAGGAGCTTGTTTCAATCCATAAAGTGCTTTCTTCAATTTACATACCATGTCTCCATCATCTGACAATGAAAATCCATCAGGTTTCTCAATTTATACTTCTTCCTCAAGATCACCTTTCAAAAAGGAAGATTTGATATCCATTTGATATACCTTGAAATCTTTATAAGAACCATATGCAAGCAATAGTCTAATAGCTTCAAGTCTGGCAACTGTGGCAAAAGTTTCCTCATAATGAATTTCTTCTTGCTATGAATATCCTTTGTAGACCAGTCTCACTTTATTTCTAACAACTTCACTGGCTTCATTCAATTTGTTTCTGAATATCCATTTAGTACCAATAACATTATTATCCTTAGGTCTAGGCATAAGTTCTCATGTATTATTCTTTTCAATCTAATCTAGTTCTTCTTCCATATCTCTCATCCAACTTTCATCTTTGCAAGCTTTAGCAACATCTTTAGGTTCAATGCCACCATCAACTACATTACTCTAGATGGGAGATTCACAAGGGCTTATGGGCATCACTTTGTGCAGCTCAATCACTTTTGCCATGGTGACAAGGTTAGTCTGCCTTACTATCTTGCATGCTCTATGGATCATATTATTTGTGAAGTGTAGAAAGATTCTCAAAGAGATCATGCCCTCCACCAATGTTTAATGGCTTTAGTTTGTAAGATATTGAAGGGAAAAATTATTGAGAAACCCATTAGTAAAGGCAAACAAATTAGGGATGATGATACCGAAAGTGAGAATAGTGGGTTCAATCTCTATTCTGAAACTGAGTGTGAGTCTAAGGATTTTAGCAATAAGGGGAAGACCAAGGGAAAGAGAAAGGGGACTGTTGTGGATTATGACCTTTTGGACTCTAAGGATGAGTCTTTTGATGATAAATTCATAAAAAAGAAAGAAGAGAAAGGGAATGGGTAAGCAAACCAAAAGGACCAAGAAGACCAGTAAGGGGATAAACAAGGTGAAAAGGAAGATTATTATTTCTTTTGATGAGGATTCTGAGGTTGAAAAAACTGACAATAATAAGGGTAACGAGGAAGATGAAATGTTGGATGGTGATCATGGGGATAACCTAAACACACAGAGAATGTAGAATGAGTGTTAGGAGAATAACATGGGCAATCAAAATTTCTGTCATGGTGCCATTGGTAATGACAACATCAAGGGTTTTTGTGAGGTTATTAGAAAAATGGCGAAAGAGATTGGTGACTTTAAGACTAACCTCAATATGATAAAAAAGGCTACTATGGGTGAGAAGCCTCTCTCTGGGAATGTTAAAGAATTAATGGTTGCTATTAACAAGGCTGAAGCAATTGAGGCTATGGTTAGTAAAATTTTGGAAACAAAAAATAAGGTGAAGGAGCTGGAAGGGATCAAAGATGAAAAGGGTTTGGAAGCTAACCTAAACAATCTAGTAAATAGAGTGGATAGGATGGAGCTTACTATGAAGAGGATTGCTCAGCAAAACTTCCAGATCCTTAAGGCCATTGTTGACCATGTTAGCATCCTAAGTAACAAATTTGAATAGATTTAAGGCAAGGAGGATGATAAGGATCAGATTGAGAAGAAGGGTCACGAAAAAAGAAAAAGGGCCAACACTCAAAAACAAGTTGATATCAAGGAAAAAGAGCTGGAAGAAATGAAAAATTATGCGATCAATATGAAGCAGATGGTGGTTCATGCGGAAGAACTCATGAGAAACATTTAGTTGTCCTTGTGCTATCTCAGTGTTGTCTTTGTGCTTTCCTTTGGATGTCTAGTGTTGATCTCTTTGTCTTGTGCTCCCTTTTTCTTTTGACTGGGATCTCTTCTATGTATGAGTGACTAGTTACTATTGTTTCATGCCTCTTTTATGCTTTATCTTTCTCCTGCTATGTAACAAGGTTCCGGGTTCCTTTCAAAAACCTATTTTTAATTAATCAAAACATCTTTAGGTTCAATTTTAAAAATCAAACATACTTCTTTAGAAGCTAACCTTCTTCTAGTCATTACACTCTTGTTCTTATCACCAATAATTTGATTTTTAGAATGATTCAATCTTACATACCTCAGAGTATTCTGATTGTTCTGATTCTTAGGTTCCTGCACTCCATCATTGACAGCAGCAACATCTGGATTAATAGTTTCTACCAGATTATTATTCTCAGGCTCTTACATTTGAATAGGGCCTAAAACAATATGTTGACCATCATCATAACCACATGCTCTGATCTCTTTCCCAAGGTTATCATCCACCTTCACAATTGCACTCTCCACTATCTTTCTCAATCTCTTATTGTAGCACCAATAGAATTTTCTCTTTGTAGAATATCCCAAGAAGATACCATCATCACTTCTAACATAAATATTCCTATATCCTCATCTCTCTTGATATAACATTTGCTACTAAATACTTTGAAATATCTCATAGTAGGAACATGACCAAACCAAAGCTCATAAGGGGTCTTATTGGTATCACCTTTGATGTGAACTTTGTTGAATGTGTAAACATCAATGCTAATAGCTTCTCTCCAATAGATCTTTAGAACATTTTCTTCAATAAGCATAGTCCTTGCAATATCCAAAAAAAAATTGTTCTTCCTTTCAACAACTTCATTCTGCTGAGGGGATCTAGGAGTAGACATTTATCTTTTAATTCCATGCATCTCACAGAATAAATTAAACTCACCAAAAAAAAATTCTCCACCTCTATCAGATCTCAAACACCTCACCTTCAAGCCAGACTTGGTCTCAACCTTAGCTTTGAGTATCTTGAATTTGTCCAATGCTTCTGATTTCTCCTTCAAAAAGATAACCCACATCATCCTGGAATAATCATCAATTAGAAACATAAAATATTTGTCACCCTACACACTTCTAACATTTGTAGGTCCACATAGGTTAGTATGCACAAAATCTAACAGTCCATCAAATGTATACTATTTTCTTTTGAAATAAATCCTTCTTTTCTTACCCAACTGACATTCCTTACATATCGAATTAGCAAACTTAACAATCTTAGGCAGGTCTCTAACAACATGTGTAGAATAGATCTTAATCATTCAATCAAAGTTTACATGACCCATTCTCCTATTCCACAACCAACTCTCATCTATTTGAGTAATCAAACAACTTTTCTCACCAACATTCAAATGAAAAAAGTTACCTTCAATCTGAGTCCCAGATGCAATCTCTATACCAAAGACATTTAAGATCTTGCATTTTCCATCCTTGAATTGTAGATCATAAACTTTATGAATCATCTGTCCAACACTCAAAAGATTATTCTTCAAACCTTCAACATACAAGACATCATCAGTGTTATGCTTACCATCAAAAGATATAAAACCTCTCCCACGGATTACACAGCCTTTGTCATCTCCAAATCTAACTATTCCACCGTCATACCTTTCAATGCTCACAAATTTACTTTTGTCACCAGTCATATGATGTGAACAACTGCTATCAATTACCCATTCATCTTTCTCATCAACTTTAGTAGCTAAAGCCTTTTCCTCAATAGTATAACAAGTGGAATCAACAGGTAAAGGTCTATCTTCTTTAATAGCAATAAACACAACTTCATCTCCTTCTGATTCTTCATCTATAACACCTTCATCAACAACATAATAATAGTTATTCTGATTTCTAAAATTCTAGTTAGACTTGTAAGGCTTATCATACTTCTCATGATTTTCATATCTATCATTCCTATCATGTTTATCAAACTTATCATGCCTATCATACTTAGCCCTTCTCTCTAGGTACCTAGAAGCAAAATGTCCTATCTTATTACAAGAGAAATATTTCAAAGGCAACTCTCCATCATACTTACCAGCTCCTTTAGGCAATCTCTAGGCAATCAATGCTTCAAGCTCATCTAACTCTCTTTCTTGATCTTCCATCTCTTTTCTCTCTCTTTCATATCTAGGTATCCTGCATTCATCAGGATCATACATCTCCTTATCGGATATAGATGCAGATGCTTTAAATATTGTCTCAAAATTTCCATGTGATTCTCCAAATTCACTCAACTCAAATGCAGCAAGATTTCCAACCAACACATCACTTGTCACTATAGTCACACTCTGGATCTCATCAATAGCAGCAACCTTATGTTTATAATCAAGAGGCAAAGATCTCAACACCTTAGCAACAATTTCATCTTCCTCAATGGTTCCACCAACACATCTTATACGTAGGACCATGTTCACCTTAGCCATAAAAGAGTGTATGTTCTCATCATCTCCCATATTCAATGTCTCATATTTTCCTTTCAAACTCTGTAACTTAGCAACTTTAACTTGTTTATCACCTTCATACAGGATCTCAAGCTTCTCCTAGATCTCATGTGCAGTCTGAAGTCCCATTACATTTGTCATCTCAAAATTAGTCAAGGCACTAAGTAATTCTTCCTTATCTCTAATATTATGTTCTGCTTCCTTGATATCATCAGGAGTAGATGGTCCATTCTGAGGAACAATATAGGCATTCTTTGTAATCTTCTAGTATTCTTCTCCAATACATTTCAAGTGCACTTCCATCCGGTTCTTGCATATAGTATAGTTACTTCCATCAAACCTCAGACTATCCTTCTTAAAGAGAATACCTTGAGCTGACATCCCAGTTCTCCTGAAGTGATTAAGCTTCTACTGGAGGATCTAGCTCTAATACCAATTGTTAGTAGCAATCAAGAAGGAAGACTAAGAGGGGGGTGAATCAGTCTTCATCGGATACACAAAATTAACCACCAAATAAAAATTTGATAAGTTGTAGCAATAAGACATATAAGAAAATTGAAAGCACAACACACACCACCAAGATTTTGACGTGGAAAACACGGTTAAGGGAAAAACCACGCTGGGAACCTACCCATAGTAAAATGATACTTTGCAATAGTATGTGAAAATATGACAATGGGGAATGCACATGCATTCAGGCACACTGCTTAGAGCTCACTGCTCAAATATAATGGCCCAGAAGG
The DNA here is from genome assembly GCF_030272615.1 of Cryptomeria japonica. Classification (NCBI taxonomy): domain Eukaryota; kingdom Viridiplantae; phylum Streptophyta; class Pinopsida; order Cupressales; family Cupressaceae; genus Cryptomeria; species Cryptomeria japonica. The sequence continues at coordinate 388,461,566 of NC_081414.1, read as the reverse complement.
CTATAATCCTTAGGGAAGTCTCACTGACTCACAATAATATTTGAACTACAATCCGGAAGAAATGAACCGAAGGCATAGTTGTCTTTTCAACAACACCAATCTCACCTCAATCTCAACACTGAAGGATAAAATGCTTGTTCACACATACACCTCTCTCTAATAATGCAGACACAACATCAACACCCAAACTACATGACTATATCATCTATATATACAATTCATCAACCTTGATAAGAAGGTTAGCTAAACCCTCAACCCTCAACTCAAAATTACAAAATTACATCACACAATACAAAGATCGACCACCAGACTAATAAAATGATTTACATAGCATAGTATGGACCTAAATCAAATTCCCAAATGATCAACTCCACCAAAAATCATGCCAAGATCAATTGCAACATGCAACACCACCAGAAAAACCGCATAACACAAAAAATCATCACCAATTGATGCAAAACACCAAAAAATCACACAACGATCAATGCAGATCACCAAAACAAATAGGAAATGACTAAAAAACACCAGCAAGCACTTTATAATCAATAGGAACAACTACACCAACACCACTTTTCAAATCTTCATCGGCCAACATCTGTAAGCTCAAGAACACAATCAATCAGCAATTGTCATGATGAAAGATAACTTGCAGAGCACCAAATCATGAACCATTTGAAATGAAGATACACAAGACCATCGCAAAAAATATCCCAAAATATCAGCACAAAATCTGATCACACCAGAATATACCAGAGGATATACTGAATTCTGCAAAACAATACTACAAAACCAAATCATAAGATCTTCCCAATCAAAAATCACCGGAGCAATACACAGGAATATGTTGACATCAATGACCACAATATATACTAGCAGCAGCAATGACCAACAATATCCAACAAAGAGGACATGACAAGTCCTCCCTCCCAAATATTGCTTGTCCACATGAAATGGATATTTGGATGGTCAAGAACTTTTGGCCATTCCCAAGTTGCATCTTCAATCGGCAAACCTTTCCACTTGATCAGATTCTCTGTTATGCTTCTATTTCTCAACTACTTCTCCCTTGTTTCCAACACCTCTTTAGGAATCAAAACCAACTTTCCTTCATCATCTAAAGGTGGTAGACCTTATGAAACTACTACTTTCTGTCCTACCACCTTCTTAAGACAACAAACATGAAAAACATTATGTATTTTTCTATTCGGTGGGAGCTCCAATTCATAGGCTATCTGTTCTATCTTTCGGGTAATCTTGTAAGGTCCATTAAACCTTGGCTTGAGTTTTACAGCTCCATTTATCTTCAAAGAGCTCTACTTATATGGCTGAAATGTAACAAAAACCAAGTCCCCAACATCAAAAACTCTCTCCATTCTCTTCTTATATGCATAAATCTTTTGCTGATTTTGAGCATGATGCAAATTATCTTTGAGTTACTTCAAAACCTCTTGGCTTTTCTTAACAAAATCACTTGTTGTAGGAAGTCTTCTATCTAAAAAAAAAACATTAACAAAATAAATTGCATCATACCCATAAAGTGTTTGAAAAGGAGGCATTCCAATAGACATATGATCAGAGTTATTATAACTATACTCCTCTAGATGCAAGCATTTTACCCAAACACACTACTTATTTGAAACATAGTTCCTCAAGTTTCCTTCTATCCATTTGTTAACTATTTATGTTTTCCCATCTGTTTGAGGATGCTAACTTGTGCTCAGTGTGAGTTCCTTCCAAAAAGAACTAAGGAACCTACTATCTCTATCACTCACAATATTCTTAGGTAAGCCATGCAATCTGAGTATCTCCTTAAAGAGAAACTTTGCTACTTGGCATGCCTTAAAATTAGGTGTGATAGGGAAGAAATGTGCATACTTGGTCAATCTATATACCACAACATATATGAAATATCTACCTTGAGCCTTTTGAAAACTAGTGATAAAGTCCATGGAGATGTTTTCCCACTTTTGTTTAGGAATTGGAAGTGGTTTTAGTAATCCTACTGGAAAAAACTACTCTCTTGTTTTGTTGGCAAGGAATGCACACTTTGATATGTTTGAGGACATCATCCTTCATCCCTTTCCAAGAAAATCTATCTTGGATCTTCCTACATGTTTTAAAATACCCTTGATGACCAGCCAAGGGTGTGTTATGAAAATCTCTTAATATCTTCTCCTTAACCTTTGATCCTGGTACCAAAAATACTCTATTCTTGTAGTAGATCAACCCATTAATAACTTTGTACCTATCATCCTCCACTAACTCATCCAATACATTAGAGGCAAAATAATCCTTAGCATATTTTGAAATGATGGAGACTTTCCAATCAGCAGAAATAGAAGATAGAAAGCATAAAGTAGGCTTCTTAGAAAAAGCATCAACAACTACATTTTTCTTCCCTTTTATATATTCAATCTCAAAATCATAAGCTTGTAATTTACTCACCCATTTTTGTTGACAATCATTCAAATCTCTTTGGTTCAAGAAGAACTTGAGACTATTATGATCAATTTTAACAACAAACTTTCCACAAACCAAATATTGCCTAAAGTTATCAAGGGCATGCATAATTGCTAACATTTATTTATCATAAATGGAGTATCCTCTCTCTAGTTGGCTCAATTTTCTGCTCTCAAAAGCTATTATATGCCCCTTTTGAGTTAGGAAAGCCCCTATACCTTCTCTAGATGCATCACATTTAGCAACAAAAGGTAGAGAAAAATATGGAATTGGAAGCCCTCAGCATGAGCTCATTACCTCTTTGAACTTTTAAAATGTTTTTTGTGCTTCTTTTGTCCAAGAAAAGGCTCCTTTCTTAGTTAAATCAATCAAAGGGGCAGCAAGATGAGAAAAAAATTTGACAAATCTTCTATAGTAACTACACTTACCAAAGAACCCTTCAGTTGAGTAAGATTGGTTGGTGGTGGCCAATCCAATATTGTCTGAATCTTTTGTTGGTCAACCTGCACACCCTTAGAACTTATGACATGTCCCAAATATAGAATCTTTGTTAAACCAAACTCACATTTGGACAACTTAGCAGAGAAATATTGCTACTCCAAAATTCTTAAAACAATATCTAGATGTTCTAAATTTCTTCCCATGTTTTACTGTAAATGAAAATATCATCGAAGAACACCAAAACAAATTTTCTGAGATGTTTACTGAGTACCTTATTCATGCAAGATTGGAATGTTGTTGGAGAATTAGTGAGACCAAATGGCATGAGAATAAATTCAAAGTTCCCATAATAACAACAAAAAGTAGTCTTCTCCACATCTTCCTTCCTCATGCAAATTTGGTGATACCCTTATCTTAGATCAATTTTAGAGAAGTAAACTGCACCATGTAAATCATCAATGAGTTCATCTATCCTAGGTCTGGGATATTTATTTTTGATGTTCTTCTTGTTCAAATCCCTATAGTCTATACACATTCTCATTGTGCCATCTTTTTTCTTCACAAGTACCCCGGAGGAAGAAAATGGGCTAGAGCAAGGCCTTATGAATCCCATGTCAAGGAGTTCCTTAATGATCTTCTCTATTTCTTCCTTATAACCCCTTGGATGATGATATGGAGTAGTTATTATAGGTTTGGAACCCTATTATATCTCAATAACATGTTCAAATCCCCTATTTGGGGGTAATCCCAAAGGCAAACCACTGAAAACTAAACCAATATGCTTGTCAAGAATTTTCTGAATTTCAAAATAAAAATTTTACCTTGCTTCTTGGAGGATCTTGTTGGATGAATTATAATTCCTTCTTCCCAAACTACTTGTCCTCTTTGGAAATTCCTCTCCATCCTTTTTGCAGTGACTACTCAGGTTGCTCCATTAAATAAGCCTCTCAATAGAACCTCTTTTTTGTCAGATTAGAACTTTAACTCCATGGTTTGATGATTCATATATTAAACTCCAATAGAATGCAGCCATTGAACATGCAAAACAATGTTTGTTTCTCTAATACCCACTACATAGAAGTCATCAACTACCTTATAATCATCCAAAGTCATATTGAGTTGTCTAATCACTTCGGTACAAGGCATAGTGAACCCATCTTCAATAGTGGCATTGAAGCCTTCAAACTCCTCTTCTTTAAGTCCTCTTGATGCAGGAGCATCCCCGGTTCATAGCAATCTTGCATCAACCAAAAACATTTTCTTTTCTGTTTGTTTTTTGTTTGCAATTTTGGCTCACTGGTTCCTATAGAGTTGGATTCTACTTGAAGACTTGATCATTTTTCTTTCTTTCAAACCACACCTCATTTGGATCACTTTTCGGTAAGATATCGCTACCAATTTCCTTGATAGTTTCTTGTTACCAGTAATTCCTTTGTTATCGGTTGCTTGAGACCTATTCTAGTGATCTACCAGAACCCATTCTGAAGCTTGAAGAGCCTTGGACGTTGATCTTGATGTTTTTTGGTGTGTGGCCGACCTTCTATGTTTCATCATTTGGATTTTCTAGAGGAATCTCTTGGTGGAGGTCGACCTTGTTCATTTTGCACGTTAGGTCTTGTTCTTTGGGTTTTGATCCTTTTTGGGCTGACCAGATCTTTTGGACCGATATATATATATATGTAATCATTCTTTAGAATGTAATGAATCAAAGAATCAAGAAGTATCAGATAGATAGACTATTCCTAGAAGATAGATCTTTCGATTCAAGGTCCCAGTGTGACCTATTCTACCAGGCTTGTGTGTCGGTATGTTGTAACTTGGTTGTTGCTGGTTGGATGTAATTAACTTTCATGCAATAAAACTATCTGTTATGCATTGCCTCCATCATATATGTGTGTTTCGTTGTGTTTACTCTTGCTGGCCACTTTGGACTGATCTCCTCGAGGTCGCTCCTCACCGGTGACTGCACCAAGTGGTATCAAAGAAAAGTTCCTTCCAGAGGTTGCGTGTCCTGAATCTTGTTGTAGGGTGGCAGATTGCAGATCTGACCTACAATTGCAAAGGACTAGCGTGGATCAATGGTGTGAAGAGGATCTAGGAATAGTGGAGCACGTGGGAATGCAGACCCTACTGTAATGGAGATGTTGCGAGGAATAGCAGCCCGGTTAGAAGCCATGGAGACACCCCAAAGAAGAGGCTGACATATTGAGGATGTGAGCGAAGATGAAGGAGAAGAAGCCCCAATAGAACAAGTGAACCTATCGGTAGTTGATCTAGAGGAGGAAATGTTTTTAAGGGTTTTGAGTAGGGAAAACACTAAACCTCATTTTACCCCACTAGAATATGAAGGGAAGTTAGATTCAGATGAATTGATGGATTGGATATCAGAGATGGAGAAGTATTTTGACTTTGAAAACACTACAGAAGAGAGGAAGGTGAAGTATGCCTATACCTAGTTGAAGGGTCATGCATCTCTTTGGTGGGAGCACTTGCAAGTTGATAGGCAAAGAAGAGGTAAAGAAAATATTAAGACATGGGATAGGATGACTGCTAAGTTAAAATCAAAGTTTGTCCCAACAAATTATCAAGTAGATTTGTTCTGAAAGTTGAAAAATTTGAGACAGAAGGAATATAGTGTGAAGGAGTACACCGAAGCATTTTACAAGTAGAACATCAAATCCGAACATGTTGATGATGAAATTGAACAAATTGTGAGATATTTGAATGGATTGTGAATGTCTATGCAAGATGAACTCAGTATGATCAAATTAGAGAGTGTTGAAGAGGCTTACCAGTATGCAATAAAGGCTGAAGAGAAATTGAATAAAAGGCATGAACAAAGACAGAGAGGTAGAGGTGGAAGGTTTATCAGAGGAAGATTTCAAGGAGGAAGAGGATACAATGAAGGAAGAGGAACTATTACAAATCAAAATAAGGACAAGGAAGTGAGCAAGGAAGGTAATTCATACCGGAAGGATGATAGAAATTTCTATCGGAGGAGAGAATTGGATGGTTACTGGAATGAGAACTTTGGAAGACAATACAAAAGGACATTCAGAGGAACCTGTTTTAAATGTGGAGGGGAAGGACACCATGCTTTTGAATGTAAGAAGTCAGAGGCTATCAGAAGAGAGACAGTGGTGGAGGAGAACCCCACCAGATCAGGAAATAAATTAGAAGATGGAGAATTGTTGATGGAGAGGAGAGATTTGTGTCATACTGGAGAAGATAAAGAACCATTGCAGAGGAAGAACCTATTCAAGACCAGATGTAAGGTATCCGGTAAGTGTTGTAAAGTTGTTATTGAAGGTGGTAGTTTAGATAATCTTGTTTTAGAAGAGATGGTGAATAAGTTGAAATTGGAGAGATTGAAACACCCTAAGCCTTACTAGATAGCATGGATTCAGGATGAACATAAGTTATTAGTGAGTGAAGAATGTTTGGTAGAATTAAAAAATTAGGAATTATCATGATGAAATTTTGTGTGATATTATGCCTATGGACATTTCTCATGTTTTGTTGGGAAGACCCTGGCAGTTTGATAGATAGGCAATACATGATGGGAGGAAGAATACATACACTATTGTGGCCAATGGGATGAATCAAACCTTGTTTCCTTTGGAGGAACCTTGGAATAATGAAGTCTGTACAAATACCAAAATCCGTCTAGTAGATGGAAGAAAGTTCATGGATGGACTGAGACATGAGAATGTGTGTTTTTCCTTAATTCCTAAGAAGACTAAGAGACTAGAACTGGAAGGAGAACACTTGATAGAGATAAGAGATTTGTTGGTAGAGTATGGGGACATCATTTCAGATAATGTACCTAATGGATTGCCACCTATTAGAAGTATTAGTCATTGCATGGACTTAGTTCCCGGAGCATGTTTTCCTAACAAAGCTACACACCAGTTAACATTGGCAGAGAATGAAGAACTAAATAGACAAGTGCAGAAGCTATTAGAGAAAGGTTTGATCAAGGAAAGTCTGAGCCCTTGTGAAGTACTAGTGGTATAAGCACATAAGAAGAATGGAGAATGGAGGATGTGTACCAATTCAAGAGCAATAAACAAGATCACGGTGAAATATCGATTTCCCTTGCCTAGGATGGATGACATAATGGACTATTTGAGTGGAGCAAAATACTTTACAAAGATAGATTTGAAGAGTGGATATCATCAGATCAAGATCAGAGAAGGTGATGAATGGAAGACAACATTTAAGACAAATGAAGGATTATATGAATGGTTGGTGATGCCTTTTGGACTGAATAATGCACCGAGTACTTTCATGAGGCTGATGAATGAGATCTTGAAGAAATTCTTGGGTAAGTTTTTTATTGTGTACTTGGATGACATTTTGATTTTCTAGTAAAATGAAAGAGGAGCATTTGTTGTATTTAAGACAAGTTTTGCAGAGGTTGAGAGAAGAAAAGTTACGAATCAATATCAAGAAGTGTACTTTCATGAAGGATGAGCTAGTCTATTTAGGCTTTGTGATATATGAGGATGGTTTGAAGATGGACCCTGAGAAAGTGAAAGCCATTGCTGAGTGGCCTACACCAGAACGCATTGGAGAGGTAAGATCATTTCATGGATTGGCTAGTTTTTATTGGAAGTTTATCAAAAAAATTAGTTCAGTTTGTAATCCTATGACTAAGACCATGAGGGAAGATCAGAAGGAATTCAAGTGGACCACCGGAGCAAACAAAAGTTTTGAGTTGTTGAAACAAAAAGTGACTGAGCAGCCTATGTTGTCTTTACCAGATTTCAATAAGGTATTTCAAGTGGATTGTGATGCGAGTGGAACAACAATAGGAGCATTTTTGAGTCAAGAAGGGAGAGAAATAGCATATTTCAGTGAGAAATTGAATGATGCTCGAAAGAGATATTCAGTATATGATCAGGAATTTTATGTCATAATTCAAGCCTTGAAGAAATAGAGACATTACTTGTTGCCTAAGGAGTTTGTGTTGTATATAGATCATCAAGCTTTGCAATATTTGAGCAGTCAGAGTAAGTTGAATCAGAAACATATGAGATGGGTAGAGTTCTTGCAGAGTTACACCTTTGTGTTGAAACATAGAAATGGGAAATCTAACAAAGTTGTCGATGCATTGAGTAGGAGAAGGAATTTGCTGATAGAGATGAGAGTGACAGTATTAGGTTTTGAAGATTTGAAGACCTTGTATGACAAAGACCTAGATTTTGTAGAACCTTGGAAAGCATGTAGAGAACTAGCTATGGTTGATAGGAGCAAATGGTTGGATTACTTCATTCAGGATGGGATGTTATTTAAGGGAGTTCAATTGTGCATACCTAAAAGTTCCATGAGAGAGAACCTAATAAAAGAGAAGCATACTAGAGGTTTGGCTGGACATTTTGGCATTGATAAAATAGTTGCATTGGTGAGTGAGTAGTACTTTTGGCCCCAGATTCATAAGGATGTTAAGAGATATGTGCAGAGTTGTAGAGTTTTTCAAGTTGCAAAAGGTAGTAGTCAGAATGTGGGATTGTATAAACCTTTGACAGTACCAGTAAGACCTTGGGAGGATATAAGTATGGATTTTGTACTTGGCTTACCTAAGACACTAAGAGGGAATGATTCCATATTCATGGTGGTAGATAGATTTTCAAAGATGGCTCATTTCATACCTTGCAAGAAGACATCAGATGCATTGCATATAGTAGACCTATTTTTCCTGGAAATGGTAAGATTGCATGGATCACCTAAGGGCATAGTTTTAGACAAAGACACTAAGTTTGTTGGCTATTTTTGGAGAACACTTTGGAAGAAGATGAAGATAGATTTGAAGTTCAGTTCTACTTTTCATCCACAGACTGATGGATAGACAAAATTAGTTAACCAGAGTTTGGGAAACTTGTTGGGATGTTTAGTGGGAGATAGAACCAGAAGTTGGGATTTGATCCTTGCACAAGAAGAGTTTGCCTATAACAATTTAGTGAATAGAAGTACTAGAAAAACACCTTTTGATATTGTTACCGGAGTGCATCCTAAAGGAATAGAATAATTGAGAGACATTAGCAGTGAAGATCGAAAGAGTTCAGAACAGAAGAATTTGCAGATCACATGGCAACATTGCACATTCAGGGTAAACAACATTTGGAAGACATGGATAGTAAATACAAGGTGAAGGCAGATGAGAAGAGGAGACATAAGGAACTTGAAGTTGGCAATGAAGTGATGGTTTATTTGATAAAAGAGAGATTCTTGGTTGGGACTTATAATAAGTTGCAGATGAAGAAGTTTGGACCCTGTAAGATCTTGAGAAAGTTCAGTTTTGGAAATGCATATGAGGTGGAGCTACCACATAGTCTGATTATTTCACCTATATTCAACATTACAGATCTTCATGATTACCATGAACCAAAATTTAGTGAGGACAGTATTGTAGACTTGGAGAAACAATTGCCCTAGAAGGAACCGGATTAGATTGAAGAGATTTTGGACAGTAGGATTGGGCGTAGTACTCGAAGCAGTCAGTACAAAGAATATCTTGTGAAGTGGAAGAACAAACCAATGGAAGATTCATCTTGGATTTCTTAGGTAGAGGTAGACCGCCTTGGTTTTCCTCTGATCCCAGCAAAGTTAGAGACTCACTTTTTTTATTAACCCCGGATGTCTGATGCAGGAGCATCCCCGGTTCACAGCAATCTTACATCAACTAAAAACATTTTCTTTTCTGCTTGTTTCCTGTTTGTAGTTTCAGCTTTCCTTTCTGTATGTCTTGGTTTTGGCTCACTGATTCCTATGGAGTTGGATTCTACTTGAAGACTTGATCATTTTTCTTTCTTTCAAAACATACCTCATTTGGATCACTTTTCGGCAAGATATCGCTACCGGTTTCCTTGATAGTTTCTTGTTACCAGTTGTTCCTTTGTTACCAGTTGCTTGAGACCTATTCTAGTGATCTACCATAACCCATTCCAAAGCTTGCGGAGCCTTGGACATTGATCTTTATGTTTCTTGGTGTGTGGAAGACCTTCTACATTTCATCCTTTGGATATTTTGGAGGAACCTCTTTGTGGAGGTCAACCTTGTTCATTTTGCACGTTAGGTCTTGTTCTTCGAGTTTTGATCCTTTTTGGGCCGAGTAGATCCTTTGGATCGATATATATTTGTAATCATGCTTTAGAATGTAATGAATCAAAGAATCAAGAAGTATCAGATAGATAGATTGTGCCTAGAAGATAGATCTTTTGATTCAAGGTCCCAGTGTGACCTATTCTACCAGGCCTGTGTGTTGATATGTTGTAACCCGATTGGATGTAATTAACTTTCATGCAATAAAACTATCTATTATGCATCGCTTCCATCATATCTATGTGTTCCATTGTGTTTACTCTTGCTGACCAGTTTGGACTGATCTCCTTGAGGTCCCTCCTTGTCGGTGACTGCACCACCTCTTCTCATAGCAAATCATTCATCTATAAATTTGTGGGTAGCCCCACTATCAAGTAGAACAATCATCCTTTGTCCAACTAGCACTCCCCTAATCCTAAAAGGATGATATCTTAGAGCTCCTAATAAAGATACAAAAGTGCCTCTTGTGCTGATTTCTTTTTCTTCCTCTTCTTCTTCTTCTTAGGTATCATGAAATTCCTCATTACCATCTGAATCAAAATCTGAAACAACTTCAATAAAGTGTACTTGTCCCTTACGCAAGCATCTATGTCTTGGAGGCCATGGTTATCTACAAGTAAAACATAGTTTTTTTCTTTGAATCTCACTCCTTGCCTCATCATCCACCTTCTTATTTGTCGCACTTGGTACTCTTTGATGGTAGAGGTGGAAATGTTTTTTTTCTAAAAATTCGCCTTATGTTGCCAAGAATTAGGAGGCTTTTGATTAGTCATGTGTTTCTTAGGCATTGAAGTTTCAAGATGCAAACTTCTTTTGATATCTTATTGCAAGGTTGAGGGTGAAAAATACTTAACCAAACCCCTAATAGGTTCTTCAATACCCTTAAGGAAAAGATAAATAATCCTTTTTTCAGACATATCCAATACCATAACAAAAACTTTCTAGAAATATTCTACATACTCATTAACAGATTTAGTTTGCCTCAATTTTGACAACTCCGTAAAACACTCTTCCTCATCCTTGATTTCAAATTTATCTATCTTTGACTAAACTCATCAAAAGTATATACCCGATCATGACCCTGAGTAGTCATACCATGATACCACCAGTCATAAGTTGCATCTTCAAGGTGTAGAGTTGCATATTGAACAGTGTCCTTCTCCTTCATGGGGTTGAGAGTGAAAAAAGTTTGTAACTTTTGTAGCCATACTTTTTTCTGAAATCTTGTTTGCCCCATCAAAGGTAGGATTTGAGAGTTTACTCAACTTATTCTTGAGTTCTTTCACACCACTATCTTGGTCCTTCTTATAACCCTTCCTTGGCAGCAAGGTATTCATCATGTCTACATAATCTCTAAAAGGAACCGAACTCCTGAATTCTTCATCTAGATTATTATATGTTGTCCTCATTGTAACCAAATCTCCTATAGTTTCTTCCATAGGATTGGAAGGTGGATTTTGAGTGGGTGTTTCATCTGCAGGTAAGAAAATAATTTGTGAGGATTTTGAAGAGGATATATTTGAAGGCTTTGGAACTTCTAAAGGGCTCCACTTCTCATGTGTAGACACTGAACCCTGCAGTTTCTCTACAAGTAATCTCATCACATCTATGGTTTCTGCCAAGCTTTTTGCAGTTTTCTTTTGACCATTTTGGAGTTCTTGAAGGAAATTCCTATGCATTTCCTCATTATCACCCATTCTAACTTTCTTTTAAACTTCTACTTCAGTTTCTTCTTCTAAAAAACTATCTAGAAGCCCTTTGTTTCTCTCTCATTGTAGATACCTTCTTTCTCTTTAATTGGGTTGTATAAATTTAATTAAACCCTCAGGATAGAAAGATCAAAGCTCTGATACCACTATAATATCCCTTGCTGCAATTTTATATCAGATCTGAAAATAAAACTTCTTTTCAACCTAGATTTGCAAAATACACAAAAATTGTTAAATCAAGTAATACCAAAAACCCCTCCAAAATACAACTAAACAAGATCAGAACTCAATGAAACCAATTAAGAATGTATATTACTGATTTTTACATTGTTTAAACATCAAATATACTGCTAAATACATCAGATATCAATAATATGTCCCTGTTGCAAATTACATCAAATAAAACCCCAAATCTGGAGCTCAAACATTGAGATAAATCACTACAACTACCAGATAAACTCCCCAATTTCTTAAATAATATTATTAACAACCAAAAAATTGATAAAATACTCAAATAATAGTAATACCCATGGCCTCAATTCTACAAAGGGTTTAAACACACTTAGAAATATAAAACACTCAATCTGAGAGCTACCCGACAACACAAAATGCTTGGAAATACAACCCAACTCACAACCAAAGATATACAACATATAATGTATGATCTAAACATGAAATAACAAAAGAAAATGAACCCATTGAAATTATTGAACATGCAACAAAATCTGGAAATACAAACCCACACAACTCACACAAACCCTCAATCAAAACCCTTGCAAATGGCTGAAATTAACTATGAAATAGGTACCAATCTGCACAATAAAAACTTTGTATGAGCTTGCACTTGGAAGAACCTCAAAATATCATCTTTATCCTTGCTATAAACCTTCAAACTCCCATTATTCAGTCTCCTTCTCCATAAGTTTGACAACCTCTGAAGAACAACAAAACAATGAGCAAATATCAAGTCAATAATGTGAGAAATGGTACCAAAACCATGAAAATAACCTCCATACTCAAAACTCATGACCAAGAGGGAAGATTCCTTTCATTTACAAGAATGCAACTTTCCCTCTACTTGTCTTCTACTTCCCAACTTTCTTGATTATAATTTGCCACTTGCCCATGTTGTCAAAAACTGCCAATTGCCACTTAACATTCTAAATTGTAGTTTCCAATTTCTCACTCCATAATTTGCCTCCAAATATTTTCAAATATTATTTATTAATACAAGATTAAATTTATATTATTATTTAACCATAAAGGATGATAATGTTTACCGATTAATCTGTAGGTTTTGATTTACTAATCTTGGATAATCAGATTTACTATAAATAGTAAGAATGATTTTTTGGAAAGGGGACATGACATTCTCTCTCTCTCTCTCTATCTGTCTCTCTCTCTATTCCTCTCCCTATCTCCACCCTTATCTCTCTCACTTTTCCCATATGGGAAGAAATTGGACATCGAATATTTATCTGATATTCGATCCCTCTACATTTGGACACCAATAGAAATTTTGGTGTCCATATAAAAAGAAATATGTTTAGGTGTCGGATATACGATATGTGGTCAACAAAAAATAGGATTGTGGGCCATTTTGTGCATTTCAATAGTCCCTACATTCTTTTTGCAGGCGATAAACATAGGTTTTCAAACATGCAGTGACAAAATTCTTCTTTTTTTGAGATTGTTCTAGACAAATTTATCATTAGCAATCATTTTAAAGCATCTTTGTGGAGGTATAATGGGGAGCAATAGTCATTGAAAGAAAAAACATAAAAGAGAGCTTTCAAATGAGAAAATTGAAGTATATAGACAAAGAGATAGAGAAGGTCATAGGAGGAGAAGACAAGGTATGTTAAATATTGGTGAAGCCTTTGCAAATGTTACTTCTACTGAAGAGGAAATTGAATTTGAAAATGTTGAGAAATTTATTGAAAATGAAAATGAAAATGTAGATATTGATAGTGGAAATGTTGAACATGATATTCAAATTGGGAATGACAATGTTGAAATAGATATTGAAAATGTTCAACATGATATTGAATTTAGAAATGAAAATGTGGGAATTGAAAGTGAAAATGTGGGAATTGACATTGAAGGTGAAAATTTGGGAATTGACATTGAAGGTTAAAATTTAAGAATTGACATCAGAGGTGAAAATTTGGGAAACTTTGACATTGGAGGTGGAATTGTTCAACCAAGTGAACATTATGTAACACTGAATTACATGAGAAATGAAGACCCTCTCATGGAAGAAAGACAAATTCCAAATTCAAGACCTTCAAGAACCCCAAAATGGTTACTTGAAATTTATGATAAGATTATTGACAATCTTGAAGGCAAGAGGTCAACATGAACCATTCAATTGTGGGCTATGCAAATTTTCAACCAATATTTTAGAAATAAGACATTGACCAGGCAATGCCAACTTTTTGTGCAATTGCTAAAGATGCAAAAGATGAGACCCTTGCTAGCCAAATTGAAGATTTGTATGAACAAGAAGATGGAGAAAAATTCTATTATTGTCAAAAATATTTTTAATGATTTCAATTCTATTGGAAAGAATAAAAATGAAAAAGATAAGAGAGCCACTTGAAGAGTGATTACAACCTCCATAGTAAGCCATCATTTGAGAAAGGCTCACTTTATGAGACAAACTTGTGTTGATTCGAACATAAATCATAAAACTTTGGATAGAGCACTTACAAGAAGAGAAAGACTCAACGATCCTCTTTAAAATGATACACAATCTTTTTGTGGGAGGCTTCCACATGTTGATATTCTTTGACTAACAATGTGAAGCAGTAAATTCAACAATTTTGGCACTATAACTCTAGAGTATCCCCAATGTAAAGGATGTTTTAAAGTTAAGCATTGGTGCTCAAGGGATAACACCACTACAATATAGCCCTAAGCGTTTGACTGACTTGGGAGACAAAACAAGAGCATTCCTAGGGTAAAAATACCTATGCGGACATGTTGGAATTGACAGTTCATGCCCATGATGAGCAAAATGAGAATTTGGCTCTATTGCAACATTTCATTGAATGCATCTGACAATTTTTGCATCAACTAAAAAAGAACTACCCCAATAAAATAGCTCTGAATCATGAAAATATAATGCATTCTATTGTAGGGCCATCACGTGACCCTGTAGGCTCATACAGATCATTTGCAAGTGCCACAAATTCTGAGATACACCCTATCAAAGTTTGAGATTTTTTCGCACTTATGGCGCTCAAGGGACGGTGCTGCTACAATATGGCCCTGAGTGTTTGACCAACTTGGGAGGCAAAAAAGGAGCATACCTAGGGTAAAAATTCCTAATCATACATGTTGGAATTGATGGTTTGTGCCCACAATGAGCAGAACAAGAATTTGGCTTAGTTGCAACATTTCATTAAGTGTATCGGATGATTTTTGCATCAATTGAAAAAATGTTGCCCTAAGAAAACAACTCTAAATCATGAAAATATGAGATTGGCTATTGTAGAGGGCCCTCATGTGACCCTGTAGGTTTAGATAGATCATTATCAATTTCTACAGATTCCAAGATATAGCCTGTCAAAGTTTGATAATTTTTCGCACTTAGGACACTCAAGGGACGATGCTGCTACACTATGGCCCTGAGCGTTTAACTGACTTGGGAGGAAAAATAGGACCATGCCTAGAGTATAAATGCCTAATTAGATATGTTGGAACTAATAGTTCATGCCCATGATGAACAAAAAGAGAATTTGGCTCTATTGCAACATTTCATTGAATGCATCTAACGATTTTTGGATCAATTGAAAAAAATCTACCCTAGGAAACTAGCTCTAAATCATGAAAAACTGAGATAGACTATTATAAACAGTCCTCATGTGACCCTATAGATTCAGACATAGCATTTGCAAGTGCCACGTATTTTGAGATACAACCTGTCAAAGTTTGATATTTTTTTGCACTTAGGACACTCAAGGGACGATGTCGCTACAATATGGCCTTGAGTGTTTGACCAAGTAGGGAGGTAAAACAAGAGCATGGATAGGGTTAGAATTCCTAACTAGATGTGTTGGAATTGATGGTCTGTGCCCATGATGAATAGATTGATAATTTGGTTTCGTTGCAACTTTTCATTGAATGCATCTAACGATTTTTGCATCAAATGAAAAATCACTGCCCTAGGAAAACCACTCGAAATATTCAAAATCAGAGAAAGGCTATTGTAGATATCCCTCACATGACCTTATAGGTTCAGATGGATCATTCATGAGTACCACGAATTCTGAGATATGACCTATCAAAGTATGATAATTTTCTGCACTAAGGGCGCTCAAGGGACAACGCCGCTACAATATGGCTCTGAGAATTTGACCAAGTAGGGAGGAAAAAAATGAGCATACCTAGGGTAAAAATGCCTAACCAAACATGTTGGAACCAACAATTTGCACCCACGATGAACAGAACGAGAATTCGGCTTTGTTGCAACTTTTCATTGAATGCATCTGACGATTTTTTTTATCAAATGTAAAAACATTGCCTTAGGAAAACCACTCTAAATATTCAAAATCTGAGATAGGCTATAGTATAAGAACCTCACATGACCTTGTAGGTTTGGATGGATCTTTCATAAGTGCCATGGATTTTGAGATATGACTTGTCAATTTTTGATAGTTTTTTGCACTTAGGGTGCTCGGGAGACAACGACACTAGGTTAAGGCCCTATTAGGACCCGGAGGCAATTGAGAGGGGGAGGGGATGAATCAGTTGTTAATTAATTTCAACCCAAATATAACTTAATCAAACTTGATACTTAATAACAGTAAGCCAAACTTAATGTCAGTTGACAGATGGGTGAACTCACAATACTAGTTCCCACTTTTTGACCAACTTTGACACTTAGATGAATATATTGAAAAAAACCTTCACTTTCTGACACCTATAACTTTTAAACCATTAAGAATTTGAAGATGATATAAACTAGTTATTTTTAACATCTTGTTTGTAGAACCAATTATATTCTGTGAGGGCAAATGGAGGGAACAACGCAAGCAAGGGGAAATTTGAAAACTAGAAATGGAGGGAATAGCGAGGCTGGATCCTCTAGTTCTGATGCCACTGCAGCTCAAGGACAAGTGATGGATGATGAGGATGGGAGACCAAATGGGGACCCACAGCTACGGGACCCTCCTCATGAACGCAAAAAGATGATAGATTCCCCAAAATCGGGTCTCGAGGCTGTGAAAGTTGACTCAGAAAAGATCAAGGAGGTGCAAGCCCTCAAACCCTAGAGTGGTCTTTTTGCAAGGAAAGAAACTAGAAAACCGACTCGTAAATTGTCCTTTCCCTTTGTGAAAGATATATCTAATAGAAAAATGGGTAAACTTGCTATTGAGGTTCTAGATTTGGTTATTGATCATAGCACTTCTTTAATGGCTTTCTCTCTGGTGGGGAAGTTTGTTGGACCACGAACCAATATTGAGGATGTTAGGTCTTTTGTAAAGAGAAAATGGAGAATCAAAGGTCAGGTTGATGTTTCTACCCTATCTAGAGGTTTTTTTGTTTTCTCCTTCTCTTGTGGGGAAGATATGGAAGCAACATTAAGTGGTGGACCTTGGATGTTTGGTTAATCCTCTTTATCTTTCAGAAAATGGTCTCCTAACATGGAACTCAATGACTCTTTCTTTGAATCTGCTCCAGTGTAGGTAAGGCTACTAGGCTTGCCGATGGAATTTTGGGTTGAGGATGTTTTATTAGGAATTTCTAACTCCTTTGGGGAGCTTGTTGTGATAGATCCAATGACTGCAGCTCGTAAAAGATTGGTTTATGCGTGCATTTGTGTCAATATTTCACAGAATATGGACCTTCCTAGCGCTATTGATATAGGTTCCAAACTTGGATTATGGGAATAGACAATAGAGTTAGAATCACTCCCCTTTGTGTGATTTTCTTGCAAAAAAGTCAGTCACTGGGCTGACGCCTGCCCTAGCAACCCTAAAAAACCTGTGATGGTAAACACCCACAAACAGGTTTGGAAAGAAAAGAATAATAATAAGGAAGGTAACAAAGTGGAAGGAAGAAGCAGAAGTCCTGGTAATATACTAGAACTATCAGAAGGAGATAGAAATAACACTCCTAAGAATCCCCCTTTGAAGGAAGATAAAAAGAATGAAATTAGGGAACTTGAGATCAAAATAGTCAATACTTTTGAGGCTCTGCAGATTTAGGAGGAGGAGAATACTATCAGTGAAGAGAGACTTGAAGATGGTGAGATTGAGAATATCATTGACTCTCATCATGAGGTCCCTCAAGTTTTTATAACAAAAAGAGATGAACAGTGCCTAGATGAATTTGAAGGACATGAAATTAAACTTGGAAGGAGTAACAAGTTTGGATCGCCTCAGGTTAATCTAAATGTGTTATTCCAGAATATTAGAGTTGATACGCCCACATCATCCTAGAAAAGAGGAGAATTGTGGAGTAATATGCAAGATGATCCCAAAGAGGAGCAAGAAGAAGAAATAACAGGGAATGGAAAAAAGAAAAAAAACAAGAAAGCAGGAGGCCTTAATGGGATGAAAACTAGGACCAGGTCCAAGGCTGATTTTGGTGCATCAAAATCCCCGCCGGGACGTAAAACTATGAAATGGCACAAGGACCAGGAGAGCAAGCAAAACATAGCCAATGAAAGCCAATGAACTATATAGGAATCCTGCCCCCAAGTTTCCAAATGAAGGTAATATCATGGAATATCAGAGGCCTAAATGGTCTCAATAAATAGGATATATTATGGAATCTCATTCGAGAACAAAAACCGGATATTATCCTTGTTCAAGAAACCAAAATGAGTAAGGAGAAAGTGGAGAATTTAAACTTCTTTAAAAATGGAGGGGTATGTGGTAGTAGCTCAAATGGAGCATCTGGTGGGGTGGCGATATTCTGGAACAAGAAAACTATTTCAGGAGAAATGATTGATGAAGATGGTAACATAATATCCATGAAAGTTAAAAGCATCTATGAAGGAAAGGAATGTGTGATTACCAATATCTATGCCCCTAATTCCAAATCTGCTAGAAGCAAATTTTGGGATAAAATCCAGCAAAAAAGAAGATCTTTCCCTAAGAACAGTTGGGTTGTGATGGGAGAATTCAATACTCCTCTGCAAGGCACTGATAAATCTGGAGGAACTCAAGCTCAACTGGATAGCAGATATGACTTGATGGACTTTATCAATGTCAATTCTCTTATTGATATGGATCTTAATGGAGCTTCCTACACCTGGTCTAACCGCAGGGACAGTGAAGACCTCATTCAAGTAAGACTTGATAGATCTCTTGTTACTAATGATTGGATTCTTTCTCATAGATTCTCCCTATCTGTCATCAATAGAATTGGTTTGGATCATTATCCCATTACTTTTGTTGCTGAGAACTTTAAGAGTAATTAGAGTTTCCCTTTCTAGTTTGAGAAGATGTGGATTTCTCACCCCTATCTTGAAAAATCTATTGCCAACTGGTAGAATATTGATGTGAATGGAACTGCCATGTATAAAGTTGCTAAAAAACTTAGAAACATCAAAGTAAATATTAAGATATGGAACAAGAAGGTCTTTGGTGATATTTTTGATTCAAAGAAAAAGATGAAGGAGGAACTAGAATAGATCCAAAACTCAATATAGAAAGATGGCTATAAAAAGTATCCCAAAGCTATGGAAGATGATGTGTTAGTCAAACTTCACAATATCATTTCTAGGGAGGAAATCTATTGGAGGCAGAGATCTAGGGTGATTTGGTTGGAGGCTGGGGATAGAAACACAAATTTTTTCCACATGACTTCTTTGAAACATAAAGTTGTGAACAAAATTTCCAGTTTAATTGCTGAGGACAAAATTCTTCTTAATAAGGATGAAATTAGGGATGAAGCTATTAGTTTCTTCTCTCAGCTCCTGACTAGGAACAAGGACATTGATTATACCCAACAACAAGATTTGGTTAATATCATTCCCAAGATCATTAATCCTAATCAGAATAAGGCCCTTTCTGCTATCCCTTCTGCTAGAGAAATTAAAAAAGTTGTC
This sequence comes from Cryptomeria japonica, assembly GCF_030272615.1. Lineage (NCBI taxonomy): Eukaryota > Viridiplantae > Streptophyta > Pinopsida > Cupressales > Cupressaceae > Cryptomeria > Cryptomeria japonica. The sequence continues at coordinate 388,441,787 of NC_081414.1, read as the reverse complement.
TTGTCTTTTCAAGGGGATAAAGCTTCGGGTCCTGATGGCTTCCCTATGTTTTTCTTCCAGGAATTCTGGCATATTGTGGGAGAAGACACAGTCAATGCGGTAAAAGAGTTTTTTAGCTCTAGAAGAATCCTTAAGGAATTCAATTCCACTTTTATTTCCTTAATTCCTAAAGTTGCTGGGGTGGATTCAATGGGAAATTTTAGGCCAATAAGTCTATGTAACTCTTTCTATAAGATCATATCCAAAGTTTTGAAAACTAGAATTTTGGTTGTCCTCCCCTTCATCATCTCTGAGGAGCAGAAAGGTTTTGTTCCTGGCAGGCAGATTTTGGACTCTATCATTCTTGTGCATGAGAATATTCATTCCCTCAATGTTGCTAATAAAGAAGGATTTTTGATAAAGTTGGATTTGGTGAAAGCTTATGATAGAGTGGATTGGCAATTTCTTTTCAAAATCATGGAGGCTTTTGGATTTGATGAGAAGATAATCAAAATTATCAGAGAGTTGATCTCCACTCCTATGTTTTCAATTCTCATTAATGGATTTCCTACTAAATTCTTTAAATTGTCAAGGGGGCTTAGACAAGGAGATCCCATATCTCCTATTCTTTTCACCATCTTGGCAGAGAGCATGAGCAGATTGATCCATAATTTGAAAGTGAATAAAATCATCAAAGGCCTTCAACCTTCCTCTGCTAATGTTTTTTGTTCTCACCAATAGTTTGTTGATGATACTATCCTTATGGGATATTCGTCTGTTGGGGAGGATGATGCGTTCAAAAGTGCTCTTAATTCTTATACTTCATGAACACTCCAGTCATAAGACAACAGAGAATTGCTAAAATTATTGGTTGCAAGGTGGACATGCTCCCTTCCACCTACCTGGGTCTCCCCTTGGGTTTAGTTCCCCCAAATTCCTTCTGGAATATGCTTATTGACAAACTCAACAAAAAACTTGTTGGATGGAAAGAATCCATTTTATCTCAAGATGGGAAGTTGCAGCTTCTTCAAGCTACACTCTAGAATCTCCATGTTTATGCTCTCAGCTTATTTGGTATCCCGGTTAAATTTGCTGAAGCATTAGAAAGAATCCAGAAGAGATTTCTATGGTCAGGAGTTGAAGAAAAAAGAGGATATCCTTGGTTGCTTGGGACAAAGTGTATCAACCAAAGAGAAAAGGAGGGCTTGGGATTAAAGCTCTAAAAACTTTTAATAAAGCTCTCCTTGCAAAACTATTATGGAGAGCTTATGACATCAAGAAAGATTGGAACCGAATCTGGTTTGACAAATATATTTAGAATCAGCCTATCTGGGATTTCCTTAACTCTAAAGATATCCCTGTCGGATCCTTCATTTGGAATAGTATTATCAAATCCATAAAAGTGGTCAAAGATGGAGCTGGATGGGTCCTTGGAAAAGGTGACAAAATTAGGTTTTGCAAGGATCCTTGGATGAACAAAGAAGCTCTCTTTGATCAAGGCAACAATCAACTTATTGAGGAATGTAAAAGGAGGTTTGGACCTATGGTGTGTGACTATTGGAAGGAGAACAAATGGGTGAGGCTTGATGTTATACATGATGGATTTTCCCTACTCCAGAAGGAGCTGCTGTCTTTTTCTATTAACAAAGACTTTGATGATGTGTTTCTCTAGAAAATTAATCCTAGAGGTGACTTTACAGTTGCTTCTACCTACAAAAACACTTTCACTTAGACCAGTAACCCCATTTGGGGTAAAGTTTGGAACAGAATTCTGATCCCTAAAGTCAATATGTTCCTTTGGCTTGCTACTCACAATAGGATCCTAACTATTGACAATTTGGTCCGAAGAGGTTTCGAATTCCCTAACAGGTGTGAGCTATGCCAGAAAGAGGAAGAATCAGTTGATCATTTGTTTTTCCACTACTCATTTACCTGGGAAATTTGGAGTAAGTTGTGGGAGAAATGGAAAGTTGATTGGGTCATGAACAAGAGTCTCAAGGAAATTATCTGGCAAATGGACATTCCCCACCAATTGTCCTCTTATCAAGAACCTTTGGTCCCTGATCCTCCCCATGACTTGCTGGGGAATTTGGAAAGAGAGAAATAATAGAATATTTAGGGAAGCTAAGTGCACCTCTCAGGTGGTATTTGAAAAACATTGCAGGGCTATGAAAGAGAACATAAATATTCCTCACAAGAATAATAAGAAATGGCTTGTTACTAATATGAATGAAATTGAAAAAGGCATCCTCACTTAATGGAAATTAATACACAAAGTTTGTAGATCTGACAATAAGAATAGGAGAGATAATATTGTCTGGCGCTTTCCTGATCATGATTGGATAAAGGTAAATTTCGATGGGGCGACTAAAGGCAACCCTAGGAAGTCTGGTGGTGGAGGAGTTATCAGAAATGCTCAAGGAGTCTGCATTGCAGCTTTTGCTTCTCCTTTTGGGGTCCAAAATAATCATGTGTTTGAAGCTCTAGCCATGCTAAAAAACCTCCATCTTGCTCAGGGATTCAAATTTTAAAAAATTTGGCTAGAAGGGGACTCCCTAAATATCATCCAGGCCCTTAAAGGTACTAGTTCTATTTCTTGGAATATTACTAACTTAGTTGAAAGTGCAAAAAAATTATTAAATAACTATGTTAGTATTATCATAACTCACACTCTAAGAGAAGGCAATAAGGTTGCAAACCTCTTAGCTAATGAAGGGGTCAATTTAGAGGTGGATGTTACATATATTGGAGAGACCCATTGTAAAAGGGATGTTAGAGAGCAATTATTTTTTGATCACATCAATGGGTCAAGTTAATATCATGATTATCTTTTGGGGTTTGAATTCCAAAGATAGAGTTTGGGGGAAGATTAGCTATCAGTTAATGATTCTCTTTAGGCATTATTTCTATGATCAAATATGTGAGGAGGATTATAATAATAAATGTTGGTTTTGTGCAGCCATTAACATAAGCTTTAAAACTATGAAAGAGACTATGTTTTGTTATTCCTGAATTTTACACAAGAACTTGGGGTTATACCTATGGATTGTGAGATACATCTTTGGGTACTTCTATTTGCTATTCAAAATGGGTGGTAACTTAAATAGGAATGAGCCCCCTGGCTGCAAAAATTGGAAGAGTGAACGAAAAGTATGGAGAAGGCTTCATAGATATGGTTTTACTAACTATATGGAAAAGCTACACGAAAGCAGAAATTCAGTGTCACATGGCTTTGCTAGAGGCTGGAACAACAACAGAGTCACATTGTTTAGGGAGATATGGCAAATTGATGAGGACCTAGTTGCAGAGGTCACGGGTCTTTAGAAGGGGGGCACTAAATTCTATAGAGACCAGAAGTATGTTGCCGAAGCATTCAAAAACTTCTTGAAATTGGAGGATGAGAAGGACAAGCTTGTCAAGAAAGACAACATCTCCTACTACCTTCCCTAGCAGGCAAAATCCTTTTGGCAGAAAGTTTTAAGGGTTTTGATGGAGTTTCTCACTGTTGATGGTAGATTCACTAAAATCTATAACTATCATTTTGCAATTCTTAATCACTTCCGTCATGGGGTTAAAATATCCCTCCCTTATTACTTAGCATCTTCTCTGAATGAGAGTTTGGCTGATCACTCTAAAAAGCCTAATTCTTACCCTATAGCCCATCAGGGGCTCATATTGCTCATTTATGAATACCTGAAGGAAAAAGATAGGGCTAGCAAAGATGATCACCTAGTCACTAATGCACATATTTATGAGAGTTGTAAAGATTCTGAATCGATGAGGATCAGCCTAATGTCCCTATCATAAAAAATGGAGAGCTGATAAAGATAATGTGGAAATGGAGGTGCAATATGATTTGGAGGAGGAAAAGGGGAAGGATATTGAGACAAAAATGGAGAGTGAGAAGGATGAGAACATTGGTGAAGAGTAAGAAGGGGTTAACTCTGAAAACCCTTACTCTAACCCTATGGGCTTGGATAGCAGGAATGTCGCCCTGAATGCTAAGGAGGAAGACAACCCTAATTTTGTGGGCACTAAGCAAGGTAGGGATTCAGTGAATACTATTTTTAATACTACCCACAACTATACTCTGGAATCCTTCAACTTCCAGAAATGGGTTATTGACAACATTACTAGCATTCAAAGCAAACAAAGGGACTTGGAAAATAAGATAAACAATTTGATTAAGGAAACAAATTCAGGGAAAAAGAATGAGGAGATGGAAACCAGTGAAGTCGAGGAGGAAATCAAGATGGAGGACTGGTTGGAGAAAGACCCGATTAAAGGGGATTTGAAACATCTGGAGGATGTTATAAGAATTGTGAAAGATCAGGCTATGGAGGATAAAGACAATATCAATACCCGGGTTGCTCATACTGAGAAGGCCCTAAAAAGTTTCATGAATCACAGTCTTGAGGTCCTAAAAGTTTTGTCACATAATATGAATGCCATGGTGGATCACTTAGAGAGGAAAAATCAGGATAATAACTTTGTAATCATTGAAGATGTACTGACCTCCAGCTCCACCCATCAAATTTCCAGGCAAAGGACTAGGTAGAACACCACTGAGATGGAGACCAAAACAAAAGACATCCAGCTGAAATAGGAGAGCAACGATCTGAGGGAAGTGGCCAAGGCAATGATACTATTGGTTTAGAATGTTGAGGAGTCTATAAAAGTGTTCAATTGATATGTAATGTTGGGTTTTGGATGTCAATTTCTTGTTGGCTCCTTGTTGTCTTTTTGTCCTAGCTATTGGTTTTTGTGTTGGTCTTTTGCAACTATTTTGTCTTGTTTCTTTCATGCTCATCTTTCCTATTGTAAGCAAGTTTCAGGTCCCTTAAGACTTGTTTTTTCTTAATCAAAAACGTCTTGTTTGTAGATTCTAAATATATTTTTTGCAAATTTGTTTGAATAAAATTTTATTGATTTTTCCATCTCCCTCAAAAAGTAGTTGTTTACAGCAAACAACATTTATTAAGAGTGATGTGTATCCCGAAACGCATAATTTTTTTCTATAAATGATAAAAACTTAATTCTTTTGAATTTTGGTTTGTAACATCAATGCCCAAGGCATGCACTTGGTTTGATAGTGATATGTTGAATATTTTTTATTTTATTAAGTTTTGAAGTTCGACTAATTATAATTTGGATATAGGTGTACGTTTGAACACATAACTTGTTCTATATATATCAAAATTCAATTTTCTTTTTTTTGTTATAAAGAAAACACCAATACCTGGTGCATAGATATTTTTCGATTTTTTTTTGAATTAGTTTACTATTTTTCCCAATGCATTGAACAAAGAAGTTCATGTTCGGTGAAAAACCTACATTCATAAGAAATAAAATAAAAATATATTAATGAAATTAAATATATTAAAAGTTATACTATTTGGAAAGCTTATAATAAGGACCAAATACTTGAAAAAAAAAAACTTTTAAATGAGTTAATTTGACCCCCCAAAAGCTAATGTAAAATTGGTTTTTAATCAGCATTTGATAGATGCAAAGTAGACTCCAATGCAAGTATGATTTAGAAGTAGAAAGGTTCTATCCAAGAAATTTGGATCTAAGAGCTTCTGATTTAACTCTCTTCAATTAATTACTTCAAATGGGACCTCTTAAAGATTAAATCATTATATTTTTAAAAAAATGTATGATTTCAGCAAAAATCAGGATGTACCAAAAAGTGGGAACTAGCTTTGTGAGTTCACCCAGATTAGCAGTTAATATTAATACCAGTGAAACTTAATGCATGAAACAGAAAGAGGAACAACATCCACAACACATAACATAGATATTTGTATGTGGAAACCCTATAAGAGGAAAAAACACGGTGGGAAACCTTACTCACAATCAGCTGATACTACTCCAGATAATATGTGTATACAAATGCAGTCTGCACATGCAGAAAGGCCAACCACCTAGAGCTCACTGCTCAATCACAAAATAGGAGTCACATTGACTACAATTGGATGGTTAAATCCAATGATAATGTACTGCTCAAAGTAGCATCTCCAATGCTAGATTCAGTACTGGTTAAGCTCTGATAATCACCTTCAAACCTTCCTTGAACCTTCTCTATGGTCTGCTCATATGATCTTCAATATTCACACATACTCTGATACAAAACCATATACCATATACCATTTTTTCTATATACTCATCTCACAAATGAGATCTTGCATATATATACAAAACCTAAGACCAAATGTGTAGGTCGGTTCACTAAGAATATTACAATAAAATCAATTACAAATAAGTCAAGATGCGATGCATCATGTTAGCTCAATACATTTACAATAATATCCAATCAATTAAATCATCTCCATAATGTGTTGTGCTGATCTGGAATAGATAATGCATGTCGATCCATAACCTAGACCAATTTGCTGGTAACAACAAATATGTCAACCCGATTAGACCAATAACCAAAATACCAAAACCAAGTGTCCAAATCATGTCTTCAACATAACCAAGTGATCTCCAGATGATAAAAAGTCATCCTTAGTGTTGGTGAACAATATAACCTACCAGTGAACAATATACCAGTGACTATGCATAAGTCACTGAACTTGCCGGTGAACATGATGTGTCGGTTCAACATAACTAAAAGATCTCCAGAAGGATAAGTGTTGACATCAATGGAAAAACTAATGCAACACATTCATAATACCAACAATCTCCCCCTTTGGCATTGATGGCAACATAAGATGGAAAATCATCTAAGTTCCAAAACAAAATGCCAAAAACTAGAAACCAACAATCTCCAGAATAGATCAATACCAGAAATCAAAATACAAATGCAGAGATTATGTATCTCTCCCCTAATGAATAATCTCTCCCCCTAGGATAATGTTTCCTAAATACAAAGTTTTTCCATAGATATCTCTCCCCCTTTGACATCAAATGCCAAAGAAATACAAATACCAGAACATACAACCAGCTCATATATCCAATTAAAATAACCAACTACTCCCCTTGAGAAGTATCTCTCCTCCATCAAATCTGGAAAAAGGTTTCTCTGTTAATTTTTGTCGGTTTGATGTCAATCTTCAATCATCTAAGTCTCTGTCGGTGAGGGTATTACCCCAAGCTGCTCTCTGAGATATTCAAAAGTTTCCTTAGGCAGAGATAGTAAAGATATTTGCAATCTGCTCTTAGTATTCACATAAACCAATCTTACTTCTTTTGCTTCAACATTCTCTTTTAAAAAATTATATTTGATAGAAACAGGCTTAGTCTTAGAGTGAAATACCAGACTCTTTGATATATCAATTGCTGCCGAATTATCACAATAGATGATTATAGGTTCTTGGCATTTTACCTTTATGTCCTTCAATATTTTATTAATCCATAATACCTAAGAACAATTAGTTGTTGTTGCAACATATTCTCTCTTTTTCTTCAACTTTTTCCCTTAGAAAATTCAGTTTGATAGAAACATGTTTTGTTTTAGAATGTAATATTGTATTCTTAGATATATCAATTGTTGCAATGTTAGCACAGTATATAGTAATGGGTTCCTTGCATTTTACCTTTATGTCTTTCAACATTTGCTTAAGCCATAATACCTGTGTACAATTTGTTGCTGCTGCAGCATATTCTGATTCTGCTGTTGATAAAGATGTACAACTATGTTTCTTACTTAACCAAGAAACTAATCTCTTTCCAAGAAAGAATTCTCCTTCGGTGGTGCTCTTTCTATCATCTACATCTCCTACACAATTTGCATTTGTGTATGCACATAGGTTTTTCATCTTTAGGATACCATAATCCAAGATTTGTTGTGCCTTGTAAGTACCGAAAAATCCTTTTTACTGCTGATTCATGATTTTCCCGAGGATTACTTTGAAATCTAGAAACAATACATACTACATTCATAATATCAAGCCTGGTTTGTGTCAAATATAGTAAACCTCCTATCATAGATTTGTATCTAGTTGGATTAATAGGTGTAGATTCATCCCTTTGAGACAATTTGTCATTTGTAGTCATAGGTGTGCTTACCGGTTTAGAGTTCTCCATCCCAAATTTCTTTAGTAATTCATTCAAGTACTTGGATTGACTAAAAAATATACCTTTATCAGTTTGAGAAATTTGCAAACCTAAGAAGAATTTTATTTCTCCAATCATAGACATTTTAAATTCTTGCTGCATTGCAAGAGAAAATTCCTTACATAATCCATCTTCTCCTCCAAAGATTATATCATCAACAAATACTTCAATAATAAAGATGTCATCATTAGTTATTTTGCAGTATAAATTGCTATCTGCATTTCCTTTAGTAAAACCAATCTTCAAAAGATACTTATCCAATCTTGCATACCAATCTCTTGGGGCTTGTTTCAATCCATACAGAGCTTTTCTTAACCTGCAAACCATATCATTGTCATCTGTCAAAGAAAATCCATTAGGTTGTTCAATATATACTTCTTCTTCAAGATCTCCATTCAAAAATGCACATTTAATATCCATTTGATAAACTTTGTAGTCCTTGTGAGCTGTAAAAGCCAAGAATAATCTAACTCCCTCAATTCTGGCTACCGGTGCAAAGGTTTCATTGTAATCAACTCCTTCTTTCTAAGAACATCCCTTACACACTAGTCTTGCTTTATTTCTGACAACCTTACCATCTTCATTAAGTTTGTTTCTAAATACCCATTTAGTTCCAATTACATTTTTATCTTTAGGCCAGGGAACTAATGTCCAAGTATTATTTTTCTCAATTTGTCCTAATTCTTCTTCCATAGCTTTAATCCAAAATTTATCTTCACATGCCTCATTGATAAATGATGGTTCAATTTGAGAAATAAGACATACCTCTTCATTTGCCAATCTTCCTCCTGTCATAACTCCTTTAAATTTGTTTCCAATTATCTAATCTTCAGAATGATTCAATCTTACATACCGAGGTGTCTTAGTTTGCTGTTGTTCTTCAATTATTGTGGAATCTTCTGATGATACCGGGGTAACTGGATCTTCATTCTATACCAGTGGATTCAGTATAGGTTCATTTGTCACAATTTATGTTGCTAGTTCAGAGTCTATATATCTTGAAGATCCTATGAATTGTTCATCAATCTTTGCATTTGTACTCTCAACAATTTTCTGCAATCTTTTATTAAAACATCTATATGCCTTGCTCTTAGATGAATAACCAAGAAATATTCCTTCATCATTTCTAGGTTCAAATTTGCCAATATACTCATCTCTTCTAATATAACATTTACTTCCAAAAATTTTAAAATACTTAAGAGTAGGAGTATTACCAAACCATAGTTCATGAGGGGTCTTACCAGTTTCACCTTTGATGTGAACTTTGTTGAATGTATAGATAGCAATGCTAACTACCTCTCTCTAATACACATGTGGTAGATTTGCTTCTGATAACATACTTCTAGCTGCATCCAAGATAGTTTTGTTTTTCCTTTCAACAACTCCATTCTGTTGTGGTGTCTGAGGTGTTGATAACTATCTTCTGATTCCATTCACTTCACAGAATGTATTAAAGTCCTTAGATGTGAATTCTCCTAATTTATCTAATCTTAAACATTTGATTTTCTTACCGGTTTCATTTTCAACCATTGCTTTGAATAGTTTGAACTTTCCAAGTGCTTCTGATTTTTCTCTAAGAAAAGTAACCCTACACATTCTAGAGTAATCATCAATAATTAGCATGAAATATCTATCACCTTGTAAGCTTCTAGTTCTAGCTGGACCACATAAATCAGTGTGAATTAAATCAAGAGCATTATTGGATTTTTCTGGAATACTTTTGAAACTAGCTCTAACTTGTTTTCCAAATTGACATTCCTTACAAATTGTATTCTAAGGTTTCACACTTTTAGGTAGATCTCTAACTGCCTTAGAAGTACTGATTTTTACCATGCAATCAAAGTTTACATGACATAGTCTCTTATGCCATAACCAACTTTCATCTATATGTGCAATTAAGCATGTCTTTTCACTATTATTCAGATGAAAGATATTGCCTCTAGTCTGATTACCGGTTGCAATTTCCAAACTAGTTCTATTCATGATTTTACATTTTCCATTTTTAAATTGTAACTGAAATCCCTTCTCAACTAATTGACCAACACTTAAAAGATTATGCTTTAATCCTTCAACATAGTAGACATTGTCAATGTTATGCTTACCATCAAGAGATATTGAACCCTTACCTTTGATTGAATAGGCTTTGTCATCTCCAAATCTTACTAAACCTCCATTGTATTCTTGAAAGTTCAAGAATTTACCTTTGTCTCCAGTCATATGATGTGAGCATCTTGAGTCAATAATCCATTCATCCTTTGCTTCAACGCTAGCTGCTAGGGCTTGTTCTACCGATTGAGCAGTATGTGCCAGTTGATCTTCTGTTATAGCAACAAAAATGCATCTATTATCTGTTGGATCCTCATCAGAATCATTAGTCACACCTTCATCAACAATGTAACAAGATTTATCTTTGTTCTTCTTAAATATGTATCTCTGATATTCAGGATTAGGCTTGTATGTTCTTCTAGCTTCTTCTCTTAGTCTAGCATGTCTATTAGGCCATCTTGAAGCCATATGACCAATCTTATTGTAGTTAAAACATGTAAAGGGTGATTTACCTTCATACTTACTTCCAATTGGACCTTTTGGCATGTTCCTTGCAAATAGTTCTTCAAGTTCTTCAAGCTCTTCATTCTCCTTTCTGGATTCTTCAAGTTCTCTTGCATAAAAGGCTCTCCAGTCTGATTTGTCAAATGATGGAGTAGATGATGTTGATGCTTTAAAGGCCAAATCAGTTTTTATAGTAGCAACATGACCAAATTCCTCAATTTCAAAGGCTGAAAGTTTTCCAATCAATGTATCCCTAGTTACTGATGTATTAGGCATTGTTCTCAACTCATTTATAGCAGTAACCTTCATTTTATATGCCGGTGGCAAACCTCTTAAGATTTTTGAAACAATTTCATCCTCATTCAAGGTTCCTCCACAACATTTAATACCCAAAACAATTTCATTTACTCTTTCCATAAAAGCAGAAATCCTTTCATCTTCTTCCATTTTTAGAAGTTCATGCCTGACTCGGAAGCTTTAAAGTTTTGCAATCTTGACTGTGGAATCTCCTTCATTCAGTGTTTCCAAGTGATCCCAAATAGCTTTAGCAGTAGACCTATCTGATAATCCCATGATTTGTTGAACTGATAATGTGCTCAAAAGTGTTTCTCTTGCTTTGTAATCATTCTCTTCATTTTTAGCTAAGGTGGTTGGAGTAGTCTAACCAGCTACAATAGCAGTATAACCATTCTTGGTAACTTCCCAGATGTCTTTACCAATGCAATTCAAATGTTTCTCCATTCTGATCTTCCATATCCCATAGTTGATTCCATCAAGTTTAGGACTGTCCTTCCTGAAATAATTAGTATACATTGGATCTCCTCAAGTTGTTAAACTTTTGCAAAAGAGGACTAAGCTCTGATACCAATTGTTAGGTCCCGGAGACAACTGAGAGGGGGGGTGAATCAGTTGTCAAATAAATTCAAACCAAAAACTAATTAACCAACTTAATGCTTAATACCTGTATACCAGTTAAGTATGTTGGTAGATAGTGTTAACAGTAAATTGCTATACCGGTAAGGACTAATGCATGAAACATAAACATAAAGTCATCCACAACACATGACACCAATATTTGTACATGGAAACCCTGTAAGGGGAAAAACCACGGTGGGAAACCTTACCCACAATCAGATGATACTATTGTAGATAGTAAGTGTACATAAATGGGGTCTGCACATGCAGAAAGGCCAACAGCCTAGAGCTCACTGCTCAATCACAAAATGGGAGTCACACTGACTACAGTTGGATGGTTAAATCCAATAAGAATGTACTTCACAAAATAGCATCTTCATATGCTGGATTCAGTACTAGTGTAATGCTGATATGCTTCTACAAAAACCTAGCTTCACCTTCAAATGATGTCTTCATGTATTCCTTTGCTTAATCTCGCATATACCTTTACTCAATTCTTTTTCACATTTCACACTTGATCTTACAAATAAGATCTTACATTTATACCATACCCTAAGACCAATTTTAGTAGGTCGGCTCTACAAGATATTACAATAAAAACATTTTACAAACAATATAATATCCGATGCAATAACTGATTGAACATGTCAGCTAAATGCATTTACAACAATAATAAATCATCTCCATAACGTGCCATGCTGATCTGGAAAAGATAAACCTGCCGGTGTAACCCTAGATAACCTAGACCTATTTGCCGGTAAAGGAAAATATGCAAATATGAATATACCAATGATTAATTCTTTGAAACAAAGTGTCCACATGATGTCTTCGACATTACCAAGTGTCTTCCATATCATTCCAGGTACCGGTGAACAATATATCCTGCCGATGAACCATGTACCAGTAATTGTTGCACAGTTTACTTGCTTGCCGGTGAATGTTTCTAGATCTCCAAAGTAGGTGTTGACATCAATGACAAAACCATACCAAAATACCAACAAGAACAATACCAATATGGTCATTAAATTTGGTGGTTGCCAAAGGCAACCAAAATTAACACTTAAGAATTAGATGGAACAAATTATATTGAATCTCAAGAGTATACAAATAACATGCTATTGTTCATTATTTAACCAATGTTCATTATTACATTCAAGATTAAAGTTTCAAAGAATGAATCCATTCACATGAGGAACAAATTATATCGAATCTCAACTTCTATATTATCAAATTGTCGAATAATTACAAGTGTATATCCATATACAAAAATGGCATAAAGGCCAACTCAAATAAAATATATTTCAATATGAAAAATATACATGCCAACTAGACATGTAAGTATCCCAAAATGTCTCTATCACATCCTAAACAACTAATGGATCATCAAAATTGATCCTCTTCGAAACACTCCTCGGCTCTGAAGGATCTTGCACAAGAAAAATCAAACCACAATTGAGATTAGTTATATTATATAATTTACATTCGAAAAGTTAACATAAAAATCAGTATACATTGAACTATAATTAAACTTTAAAATTGAATTCTTGATTACCTTAAATTCACGTTTTCTCTTAAGATAGTTAGGAGTCCTAGAATATGTATTTGATAGAGCAGGGATGTCATCAAGATTTTTGTAGACAACCTATATATGTTCACAAATATAATATTGATACAAGTTAGCATATAATAATCGATGATAGGAATAAATTATATCAACTAAACACAAAATAAAATAAACACATGTACCTAAGGCATCTCTTCTTCTTCTTCAGGTATTGTGGGTGTAGTCAACAAGGATGTGAAGCTAACAATTCTCTATACATAAAGATGACAAGTATGTGAAAATATCAATCTATCTAGATATGCATAATCATAAGTTATTTAAACTCTTAATTCAATCATATTTGCATTGAATTACCTTTCCCTTGTCTCTGACTATGCTTCTAGAGCCTGGATCGTGTGGCACAACACTCACACTAGGTGTGCACTACACGAGTAAAATAATATAAACATGCAAGTTAATATATAATTTAATTAATGAAAATTTAAATGACAAGCATGTATACAATAAAAAATATAAAAGACTAGGTGCAATAATATATATCATATAGCTATCAAGGCCAAATGAAATGGTTGTCAGGGTGTTGTCATGGACCTATGATAACTCCTCCTCAGACATCGACTATTAAATAAATCATGTATATAAACATTAGTGCTTAATACTATCTCTTACAAATATTCATTTAAAATAAAATGCACTATGGAATTATAAGTTAAGTTTTACCACTATATTGTTTGTGTATGATGAAGGTGTCTCCTCGTCTATAGAATGCGAGGACTCCCCATGGTGTGCTCCAATCCTTTTTGTCACATCTAGTGCATCAGCCATATCATGCACCTTGTAATCAACTATGTCTATGGGAGGATCAACAAGATCTCCAATAGGACCTAAGCATACTTGACTACACATAGCACAGGTATGTGACACACAAATATGTGGAGCTAAGGAGGATGTGTTAGCACCACCTAATCCATTGCTAGCATCACCAAAAGGCTAAAGCTAGTGCCCTAGCCAGAGAAACCAAAAGGCCACTCAAAGAGTGAATAGCTGATATAGTCAATGGCACTACCTTGAAAATAATATCTGGATGTTGTACTAGAGGTGGGGGATCGATGAGAGGAGGGGGAAAAAATGGGCCTTGTAATACTCAAACCGCCCTAGGTCTATCCTGAGGCATACCTCCCCCCACACCCTAGAAAGACTTGATGTCAAAGTAGTTGACATGCTTGCCCAAAACAAACTTAGCATACAATTTTTTGATGAAGTAGAATGATACATAGAGATTGTTGTTGGGTGGTCTATTGAAAACCATCCACCAACAATCCCAAAAGTGTTTTACAATGTCATCATTTTGACACCATTTGATGGAAAGTTTTGTTTTTTCACATCTACAGGTTGTCTGGTACAGGGATTAATAAACAAGGCGGCAATATTGGCTTTAGATATCTGGACTTCCTTCACCTCATCATAGGACAAGCCATTTGTGTATCTATCCCTCATGGCCTCTTGCCACAAAAGAACAAAATTGTGCTCAATGGTGACAGTTTATAGATTGTCTATTATAGCATTTAGTACAATTAGCATCGGGGATAGACAAGGGATTCAACTATAAATATTAGCAATTCCCCTCAATTGGTTCAAATTTTGACCAATTAATTCTTGAATTGAGGGGGGGGCTTTGGTAATGGAGGGTTTGGTGGTTGTGGATTGTCATTGTTATCACCCATTTTACTTGATTGAAGTTGAAAATTTGGATTAATTAACAAATTTCAAATAGTAGTGTATTTGAAATTAAAAAACCTAATTCATATCAAAAAAATTGAAAAACAAATCAAAAAATGCAAATAAATCATAAAAATACAAGGAAATCGATAGAAAAACATACCTCTTGGCAATATTTTGCAAAAAAATGCTCTAGAAATTAGATATCTAGTCAAATCCAATATCGGATCATTGTTTTTCGCTCAAACCCATGCATAAAATGACCCACAGGTTAGCTTGCTTGGGTATAAAAATACCCATAGGGATCAAATATCTGATCCATGTTCCCTTTAACATTTTAAAAGTATAATTTACATGTATATTATATATTATATATTATATATTATATATTATATGTTATATGTTATATGTTATATGTTATATGTTATATAATATATAACATATAATATATAATATATAATATAATATTATATATTATATGTTATATATTATATATTATATGTTATATGTTATATAATATATAACATATAATATATAATATATAACATATAATATATAATGTATAATATGTAATATATTATATATTATTTATATATAATATAATATAATATAATATAATATTATATATTATATAATATATTATATTTGATATTATATATTATATATTATTTATATAATATATTATATATTATTTAATATATATATTAAATAATATATAATATAATATATATTATATATTATATATATAATATATGATATATTATATATTATATAATATATAATATCTAATATATGATATATTATATAATATATAACTATATATTATGTAGTATAAATTTTGTAATAATATCGGATATTTGATATGGTCTCTATTTTGCCATAGCTAAATGTGCTGACATCCAAGCCAAGCAAAAAGTCAACACAAATTTCTTGCAATTTTGGGCGAGTGGAGAAGGCAATTTTTTCATATCGCCACTTTTTGGCCCCTCATGATCTTGCACATGTTAGAAAGTTCAAATAACTAGAAGATAGCTGAGAGGGGGAGGGGGGTGAATGAGTTGTCATAGATTATCAGAACAATTAGCAATTTAAAACTTTAATACTGGAACCCAAAACATTAATACCAGGATAGCAGTTAAACCAATTAAGCATAAACAATAATCACAAAATAAAAACCATCCACATGACACCAAGATTTATATGTGGAAAACCCGATAAAGGGAAAAACCATGGTGGGAAGCCTACTCACAGTTAGCTAATACTTCTGCAGTAAGTATGTGAATTACAATTGAGGGGCCTACACTTGTAGGAAGGCCAACAACCTAGAGCGTGTTGCTCATCACAAAAGGAGCCTCACTGACTACATAGAAATCAAGACTACAATCCAAACAAGTGTTGAACAACAAAAGATAGCATCTCCTATGCCTAAGTACAGTTTCGGTTAAGCTCAATATCGGAGGACTGAATCCTCTTACATATACCCAATTCGATCTCCAATGATCAACCAAATCCTTTGCCTAAATGATATTACATTATTCGCACATTACATTCCTTGACCATGACCTCTAACATAACCATGATGATCTACAATGAGATCTTACATCTATATATACAAACCCTCGACCATAAACAATTAGGTTGGCCACCAGATAATAAACCAATTACATAATTACAAACCATGTCGGCCTTAGACAAAACAAAAAATATCCCACATAAGACATCTCAAAAACACATCGAGAGGTCCAATCCACATGTTACATTATTGTCGGTCCATAACCTAGATCAGCCAGGACCCGATATACATCCACACGCTACAACAATGATCTCCATCCACCAAGTCTCAAACATGAAAAACCAACAACATCCTAAAACTCCACCAGAAGCTGCACCAACACCACTTATGCAATTCATCAAAGATCTTCATCAAAATCTCTACATAAAAAGGTACAAACAATATACAGAGGTAGAAAAACTTACGTTAGCAAAGCTTGACAGTTGGAGATTGATCATTGGCAGCATTGTTGACAAAGGAATTCTATATGCTATGAAGGTGATTGCATACAAAGTGTATTTCACAAAACGAGAAGGCTTTGTCACAATGATAGTAGTACATACAACCTATCATATGATAATGGAGGGGAAATATTTCAATTTATGGGAATTCATGTGGCAAGAATTGATGGAGAATGCAGATCAGATGAAGAAAACAATCTACCCATTCCGGTATGGCACTGTATTAATTTGCCTAATATTTTACTTCCTTAGATAGCTACCTCAAATTGGTGATAAGAAGTGGACCTAGGACAAAATGGTATATGCTCAAATATTAGATTGTGTTAGGGAATTCCCAAACCTTCATACATGAATACAAGTATTTGGGGGCTATTTCAAGAGTTTTCAAAAGAAGATGCAAAAAAGATGTTGGCTCTCCTATCAAATCATCCAAATATAATGATAGCATAGTATTTTATGTGGATAATATTTTCTCCTGATGGATGTATTAGAACCTCGTACTTCATGGATTCCACCCCTGCCTTATGAAATTTGAGATAAAAAAGCAGAGGTCTATGCACAAATCCTCCTTAGGCTCCCTGAGGATTCAAAAGAGACCCAAAATCAAATAGAATTTTTTTTTGACTCGCTAGCTCAAGTTAAAGTAGTAGAAAAAGAAGAGAAAAAAAATAAAAAGGAGGAACTAGGAGAGGCAAAGGAAACCAAACAAGTAGACTGTGGGAATTCTACAAGATTATAGACTCTACGAGCAAAACCAATAGTTACTATAGTTAAGGGAATTGGTCAATGAGAAGTAAGTTGGAGACCGCATCGCTGAAGACAACACCACCAACGAAGGAGGCATTTAAGGCCTTGTTAAGTATGAGCTTGGAAAGAAATATCTAAAATAAGCAATAGATAGTCAAACCTCCAGCATGCCTAGCCACATCTAGTGAAGATGAAGAAGCCTCAATCTCATAAGGGTCCATCTCCATAGCCATTTTAATCACCCTGCATGCTCTACTCCTTAACGAAGACCAACTATCTTGGGCCTTGTTCATTATGCAAACCTTTTCTAAAACCCTTGGAAACTATCAACACATGCCCATCCTTAACAAGCATACTACAAAATGAGCCCTCATTCATTATATGATAGTCCAAAATTATACTTCTAAAAAATTCATTTGGTATCTTTCCAAACACCTAGCTACAACAATAAAAAATTGAAGATCAAGAGCCCAGCAATAAGAGGAGAACTTGAAACATATATTTATTGATATAATATCTCTAGACTTGACTCTATCACAAATGCATTTAAGTTAAATCAAAATTTAAGCACTAAATTTTGGAACAAGGAAAGATTAGATAAGTTGATGCTAGCTAAAACAAAGGAAACTCAAAAGGAAGAGATGGAGATTACATATACATCTTCTAAGTCCTACAAGATGTTGTGTAAAGAGGATAAAACACAAAAGTTGAATGAACCCCTCATAGCCCCTCCTCTTCCAATACCTCACAATGGAGAATCCATGACATAATCCAGTGATACATATACCATGACACAAATCCAAGAGATCTTAAAACATACACAATAGGGACCAAACACAATCGCTTAGCTCTTCAATATTCTGGTGGTTGGACACTGAGTGGATATAGGAGGAATAAAACCACTCCAAAAGTTTAAATTGGGTGACATGTTACAACAAACAACAAGAGAAGAGGTCTTAAAGGAGCATGTATAATCAAAGATATATAGAATTGGTTTCCACATATTAAAAGGGAACCCTCTTAGTCAACTCTAGATCATCTCCAACTACTCATTCATGAGCTTCTGTAAGATCTAGGAGTTTGAGAAGAATAAGGAGGATGAGGCTAGGCACCGATGTGCTTAAACACAAACAAATCTGGAGACCCAATTAGTCACTACAAAACAAACTACAATAAAAATCAATGAGATCTATCAATATTGCTTGTAGTGGCCTAATACACTCAAGCCCATGAAGGATAAATTAGAACAACTTAAATTGTAGATCTCCCAAAACTATAGGCAATATGATGCTATGCAAGATCTAGATTGGGCAACTAAGGTGAATATTGAGAGCATATGTGATCAACATCAACAACAACGAGAACTATTAGATAAGGCCAGAATGAAATTTTGGCAACTCAATAAATGTGTTAGTATGAGATTGGCACATATCATTGGGTTAATCACTGATGCACAACTCTTCCACAATAACAAATAGATCCAACATCCCTATACAAAGCAAAAACACAACTACTGCACCTCAACATCCACATCAATCAACTACAAATGGTGAAGAAGCAATGGGATGAACAATTATAAAAACTATAGGTTATTTATCGAGATGTTATACCATAGAAGAAGAGTAGTTGACATGAGGACAAGTTAAATTTTTTTTAGGGGATGATGTTGACTGAAAAATAGGATACAAACACTAGTCTACAGAGAGAAGGGTGTAATTCGCTAACAAAGTTTTAGAATAGATAACTTAGGAGATAGATTAGTTTATAAAGAGAACATCTAATGATTGCATCCCTAATATTAGATATCGTGTGTGTGAAAAAGTGGAATAAGTCTATAAGCTGCAAGACACAACACTTCAATTAAGTCATTACATGTATGCTTAGACAAATATAAGCATGGATAATAAAACCATAAAAAATTGACTAATTGCCTTCTAAAAGATGTGAGTATAAGATTTCTCTCATATTTGTATAAGCAATACCAGTGACTAGACTACACCAAGATGAAGGATTTAATCTATATGAGTATGAGATTAAGATAAATGGATGCAAGAATATGCTAGATGGATGAAAGATGGATGAAAATTAAACTATATGAATTCAAGCAATCATGAAAATATGCAAAAAGAAACTAAACTAAGATGCAATAATCTCAAAAAGCAAGCACAAAATCTTCAATGACTCTAGAGAAAAATTGCATAATAAAAATAAATCTCCAGGGTGTTTTGAATGAGAGATGAAGGTTGAATTTATAGAGAATCACAAGAGAGATCAAGAAAAAGCACAATTTAGGATAATTGAAATAATTAAGAAATCAGATTTAGTTAACCTTGAGATAGATTCCAATTATAGTTTAATTGAAATGCATTCAGAAAAGAAGTTTAAGTTTGCATCGGAGATATATTTAAATTAATTCGATGCACTTGAGATAAAAATAGGTAATTCTTTGCAATTCTTTGACTTATTCAAGAAAAGAGACTTATCAATGCAACTGAACTTCTTTTCTCAAAAGCTTTGAGTTTCAATTTTAGAGAATGATTAAATTCCTTTTAATTCCTTTTCTGATTTCAAGTTCTCAATTTAGAAGAAAGAAATAATATCTCAAGTTTGATTTCTCTCTCAATTCAATTCTTTTATTTTATTTTCAATTTAACTCTTGCTTTGCATATTAATTCCTCTTTTGTGATAAATTAATTCATTTTTTATGATTAATGGAAAATTAATCAATTAATTAAATATGCTAGGATATTTAATAAATTAAATAGGATAATTGATCAAAATGATTTTCTTGGAATGATTTAATTAATTAAACAAATATTTAATTAATATAGAATAATTTACTTTCCATGTGACATTTGATGATTGAAGAATTAATTAATTATGTGCTCAAAGTTGATTTAATTGCCTTTGGTTAGGACCTTGGTGATGTTGTCGAAATTAGGGGCCCATGGTTTAGGTGACCAATTTTAGGGTATTACATTTGCCCCTCTTTGAATTAATGTGTGAGCAGTGCATTAGTTCAAAGAATATGTTGATGTGTCTAGGACATACCAGTTTTGAACTTGATTGATCATGAACCAGATGAAGAGCAAGGTATTTAGCTTGATTTGAAGCGATGAAGCTAAACAGAGTTGATTAAAGAGAAACCGATCCTGAACTTGATTGAACTAGGATCGATAGAGATCAAAGATACCAAACTTGAACTTGATTGATCAAGAAGCGGATCTTACTCTCTAGAACTTGATTGAACTAGACACAGTGAGTGAAGATAAAATCGATCTTGAACTTGATGGATCAAGATACGATGAGCGAAGATACACTATCCAGCTTGATTTGATGTGATGAAACTGAACACCTGCTTAGCTTGAGTGTGTGATCAAAGATACTCTTTAAACTTTTGATTGAGTTTAAAAAAATAATCAGCTTGATGAAAAGCGATGAAACTGATTAACGTTAAGAGATTGATTCAGATGAAGGCAAATATCAGCTTGATTTGAAGCGATGAAACTGATATGCCCGTAGCGATTGATTTGATTCAGATGAACAAGAAATCTAAACTTGATATGAAGCGATGAAGCTGAGATGCCCCTTAGCAATAAGAATTTGTTTGATTTTCTTTAGTTGAAAAGATTTTTTTGCTCGACTTTTGATGAAGATTTGAAAAAATTTCTCGACATTGAAGATGTGAGGTCATAAGGTCACGAGTATGCCCCCTCGAGAGAGAAATTGAAAGATAGCGAGGGTACATGATTTTAGGCATTTTTTAGCGATGATAATGATTTGAGCACAAACAATGAGTCAGATGAACATTTGAAGATTTAGCGATGATTAATGAGAAATTGAGCGCAAATTGGAGAAATAATGAGAATTTGATGAAAAGTGCTAAGTGGTCACAGTTGTGCAAAATATACTAGAAGAATGACCTCAAATTTTGATTTCAATCTTGAAAATGGAATCAGGACGGGCAAATTAGCTAGGGGTACAATTTTCATGTCCATCAGAGCAAGTTGAAAAATTAGGGTTTTGGCTATATAAGGGGTCAAAGTGTCATTTTCAATTCATTTTAACCTCTCCAAGTTTGAAATTTAAAAAGCCTTATGCGAAGAAAAATGGTCATTCCCATCCAGGAGCATCGATTTGAGCACCAGAGATGTCATAATCGACCATGGAATTACGAGCCAACGGTGAGTGACTAATCTTAGACCTGTTTATGTCATCAATTTTGAATTTTTTTGTTGATTTTTTGAATTTTTAGTCTTGTTCAAGTCGGTCGTTATCATTTTGTCATGCGAGACAACATCTTGTGTCATACAACAAACTGATTTGTATTGTTTTGTCTTTTAAGTCCATTAGATTTTTCATTTCATGCCTCCCCTTGTATCATACGAATGTTTGATTAAGAGACCCTTTTGTCATGCGAATGCTTATGTTGTATCGTATCAGAGTCTTTTGTCATCCTATACCTATTCCTGACTCGTACGAGTTTCTGCCTACTCTGTGAAATGTCATATGAAAAATAGTGAGCATTTTTAAGGGTGCAAACATGAAAATTTGATTTTGCAATTAATGTAGTTGGATTTGCGTGATGTTGAAGCTGTCTTATAGAGAATTTGGATGAGTTTCTGATGCTCTATTGTTTGATTCTTTCAGGTTAGATTACCACATGTTCTTTTCCGATGCGTCTATCCTCCTACTATGAGGCTAGTTCATGAGTTATCCAATATAGATAAGGCACATATTGATTTGTGCAGATTTACTCACCTTCTACAGATGCCAGATATCTGTGTGAATCATAGGATGCTCATGACACTTGTGGAGAGATTTCACTTTGAGCATAACATGTTTCATTTACCAATTGGGGAGATGACCATCACTCTCGAGGATGTTTACAGGATTCTCAAGATTCTATTCACTGGGGATAAGGTTGATTATGATTCTACATAGTGTCATGGCTTACTAGCTTTGAGACAGGTATTTCATGATGAGGACATTCTTACACGGGTTATCAGCTGGGATGAGATGATGACCAAGTACAGTGAGCAATTTCCACTGGCTTGTGTCTTGGTAGGATTTATTGGTTGTTTCATAATGTCAGACAAGGGACAATAGGGTTTCTTATGCGGCTGGGCCAAGATGTTGCAAAGGCTTGCGGAGCACCTTGAGAGATTAGGATGGGGTTCGTGTGTATTAGCCCACATGTATTATGAGATGCATGAGATTGTATACAGAGGGGGGAAGAGCATGGTTGCAGGGGTATTGATTTTATAGAAATGGGCCTGGGAGCATATCGCAATTTGCAGACCTATAGTGGATGATGCCAGAGATCCACAATATCCTATTGTTTATAGATATTCTGGATACATTACTCAGCCCCATCTAGGCAAGATAGAGTACTGGAGAGTCAGCTGGATGATTTGATAGTTGTTGTATGGAGATTGTACAAGGGTCTTGAGCTTTGGGATGACTGGAGAGATATGAGGAGAGATATGTTCATGAATCATCCTCTTATGGGTAGATCTATGATAGTCATTGAGCAATTTGTCGTATCTCGGGTTATGAGGCAGTATGGTAGGCCTCAGCGGATTTGATAGGAGTTTACCACCTACGCTCATTATGCAGATGACGAGAGATGGGGATGGGCCCCTAGGTTGTCCTACACTTTGAGCATGCAAGCGTTGATAGGATTGTAGTGACTTAGGTGGGATTACTTGGAGGACATCGCAGATGCAGAGGTATTTCCCCAGTATAGGGATTGGTTCCAGCAGCATCCATTCCCTAGGTTTATAGATCCAACAGAGTAGGCACCTCTCATAGAGGAGATTGAGGATGATGCCCTTGCACAAGCATAGGGACAGACACAGGGAGAGAGATAGGGACAGGGACGTAGAGTAGAGGCTCCTAGGTAAGCAGGTGGTGATCCTAGTGCAAGCAGCAGTAGGGTACTAGCTGGGGGGAGACAACAACAAAGAGTAGAGGGCGGGTCTCTAGGGACTGATGGTGTGAGGATGAGTGGTGTTAGGATAGTGGAGGGTGGAGGAGAGGAGGAGAGAGTAGCTCCTAGACGGGTATGATAGAGGAGAGATGAGCAGGGTGGAGTTGGAGGCGGAGATGGAGGCAGAGAGACTGTGAGGGAGAAGGGAGCAGCTGATGCAACCTGAACGATGAGAGCACAATTAGCAGGTCTGTAGTAACAATTGACAGTGGCTTAGACACAGCTTGCAGAGCGAGACCGATAGCTGGTGGACCTTAGAGTAGAGAGAGATCATCATTTAGCTAAGGTTAGAATTGAGCATGATCATCAGCTGGTGGGGCTTAGGGAAGAGCACGATCGTTAGGTCGTAGAGATAAAGGCAGAGTGAGACGCTCTTCAGCAGGAGGTCTTACACCAAACTAGTTAGGCAGCTTATAGCATAGTTGTTCCTATAGCACAGTAGGTTGTTCCATATTCCTAGTATATGGCTCGATCTGAGGGAGCTCGGGCACCGAGATAGGATGTCGGTCAGCAGGCTCTGCCTCCTCCACCACCTAGCGATGAGGGAGAGGCAGAGAGCTAGATTTCTTCTACCTCTTAGATTTTGTTAGATACCCCATTTTTTGAAGCCCATACGATTCTTGCTCTAATGGGAGATTGTATATGACAATTATATCACTTGTACCCTGAGATATTGATGATTATATATAAGATCTTGATTTGATTTCATTGTACTTGTGTTGATTGATTTATGAGATGCTTTATTCTATATGCTTTGTTCTATATGTATGCATATTTGTTTAGTATGGATGTATGTAATGCAAATGAATATGAATGTTTGTTTTTGTTTCTTTTCATATGCAAATAAATGATGAAAATGAATAATGAGTAATGGAAATTTTTTATTTTTCTATGTAATAATATGAATGCAAATGAATGTGTAAATCTATATAAGATGCGTATGTATGCAGCTAACATCTTAATACACAAGTACTCAATCAGGGAAACGATGAAAAAGAAACTACTTAGCTTAGAAATGATGAAACCTCAAACTCTCATTTAGAAGATAAAGAGATCATTGTTATCATGCAGAAATCACTCGAAATGCAGAAAATGCAGAATGAATGCAACTTAAACTAGTCACTGGATTTGGATTGCTTAATATTCATCACTTAGAGTTTACAAACATAGCAGACAGATTAGAGTTCCTTCCCTTTTCATGTGCAATATTAATTATCTTGTCCGCAATGACCCTTTTTTCATTCATATCCTTGGACAGATTATGCATGGACCCCAATTTCACATTTAAAGAAATTCCCTCAAAATAGACAAAGAAATGGTGCCAACCTCCTTGTAGCATACAAATAAGCATAGTCAAGGTATGTGTGGCGATTTCACCTTGATGTGAAGGCTCTTATCATAGACACCAAGCTGATTAGATGTTTCAAGATCATCGAAATCATTCCTACAAGTAGAAAACAAAGAAAATATTATGCCCCTAATCCTTGCTCCTCTTAGTCAAGATAGACTTCCTCGAGTTACTCAGAGGGAATAATAATCGAAAACCAATATAAAAGACAACACACAAAGAAAATTTTCATGCATATATCAAACTGTTTAGTGATTGTTTTTAGTAATGTTGTTTTTCTTGTGTACTCAATGATAAGACTCTTTAGTAGTTAGGAGACAGGTGACTGACTCAAAGTGGACAACCGAGTATCACTAACAGAATGATGACTTGGTTGATACTGCTTAGGACATGTAAAATTCTTAGTGGATTACCCTAAGATGAGGACATTGATTAGTTTCAAGCCATGAGGGTTCTAAAAGAACCAGAATGTCACAAAAGTGACTAAAATATATGTACAAGCGAAATCAAAGATGCATAAAAGTGGGAATGCTAATGTTGCATTGATAGATGGAGCACTTGAGTACAAGAGGTGCCTGTTTGCCAAGTTTTCACCTGCTTGGCAAAGATCCTTTTTTTTTAAGGACTTTTTTATGATTTTTAGATTTTTTTCAGGACATTTTTCAGCTGTATAGGTTGCTGGAGTAGAAAATGCTAAGTGAAGAACTTTTTCAAGTGGATGGTGTTAATTGGTTTACGGAGTTGTTCTCCTTTTGATGTTGAGAGCTGATAGGCACCTGAGCCAAAGACTGCAGTAGTGATGTAGGGACCCAACCAGTTGGGTTCAAACTTCCCTTGTTGTCTCAAAACTGTTGATTTTTATGATTTTCTATCAAAACAAGGTCACCAACCCGAAATTATCATTGTTGAACCTTCTTGTTATATCCTTTAGATATTCTCTTTTGATACACTCTCAAATGATCAAATGTCACTTGCCGACGTTCATCCAACAACTTGAGTTCTTTCAATCTAGATATTTTGTACTCTTCATCAGTAACAAGACCTTGCAAAGAAACTCTTAAAGATGGTATTTCCACCTCAATAGGTAAGACTGCTTCAGACCCATACACCAAAGAAAAAGGTGTATCCCTAGTAGGTGTTCTAATACTTGTTCTATAAGCCCATAATGTAGGATTGAGTTGCAGATGCCAATCTGTCCCAGATTTGTTTACTGTTCTGTGTAAGATAGTCAACAAGTTTTTGTTAGATGCTTCAGCCTATCCATTTCCTTAAGGGTAATATACGGATGACCAGTTCTATTTGATTTTGAATTTCTCACAAAGCTTGTCTAGATCTTTATTCTTGAATTGTCCTCCATTGTCAGTCATGATGGATGAAGGTATCCCATACCTGCAGATGATATAGTTAAGGATGAATAGAGATAATTTTTTACCAGTTGCTTTGATGAGAGGAACAACTTCTACCCACTTAGTGAAGTACACCATGGCAATTATGATAAACTTGTGTCCATTGGATGATGCAGGATATATTTGACCAATGAGGTCAAAGGCCCATTACTGAAAAGGTCAATGTGTAATGAAGGGTATGAGATCCCTTGCTAGAGCATGTATGAGATTCCCATGTAGTTGACACTTCTCACAAGTTTAAGAAAACTTTATAGCGCCTTTCTCCATGTCTGGCTAGCAGTAGCCAGCCCTTAGTAGTTTCTGAGCTAAAGAAAGACCATTCGAATGAGATCCACAAATACCTTCATGGACTTCCAATAATGCACATTGGGACTCTTCAGTTTCTAAACACCTAAGAAAAGTACTATCCAAACCTTGCCTAAATAGGTCGTTAGCGATGATGACGTACCGTGAAGCATTTCAGATTAGGTTCCTTTTCTCATTATGGGTAAGATTTTTTGGGACAATTTGGTCTTGTAGATAAGAGTAAATATGGTTGTAGCGAGATGAGTCATGTTCAATAATAGAAAAGACCATCTAGGACTCGGGAGAATCATAGGCAGGGTAATGTAACTCTTCCACCAGGAATTCAAAGCAAAAATTAGATTCTTCTAACTCTGGTATAGATGCCAAGGTGGCCATAGCATCTACTGCTCTGTTTGTGGATCTGGGAATCTGTTGGAATGACACAAAAGTAAAATATTTCTTAAGACCATCCACCATTCTCTTATAAGGCATCAATTTCTCATCTCAAGTCTGATATGTATCATTGATTTGATTGACGATTAGCTGAGAATCTTCATAGATGTGTAATTACAGAACCTTCCATTTGATAGCCAGCTTGATCCCATTTACCAAAGCTTCATACTCTGCAATGTTGTTTGTACAAGGGAAAAGAATCTTGTAAGCCTTCGGGATTGAATATTTCTAAGGAGTAATAAAAAGTATTCCAGCACCGGAACCATGTTGAGTGAAAGACCCATCAAAGAACATCTTCCATGATTGTTGAGTAAGGTGCATTATTGATTCATTTGGAAATTCTATATGCAGTGGTTGAGTGTCTTCAAGTGGAGCATCAACAAGTTGATCTACAATTACCTATCCTTTGATGGCTTTTCATTCCACATATTCAATGTCAAACTCTATAAAAACCATGACCCATTTAGCCAATCTTCTTGTAAGTGTTTCTTTATTGAGAAGATATTTGAGCGGATCAATATTAGCTACTATCTTGATGGAATATTCTATCATGTAGTGTCTCAATTTTTGTGATGCAAAGACTAATGTCAAGCATGATTTTTCTATTATAGTGTAGTTCATTTCATAAGACACCAATGTTTTGCTGATGTAATATATAGATCTCTTTTTTTTATTTTCATCTTGTTGTGCCAGAAGTGGCCCCAATGATGAATCAGTAGCTAATATTTATAATATCAATGGTTTACCCTAAATTGGTGGCATCAATATTGGTGGGTTGGACAGGTACTCTTTGATTTGTTGAAGGTGTTATTCACATTCCTGATCCCAGTTGTAGATTACCCCTTTCCTTAATACTTTTGTGAAAGGTTGATCCTTATCTACTAGCTAAGAAATAAAGCGTCTGATTGACTAGAGACGTCCTTGTAGACTTCTCATTTGACTGATATTCTTTGGAGGTGGCATTTCCATTATAGCTTGGACCTTCTCAGGATCAACCTTAATTCCTTTCTTTGAAATGATATAACCAAGTAGTTTACTAGATGTCACTCCAAATGCACACTTTTTAGGATTTATCCGGAGCTTGAATTTTTCCATTCTATCTAGTATGAGGCCTAGCTCTTGAATATGTGTGGATCTCTTCATAGTCTTCACTAAAGTGTCATCAACATAATATTCCATATTCTTATGCATCATATCATGAAAGATAGTAGTTACTGCTCTTTGGTAAGTTGCTCTTGCATTCTTTAGCCCAAATGGCATGACATTCCAACAGAAGGCTCCCCATGCATAGGTGAAAGCTGTCTTTTCTTGATCTCCAAGAGCTATTTTGATCTAATTATAACTAGAGAATCCATCCATTAGTGAGTACATATCATATCCATCAGTCATATCCACTATCATATCAATTTTAGGCAATGTAAAATCATCTTTTGGACATGCTTTATTGAGATCCCTAAAGTCTATGCAAACCCTAATAGATTTGTCTACCTTTGATATAGGTACTATGTTTGAAATCAGTTATGCATAGTCTATTGCTCTGATAAACCCAGCTTTCAACAATTTTTCTATCTCAACTTTGACTAGCAGTGCCACATGAGGGTGCATCTTGTAGAGTTTTTGCTTGATTGGTTTAACTCCTAGTGTAATAGAAAGATGGTGCATGATGAGATCATGATCTAGACCTGACATATCAGAGTATGTCCATGAAAAGTTGATCTTCTTTTTTAGAAAGAGATTATTGAAATCTTTTAACTCTTCTACTGATAATGATTGAGGTAAATGGATGATATGTGTTGTCTCTTGACTCCCAATATTTACTGGTTGAGTTGGCTCAATCAATATAGAAGACCTTTCCTAGAAATGACTTGGTAGTATATCAAGTATCTCACCTTCAAGTGTCTCAGAGAGGTTTTCACCCTTAGGTATGTCCTTTATTTTTTCTCTTTTTAATTTTGAGACTACCACAATGTGGTTTTCGCCATCAGATCTTTTATTTTTCTTTTTTTGATTTTTGCAACTAAGATACTTGATATTTGTTTCAGTCATGTTCTCACTTTTTTCACTGGTGGAAGAGTCCATTGGTTCAACTACTTTAAGTTAGTAGGCTAACTTATAATCATTTTTAAAGATAGGTACATTCATAGGTTGGTTTTGGAGACTATATTCAATTAGTTCAGGATGTACCAAGGATAAAATTTAGACAGGCTCGAAGGAGTTCACAGTATTGTCATCATAACTTCGAACCGACAAGTTGAGTTCTAGAAGACTACCCTGCGTAAATGTCTTAAGACCAGGAATGGTTACAACATGATCATTGAAGTACATGTTAATATTTAGTTGACCAAATCCAATAGGCCTACTTGTAGCACTGTTTTCTACGCTAGACTCGACTACATATCGTGGTTCAATATTAACAAGATCAGTAGATAGATTCCCGACATCCATGATAGAGGAGTCAGAGTTTGATGCTCAATAGGTATTATCATCAATAGGACTATGGTTGGAGTCATCAGAGTCATAAGAGGAAGTTTTTGACTCTTCTTCAAGTGATTGAGTGAATTTATGTAGTGTCAATACCGACATATTTGATGTTGCAAGTTCCTTCATGATTTGGTTCATTTATCACTTGTTTCTGACATACCTGTTGACATAACCTTGATGGTTCTATGAATATCTATCTTCTACTCCATTCAGCTTCTTCTGGACTAATGACTGGTTTTGTTTCTGTAGCTTCCAATTCTTCTTGTGTAGTGCCATACCTGATTTGTTTTGTCCTATTAGAGGGAGACATAGTAGGTAAAGAATTTTCTTGTGTCTTTCCTCCTTTCAGCTTCTTTTCATAGTCTGCCTGTCTTTTTAATTGGATTTCTTCTATCTCTTTTTGTATCTTTAAGCGTATCAATTCTTGAGTTTCATCTGTGATATCATTGGATTCTTCTGGATTTTATGTACTAGATGTATCTGAGAGATGATCTGGACCCCATTCATACTCATTCAAGTCAGTTTCTAAATCATCTACTTATTGTCTACCAGTGTATGTGACTGGAATTTTCAGTGGTGAAAACAATTCCCTGATTCTTTCTACCTCCTCTCTCATATCCTCTGGGACGTCTACTCCTTGTAATGTTGTAGTTGATACCATTGGAACTTTATCATTGGTTGTTTCCTCTCTCTTGAATTATATTTCTTTTTTTTCTTGTTCATACTCTTCTTGAGTTTATTGAGTGTTTACTTCCTATGATAGTGAAGGCAATGTCTTTTTCTTCCACTTAGACTTAGAAGTGTGTTTTTGGTCTGACGTCTTTCTTGGATTGTATCCCAGTCCAGCATTGTCATTTGTAGACTTTGTTTATAGATGAATGGGTTCAATAATACCTTCTTGATTTTTTCCCAGAGGACCATTACCTGATTATCCCATACGTTGAATCATTTATGTCCTAGACCATACTGTGTCAGGGAAATCTCACAATGTCTTACTTCTTTGTTTTCACTATCTGCTTTGAAAAGCCATTTGAGAACAACATCCTCTTCTATTTCATCTGAAAGGGAAGTAGAGGATTGTACAAAGAGACTATCATATATGACATTTGGAGCAGAAGTCATTGGCTTCATAACCTCTGATGGTTTTCCTGATTGTCTAGGTGATGGAGGAAGAGAAATGAGTGAAAGTGTTGGTTCTACCTTGTATCCATCCATGCCAGTATTTGTGATTTTTAATTTTTTTTCTGAGTCCTTCATCAAGGTTTTCT
The DNA here is from genome assembly GCF_030272615.1 of Cryptomeria japonica. Taxonomy (NCBI): domain Eukaryota; kingdom Viridiplantae; phylum Streptophyta; class Pinopsida; order Cupressales; family Cupressaceae; genus Cryptomeria; species Cryptomeria japonica. The sequence continues at coordinate 388,411,006 of NC_081414.1, read as the reverse complement.
AAACTTTTAGTTGTAGAGGCTTCTCTATTATGAGGCACAAAGATATCAACAGTCTTTGGCAATGCATTACAGGGGGAGTTTGTATCAGTAGGAATATTGACTTCAACCCCGTTATAAGGAAATTTTAAGCATTGATGATATGTAGATGGAACTGCCTTCATTTCATGAATCCATGGCCTACCCAGTAAGATGTTGTATGTGTTAGGAATCCCACAAATACTGAGAGGGGAAGTGAATCAGTATCTGACCGGTAATTAGAATTTCTTATCTTAAAACATACATAACATATTATAACAGTGTACCAGTATGCAAGAAATAATGTAATAAACAGAATTAAGAACATCCACATGAAAAGCACACCATAACACAGGGATTTAAAAAGGAAACCCAGTGTGGGAAAAACCTTGGTGGGATTTGTGACCCACAATATTCACTCACTGGCCAATAAGAGAATATTACTTACAATAGGGGCCTGCACATGTAGGAAGGCCAACTGCCTAGAGCTCACTACTTAATGGAAAGTCTCACTGACTTACAATGTGGATTATACAAATCCAATATCTTGTACTATTTTACAATAGCATCTATAATGCCTGATCCAGTACCGGTTGCTGCTCTACTTCTTACATAAACGCTTCAACCTATATTTCGCATAATAGGTCTGCCTTAATATTTCACATACATCACTTGTTCACTTTCTACCTTTTTCTACAAAATGTCTACAATGATCTCTTTTATATATAAGAGTCATTTTATAACATGCCAAGTTGGCTTACAAAGTTTTTACAATAATAAACAAAATATAATATAAAAAAGTCATGTCGGCCTTTGTGCCAATATACTTCCTTTCTTTGTGTCGGTGCCGGTGTTCTGAGTGCCGGTGTGGAGTGTGATCTGTTGATGCCGATGCACTAACTTGTCGGTGTAATGCCTTGTCAGTATAATGCTTTGTTGGAGCCATAGGATTGCAAGGTTACCATCAATGACAAAACCTTCAATCACTTACAATGTCTCATTGGAGTGTGTATATGCCAACAATCTCTTCCTTTGGCATTGATGGCAACACTCATGAGAAATTTCAAAAGTATATCAAAAAAAAATTATCCAAAAATGTGAAGTCCAAAAAAGTTACCAAAAATGTGTGTGCTCCCCCTAAGCATATGATTCCTGTGATGTTGAATTTTCTCATCCCACTACTCCCCCTTCGGCATCAATGACAAAGGTTGTCAAGATGTAAGTGGAGTTTGTAGTTTCAACCTTGTAACTGGGTAGTTACAATTTGAAATAGATCCGCCAAAATCAAGTTTATACTCTCCATAAACTTTTTACTATCTCTTATTGTTGTCTCTGTTCTCTTAACTGTACCGATGAGATGTTGCAAATGCTCTACCGGTGTTTTATGTCCCTATATTAGTGCCTCAGATACTTCCTTCCACAGTGATGCTAGATAGTCCAATCTTGGACTCAGTTTTAATCTTAGATGTTTTGCCTTATTCACTATTCTCTCTTTTTCTCTTTCTAATTTAAGTAATTCTTCTTCAAAATTTGTTATCTTCTCCTAAAAAACTGATAGTGTATTAGGTGAGTTAACAAAATTATCTGCAAGTTTATTGATTTCATCATGTACCTTGCTCATCTTTTTATCTATATCTACAATCAAAAAGTTTGTCTTACAAGTGTCTTTGTATAGAGTTTTGTACTCTTTCAATAAATTACACAATTCTGGTAGAAGTGTGTCAAAATCTCTGTTACACTTCTTTATTTGCTCATCAAAGAATTTTTGCTTTTCAATTTCTACTTTATCCTTCAATGTCTCTTCCTTTAATTTCTCAATGTTTTCTGTGATATATTTAAACAAGGTATCAAGTTGTCCTAAAGAATCTTTATTGTCTATATTACAATTAGGAGCAATTACCTTCAAAATTGGTATGGTGTCATCTATTACCTTATAAGCTTGTGAGTTGCAGTCTATTATCTTTTTAATTGAATCTAATAGTACCTCAGTCACATTAGTTGATTTGTAGCCTGATGATGAACCTAGATTCTGAGTACCACCGGTGGAAGTAACCAAGCTTGTATTGACCTCTGGTAGGTCTGTTTGTGTCTGCATTTCCTTAAGCAATGGTTTTACTGCTTCTCCAGTTGCCAATGGCATTGTTTCCTTCTGTTCCTGTTCCTGTTGTTGTTCCTGTTCAGGAGCCTTTTTCTCTGTTTGTTTCTCTATTTGTTGCATTGTTTGAGTCTGAGTCTGAGTCTCTACATTTTTTTCTTTGTCATTTGCCCATTTCTCCTATGTGTTATTAGTTTTCTTAGCTACCAGAGGCTCACTAGCCATGTTAGTCTTATCAGCTATATCTTTGTCTACCACAATGTTGATCTTTTGAGTATCAACATCCATAGTATATAAGACTTCAGGATTAGGATTGCCATCCTCTACATCCATACTCTTGGTTGTCGGTTGATCTTCTATAGCTTTTGTTTTTACTGATGGAGTAATCAAAGGAGGTGGGGGTAAGTTGTCTTTAACATTGATACTAAGTGGTCCACCAACTTTACCTTTACCCTTGTCTCTTTCTTTCTGATATACCTTTATAGGTTTGGGGTTCCTATATTCTTCCTATTTTTCTTTTTCAACTAGGAATATATCCCATCCATTTTCTATCTCCTCAGTCACCTCATTAACTCTTCCAACCATTAAAGCAATGTGCCACTGTGCAGTAGAAAATATTGGCCGGTTGGCTTGAGCAATTAAGTCATCAATTTCTTCAGGTGAATTCACCGGATATACAGCAAGTAGCTTCTCTATCTTTATTTTCTTGTCCAATTCTATTACTACTTGTCTTCTTGCTTCCAGTCTCTTAAATAGTTCATCTGGAATTTCATTTACTACTTCCATCAAAAATTTCTTATACATATCCATATGTAATATAACACTATTTTCTACTTGTTCTTTTTCATTAGTTGTCAGAGTGTCATATATTTTCTCTATATTCTTCAATTTGCCTTCCTCTGTAATTTCATTTAACAGTATATCAAGAGGGGCCAAGTCCTTGTTTGTCCTCTTCTTCTTTTTCGGTGTCAGTTTCTTCTTCTTTGGTGTAGCCTTTCTTACTGGAGATCTCACTTCTTGTTGTTTTTGTCTTGTCCTCCTAGGTGAGGGTGTGGTTGCCAGTGAGGGATCTCTTTTCCTTACAACTCTTTTGAAATTTGTAGGCATGTCACTCTCTAAAGAAGTACCTATCAGTGATAGGTGAGTTTCAGGTTGTGGAGCTGCTAACTCATCCTCTGTTATACCGGTTTGTTTTAACACATCTTCTTTAATGGCCTTTGCCTGTCTGTAACCTTTTCTTACAGCTGCCTCAACCTTTTTCACTCTTTTCTTAGATTGTATTTGGCTTTCAATAGTTTCTACACTACCAAATACATACCTTTTTTAGGTTCTTTAGGGGCTTCCAGAAGTGCTTTAGCATATTTTTCAATTATATGATCATCTGTTTCATAACCCATTTCCATTATCCAAACTGTCCTAGGGATGACTGCTTCCATACAAATCTCATCCTTCTTGATTACAAAGCATATTTCATCCTTATATTTGTCAACAATCTTTTGTGATAGTCGGATTATTTTCTTCATTTTGACCTTTAGTGCTTGAAAGAAATCATGGATATTGTTTTCCTTGTCTTCTCCCATATTATTGAATAGTTCTATTAACTGTTTGCCTACCGGTATATCATATCCAAGTTCTTTGTAGCCTATATCGAGAACCTATTTGGTTATATGTAGCATCAAACATACTAGAAAATTTTCAAACTTGAAAGTTCCTTTCTTATCTTTCTTAATCTTGCCTAAGTTGTCAATTAATTCGTCCTTCAACCACTCACATACATCAATCTTTGCATTATCTATGACCATATCATAAGCACTCTTAATGCATAAACTTGAAACTGAATTAAGTCTATTTGCATGAGTAGCTTTATACCCTAATATCATGCTGATAAATCTCACATTAATGTCCGTTACATCATTTACTCTTAAGGACCTTTTATCGAATGTGGCACCAGTTAACTGAGTTACTAGGTCATTTGAAACCTTCTTAGTTTTGTCTGGTCTTTTACCGGTGGTCGGTAACCCTGTGACAGCTTTCACAGCTTCCTTAGTGATTTTGTAAATTGCATCTAGCCAGAAAAATTCACCATGTACCTTGCTTAAGACTATCCTAATCACATTCTTGGGAAATTCAGGAATGCTAAGGATCTCTATAAATCCTAGGGTTTCAATGATCTTATGTTCATCTTTTACATTGTCGGTTTCATCACATATCACAGTTTTAAACATGGTTTTAATCTCTTCATCTCCTACTTCCTCAATGTTACAGTGAATGTGAATTCTGGGGTCTTTAGCATAGACAACTCCTTTAGGAATTTGAGAAAAAACACCTAAGGTATCATCTTTCTTTGCTACCTCAGGAACTAATTGAAATATGGGCCTAGGTCTTTTTATAACTTCGACAATAGTAGGGTTCTCAATTGCAGAGGTGGATGCCATGATAAAATACCTTTTACTCCCTTTAGGATGGATGATTTCTTGGAGTGTTCTTTCCTCTTAGCTTGGAATCTTCATGCTCTTCATAAGTTTGAAATCTTGGTGAAATGAAATGGAGCAAAAACCTCGAATTTATAGTGTCTTTTTGCCATCTACCACATTAAATGCATGTCGGTTAAGTATTCACTTAACATTGTCTGTTGGTAATAAGTAATTTACAACTTATTATCTCTAACCGAGGGGATAATAGCACATGTGTCATTAGATTGCCAAACCCTCAAGGAAACTTTCTTCAATTAGATGAAGAACTTCCTGCAGGTGGAGCACTGCTCTGTCCTATCAGTGAAGCATTGACTAGTTCTACCAGTGGAGGAGTAATCCCAATATTTAGATTAGCTTTTCTAATCCATTGTTTTGAGAATTCTTGCTTAACCTCTTCAAGTTTTTCTTTACCCTTCAAGCTAGAACTTTTGTTGTCTACCAGTAATCCTTTACTTCTACAGAATTTTGCAATATGCCAAGTCTTGTTACATGCATAACAAATTATATTATTATTTTGAATAGCTTTCCCATAACCTATGCCGGTTTGTGTTCTGTATTGATTAGATAAATGTCCAAATCTTCCACAAACATAACATCTCACATTCATTCTGCAATTTTCAGAGTTGTGACCAACTTTGTTGCATTTTGAACATTGACCGGTGGGTGTGTTGATATTTTAATAATTTCTAGATCTACATTCATTTTCTCTATGACCATACTTATTACAGTTAAAGTATTTTCCATTGAATTTATAAGCATTGGGTTGTCTTACTGGTTTGTTGTGATCCTAAGTATTTGCAGTACCGGAGCTTTCACCAACTTCAAAGCCAATTCTAGAAGTGTCACCTTTAGGTTTTTGATTCTTCAGCAAGGTGCCAAGTTCCTCTGAGCTTTTCTTGAATTTTTCTTTATGTTGATTTGCAGTTTCTAGTTCTCTTTCTAAGACCTCTTTCTATCTCATCAGTTCATTGGAGTCATTCTGAGTGTGCATCGGATATGTCTTCAACATGTCATTTTCATAGCTAAGTGTTGTGTTTTCATTTGTTGCATCACTTAGTCTTCTGGTCAATCCTTCTTCATTCTTCTTCCTATCCTCAATCTCTTTACAAAATCTCATAGTCATATCCTGCATCTCATTCTATGTTGTCATGTTTTCTTGTTTCAGTTTGCTTATTTGATCATTAAGTGATTCCTTTTCATCATTCTCATTTTGCAACTTTTCACAAAGTTCTCTTCTCATATTTCTTGCAACAGTAAGATTCTCTTGAAGTGCCTAAATGACATCCTGAGCTGCCCTTAAATCATCTTCTAGTTTGATATTTTTCAATTTCTCTACATCATAGTCTGAAAGAGCTCCTTCAAGTTGCTTCATCAGATTTTCCATCTTTACCGGTGTCAAGATCTTCCTCAAACTGTTAGGCTTCTGAAAATAGAGGACCAGGCTCTGATACCAATTGTTAGGATTCCCACAAATACTGAGAGGGGGGGTGAATCAGTATCTGACTGGTAATTAGAATTTCTTATCTTAAAACATGCAGAACATATTATAACAGTGTACCGGTATGCAAGAAATAATGTAATAAATAGAATTAAGAACATCCACATGAAAAGCACACCATAACACAAGGATTTAGCGAGGAAACCCAGTGTGGGAAAAACCTCAGTGGGATTTGTGACCCGCAATATTCACTCACTGGCCAATAAGAGAGTATTACTTACAATACGGGCTTGCACATGCAGGAAGGCCAACTGCCTAGAGCTCACTACTCAATGGAAAGTCTCACTGACTTACAATGTGGATTATACAAATCCAATATCTTGTACTGCTTTACAATAGCATCTATAATGCCTGATCTAGTACCGGTTGCTGCTTTGCTTCTTACATAAACCCTTCAACCTATATTTAGCATAATAGGTCTGCCTTAATATCTCGCATACATCACTTGTTCACTTTCTACCTTTTTCTACAAAATGTCTACAATGATCTCTTTTATATATAAGAGTCATTTTATAACATGCTAAGTCGGCTTAAAAATTTTTTACAACAATCAACAAAATATAATATAACAAAATCCTGTCGGCCTCTGTGCCAGTATACTTCCTTTCTTTGTGTCGGTGCCGGTGTCCTGAGTGTGAGTGTGGAGTGTGATCTGTTGATGTCGGTGCACTAACTTGTCAGTGTAATGCCTTGCTGGTATAATGCTTTGTCGGAGCCATAGGATTGCAAGGTTGCCATCAATGACAAAACCTTCAATCACTTACAATGTCTCATTGGAGTGTGCATATGCCAACAGTATGATAGAGGAAGATCGAGCACCTAGAAAATAACATCCCTTTCTACAGGTCCTACTCTGATTGGTAATAGTACCAGACCTTTAGAGGTTCTTTCTTCTTCATCATAAGCTTTGATTGTTATTTTCTTGGTTGGATCAATGACATTTTTCAGAAAAGCCCAGCTATGTAAGAAGATTATAGGTACAAATATTCAACCCAATGCCTCCATCTATCAAAACACATTTAACTCGGTGTTTATGGATCATAGCTTCAATGTGAAATGGTTGGTTATGTGGGTGATTCAGCGAGTTGTCATCTTCTTCAAAGAAAGTAAGATAATGAGGCGAAGTCAAGTGACCCATCATAGATTGAAATCGATCAATATCTAAATATTTTGGGACATTAGTTGTGAGCAACACTTTGTCCAGGATCTCTTTATGAGCAGAAGAGATTTTGAGCAATTCAAAGATGGAGATTTGAGCATTCACTCTTTTCAGTTATTCGAAAATACTATATCCACAGGATGATGATGAAGTTAGTTGTTTAAATTTAGCGAATATTGTATCTATTTGTTTGTTTGCCAAGGTTGGTAAGTTTGAGGTTGTTTGAGCAGAAGTTGAAGAACTAGCTCCTTGGAGAGTGACTTTCTTTTGAGCGTGGGTCACAACATTTGCATTTTGTGATTTGTTTTGTTTGTCTTTGATTATAATCACATTGCAATATTCAGGTTGGGAAGACTCAATCATGTTGATCACATTGTCATTGTTGGTATAGGTGTAATTAACTTTGGAACCTCCTTTTGACTTTGAGAAATTGCCTTGTTCATAAACAGGTAAGGGATCTTTAAAAGCTTTGTGATTAGTATTAGTTGTGTGATTTCCAACAACAATTTTGCCAGCATCAATGAGATCTTGAATCTCATGCTTGAGCTTCATGCAATTGTTTGTGTTATGATCTTTGTTTTGATGATATTCGTAGTATTCACTCTCCCTCCACCATTTTGGTTTAACTTCCAAATCATATGGCCTAGAATTGTGTGGTAAGGTTATCAAATCGTTTGCCAATAAAGTCTTGAAAGTGGATTCGCATGATTCCTCCAGAGGAGTGAAGTCACGTTTAGGTTTCGAAAGCCAAGGTTTGTCTTCAAACCACTCTTTTACTTTCTTCAAAGGATTTTCCGATGCGGTTTCAGCTGCTTTGAGTGCTTGCATTCCACTAGCCAGGTTAAATATCATGGATTTTGATTTTTCTTTAAATAGTGTCTACCACTCCATCATTAACAACATTTTTGTTGTTGTCTTTGCCATATTTCCAATATTTGTTCTTTTCTTTGGAGCTAGGAGCTTGTTGTGTTTCTTTCCAAAGTGAGATATCTCCTTTCTTTATAAGCACATCTTCCATTCTGAGGGCATTGTCTACCATTTTGTTGAATGAGGGATACACTTGCATTTGGATACTGTATTTCAATTCAAGGTTTAAGTTGTTGACAAAAATATCCATCTTCTCAGAATCTGGAATAGGTCGAGAATATCTAGAAAACATCTTTCTCCATCGTTGGAGAAAAGTGAGAAAGGTCTCTCTTGTTTTCTGTTTGGTATTGCAAAGCTCTATCATAGTGACTGGGTGACGAATGTTATAGGAGTATTGTTGTAGAAATAGTTGAATTAATTCTTCAAAAGTTTTTATTCCCATAGGTATACTTGAGAACCATTCCATAGCTTGCCCCCCTAAACTTCTCAGGAAAAGGCGCATGAGATACGTTTGGTCATGTATGTACTCCATACATAAAGCACAAAATTCTCTGATATGGTCTTGGGGATCTGAGTTACCATCATATTTGTCAAATTTTGGGATCTCCACTCATGAAGGAAATGGAGGCATGTAAATGTTTTTGTCAAATGGAAATGGGCATATTGTGTCCAGAGAATATTATTTTGGTGATTTATCCTTGTTTTTCAGTTCTATGATCTCAGTTCGTAACGCTTGTAGTTGTTTGTCTACCATTGCTAATGGTGTCTCTTCCTCTTCAGTGATGAGGGTCTCAATGTCATAACCAGTAGGAATTTTAGTGCCTTGTTTTGCTAGTTCTAGAAAATAGTCTTCTTTTTCTCTAGCCATGATAACCTTCATCATTTTTCTAAAATCTTTATCCTTTTGACATTTATGAATATCAGTTTCTGGAGGTTAAGAGGCTTCAGATTCACTTGATAAGGAATCACTGTCGGTATCATGGATACCAATATCGTCATAAGTTTTGTGTTTAGCAGCTCATCTTTCTTGTTTTGTTCCAGATATGGTGGGAGACAAGGGTTGATCATAAACTGTCATATCTAATGATGAAGGTTTATTAGTGAGACGATCCTCTATGTAAAATGGATTATCTTTCTACGAAAAGGATTGTCCTTTGCCTTTGGCATCTTTCTTATGAGAACTTCTGGTTTGAATAGGCATTTTTATTGACTAATGTGACCTAAAGTTGTTTGTGATGCAGAAGTCAAGATCAAATTTAAAGCTAGTTGTTTGTGTAACGTATCGATTGAGAGAAGCAACTAAGATTTAGTCTGGTTTTAGGAACGGTCTATCATGTGGCTAAAAGCACAAAACTATGTCACGTTTCAGGCTAACTTATCAGCACAACTGAATTTAAGTAATTCTAACTAAAAGTTAATTTTAGTCAACTTATGGTCTATATAGATTCATTATAGCTAAGTTATATATGGACCACAACTTTTCCAATTGGAAGTGTCTACTAAATGTATACTTTATACCACTTTGGGACTAATTTCCCAAAAAAAATAGAAAATAAAAAAACTCGATGTTTCAACAACTCCTACTCTTATAAATAATATTTTTTTTGTAATGTAAAAATACCCTTTTATAGATCTATAAGTGAATTTTCCAAAACATATATCTTTTAATATTTTAATTAGTTGTTTATAATTTATATTTTATTTTTATGAAAGTAGGTCATCAACACTAAAATATAAGGTTGATTATCTTGTTAAGGAAAAATACTAAAATTTATCTAAATTTTTTTTTAAAAATATGATGTAGTAGAGAAAGAAATCTATGTCAAGGTGATATAGTTCTTTTCTAATTTGGATAAATAATTACGAAAAAATTTGGTGGGAATTGGAAAGAGCTATATTTTAGCACACACAAATTTTCAAATTTATTGAAAAATATATATTTATAAAAAATAGTAAAAAATATATCCATGCACTAAAGTTTCAAGTTATCAATATACACAAAAAAATTGATGAAAAAAAAGTAAAATTTACTAAATAAAGTGTGGTGGCTTGTGTAACTTCAATTTCAGCATTTTATCAGCAACTAAATTATAGTGTTTACTTTATAAAAAACTACATTCAAATAATTTTGAAAAATTTTGTTAAAATTATAAACATAAAATAGACAAAAGAATATAAATTTTATTAGTTTACATCATTTCAAAATTAAAAACATATATTTCAATTTCTATTGATTTACTTTAAAAATTTGGATCAGCATTGATCATTTCCTTTATAAAAGTGTGACATAGCTTTGTACTTTTACCCATGTGTAAGACGTTTATCTAAGTTACCTAGTTTGATTTAAGAGAAGTGACTAAGACTCAGTCTGGTTTTAGGAACGATCTATCCTCTGTAATACGTTATCTAAGTGACTTAAGTTTGATAAATGGTTGATTGAACTAGCTAAAAGATGATCGACAAAATCGTGCAACACTACAATAGAAGTGCACTGTTCCGATTTGTTTATGCTCAGAATGATGATAACTAGTTTTATGTTTGCTATAGACTATTTTAGGCAAGTTTGACTATTCTGGACTGACAAAATCAAAGATTCGTATGACAGGTTTTATAGGACCAGACGATAGTTTAATAGCTCTAGGATGATATTAGTAGTATTTCGTACGAGTTGCTGTCTAGGCTCGTACGATAGATGGGTATGCCTCAGACAATAAATTGATGAATGCAATGGTGTTTCGTACGACATAGAATCAGAGACTAGACGATAATTCCCTAAGCAGGATGATAGTTTATCAGGCTTCGTATGACATAGAACTGAGGCTCGGACGACAAACTATTAGACCTGATGAAATTTCATATGACAGAAGATATGTAGTAGGATGATAAACCAAAAGACTTGTACAATAGTTTACTGGACAAAGACAAAATTTCTGACAGACCGAGTTTTTAATGACTGACGACGACTTGTTTTTTTTTGAGATGGACTAAGTTTTTGGATAGCTGAGATAGACTAGTTTGTGACACGGTCAGAGTTTCGATTAAGATAGACTAGTTTTGACACAGACAGAGTTTTGAGTAGGATATACTTGTTTTGACACGGACAAAGTTTCAAATACTGAGTTGTTTATTGTTTTCTTCAATTTTGGTATTTCAGTTTCAGTTTTAGGGATGAAAACATAGAAAACACACAATATGTATAATGACTCCAATCACAACATGCAAACCCTATGGATATTGGTGAGAGAAGAAAACCTTTGCTTGTAGACTCAGGTACACACCTAATAGCTAATTAGAATACGGCCGTTGAGTCTCATGCAATGGATTCTCAACGTCATAGCAGCCAACTCCAAACACTAATGGGGGCACAAAATGACAAGTATCTTGGGAGAGTTACTATCTCTCTTGCACAAATATTATCCCCCCTTTCGGAGGTGAACCGGGTAGCTTCTAATTTTAATTGAAACTAGTAAGGCATCCATTCAGCACATCGAGGTATAAACTCAATTAAGAGGTCTCCCAGCCTTGAAAACCAAGGTTTAATATACCCAAAGGTACAGAGGAGAGCTATTCTTGAGCACTGTCATTGACTTGATTTTCATCAAATCATGTTTATTTTATAGTGGGTTGAAGTACTTGGTGTTTAGTCGTTCCCACTTGGGTCATTCCCCTCTCACCGGTCGTAATGGCTTAGAGTTATTAGCTCCTCAAGAGGGAAGGCCCGCTAAAGATATACAAATCTCAAACTTAGGAAAAAACCTCAAGGGTCTGGATTTCTGATTGCCTATACAGACAAGAGTATACTCTCCTACCTCTCAGAATTTTCTTAAAACACAAAAGATAGATTTGTTCTTTAACTAGATAGCAAGTTAGGTGCCTAAAAAAAATGAATTAAATAAATACACAATGTTTGCTTGAATCTCCTCAGGCAACCTACAAAGACAACAAATTAGTAGTTATATTGTCTTTGTTTGACGAGCATATTCTAAAAATAAGCATTCTGCAAAAACTGATTAGACTGTGAAAATTTCTTAGACAGACGAACAACAAGCCAGGGTCGGCGTTAGTATGATAAAAATTGAATAAAGAACCTAAAGAATGAAGTCTTCTTTTTAACCAAAAATACAGAGTACCATACGACAATTCTCACCAAGTCATACGATAATTGTAGTTTGTCATCTAACACTATGGGATAACTCGTATGATAATTCACAACAACTATATGGATGAAAATAAAAATAAAATCTGAAAAATAAGAAAAATGTTAGTCTCTGAGGCCGAAAAATGTAGTCTTTTGCCCCACGATGGGCGCTAGAAATGTGTGTGTGAAAAAGTGGAATCTATAAGCTGCAAGACACAACACTTCAATTAAGTCATTACATGTATGGTTAGATAGATATAAGCATGAATAATAAAACCACAACAAATCGACTAATTGCCTTCTAAAAGATGGGAGTATAAGATTGCTCTTAGATTTGTATAAGCAATACCAGTGACTAGACTACACCAAGATGGAGGATTTAACCTATATGAGTATGAGATTAAGCTAAATGGATGCAAGATTATGCTAGATGGATGAAAGATGGATGAATATTAAACTATATGAATTCAAGCAATCATGAAAATATGCAAAAAGAAACTAAACTAAGATGCAATAATCTCAAAAAGCAAGCACAAAATCTTCAATGACTCCAGAGCAAAAATTGCATAATAACAATAAATCTCCAGGCTATTTTGAATGAGAGATGAAGGCTGAATTTATAGAGAATCACAAGAGAGATCAAGAAAAAGCACAATTTAGGATAATTGAAATAATTAAGAAATCAGATTCAGTTAACCTTGAGATAGATTCCAATTATAGTTTACTTGAAATGCATTCAGAAAAGAGGTTTGAGTTTGCATTGGAGATATATTTAAATTAATTCCATGCACTTGAGATAAAAATAGGTAATTCTTTGCAATTCTTTGATTTATTCAAGAAAAGAGTCTTTTCAATGCAACTGAACTTCTTTTCTCAAAAGCTTTGAGTTTCAATTTTAGAGAATGATTAAATTCCTTTTAATTGTTTTTTCTGATTTCAAGTTCTCAATTTAGAAGAAAGAAATAATATCTCAAGTTTGATTTCTCTCTCAATTCAATTCTTTTATTTTATTTTCAATTTAACTCTTGCTTTGCATATTGATTCCTCTTTTGTGATAAATTAATTCATTTTTTTATGATTAATGGCAAATTTATTAATTAATTAAATATGCTAAGATATTTAATAAATTAAATAGGATAATTGATCAAAATGATTTTCTTGGAATGATTTAATTAATTAAATAAACATTTAATTAATATAGAATAATTTACTTGCCATGTGACATTTGATGATTGAAGAATTAATTAATTGTGTGCTCAAAGTTGATTTAATTGTCTTTGGTTAGGACCTTGGTGATGTTGTCGAAATTAGGGGCCCATGGTTTAGGTGACCAATTTTAGGGTATTACAGATATAAGTATAGATATGATATCTAGTCACTAAGTGAATAAAGATAATGATAGAATAGAGAATAATAGAGATAGAAGATATATACCATAAAGGATATATAAGGAATGTACATTGCATACTAAGATACTATTACAAAGAGATTTGTTCTATTGTCCTAATATTGTGTATGATGCTTTATTTCTGATGAAATGCTTAGAATAGATCTAGAAAAAATCTAATTGCCACCTCAATAGGACAAAGTCCAAGGTTATAGACTATAACTAGCAAAAATCCTTTGGGAACATTATTATTGATTTTCTACATGCATTATGTCTAAAGTTGTGATTTACAGGTTCATTGAAAAACATTTATAACTTTCAAATGGTTTCACATTTTTCAAATCTAGAAGATGTGTCACACCCTATGCTTCCTATATTATAAGATAAAAAATTTAATTTCATAAATTTTTTACCAAGTTATGTTGATCAAACAAATAATTCTTAATATTTTTAAGAGTTCTAATAAAAAATTAATAACTAATTATTTACATGTTAAAAAATTACAAAAAGATGTGTCACATTTGGACATGTGTCCTCTACTTATATTGAAAGTTTCAAAAAAAAATAATTCCATTATCTTGTACTTAAGTTGATCAAACACACTCCTCTTTATTTTTCCTAAAAGTTTAGTACTACTACACTGAAATTTCAAATTTTCACTAGATTTACTTTTTTCCAAAAAATAACTACCAACTCACAAACCACATTCAATTTTCTACAAATTTGGGGCTTGTAAACATATTTTTCAAATTATGGTAATAGCCTATTCAAATTTTTATATGATGTTTCCTAACTGTATATTTTTTGAATTTTCATTGTCCCTTAAGGGCCTATTTTGGACCCTCATGATCCTTCACTATGTTATGGTAGAGAAAATCTACACAAAGTAGGGCAACTATCTTCTCATGTGAGGAAAAAAAATCATTGTCACCTCCCAGCATGATGACAACTAAGTCACACTAAAAGATAAATAGGATGTGCAAGAAAATACAATATAGGATAAATAAATACATTAATCATGTAAATCAAAGCTAGGAAATACTAAGGTTAAGACACATTAATTCCCAAGAACGGTCTTTTTGAGATAAATATTCCACTTATGCAGGATAAATTGAATAATAAATTACAAAATCTAGGTGTTCCAATATCAAATATCAAACTTACACAAATAAATAGATATAAAAATTATTCCTATTGAGGATGTATTCATTATTGAAATGGGTCATTTGGTGAGGAAGAAGGTGAACATGATCAACTTCATCAATATGTGACATTAGAGATTGTGCATTTACCAAATGAGGTAGATAGAGCAACTAGCATGCAAGAGTAAGTTGATGTGTCTCCTAGTGAAAAAGGCATATATACAAGTCAATAAACTCAATGAGAGGCTTATGAATCATCCCATGACCATGATGACAAAGAAAGGAAAATGATTTCATTTATTATCCACTCATTCCAAGTCAAGGGAAAAAATGTAACATACAAATTTTGTATTTGTTTGATGAGTTGCTTAATCTTCATGATAAATTGTCTAAAATAAAGAATCAAGAGGAGAAAATCCTATATTATGTTGTTCTTAGTAAAGAGGGACTCATGCTTTTAATGAAGAAATAAATATTTTTCAAAATTAAAACTAATCATGAGGGGCTTCATACTTCATAATATTTTTAACCTCACATGGATACCATGGATCTTGTGAGAGTTGGTGTTGGAACAATAATAAAATAATGTCATCCAATTCAAAAAATTCAAAATTTAATTTTTTGAATTAAATTGGCCAAGTTTGTCTTCATATCATTCAAATAACCTTTCATATTTATTCTTATTAGACTTGTATTAGTCAATAAGATAAACTTGAAGATGATTTAGATGCTAATGCAAATGCATTCATTGATAAAAATGAAACTAATTCTTCATTGCAAAGAGAAACACATGATTAAATTCACTTTAGGAACACCAAGAGGACAATCAAAATATTTCTTTAGATATTATATTTATTCAACATGACCATCAAAGTGAAAGTAGGAAGTATTTTTTTATTTGTTCATCCCATGCAGTTGAATGATTTACTTACTAGCGATCGCACCTTGGTGTGCAATGGGTGCACCGAAGAGCTTTGGAAAGTCAATTAAGGAAAATTTTGGTCTATTTGTTTGCATACAAGTGTTGTAATGAGGTTGATTGGTAGGGAGATATATAGGGGTAAAAAGAGATGGATAAAGATGGTTGGCTAGAGAGAGGCAAACATGTCCAAATATAGAGGGGGCTCAGAGAGAGAGGAAGATAGAGGTAAAGATGAATATAAAGTGAGAGGGGAAGAGGTAGATGAATATATAAAGAGATAGAGAGACATAGAGAGACATAGAGAGAGAGAGAGAGATAAAGATAGAGTCAAATAGGAAGTTTGAGAGAGACAAAGAGAGATATAGAGGAAGAGGGAGAGATACTTGTGATAGAGATAGATGGAGACATAGAGAGGAGGAAGAGGGAGAGCGAGATAGATGGATCAGTAGAGAGACAAATAGAGAGTAGATAGAGATATGAAGGGGGTGATAGAGAGGGAGAGAAAAAGATACATGAAAAGAGAAAGGGAGATATTGGTAGTGATAGAGAGATAAGGGGACAAGAGGGTTTGAGGGAGGGATAAATAGAGAGATCTAGAAAGAGAGGAATGGGGTGAAAGATAGAGAGATAGGTAGAAGGAGAGAGAGAGAGAGAGAGAGAGAGAGAGAGAGAGAGAGAGAGAGAGAGAGAGAGAGAGAGAGAGAGGTGGGGGGGGGGAGGGGGGTTATTCATATCTAGAATAATTTATCCCTATCTATCTTACTCTATTTCTTAAATAGTAACAAAATAAAATAAAAAATATTATAGCATTAATTGAAAGATAAACTAAATAGTAACAAAATTAAAATTTTAAAAAAAATTGAATGTAAATATAATCATATTCTTAAATAATTAATTTTTATAAATTAAAACATCAATCTTAGAAATTTAAAATAAAATTAAAAACATATTTTCTAAAGATTTAACAATACTATATTTAAGAACATATATTTTTTAAATTTTAAAAAGAATAGACAATTATCTATAAACAACTAAAATTAACTGTAATTTATCAATTGAAAACAACTTTAGATTTAAATATATTAATCTTTATACTCATGAAACCTTATTTTTAGAAAATCAACCCCTTGTTGCTTTACAACAATAAGATAGAAATTGGTAATGCAAGTAGACATGACTTTTCAAAAGTTTGATGTATAAAGAAGAAATCTCATTATTTATTTTGAGATTATAATTACACCAAAAAATATTCATAGAAAGAATTCATTTTTAATTAATTCTATAAGGCACTGCTTGCAATAAAAAATATTTGTGAAAGCACTTCTATGGACCCCATCCTATGTAAGGAGGTTGATTTGCATGTAGGGTTTTTAAGTCTTCTGAAAGAGTTTCCTAGGGTTTACGGTGTTAATATTTTTTATGTGTGTAGTAGCTAAGCGGCAAGAAGTTGAAGGTTTTTTTGTTGAAGGATATTTTCAAGAAAAAATGGCTGATGATAAGGTTGTTATAGTGAGAACGTAGAAGTTTATGACCAATGGCCTGCTCTATAGTTGGGAAAAATCGTGAACCAAAAATTTTAGTAGAAAATTAAAAAAAGAGAAAATTGCGGGGAATGATCGAACGGTTGCAGATGCTGCAATTGTCCTACACGTCTCTCCTTTAATATGAACCTTTGATCTCAAAAGTTAGTTGCACAAGTTCATATAGGGTACACCTTCGGTGTAAATATCAATTGTGATTTAGCATGTGTGTGATGATTTTAACCTTAATAATGGTGATCTTGATCTTTATTTCCATGTCCTTAAAGAATGATATCTAGAATCTTGATGAGGAAAAAAATATATCTCATTGATGTAGGAGCATCCCCAGTCTTTGAGAAATCTTGCATCAACCAAAAATATTTCCTTTTGTTTAACTCTTGTTCAGTTCAGTGTGCAATTTTGTGTGTTCCTGTCGGTATGTTTTGGTAGTTGCTTTCTTTTCATTGTAGATCATATTTTTGGTTTCTAGGCTAGTTCTTGTGCTTAATTCCAGATTCTCAGTTCATTTGGATTCTTTTCTAGAAAGATATTGCTTCTGGTTTGACTATTTTTGGGTTCTAGAGCAGTTTTGGGCTTACCAATTGGAGATTTCTTCTTTTCTAGAGTGGTTTCTTAGTGTGTGGATCTATTTGGGGTCATTCCCGATGTTCCTAAGTCCTTGGCCAACCTTCCTATTGATCCACACTTCTTGGTGGTTCTTTTCCAAAGAATTTCCTTTCATTCTTGAGGCCGACCTATTTACACGTTTCATTTTCCTGTCTTGGTAAATGTAATCTTTTGTGGCCAACCCAGATATGTTCTGGAGGGTCTATATATGGTATTATGTGATCATTTGTATGGTAGTTGATCAGTAATGGATTCTAGATTAATGATTAGAGATCTGAAAGACTCTGAGAGTACCGGATGGATTGTAATTTGGCATCACTAGTACATTTGGAGCAGTTTTCCGATGAGCATTTCCGATGAGCTATGGGATTTATTTTGTTTTGTCGGATTAATTTGTTTTTTTTCAATAATTACCTCGTGTTCGTTAGAATTTTGCCGTGTTAAAATTTTAAATCGAATTTCGTGCGAAAAAATGACACATTTCCGATCAACTATGGGATTTCTTTTGCTTTGTCGAATTAATTTTTTTTTTTAAAGTATACCCCATGTTCGTCAAAATTCGAACGTGTTGAAATCCCACATCGACATCCCGACAAACATAGATTTTGTTAGTCCCAACTGGTGCTGAGAGGGAAGGGGTGAATCAACACTATACTGGTTTGTTCCAGATTTAAACTTAGTCAAAACTTATATTCAAACTTAACACTTATCAGTAAGCAGCATTAATAAGAAATATGCACACATAAAATCAAACACACATGACTACCAAGATTTATCATGTGGAAACCCAAATGGGAGAAAACCACGATATGAGTAGAAATTCACAAAATCTACATGCTTTTGGAGTACGCTCGGTGAGAAGCCATCTATGTTAGGTGCCACCCGGTTAAGGGATTTTATTTAAGGCATGTTAGAACCTTTACCCTGTTAGAGGTAGCCTTGTTAAAGGACTTAGGATCATCATTTAAGATGTCACCCGGTTAAGGGATTTTACTATTGTAGTTATTAGAAAACAACAGAGAGAATGATCTATTGTAATAGATACTCTTAGATTAATCAGATCCAAATGAAGCTCTTCAACTTGACCACCGGTTACACTTGCTCTGCACTCTACTAGTGCTCTACATTACACTTTATCTTCACACTATCTGAGCTCTACACACTCTCTTCACCACTTTACTATTTGCTTAGCAGTTCTGCCCTCTTCAAAATTGCACTTTGCAAATTTTACGATCAGACTTTTTGGTTTTTGCCAAAAACCTTTATACCATATTTTTCCAACACATACTCGTTGATTTCTCAATTAGTTTACACCTAACACTCGGTAGATTTGAAGTTCAAATCTTTCCAAATCTTCCCGCACTCTCTTTGGGTGCTCTCCATCAATCTTTCCAGAAACTCATCCTTTTTTGCCTCTGCAACTCATAATTTCACCAACCTCTGGGTCGTGTTCTATCCTTTTAATGCGAACCAAAAAATGTGCACAAATATCACCTTAATTGATTTTTAGTTGCTGTAGAATTCACTATCTTCTTATTTGATGATATCTCACCATGACTGACTCACCTTTGGTCATCACATACAGCTTACTGATCACTACTCCAAGATTCACGATGGATAGCATTCTTCAACCTATATCACCGGTTCATCGGTGTAACTCTTCATATTTTGCGACCGATCACTGATCATCAATCAGACTAATCACCTATCTGTCCAGAGTGTTCTGGTCATGCATAAGACTACTAAGCTGCATTCTGAGTCACCTCTTGTGACCGCATCATCATTTCATCTTCCAGTTTTAAGAAACTGATCTCAACATCTATTAGGTGCTTGACTGACCAGTCAACTACTTTGTTTATCCTTCAACCGATTAGTCTTCTACCAACATACTGCTTAAGTGTGTCAATAATGCATATTTTGGAAGCATTGAATCCTCCATACTGTTTGTAGTCATGACTAAACCATTGGGGTTTGGCACACCTCCTTTCCTATGAGCTTGGCCTTATTCATTGATAAGTGTTAGTCATCAATGACAATACTAACTGATGAACCAGTTGTGACAACACCATTAGTTATGCCAACAATCTCCCCCTTTGGCATTGGTGCAAACACTTCAAACTTCTCTTTTAGCAACCAGTCACTTATGCTTCTGTTGTATCAATCAGCTGCTCTATTTTAATCTCCCCCTCTCACTAGCTTCCATTCATGTCACATCTGACTTCATCTCCTTTTATGTTCCATCTGACTTCACTCCCCCTTTGACAGCAATGCCAAAGGTGTAGTCTAGACATCCTATTTCACATACTGCAATGACTGCTCCCCCTAATCAGAGTAGTCCATAATCATCAATCCACATACATAAAATTTTCAGGAAAATCATACTAGATTGATGTTGTTCCAATCTTCACTCACCTTACAGCATGTAGGGGAATTACCCCTAGCTTACCTCTAAGATACTCAAAATTATCCTTAGGTAGTGTCTTGGTGAATACTTCTGCAACCTGCTCTTTGGTTGGCACATATTCCAATCAAACTTCCTTGTCCTATACCTTTTCCCTAAGATAATGATATTTTACTGCAATATGCTTGGTTTTAGAGTGCATTGTTGAGTTTTTTGATATGTTAATGGTACTTGTATTGTCACAGTGACTCACCACCGGTTCAGTCACCTTTTCTTGGATACCTTCCAAGATCTTATTAATCCATACTACCTGTATACAATTGATTGCAGCCACATACTCCACCTCAGTTGTGGATTGAGAGATACAATTATGTTTTTTTGCTTGTCCATGACACAATCCTATCTCCAAGAAATAATGCACCTCCACTAGTTCTCTTTCTATCATCAATGTTCCCTGCCCAATCTGCATCGATGAAGACACTTAAGTTGAAATTTACCTTATGTGGATACTAGAGACCATACTCATCAATCCCCTTAAGGTATATGAATATGCTCTTAATCGCCACCATATGAGTCTCTTTTGGATTTGCAACAAATCTAGCAGCCAAGCCAACTGCTTGTGCTATATCTGGTCTACTATGCACTGCATACTGCAGCTTACTGATCATGGATCAGTATAGTGTCTCATTCACTTCATTAGCCTCATCATTTTTGGAAAGCTTGCAGCCTATAACCATCAGAGTTCCAACAGGTTTAGAATCTTCCATTCCAAAGGTCTTCAATATTTCCCTTATATATTTGGTTTGGATAATGAATATACCATTCTTTAGCTGAGAAACTTGCAGACCAATGAAGAATTTTATTTCACCTATCATGGACATTTCAACTTCTTTCTTCATTTCTTCTGCAAAACCTTTGCTCAATTCATGATCTCCTCCAAAGATGATGACATCTACAAAAATCTCTGCAATCAGATGTTTTCCTTATTTTCCATTCTTCAAATACAAGTTATTGTTGTCACTGGTTCTCATGAACCCTATACTTATTAGTTATGAGTACACTCTCTCATACCAAGCTCTTGCTGCTTGTTTTAGCCCATACAGAGACTTTTTCAGCTTACATACCATGTCTCTTCCATCTTCTAAAGAAAACCCTTCTGTTGCTCAATGTACACTTCTTCCTCTAGAACACCATTCAATAATTCTGATTTGACATCCATTTGGTAGACCTTAAACTTCCTGTAAGAAGCATAAGCAAGCAAGATTTTGACCCCTTCCAATCTGGCCACCAGTACAAAGGTCTCTTCATAATCCAACCCTTCTTTATGTGCATACCCTTTCCTGACAAACCTTGCTTTGTTTCTTCCTACTTGACCGGTTTCATCCATTTTGTTTCTGAACACCCACTTGGTGCCTAGCACATTTTTGTTCTCCGGTCTAAGCACAAGGGTCCAGGTTTCATTTTTCTCAATCTGCTCCAGTTCTTCATCCATAGCCTTGATCCAGTCTTCATCTTTTAGAGCCTCCTTTGTTTTTTTGGGCTCAATTTTAGAGAGCGGACATGTACTCTCCCTTACTTTTCTTCTAGTCAATACTCCTGCATTATTGTCAGCAAGATGATTGTTTCTGACATACCTTGGTTGTATTGGTTCATTTCTTGGAGCTTCTTCTACTGGTTGTGCAAGTTCTACTTAACATGTTTCCTCATTTGCACCTACATTAGGATTCTCTATAGCAGGTTTGACCAGTACAGTGTAATCGAATCCTTGATAGTCCTCTGGTTCACTCTTGTTGTTCTATTCATTTTTCTCAGAGAACTCATCTACTCTGACATTTGCACTCTCTACAATCTTACTAATCCTTTTGTTTAAACACCAGTATGATTTACTCTTTGTGGAGTAACCTAAGAAGTTTCCTTCATCACTCTTAGGATCAAACTTTCCAGAGTACTCATCCCTCTTGATGTAGCACCTGCCTCCAAATACCTTGAAGTAACTCACATTGGGTGAGTATCCACACCATAATTCATATGGAGTCTTATTTTTCCCCCTTCTTCACCTGTATTTAGTTCAAGGTATACACAGCAATACTCACTGCTTCTCTCCAGAAGACATGTCGAATATCCTTCTGTATCATCAGAGTCCTTGCACAATAAATTAGAGTTATGTTTCTTCTTTCAGCAACTCCATTCTGCTGAGGTTTTCTGGGTGCAGACGTCTGCCTCATAATCCCCTATTCTTCATAGTAATTTATTAACTCTTGAGAGATGAACTCTCCTCCTCTATCTGATCTCAAACATTTCAGACTCTTATAGGCTCCTCTCTCCACTCGAGCCTTGAAGACCTTAAACATGTGAAAGGCTTCAGATTTTTCTTTCAAGAATACAACCATCATTCTTGAGAAATCATATACAAACAACATGAAGTACAGGTTCTCCATAGAAACTCTTAGTCCTCACAAGACCACACAAATTTGTATGCACTAAGTCCAGCACATTCTCAGATGAATAAAATTTGTTGTTGAAACTAGATCCGGTCAACTTTCCTAATTGATGTTCTTTGCACATAGCATTCTTAGGTTTCATAATGTCAGGCATACCTCTAACAGACTTTATTTTACTAACCTTTTCTATGCTATCAAAATTAACATGACACAATCTTTTGTGCCACGGCCAACTATCTTCTACCTTTTCCATTAGGCAACTTCCTATAGTGGTGTCTAGGTAGAATAGATTACCTCTATTTTGTTTACCGGTAGCAATCAAACCTCCTAATTTATCACTTATTTTGCATATTCCTTCATTAAACTCCAACTGGTAACCCTTAATGTTAAGTTGTGAAATACTTGACATACTATACTTTAGCTCTTCTACCCAGTAAACATCTTCACAATTGGTTTTATCATTTAGGGCTATAGATCGCTTACCTTTTACTGCACATGGAGAATCATTGCCGAATCTCACCAGTCCTCCATCATAGTCTTCCATGCTGAGGAATTTTTTCCTATCACCAGTCATGTGGTGAGTGAATCCATTGACAATTACCCAGTCTCCACACCGGTTTGAACTGGAAATCAGTGTCATATAACTTTCCTCTATGTTATCTTCCTTTACCACTACAAATGCAATCCCTTCTCCATCAGATCCTTCTGATTCTTCATCTGTAACTCCTTCTTTTACAAGATAGCACTCCTTCTTTCTCTTCTCTTTGTATCTTCTAAATTTATCCTTCCTATCATTTTTAGGACATCTGGATGCAATATGACCTATTTTATTGCATGAGAAACACTTCAGGGGTAGTTTACCTTTGTATTTCCCTTTTCCTCTTGGCAACCTTCTTGCTATTAGAGCTTCAAGCTTATCTTGTTCATGTTCTTTAGATAACAAGTTGTCATGTTCATGAGAATGATTGGTTCTTGCAATATAACTACTTCCGGTTTCTTTTCTTCTCATTGTTGGTGTAAGTGTCATGGAAGATTTGAAGGCAACATCAATCTTTGACATATTGTTATCATAGTTTCTCAGTTCAAAGGCAGTCAACTTACTGATCAGGGAGTCAAGTGTAACATTGACTGTTCCCAAAGATCTGAGTTCCTGAATTGCAGAAACCCTTATGGCATATTGTGGTAGCAAGGTTCTCAAGATTTTGTTGACCACACCATCTTCTTCAAGTTTTCCTCCAGCACTTCTGATGAAATTTACCACATCCTTTATTCTTTTGTTGTACTATTATATATTTTCTCCTTCTTGCATCCTCATCTCATCAAATTTGCCTCTTAAATTATCCACCGTAGCCTTTTGTACAAGAGGATCTCCTCCATAAACAATCTTCAGCTTATTCCACATCTCATAGGCTATTTTCAGATCTTGAACCTCAACATACTCATTATTTGATAGAGTACTAGCAATCACATCCATAGTTGCAGTGTTATCTTGCCTCTCTTTGATCTGATCTGCACTGAGAACCTCTGTAGGTTCATTGTAATCTATGCTTACATGATTCTAGTATTGATCTCCTAGGGTTCTTAGGTAGAGCTTCATTCTACCACACCATAATGTGTAATTCTCCTTAGAGAACTTGGGGCCTTCCTTTCGCATCATCTTCGATCTTTCCTTAACCTGTCAGGATCTTCTAAATCTAAGGATCAGGACTCTGATACTAATTATTATTCCCAACTGGTGCTGAGAGGGGAGGGGTGAATCATCACTATACTGGTTTGTTCCAGATTTAAAGTTAATAAAAAATTATATTCAAAATTAACACTTATCAGAAAGCAACATTAATGAGAAATATGCACACACAAAATCAAACACACATGACTACCAAGATTTATCACATGGAAACCCAAATGGGAGAAAACCACGGTGTGAGTAAAAACTCACAAAATCTGCACTCTTCTAGAGTATGCTCGATGAGAAGCAATCCATGTTAGGAAATTACAAAGACACTGATAGGTGCCACTCGGTTAAGGGATTTTCTACAAGGCCTGTTAGAACCTTTAATCTGTTAGAGGTAGCCTTGTTAAAGGACTTAGGAACATCATTTAAGATGTCACTTGGTTAAGGGATTTTACAAAAGGACCTGTTAAAGTCCACCTGGCTAAGGGATTTTACTGTTGTAGTTATTAGAAAACAATAGAGAGAATGATCTATTGTAATAGCTACTCTTAGCTTAATCAGATCCAAATGAAGCTCTTTAGTTTGACCACCAGTTACACTTGCTCTGCACTCTACTGGTGATCTGCATTACACTTTCTCTTCACACTATCTAAGCTCTACACACTCTCTTCACCACTCTACTATTCACTTAGTAGTTCTGCCCTCTTCTAACCTTGTGGATCGCCTCTCTTCAAAATTGCACTTTGCAAATTTTACGATCAGACTTTTTGGTTTTCGCCAAAAACCTTTATACCATATTTTTCCAACACATACCCGTTGATTCCTCAATCAGTTTACACCTAACACTTGGTAGGTTTGAAGTTCAAATCTTTCCAAATTTTCCTACACTCTCTCTATGCGCTCTCCATCAATCTCGCCTGCAACTCATCCTTTTCTACCTCTACAACTCATAATTTCACCAACCTCTGGGTCATGTTCTATCTTTTTAATGTGATACGAGAAATCCACACAAATCTCACCTTAACTGGTTGTTAATTGTTGTAGACTTCACTATCCATTTGTTTGATGATATCTCACCATGACTGACTCACCTTTGGTCATCGCATCCAGCTTACCGGTCACCGCTCCGAGATTCTTGGTGGATAGCATTCTTCAACCTGTATCACCGGTTCACCAGTGTAACTTCATCTTTTGCCATCGGTCACTAATCATCAATTAGACTGATCACCTATCTGTCCAGAGTGTTCTGGTTGTGCATAAGACTACTAAACTACAATATGAGTTACCTCTTGTGACTGCATCATCATTTCATCTGCCAGTTTTAAGAAACTAATCTCAACACCTATCAAGTGCTTGACTGACCAGTCAGCTACTCTATTTATCCTTCAACCGCTTAGTCTTCTACCAACATACTACTTAAGTGTGTCAATAATGCATATTTTGGAAGCACTGAATCCTCCATATTGTTTGTAGTCATGAGTAAACCATTGGGGTTTACCACACCTCCTTGCCTATGAGCTTGGCCTTATTCACCGATAAGTGTTAGTCATCAATGACAATACTAACTAATGAACCGGTTGTGCCAACACCATTAGTTATGCCAACAGATTTTACCTATTGATCGGCATATGTTGGTTCGATGATTTTCACAGCCTCTTGATTTATTCTTACTCATCGGCATAACATAAGTCGATGACCTCTCTTCCTGCTGATCAGTGAGAGTTATCCCGCTAGTCTCATTGGGCATCGCGATAGCTTAAAATATGTTCAGGGCATGGGCATAATTTCCTCGATGTCTTTTCCCTCAACGTAGCTCCTCCCGATACGTTATGTCTCCTCGGCATAAGCTTTGACCCTATATTGTCGTAACCTTTGTCGATGTGTTTTACTTTTCCCACTATCCAGCGAGATAAGTCTTACCGATAACATCATCGGCTATCAGCAATACAAGATTTCTCCATTGCTGCTAGTGTGCATTTTGACGATGGACTTCAATGGTGTATTCTATCTCGATCACATGCTTCTACTTGTGTGTTACCATCGAGTTGACTTTTGCCGATAGTGCAGATTTCATATTTCACGTCAGAATTCTGATGAACATGAGGTATTTAAAAAAAAAACAAGAGTAATTACGTGCCATCATTATACGTGAGCTCAGGGTGTGAAAATTGGGAGGAAGCAAGCACAATTGTTGTAGATAGATGCTCAGCAGCATCTGTACAAGAGGTTGGTCCTTTCTTTCTTGTCATCAAGATTTTTTTGTAAGTTCCTTTGCTTTCCTTGCATTCTCTTGTTCACTTTATTTCCAGCTGTAACCAACTTTAATTCCTGGTAAATGGCCCCATAGAATAGTAGGGCCTTTTCTTTTAGTTTGAACGAATTGGAATTTAATTTGAATGAATTGGAATTTAATTTGAATGAAATGTTCTACAATTCTATGGCCTTTTCTTTTTGGGCTGGCTAAATCTTTTAAGTTTACTTTTGGTTTTTGCATTTGTCCAAAAAACTTCCATAAAAAGAGGTGCCTAACGCATCCTTTGATAATAGTAGGGGCATGAGATTGTATTTTGTTTGTATTTCTATAGCAAGAATAGATTGCATGAGATTGTATTGTCTGTATTCCTATAGCAAGAACAAATGGGCATATCCCTTGCCCAGATCATCTGTATTCCTATAGCAAGAACATGAATAGTAAGAAGGGGGGAGCTCGGGCAGACGGCAGAGAAGTGGGAAGCCAGGGCATATAGATGGGTAGCCTTCATAGCTTCTTCCCTAGTCATTCCCTCCCTATATAGGGATAGAAAAGTCGGGTGATTTGGAGTTGCCCCTACTGGGGCCTCAGTTCCCCACTACATGAATCTTGAGTTATTCTATTAATAAAATTGCGACCAAATTATTAGCTCGAATTCCCTTTCCGAATAGTAGGGTGTTAGCAACTAGTAATCAAATTGCGACCAAATTATTAGCTTGAATTAGCTTGAATTCCCTTGCCGAATAGTAGGGCATTAGAAACTTGTTCACTTTGTTTAATGGTATCTGCTTTGGCAAAATATGATTCCTTAACCTCCTTAACCTCTCCATTCTATAGCTGCCAGTTATAAAGACAAGCTGCTTCAGAGCTTCTAGAGGGGTCAATAATTCTCTATGACTGTAAACCCTTTCAGCCCTCAAAATAGCCCTTTGTATGGAAGCAACTTTTATACGATTATTTAGGACTCTACGGGAAGTTTCTTGTACAATTTTCGCCACTGAAAGGGTCTCTTCATTTTCTCCAGTTAGCAAATAAAATTCCTCATCTTGGGATGGCTCTTTATATGGTGTTTGCCAATCCTTAAATCTATGTACCAATTCAATCTTTATGTCAGCAAGAGTTTCCTGCTTTTTATTGGATGTTCGTTGTTCCACACTTCTAGCATATTCATCAATATCAAGGGCCTTTAACACATGGGGATATTTTTTGACATGTTCAACTACCATTTCTTGTGTTTCCTCATCCATATGATCTATATCCTATCCCGCATCTTCACAGTATACATCCTCAGCCACTTTCTTGGCTAGTTCATATGACTCTGGATGAATTCTAGTATCATCCAATGGATCCATAACATGGTTCCTAGAAGTTGCTTGCTGGATCCCTTTAACCCTTAAAAAACCAGCAGCATTTATAAAGACAAGTCACTTCATAGCTTCTAGAGGGGTCAACAATTCTCTGTGATTGTAAACCCTTCCAGCCCTCAAAATAACCCTTTGTATGAAGCAACTTTTCTAGGTCCAAGGCCAACTACAAATTGCATAGTTTATTTGTTAGTTACATATTTTTTTATGGGTTAATAGAAATCTGGGTATTGTATAGAACTTTAAAATAAAGTAGAATCTAATCAAACACTATATTTCATTTGATGTTATCAATAATTTTGACTAGTTTTCTTCATAATGTGTATCTTGTATAGTTTATCTTAATACCGTCTTTCTTGTATCCTATAGAAGTTTTGGAAGAATTATCATAACTTTCATTTGAAATGTTGGATCTTTCTATAAATTGGAGGATAAGTCTATAACAATGATATCAAGAGATTGACTAGAGCGATTGGATTTATTACAAGGTAAGGGCAGCCTTTTTCATGTTTGTCTTACTCAAAGTATGATTGGTGTCTATTAAGTTGTTGTCTTGTAAGGGTGTTTTGAAGATTCAGAAGAGACTTTTGATGGGTATTGTAGACGTATAAAAATGACCATATTCCTAAATGAATATTTTATGTTCATTTCTCTATTTAATTAAATCCAATTTAATTAAATTATACACATTCTTCTATTTTATTAAGTAAATTACTTAATTTATTTAAATAAAATTCACTATACCATTTAATGAATAAATCATTTTATTCAATTAAATTCCCCTAGCCACTTTTAATTAAATTCAAATTTAATTAAATAGTTATCCTAAATTGAATAAATCAAATTTATTTAATTGTAACCAAATTGAATAAAAATCAAATAATTCAATTAAATCCTATTATCCCCCCATCCACTTGCAAAATCCCAAACCCCTTCCTAATCTCTTCTAGAATCTTCTAATCGATTCTAATTAACATAACCCCCCTCTAAACTTTGTCACATCCCTAAGCAAAGGGAGGTCACTTCTCAAAATGGCCCAAAGTCTTGGATAACCATTAAAGGTTTTCAACCTTCAACCACCAAAACCCTTAAAGTCTTTGAAAACCATTGAAAGCTTCCAATCTTCAACCACTTAATCCCTAAAGTCTCCAATAACCATTAATGGTTAATTCAAACCCTCCCACATGGTTAAAACATTTGTTTTGACTCAACCTCTATCCAACCCAAGGGTCTTATCAGGCCTTTAATGCTTTGACCATGATTATCTCTTAATCATTTGCACAAAGGTTTATCCTTGGATTAACTCTTAATCCAGTGGGTAAGCCTAACTTAGACTTGACCCTTAGCCTTTAGATAACCATGAGGTCTTCTCAAGCCTTTAATGCCTCCGACCTCTTCTCTCAACCCAATCCTATATTGACACTTGTCACCATTTCATTGGTACAAATTGTGCACATGGATCCCCAACTTTCAAACTTGGCCCTTGATTAAACTATTCAATCTTGACCATCCATTGCCCTGTTTGTGCTATAAATAGAGCTCTCATTCCTCCATTCTGAACAATCATCTTTCAAATTTGAAGCATTACACTTATGCTCAAATTCTTTCAAGCTTTCTCATTTCATATATGCTCATCATTTAGCCTCTTTTAGATCAGGAATTAGACTAAATATGCATGTTAGAGTACTTCCTTTATCATTTTAGCTCAATCAAAGACTAAATATAGTATGCTAGGATAGTATTCATACTAACCCTATCATCTTATCATTTAGTTTATTACATTTCTAGCATCATACATAGCTTCATATCTATTTCATACTAAATTTAGCAAAAGCATCTCTCGTTCTCATATTTGCCATCCCTAAACCATTTTGCTCAGTGATCTGAGAGCAAAAACGTTGGTTTGAGGGACATTGTGAGATAGAGAACCATGGGACCCTCCTTGGGAAGCTGAGTAACACTACATTACTCCATAGCTTGCATCAAGAAGTCCTGTGTGTGTGTGTGGACTAGTATTAACTAAATTTTCACATTTTAAGTTTTATTCACCCACTTTTCCCGCATACATTTCTGGCGCCCACCGTGGGGCTCGAACCCCAATAACACATCATTTTTTTGAAATCGATCATTTTGCAGGTCCGTGGGAAACGAGAATCAGCGCATATATCTAACAGATTAGCGCATCCGCCTAACAGTTTAGCGCTTCTAGCCTACTGTTTAGCGCGTGGGCTCTCTGTCTTGGCGCGTGAACACTTTTCCTTAGTGCATGATCCTATTTAACAAATTTTCCTGTAGGTGTCGACGCGGGCAAAACACATAATAACGCATATACCTAACAGATTAGCGCATCTGCTCAACCTTTTAGCGCTTGTAATACATATTCTAGCGCGTTGAAACCAAAAATTAGCGCATCGGATTCAAATTTTTCTTGCATAGCGGACCGCGAGAAAAAGCAAAACACAGATTAGCGCGTACGACACACAGAGTAGCGCATCTGGGTAACAGAATAGCACAGAGGAAAGAAACTATAGCGCATCTGTAGCATATTGTAGCGCGTACAGTTTGTTCTGTAGCGCATCACAGACAAAACAAACAAACAAAAAAAAATAAAAAATAAAATTTTTTTATTGTAACCGAATTAAAATTCTAGACTTGTAGAAGTCCCCCGAATCAACTGACAATCTTATCGTTTTGTTTATTTGCAGGGTTTTAACAGTTTCTTGCAGATAAAGCGAGGAAATTGGCTTTTACAGCAAGACAATTTTCTTTTGTTGACCTCCAAAAACATTCGAATTTTCTTTGTTGACTATTTCTTTTTCATAGATTAGACAATCATTGCTTTGAACGAATAAAAAGAACATCATGTTTTTGTGGAGCAACATCTCTGCATAGATTTTAGAAAATTACTGATTTGAAAGGCTAAAATAAAACCTCATTGTTTGCTTTGTCTCGAAAGTGGAAGGTATATGCTCTCCCCTTAACTGGGTGATCAAAAAGCCAAACCACTCTTACGCTTTCAGTACTTCATGCATTAAAAATCCTTTAGCAGGCCTGCCTTCCCGAGGAGTTGCAATCAACTCTTAAAGTCGTTTTATGGCCGGTGTGAAGGGAACGACCTAAGTGGGGAACGGCTTTAACGCCAAGAATTCCAACCCACTATAATCAAATGTGGAAAGTGATGAAAGTCCTTTTCAACGGTTGTGCGCAGTGATTAGCCTTCCCCCAGTATCCTCGAGATACGTAAAGCCTTTGTTCTAAAGGTTGGGAAGCCTCTTGAGGGAGTTTATCACTGACGGCCGAACGGGAAGCCTGATTACGAACCATAGAATTAGAAGCTTTGAGCCGAGTCAGTATCCAAACATTTGTAACATCATAGTGCAAGGGTGGGGAAGAATCCGCCCCCAAGATTACTCACCATATATCTCCCAAGATAACTACTCGACTGTGAAGCAATTCACTTTGGGTTAACTTCTGGCAAAAGGCAAAAAAAATGGGCGCCCTCTAGGGGATGACACGGCTGTTTGAGCTGACGGAGTATCGAGACTAGTGGGCTATGATGTTACTTATGACCCTTGAATAAAGAGTCTTTTTGAAGTATCTTACTTTGTATCAAAACCTGTTAAAACATTGGGGATTTGAACACATCCTCAATAGAACATACACTTTCTGTTAGATTAGGTGAAATGATTGTACTTTATGTGCCGTGCTTGCATTTTTTATTTCAGAAAATCATCCATCACACTTAAAAATTTTCTCAAAAAAATTCAAAATCCTCACAAAAACACCAAAAAGGAAAAATCAGGGTGGTCTAGCGCATAAGAGCAACATCTTAGCGCGTGTAACAGTTCTATTAGCGCATCCAAAATTCAAAATAGCGCGTACAACTAAAACAGTAGTGTTTTAATCTTAAAGGCAAAACAGTGAACAATCCTTTAGCGCGTCCAAAACACATTCTAGCGCATCTCAAGACAATATTAGCGCGTAGATACCCAAAGTTAGCGCAAAGAACAAAATAGCTAGCGCGTAGGAGGCACAGTGTAGCGCGTCGTTTTTCCAAACAAACTTAACAGCAAATTTCAACAGCCTGTCTTAGCGCGTGAAACAAATAGCTTAGCGCGTAGAAACCATACTTTAGCGCATTGGTGGAAATAGTTAGCGCGTATCAAGCCCAGTCTAGCGCGTGGATTTCTCACCTATTAGAGCAAAATTTTTACAGAATCAAAATTTTAGCGCGTAACTAGGGGCAGATTAGCGCGTGTGAAAAACATTTTAGCGCACCAAGAAAATTCAGTAGTGCATAAAACCTCTATTTTAGCACGTAAGCCCAGGCAGAAAAACAGAGAGTTAAAAAACTTTTCAAAAATATTTTAAAAACAGTTTTTCATCAAAAATCATCTTTTATCAAACCAGAGTGACAAAAACAAACCGTTAAAAACTTTTCTCGAGTTCAATTTGTGTCAAACAAAGTTGTCAGAATCTGAAAAACGAATCGCACAATAGAGGACGTCTCTCCTATCATAATCCGGAACATTCATCATTAGTATCAATCAAATCCTTTAAACATCTTACGGATTTTATCTCACAACCACTTGTCTAAAAATTTGCAAATTGTCAAATCCAGTTTTCAGATCGGGAAACTTCTTATCCATATCATTTGACACGCTTTATCATGAAGGGATATCTAAACCTTCATTCTGATAAAGTAAAATTTGAAATTTTCAAAACAAGAATCAACTAAATCCAAACAAATCAAAGGAAATCATTGATCACTCATGCATGACTAATCCCCTTATTCTGAGAAGAAAGAACCTCTATCGTAACATCACGTTGAAGAAACAACAACCTAGCTTTTCCAAATTCATCAAGAGAAATAAATTTTTATACATCAATCGTCAACTCTTCAAAATCTCATCGGGTATTTCTTCATCACGTCAAACGTTGTATCCAAAACAAATCCAGTGAATTTGACAAAGAACCCCTGAAAACAAAAGCATACTGTCAAAAGTCTACTTTTAATCAAAAGATAAACCGCGGAGAAAAAAATCAATCCAGCATTCTTGCCCGACGAGTGCATCACATATAACACATCTCGACCAGAACCACCCACGCCCGAAAGACACATCGAAGAGGCTTTTGTTCCTTTCATCACTGAAAGCTTCTACTAAAATGTCTGTCACTCGCTCTCAACGAGATAAACAAAGCGAGGCACTCGCAGAATCAAGTATGAATCACAGATTATCAAATCCTTTTGAAGTTCCACCCGTAGAAGAACCTGAAATTACTGACGCACTTCTTCGGGAATGTCAAGAAAATCCTTCCTTCCAAAAACTTGTCGAAAAGCTCATGGAAAATGACAAGGAAAAATATCTGTTGATGCTCACAAGCAAGGGTGTTAAACTTCCTGAAGATTTTGACCCAAATCTTTTTCAAACCGGATTTCGGCAATATACATCTCAAGAACAAAATCGAGAAGAGGAAACTCACATACCTGAACAACATAACTTTGAACAACACATTCCAGAGCAACGTATACCAGAAATGTGAATACCTGAACTTGAAACTTCAGAACAACACATACCATTTACTACACCTTTTCAGTTAAGAACAAATACAAGGGAAGAACTCTTCCCTCGACAAGATAATGCGCCCTTGGTTGCTCTTACTCAACAAATGCAAATGCTGCAAAGACAAATACAAGATATGCAACAAGGGACAACGGTGCGGTATTCTATAAACAAAATCTGTCCTTATCCATTTGACAGAAGATTAAACATGGTACCTTTTCCTCCAAACTCAGACGTTCCCAAATTTGATAAATATGATGGGAAAAGTGATCCTCGAGACCATGTTCGAGAATTTTGCACCATGAGTCTTGATGAGGTTGTTCCCAAGAAGCCTGGGAGGACAAACAATGGAATGGTTATACAAGATTACACCACCTGTCAGATCATTTGACGAATTGGTTAACAAATTCATCACCCACTATTCTTACAACATCCAACATGCCATAACCATGCTAGATGTTTGCAACACCAAACAAAAGAACAACGAAACATTCATGTTATTCCTTCAACGTTGGCGACGCATGGTATCAAGATATCCTCGAGATATTCCTGAAAAGGAGAAAATGGAAATCTTCATTGATAACTTGAATGGCGAGATGAGTTACAGACTCAAACTTCAATGCATACCATCCTTTGCCAAATTGATTGAAAATGGCATTCAAGTAGAGGAAGCATGTGTCAAAAAGGGAACACTCAAATTCTACAAGGAAGGAACAAATTCATCAAACTATAATAACCAAAACAACACCAACTTTGACAAATCTAGATTTTGGACTTGAAACAAAAACGAAGGCAACAACGAACCACATGATCCTAAATCGAAACAACCAGTGCTTGCATTATCTGGAAATCCTCAGAACATGAAAAATGCTAAAAATGCTACTCCCAGTGGTAATACATATGCGCAAAACACTGATCAAGGGCAAATCAACACAAACAACACCAACGATAATCAAGACAAAAACATGAATCCAAGACCTAACAACAATCCACGCAACAACATGAACAATTTCCAAAAGCGTATCTTCACACCACTGGGACAATCACTAGAATCCGCATTTAGAGAACTTTTGGCAAACAAGGTTCTTTCTTTACCACCACTCAACAATTATGAACCCCTAGTCAAACCACCTTGGTGGAATGATTCACACTATTGTGATTTCCATCGCAACAAGGGTCATAAAACAAACGAATGCATGAGATTGAAACATATAATACAAGACATGATTGATCGAGGTGACTTAACGGTCAATGGTCTCAAAACAAATAATGATCACGAAGCCTTCAAAAATCCTCTCCCAAATTATAATAAAGATGGAGCATCAACTTCAAATGATACATGCGGAGCTCATATTAATCACATTTACGATAACACTATCAATCATATATCAGCTGAAGATCATCAAGTAAATGTCATCACCATCCGAGATCAGCATGATCATGAATCTGTCAATGTAACAACCCGCACTCAGAAATATGTCTTGAAGGGACACACTGCACCTCCAACTACCACACCAAAGATCCAATACGACTTGGTTAAACAACTACGCAAGACTCCAGCTCAGATATCTATCCTTGAATTATTAAAACTATCTCCAAAACACAAAGACATAGTAGAGCAAGCACTATTAGAAACAAATGTACCTCAAAATCTGGATACAAACAGATTTCAAGCCATGGTTGCCCATATGATAGGATCTCATAACCTCACCTTCATAGAGCACAACAATACCTCATTGAGTCATCTGCATAATACCCCTCTCCATATTGAAGTCATTGTTTGCAAACACCGAGTCAAGAGAGTCCTAATAGATGGAGGAGCCGGTCTTAATATCTGTACTTTAAAGCTTATCCGTGCACTAGGTTTCTCAGAAGAATCTATTGATCCTTGTAAAAAGATTACCATAAAAGCATATGATGATGAGGAAAGGTCCTCTAAAGGAATAGTGATATTACCTATTCAAGTAGGACCAGTGCAAAAGGATACTATATGTCAAGTCTTAGATATTGATCTCACCTACAATATCTTATTAGGCCGACCCTGGATACATGAAATGCAAGCAGTACCTTCTACATATCACCAGTGTGTCAAGTTTCCTTATGATGGACAGGAAATCTCCATATCAGCTGATCACAATCCATTTCAACATTGCAATGCAATGGGGGTAGCACAGGACAGTTTGGTTCCTCATAATAGAGAAAAGCAGCAATCTTCAACATCAGATCCATATACAGCAAAATCCAACTCCTTATGGGGAGACTTCAAGCAGAAAATGCAAATCAAAGACCAAGGCATGGGAGAATACTCTTTGGAGCCTTTATGTTTGGCAAAATTGCCAACCTCACCTAGATCGCATGGTTTGCCTACTACATCAACACAACTGGC
This sequence comes from Cryptomeria japonica, assembly GCF_030272615.1. NCBI lineage: Eukaryota > Viridiplantae > Streptophyta > Pinopsida > Cupressales > Cupressaceae > Cryptomeria > Cryptomeria japonica. Next base: position 388,375,080 of record NC_081414.1, on the reverse strand, counting down.
TACTCAGCCCATCACTAAATTTGATGGTACATTCATCCAATTGGGTACTCTAGCACATGAATCAGAAGACAAAGATATTCTTAGCTGGTTATACAAAGATGAAGAAGAAAATCATAGAGCAGCTGCTCTGGACATTGTTCTACCAACACATGTATGGAAAAGGCTACTTAATCATGAAGCAAATGGGATATGACGGTAAAGGACCCATTGGCAAACACAAAGAAGGAGTCACTGAACCTATAAATCTTCCTTCACAACCTAGCAGAAACAAAGCAGGATTGGGTTCTAAACTCACGTTCCTATTGAAGCGACCACCTCACCTACCTATCAAACCTCAATGGAAAGTAAAGACACCATACAAAGAAGAATCCTGGCAGGAAGCGCTTTTTGAATCAGCAGAAACAATCCGAAAGGCACGAGAATGTCAAGATCAGAAGTTACATCAAGAAAAACTTCTAAGTCATAAGAAGGCCCTATCTGCAGCAGTAGCTCATATTCAAACACCAATATCTCAAGAACAAATCAGGACATCTTCAAATACCGTTATTCCTCCCCGAAGAAGCACAGTCTATGAACAAATCCAGCAAGTAGAAGATGGATCTGATACAGAATCAACACAAAATATCAAAATAGTATCCATCATCAAAGATTTGTTTTCACCATACAACACCCCTGTTTACAGCACAGATAGAATCTGGGATAATGCCTATGAGACGGATTCCAATGAATATGAATGGGGTACCTGCTCCAATGCTACTACTGATATCCTGGATGATACTGATTCTATATCCCTTTCTCAGGAAGCACATAATGCAGAGGATAGACCTCTTGAGTTTGGACCACAACATATCTATGACGTTCAGGAAAGCGAACAGAAATATTACGAACAAGTCTATGTAGAAGATGATACCATCAAAGACCTCGATGAAATCCTAGACTTCTTTAAAAACAAGACCCATCACAATGATAACTCTATCCTAACACTTACAGTAGCTGAACTTGACCCGCCAAATGATTCCTTACCACTTGTCTTCCCTGATCTCATCGACTAGAATGAACCTAAGACTCATGATATCCCAATTTTTCCAGATGATGAATCTATTATCCATTACCTATGTACCGTAAATCCGGAAACAGACTCTACCAGTGAACGAAATAATGATGTCTGTTCTTTAGGGAGTGCCAAGTCTCTCAGTCGCAAAAATGAATCAAATAATGAATCTAATGCTGAAAACCAGTCAATGGTAGTTATAGATTCCAAAAAAGTAAAAATAAAGGACGCATCTGAGGGTGAAAACCTTTTTAAGGCACCTAACGATGGGAGACTTGACACTCTTCCTGAACATTTTCATGAATGATCACCCATACTGATTGAGCCCACTCAATCAATCAACATTAGTACCACAGAAGCAGCCAGACACATTCACCTTGCAGAATCTCTGACAGAGGAGGAAAGATCAACATTTATCATCTTCTTTAAAGGACAACAAATTAACTTTGCCTGGTCATATGCTGATATGCCCGGAGTAGATCCACACCTAATCATGCATCACTTATCCATCTCTGCAGGAGTCAATCCAGTCAAGCAAAAGCTACGAAAGATGAATCCACAGGTAGCACTCATGGTCAAAACTGAACTAAAAAAATTATTAGACGTCGGCTTCATCCGACCCATTGACTATGCAAAGTGGATATCCAATATCGTTCCAGTATCAAAACCAGATGGTAGTATCAGAATATGCACTGACTTCAGAGACGTCAACAAAGCTTGTCCCAAAGATGACTTTCCTCTACCCAGTATCGACATAATTGTAGATCTCACAGCAGGCCATGCAATGCTCTCACTAATGGATGGTTTCTCAGGCTATAACCAAATCAAGATAGCTCCTGAAGATCAAGATAAAACAGCATTCACCTGTCCTTGGGGAACATACTGTTGGAATGTTATGCCTTTTGTCTTAAAGAATGCAGGCGCCACTTATCAAAGAGCAATGACAACCATATTCCATGATATGATGCACACATTTATGGAAGACTATGTGGATGATTTACTAGCAAAATCCTTCACCAGAGCTGAACATCTCAGCATCCTAACAAAGATCTTTGATCAGTTGCAGAAATTCCAAGTCCGACTCAACCCTAAGAAGTGTGTCTTCGGGGTTACATCAAGCAAGTTACTAGGTTACATCATCTCAGCTAAAGGTATTGAAGTTGATCCAGCAAAGGTACAAGCCATCATGGATATGCCACCACCAAAGAATATCAGTCAACTTTGATCTCTCCAAGGACGACTTCAATCAATCAGGCGATTCATCGCTCAACTAGCAGATAAAAGTCTGCCATTTAACCACTTGCTACACAAAAATGTACCATTTAGATGGGAGACTAAGTGTGCAGAATATTTTTACCAAATTAAACAGTACCTGATGAATCCACCAGTTCTAGTACCACCAATTGCAGGAAAGCCTCTTATACTATATATCTCAACAACAGATGTTTCACTGGGGGCACTATTGGCACAAGAAGATCAACAAGGAAAGGAACGCGCCATATATTACATCAGTAGAACATTGAATGGCTATGAACTCAATTATACATTCATTGAAAAGGCTTGCCTAACAGTTTTTTTTGCATCTCAGAAGTTCCGACATTACATGCTAGCACACACCATCAAGCTAGTTGCAAAAATTGATCGTCTCAAATATCTACTCAGCAAAGCCGCTCTTACAGGCCGATTGGCTAAATGGGTCATGATTCTCAGTGAATTCGACATCCAATACACAGAAAGACGAGCCATCAAAGGACAAGCAATTGCAGATCAATTGGCTGAAGCACCGCTACCAGGCAAACAAACCATGGACATTGAATTTCCAGACAGGGACGTTTTTGCTCTTTCCTCCAAACAATGGACCCTATACTTTGATGGATCCTATGCACAACATGGTTTAGGGGCCGGCATTCTATTCATCACCCCTGAAGGACACACTATGCCGAGATCATACAGACTTATGTTTCCATGTACAAATAATGTGGCTGAATATGAAGCATTGGTTATAGGCATCAAAATGGCTGTCGAATGGAAAATCACAGAATTAAAAGTCTATGGAGACTCACAACTGGTCATCAATCAAATCAACAACAACTATCAGACAAAGGATGACAAGTTACTACCCTACAAACGGATGGTGGATGATTTCAAACAGTATTTTGTGCACATCACCTTTGAACAAATACCAAGGTTGAACAACAAAGCAGCCGATGCAATGGCTACGATTGCTTCATTACTACAAATTCCAGAACAACAGAGTCGTTATGAGTTCCTGGTAGAGCAACTGTTCTCCCCTGCCTATGACCACTCTGAATCCCAGGTTATATATGCCTTGACAGGTTCAGATTCTCCGTTATATGGACCAATATACGACTACCTCAAGCATAATATCTTCCCCATTGACCAATCTCGTAACCAAAAATGTAACTTTATCTGACAAGCTGCCTGTTACACCCTTACCACTGATACCTTATATCGTCGAGGTCTAGATGGTACTCTTCTTTGTTGTCTTGATCGTAATGATTCCGATTCAGCTTTACACGAGCTTCATGAAGGTATTTGTGGCACACATTCAAGTGGCACTACTCTTGCTAAAAAGATTCTACGAATGGGATACTACTGGCCCACAATGGAGAAAGATTCATATCATTTCGCCAAGAAATGTCCTAAATGCCAGATCCATGGCAATCTGATACATGCACCAGCACAGGAACTACAGCCATTTACAACATCCTGGCCCTTTTGTCAGTGGGGATTGGACCTGGTAGGCAAAATACATCCTTCATCTTCCAATGGACACAAGTTCATTATAACTGCAACCGAGTACTTTACCAAATGGATCGAAGCAGTTCCCATGACCACAGTGACCGGGAAACAGATTGCCTCTTTTATCCTAAATTATCTAATCTGTAGATATGGTATTCCAAGTTCAATCGTCACAGATAATGGACGACCTTTCAAAAACCAAGATGTGCAGGAACTATGTGAAAAATTCAAAATCCAACATCAGTTTTCTACACCATACTATCCACAGGGAAATGGTCAAGCAGAGGCATCTAACAAGACAATCCTAAAAATCCTCAAGAAAACGGTGAATGATGCAGGCAAAGATTGGCACGTACAACTCAATCCAGCACTTTGGGCATACAGGACCAGCATCTGCACGCCTACAGGGGCAACACCATATTCATTGGTATATGGATCCGAGGCTATTTTACCCTTGGAGGTAGAAATTCCATCTCTTAGAGTCTCTTTGAAAGGTTTAATCCCCGATGAAGAGTATCGAGTTAACCGACTGCAAGAACTGGAACTATTAGATGAAAGATGCCAACATGCTTATACTCATCTCAAAGCATATCAGCAACGCATGTGCAGGAGCTACAATCACAAGGTCATTCCTCGCAACTTCAAGGTTGGTGATCTAGTCCTAAAAGAAAATCCAAGGAATCAGCAAGATAGAGAAAAGAAAGGAAAATTTGAACCTAACTGGTTGGGTCCCTATGTCATCATTTCAGTCTATGGATCAGGTGCCTATCAGCTAACAAATTCTGAAGGAGATGTGCTCAATGATCCAACTAACAGCATTCATCTGAAGAAGTACTATACTTAGGATAGCCTAGTGCACGGAAAAAGCTAAAAACAAAACAAAAAAATCAAAAAATCTAGAAAAAGCAAAAATACAAAGTACAATAAAAACAAATGGTGAAAACCTGGTAAACAGGCACCCTTGTGAAAGACCGGCTCCTCTATCTATATCCAGGCTATTTTATCCATCAAAATACTATCGGCCATCGCCCGACACTTAGTATATATCCATTCAGGACATACTTAGCGTAGTCACTATACTGAGTTATTCATCTACTGCATTCCACCCTGGCTTGGAAATCATTGTACATAATCATATCCAGAGGTACACTCAGCTAGGGGCATTAAATTGTTCAAAAACTTACAAACATTCAAGACATGCCAACTATTGCAAAACTCAGACAAATCACATCCAACAAACACAACTACGCTTCATCACAACAACCAAAACACAAACAATTACACAAGAAACTCAAGGATGGATGATTTTCTGAAGTACTAAATGTTGCATTATCGCATTAAAGTCTTGATTATTTTGCATTTTGAACTTTTTAATTGTTGGAATCTTCTCCTTCTCTCATAAAAAGCTTCAAAGCTAGAGATCATGAGGAACTTCCAATATTTTCTTAGTCTTCTGTCTGAGAGGCGATCACTCGTACTGTGTGAATATTTGCCTCGAGACGTGATGCATAACACTGAAGGCCTGATTCCATTTCATGCATATAAATGATCTAATCTTGTATGTTTATGCAATACACACTCAGGTCGTCCTGGTTCAATTATACCTTGACGCTTGTGCTATCTTGCAAAATCAAATATCATATAAATTTTACTCAGGTCATTCTGGTTCAAATATACCATTATGCTTGTATAAATTTTCAACATATCCAAAAATCAATAAATGCTCCATGATGATATTTACAAAGAAAGCAAATAATGGTTATATCGGATGGCAAATATCGAATGAGAGATGCTCCAAAAACAATTAGTTGCATATCATTTTACAATTAGTTGCATATCATTTTACAATTATTATCGCATATCATTTTGCATCATTATTACATCATTTTACATCATATCATATTACATGTAGCAGCATATTAAATCATACATCTCATTTTCAAGATACATCTCATAGCATATAAAAACATACATCCTGCATCATACATTACATCATATATGTAAACATTACATCATCATATAAAAAGGAAGTAGTACACATAAAAATACATCCATAAACACATCACATCGATCAAAAATGGTGCTCTGTATATATATCTCTCAAAAAATGATCAAAATCTACAAAATGTGTCAAAACTATGTCCAGTACAAAGAATACAATGCTCAAAAATACAACAGAGACACTGTCTCTCAAGTATGACTATCTCCGGACGGAGATGGTCTCGCTCCAGCTGCACTCGCCCCTGGATCTCCAGGAGGGTCTTGTCTCACTGGCCCAGTCACTCCTCGGCTCTCAGATCGTGTCCCGGCAGTTCGAGATCGACTCGATCTCGACTGTGCAAAACTCTCTACACACCGGTCTCTGGGAACTGCAGCCTCATAATGCCGCCTGTAATACTCCGCCTCCTGGACACTCCGTGTCAGCTCTCTAAGGGTGTCTCTCAAAGGACCACCTGCAGCTGCTCTCTGCACAGTCGCTAAAGCCTCCTCTGCTCAACCTCGCCTCTCTATCTCTGTATCTCTCTCAGTGGTCAACTGAGAAATCTACCACTGATAGGTCAAAATCTGTGCCTGCAGCTGTTGCATAGTAATCTGTAGGGTCCGGATCTGTGCATCCTCTACATGACCCGGCACTCGGACCTGCAGTGGTCCCTGAGCTGGAGGAACCCCTCCCACTCGCCCTGTCCTAGGTACGGGAGGTGGGAGTATATCTACCCTCCTCCTCTATGCTGGTCTCACCACCTCCTCCTCTCCCCCCACTGCAGCTAGCACCTCTGTCACTCTCCCCTCTCTCCCGGCTCCTATGGCCACTCCTCCTCTCGCTCTCTCAATCCTCCCCTGCCATACCGCTCTCTGCACACCTCTGCCACCCTACCTCCCCCTGGCTCCTCTACCTCCTCCATCATCTCCATCGTCTCTGTCATCTCCATCATCTCCCCCCTCCTCTCCATCCGAATCAAATGCTGGCCTCATCTCCTCTGGATCTGAGATCCTCGCTACTGCCCGCGCAGCAAACAAACGAGCGAACTCCTCAGTCATCCCAGCATCCTGAATCTCTGGGGCATAGTCCCAGACCTGCCCAGCTAACCTTGTAAACTCCTCTATCGCCACGACACTATCAATAGTCGACCCCCAATCGGCCACATCCTGCTGCCGCCATGCATACAAGCACGCTCCCTGTGGAATCCCCTGCTGCCTCCTGAACTGTCGCAAAACTCGGGTCACCAAAAACCGCTCAATGACGAATGGAGTCCTCCCAATCAGATACCTCGTCATGAAAATGAACGGCATCTCTATCGCATCCTCTGCCCACACCTCGCAACCTATATACGGTCTCCAGGTAACTGTATCTATGTCATCAAAAACTCTCCTCCAGTGCTCTAGTTTGCCCAGCTTACGCTGGACAACTAGGCCTCTGTATCCATAGGCGTATGCTGCACCTACGGGCCTATCTCTGTCTGCCAATGGCCTCGCTACTGGGATGTGCTCCCAACACCATACCTGTAATAGGGTCACACCCACTGATAAGCTCCCATAACCGAGGTATACTACCTCATGCAGGCTCCTGTAAAGATGGGCCAACATCGCTGACCCCCACGCAAATCTCCAACCTTGTGTAACCATCTGCTCCAGGACCAGCCCCCATCCTACTGAAAATCCCTTTGACCTGCGATTAGGACAAAGGAATCCCCCAATGAATCCTGCCAATACAAATGGCAGCGGTGCATAATCCAGATCCAAAAACTCCTGCCAGGGGATCTCATAGCCACAGACACTCTCATCATGAAATATATGGCGCAGTGCCTCTGTGCCGCCCTCCTCTATCTGCTCATAAGGTAAAATGGCCCCTACCACAGGAATGCACAATATCCGGTATCAATCCTCCGGTGTCACGGTCATCTCTCCAGTGGCAAAATGAAAGGTGTTCGTATCACTGTGCCACCTCTCTGCCAATGCCGTCAAAAGTCCCCGGTTCACAGTGAACCGCGGCATATCAAGAAGCAAGGTCAATCCACATCTCTCAATAATATCCAAGTCTGCCTGTGACAGACGTGGTATCAGCGTCCATGGTCTCGGGAATCTCTCGCTCGACTGCACAATACCCAATCGCTCCTGTCAACAAACAAAACATATCCAATATCAGTTTCCACATCAACACAAAGATATCAAAATAAAACTTACATCAAAAACATGAAACAAATTTGCTCATCTACATCAAGTTCAAAATCCTATCATTTCATATCAACTTGTAAAACAACTCAAGTTCTCAAAAACCATATCAAAACTTGTAAAACAACTCAAGTACCACCATCACATAAACTTGTAAAACAACTCAAGTTTCCCACCCATATCAGCTTGTAAAACAACTCAAGTTTCCAACCCATATCGGCTTGTAAAACAACTCAGGCTTTCACACACATTGAACTTGAAACAGACAACGCAAATAAATCATATTTTGATCAAAACAACAGCTTGATAATCTATACATAACTTGGAAAATTGCACATCAAAACAAGTTATACAAATACTCATCTTGGATAAATGCATCAAAAACACGACAGGCACACAAAACCACAACTTTTTCAAACTCGGCCAAAAACTGCAAATTTTTCTTGGATGCGCTAAAACAGACCTTCACTGCGCTAAAACAAACCCATGCGCTAGGTTGCTTGTCCTACACGCTAACCTATCTGCCCTATGCGCTAGAATATATCCACGCGCTACTCTTTTCTTCTGTTGCGCTACCTAATCTGTCCTATGCGCTAGAACCTATCTATGCGCTAATCTATGCCTCCTAGATGCTACCCTTTTACCCCTATGCGCTAGGTTAGTCCTACGCGCTAAACCCCTTTTCCTATGCGAACCTCGGAAGCTCCTATGCGCTAGGTCATGCCTACGCGCTATCCTGTTTCCCCTACGCGCTACCAAAGCCTTTGCATGCGCTATTTTATCTACACGCGCTAACCTACAGATCCTATGCGCTAGCAAAACATTTTCGGACGCAACCCCTAAAATTGACCTTGATGCGCTACTCTACACTTCGTATGCGCTAAATTACGTTTTAGACGCGCTAAAACGAACTGTCCGAAGTTTAAAATTCAAAAAACACCTGAAAACGACAAAATGAAAAATCCAAAAGGGGTCAAAAACATTGACTTACTGGTGGTCCACGCGCTACTGGTCTCCGGTACCTCCGAACGCGCTCGAAACGGTGTCTGTGATAGGGAATAGGCATTTTCTCTCCAGAGCAAATTATCTTTCTTCAAAAGTCAACAAAGCACAAATGACTTTAAATTAACCCCTTTTCCCCTTTTATAAGAGGAAAATGAAATTAGGGTTAGCCAACTGGACCTGTAATATGGTCGCGGTCTCCCCTATACCAAAACAGTTGTAATTTATCGGGAGATGAATCAATTTACACACTTTCTACAAGCACGGAATCCTACACATCATACGAACTTCATCAATTTAAATCAAAAATTTTCCAAAAAACTATTGCTTCATCTCCCGAGGGGGCATCACCATCAAATCTCGAATCTGGGGCATCACATCAAATCTGGGGCACGACTGACAAATCAAAAGAGCGACACCACAAAAATTGCATTTGATCATAAATCACAAAAACACATCATTTTTCTTTGAAATAACATGTGCACACACGTCACTTCAAAGAGGGGCAAAATGTAGACGTATAAAAATGACCATATTCCTAAATGAATATTTTATGTTCATTTCCCTATTTAATTAAATCCAATTTAATTAAATTATACACATTCTTCTATTTTATTAAGTAAATTACTCAATTTATTTAAATAAAATTCACTATACCATTTAATGAATAAATCATTTTATTCAATTAAATTCCCCTAGCCACTTTTAATTAAATTCAAATTTAATTAAATAGTTATCCTAAATTGAATAAATCAAATTTATTTAATTGTAACCAAATTGAATAAAAATCAAATAATTCAATTAAATCCTATTATCCCCCCATCCACTTGCAAAATCCCAAACCCCTTCCTAATCTCTTCTAGAATCTTCTAATCGATTCTAATTAACATAACCCCCCTCTAAACTTTGTCACATCCCTAAGCAAAGGGAGGTCACTTCTCAAAATGGCCCAAAGTCTTGGATAACCATTAAAGGTTTTCAACCTTCAACCACCAAAACCCTTAAAGTCTTTGAAAACCATTGAAAGCTTCCAATCTTCAACCACTTAATCCCTAAAGTCTCCAATAACCATTAATGGTTAATTCAAACCCTCCCACATGGTTAAAACATTTGTTTTGACTCAACCTCTATCCAACCCAAGGGTCTTATTAGGCCTTTAATGCTTTGACCATGATTATCTCTTAATCATTTGCACAAAGGTTTATCCTTGGATTAACTCTTAATCCAGTGGGTAAGCCTAACTTAGACTTGACCCTTAGCCTTTAGATAACCATGAGGTCTTCTCAAGCCTTTAATGCCTCCGACCTCTTCTCTCAACCCAATCCTATATTGACACTTGTCACCATTTCATTGGTACAAATTGTGCACATGGATCCCCAACTTTCAAACTTGGCCCTTGATTAAACTATTCAATCTTGACCATCCATTGCCCTGTTTGTGCTATAAATAGAGCTCTCATTCCTCCATTCTGAACAATCATCTTTCAAATTTGAAGCATTACACTTATGCTCAAATTCTTTCAAGCTTTCTCATTTCATATATGCTCATCATTTAGCCTCTTTTAGATCAAGAATTAGACTAAATATGCATGTTAGAGTACTTCCTTTATCATTTTAGCTCAATCAAAGACTAAATATAGTATGCTAGGATAGTATTCATACTAACCCTGTCATCTTATCATTTGGTTTATTACATTTCTAGCATCATACATAGCTTCATATCTATTTCATACTAAATTTAGCAAAAGCATCTCTCGTTCTCATATTTGCCATCCCTAAACCATTTTGCTCAGTGATCTGAGAGCAAAAACGTTGGTTTGAGGGACATTGTGAGATAGAGAACCATGGGACCCTCCTTGGGAAGCTAAGTAACACTACGTTACTCCATAGCTTGCATCAAGAAGTCCTGTGTGTGTGTGTGGACTAGTATTAACTAAATTTTCACATTTTAAGTTTTATTCACCCACTTTTCCCGCATACAGGTATTAATCCCATTGTTGTCAAGTATGCCTGATTGGATTTGAATGTTTCCAAGGTTTATGTGCATTAGAGGGAAAATGATTCCTAAGATTGTCGCTTCAATTAAATAATTACTGAAAACTTTGAATTGCTTGCTTGTAAATGAATGCTTTAAATAAAAGGATACTTTATTATAAGTATGATTTTGTAATTTCCCCTAATAAATGCCTTAAAATATCCCAGTTATGGATCTTAGCTCTTAGTGTAGGGGTTAAGAGAAAATACCTTAGCCTCTGCTGTAGTAAAAAACCTGCAAAACTAAACTCAGAAGGTGCTACAAATTTCATTAAGGAATGGTCATATAAATGACTATATACAGAATTAACTGCATATAACATAAAGAGGGATCCTTGTAATAATATCACAGAGAATCATAAGTTATGTTAGTGAGTTGTGATGCAGGATTTGGTGGGGTGTCTTGATTGATTATTTCCCCTTATCCAATATAACCATGTAGGGTGCCTTACACAGCAGTTCTCCTACCCAGTATTGTCATGTAGGGTGCCCTATAAAAGTTCTCCCTACCCAATGATCATGTAGGGTGCCCTATAAAAGTTCTCCCTACCCAATGATCATGTAGGGTGCCCTATAGAAGTTCTCCCTACCCAATGATCAGGTAGGGTGCCCTTTAGAAGTTCTCCCCACTTAATGATCATGTAGGGTGCCCTATAGTAGTTATCCCTGCCCATTTATCAGGTAGGGTGCCCTTCAACAGTTCTCCCCACTTAATGATCTTGTAGGGTGCCCTTTAGCAGTTCTCCCTACCCATATTATCATGTAGGGTTCCCTTTAGCAGTTCTCCCTACTCCATATAAATTGCTTTAGTTTATTTAGATTATCAATATTTGAATCATAACCAACATTCAGATTTATTATCACTTGTTTGAATTATTATCAGTTGTTGAAGTTATTGTCAATACGGATTATTACCAGTTATTTACTTTGTTACCAGTGCTCAAAATATTAGCAGTTATCTAATCTATCACCAACAATTATAATGGTTATTAAATTCCAATTTATCCGTCAACACTTACAATTTAAGAGAATTAGTAATTTTCAGATTATTTCTAGTTTTATCTTCAAGTGACATTGGCCACTGAATATCAATGATCGTTCTAATATATATGTATATATAAAGGTTATTATTATTATTGTTGTAAGAAATTATTATTACAAAAGTATTGGACCAATAATATACAGATATTAATATGGGGGTTGTAGTATATGCAAGTGCTAAACATAAATACATACCAGAAAAAGGGCGGAAGCTTGGATGTGATTATCGTGTGCACAGACCAGATTACAATCACCTATAGTTTCCTTCATGTTCTATATTAATATTACTATCAAATTCTCTTCATGTATGCCTTTTCGCAAGAGACACACCCTTTCACCATTAGCACCCTTTGAAAGAGTGCACCTCTTCATTCATTCTGCCCTTTGAAAAGGACACAACTTTTCACAATCAGATCTACACTTCTTATTTAAATAAGATTTGCACCTCTCATTCCCCAATTATCTCCCTTTCCAATGAGGTTCTCTTCTCCCTTTTATATCTCATGTTTGAGGGAGTCGCACCTTTTCATTTTATATCTTGTGATCATTCATTGACTTAATATTAAATTTTAATTATATTTAATTTATATTTTAATATAAATGTTATTTTTATAATCTTTTGTATTTTAATTATTATTATTATTATATATTATTGAATCCTATTTCAAAGTGGGGATATTACAAATTTGTTAATTGAGATTACTTTGAAAACACCTGATTAAATTATCTTCAAACAATAGTAGACCAGTGCATTCACCCCTGACATAATGTTGCAGTTAGTCTTATTGAATTTAACTTTGCTCTGAAAGACCAATAAGACAGAATGAAGCTTGACATCCAGTCCTTCAAACTGTTAATCAAATTGAAACTTAAGCCAAACTATAATAACATAGGATAGCACATTGAATCAATCTAAATGAATGTATATATTGATCCTCTTATCGACGATTTGTTGGAGTTATGGAATGGTGTCACTATGTATGACATCTCTAGACCAATAAGACAAAGACAAATTCAATTCCATGCAATTCTTGTATGGATAATTCATGGTGCCCCAGGGCTAACAAATTTTTCTGGTATGTTATAGTGATCAACTTGCGCATAATTATAAATATAAAAATTATCATATTTAATCCAATTATACATGATCTTGAAGGTCTTCAAACAAAAAGAAAATTTGCATGTCTAGTTTGTGGTCCAAAGATTAAATCTCGTTATTCAAAAAGTTTAGGAAAGCAGGTGTTTGATGAGTATAGGCACTTCCTCCACAAAAATCATAAGTATCAAAATACTGAAAAATATATTTTCAATAGGAAAGAAGAGACTACATCATAGCCTTGAAGAATGACACCTAACCTATGGAAGTTGGAATGTAATAGAATTAATCGTCAAGGTAATGTCATTCCATCTAATGATTTACGTTTGGAATTTATATTTTTATATTGTGTTTTGTTTACTGATGATGTAATTGATGATGATCGTCATTGTTAACTTTTTAACATATTATATGCCTCATGAAGGTCATCAAGGCATTACTGACCACCTTCCAAAGGGACTAAAGAGTTATCCCAGACAATTTAGTAGGTTGCCCTACTACGAGTAGCTACAAATTGTGCATTTGTTTGATACTATGCATATTGGAAAGAATATAATAGAGACATTATGGAAAATATTGGATGGAAGGGTCAAAATTGGTACTGACATTCAGGAATCCAATCATGCAATGAAAAATGTCATTCAATCAAATAGCGATGGAGACCAGATTAATATAAGTGCCCTTCCTTGGTTATTAATGGAGCAGCAAAGCAATGCTATAAAATAATTCATACAAAAAATTTGATTTCCCATAGGATTTGCTGCAAACATAAACAATCTCATAACAAAGAAAAGCGAACTTGGGCCAGGGATGAAAACGCATGATTGACATACCTTCATTAAGGTAATTCATGTTCTTGTGTATTTACTATATATTTGTATATTGCATGTACTTTTCATTGTATTATGTTAGAAAACAATGAAAAAGATCATTTTATAATTGTTGCAGTACGTTCTACCTCTATCTCTCCCAGACCACTTCGACAATAATGTCAAGCAAGTTATATATGATCTCGGAAAATACATGAGGTAAGTAGTGATATTTGTTTAATTTGTAGTGATATTACTTGTTATGTAATTTATTGTATATTATTTTGTAAAGTCTCGTTAATATATTTGCATCTTGAATCTCTTGTAGGTGGTTGTCATCTAAAGAAATCCATAAAGAAGATATAAAATATTGAAAGAGAAAAATTCCTCATTTAATGTGTGAAATGCAATAGTGTCTACCTTCAACTTTTTTCAATGCACAAGAACACTACCTCATACACCGAGTTGAGGAAATTGAATTGTGTGGACATGTACACACAAGGTCAATGTGCATGGTTGAGAGGCACTTGAAATTTTTGAAGTCTTTGGTTCGACAAAGAGCACATCCTGAGGGTTCTATGGTGGAGGGATATATAGTACACCAGACTATGGTGTACATTTCCGAATACCTTCCTAAGTTTGCGACAAAGATCCGTGTAGATCGTATTTGGGATCTCAAATCCATTAACAAATTTGAAGGGGAGAACCTGATGGGGAAAGGTACAATGAGAAAGTGAGGTAATTATTTGATATTGCAGTTATTTTTATATATATATTGCAGTTAATTTATTCGTAATCTTCAATATACTTCAGTTGTAAATTTGTAGTTATTTTTTGTACAGTTGCTCGAGAGTGGGATGTACTACATTTGTATGTTGCAAACAATCTTGATTAGATGAAGGTATGGATTCAACGATGTCAACAATTTGGTCGTGCATTAACATGGGAAGGTGTGGCTTCATTAGTTAAAGAAGCTCACCATAATGGAGATTCCAGTGTTACACAAAGATAAATTGATTTAGCATATGGTTTAAGAGATAAACATGTACGTATAAATATATTAATCACCCATATTATTTAATTTTCTTCCAATTGTAATGATGTACATATTATATATGTTTGACATTTTGCAGGTGAAACACCACAAGGCTATGTGGTGCAATGGTCATTTCGCATCAAAAAGTTGGATGACACAAAGAAAACTTGTGATTCTGGAATAAGTGCAATATTTCAGGTGACTAATGTTTCATCTAGAAGTGACATACATCCTCGAGTCTCAGAAAATCGATACTATGGGATTTTGGATTATATATTTGAGTGTGACTTTAGGTCCTTCAAATTAGTTCTTTTTGTCATCCAATGGTACAGGCTACAATTGAATGAAAATCATCCTGACATAACTATTATTGAACATGATAATGGATTTACAATGGTTAATACAAGGTCGTTTGAGCGAGTTGGAAATGAGCCCTATGTTCTTCCAAGCCAATGTGAGTAGGTATTTTACTCAGAGGTTCCTCATAAATTAGGTTGGTCATTTGTTGTTAGACATGATCCAAGAGGAAGGCCAGTAAAGTATAATGTGATGGAAGAAGTAGAAGATGATGTGGATGATGATCACGATCGACAGTTGATGATGTTCCTGATGGAAATGCTGATGAAGAAGAACAATATGATGATGATGATGATGATGATGATGATGATGATGAGCTGGATGAAGAAGAAGATCAATGACATGAATGAAATGTATTGGTATGCGATTAGAATATTATCTATTTGATATTGATTTCTTAATAGAAATTTATTTCACTTATATTTATGGTCACACAATTAATTCATTGTGTTTTAAATTCTAATGTCATTACATAATTTATTCATTATTTCCTAATAGTAGAACCATGCCACCCGTAGGATATGGAGATAGATAGAGTGTCGGCTAGCCCTCATTTTATTTTAGAGCATGTAGACCGTGTTGAGTATGATCCAGATAGACAACATCAGGAACGTGATGGGGCCCCACTAGGTAAAGATGACCATTGTTATTCCTTTAAACGGATTTAATTGCAATTGATATATTGATTAATGTAACCTTTCATGTTTCAACTCTAGAAGATCTAGAGGGTGTTCAGGATGTTGAGGATGAGGCTAGACAAAATGATCACGAAGATGATGTGGCCCCATCAGGTAAATAGAACCCCTATAATTTTGTTTTAATTAATGGAATACTTGTAACAATAATAATAAAACTCATGAATTTAACCCATTTCTTTGTTATTGCAGTGGACCCCCCTTTCCATACACATCCTCATCGTGAGTACAGGACTAGGCATACATTAACTAGATCATGATCATAGGGTAGAATAACTGAAGAGGGGACAAATGATGATGACAATGATGGTCCAATTAGTCTTTACCTCCAAGCTTCAAAATGAAAGAAAAAAAAATGATTGTAACCTTATTATATGTTAACAACTGGATTTTATGTGTTAATGAATTTAATTATGTGTTAATGAATGATATGTGTTAATTAATGTTACTTGTTAATGAATGTTAATGAATGATATGTGTTAATGATTGTTGATGAATTTTACGTGTTAATGAATGTTAATGAATGTTATGTGTTAATGAATGTTACGTGATAATGAATGAATGTTATGTTTCATTAATGAATGAAAGAATGTTAGATGTTAATAGGGAATTTAGAGTGATATTAGGGGGGTGGGGGCAATGAGCTTCCACCTTCGCATGGTTGGCCCTGTTAGGTAGAGAATATTAAACTATTCTTGAAACAAAGAGAAGCTCAATAAAGTAACACACTTTTCAATATTTCATTATGCTCCACTATTAATCTTATTGATGCTAAGCATCTTGTTTGCAGGTTACATATTCAAAGTTGTAGGTTGTGAACATGCTTCTATGAGACAGTTCCCCATTAAAAGTGAATGCATGCCTCATTGGTTTTGTCAGTTTATTTTGTTCTAGAATAGACATACTTTCTTTGTGCATTCCTTAACATTTGTTCATTTTGTTTTAAAATAGACACACTACCTCATTTTGTTCATTCATTGTTCATTTTGAGTTTATTTTGGGTCGAATTTGAAGAAATAGTATGCATAAAAGGAGGTGGAACTGCTGGAAACTGACTGTTAAACTAAGTTACTGATTCTTCACTAAAACCCCTAGATCCTAATTTTGATTCTACCTAGGTCTTGGTCCAAGCCTGATTCCCCTTGGATTCCTCCAAGGTCCTTCTTAGGTGGTTGGGTCCTCAGTGATTATTCATCATCTATTGTGCCTAATTTTGGGGCAAATTAATAAAGTAGTGTTGGCTGCAAAGTGTACAATTTAAATTGTTATCTCATATATGCTGCAACCTTTTGTAAGGGGTGTGATCTAACCCAAACTGCTATTCAAATTGCAATTGTCATAAATACACAACTTGTCATCATTGGTGCAATCTGATCTTTATTTCTATTTTTTTATTTCTTCATAATGTCATAAGGAGGTGAAACTACTATTAGTGATTTCTTATTGGTCAAATGGTTATCATATTGATTAGTAATCATCTCTAAGATCTTCCAATAGTTATAGTGGTATTATTTATCACTAGATTTTGTCATCCTACTATCTTGATGACTAGATCTGGTATTGTTAATACTTTTTTTAGGGTTTCAAGACCTAATTGAGCATCATTAATCAAATTAGTTTTTGCATCTATGTAATTCACTGTATGAGTGTTTACTTTGATTTCATTTCAGTTTGTCATAAACTAAATAAATTCAAGATTATATTTTATCTCAGTTGCTTTTATATCATTGGAGTAGATTTTATGCCATATATGTGTGTGTGTGTGTGTACAGACGTACCCGTACCCACACCCAAGGATTTTTTTGTTTGTTGATTCTGTGAATCTATACCTAATACTGTATCCGTACCTGAATCAATAACTTAGTTGTTAAATTATCTAAAATCCATCTTGTCTCATTTATGACCTATGAGGGGCTTCTAACTGATGTAGAACTAATGAAATTGTCCTCAAAACTCCACCTTTTCAAGCCTCAAATTGATGATGAGCTTAAAATTCCACATTTTCTCTAAAAACTAATGCCTGAATTGATAAATGATACTAAGAACTTGCATTCTAACTTGAAGTTCACTTAATTGAAACTACCACCCTTTAGTCATTTCCATGTGCATGTTTATGGTAGTCCAATCTACTAAAAAATACTATCATGACCGCACTTTCATTTCTCATAGAAGGTGATCATATCTCCATGTTGCATTGTCTAATCTCAAACCTATTGTCATGTGCCTCTATATTCAGAACCTGATTTCTATCACAATCTTATTCTTCACTCCTCATTACTGGTCTGCAAAACTATATCACCATTGTACTGAGCCTCTATGCATTCCTTATGACTATTAGATCTTTGAATGCCTTTGAGTAATTTTTTTTCTTTGATAGACTTGATCTTCTTATCTCTCTATGAATGTACTTTGTCTTTGATTTTCTTTGTGACAAGGCTTTTATGGACTACAATTGGCATTGATGGAATCTCCTTGTATTGCCCTTACATTTGGGACCTTGAAATGGAGTGTATGCCTTATGATGGCACTATCTACTTTGTGTTCTAGAATAGTCTCATGTCTCCAACTCGGATGATTATCTTTTATGACTAGATATATCTTTGTAAGTGATTTCTTTGTTAATCATTATCTCCTTGAGCTGTGTATGCCTAAGACTGAAATATTGTTCTTGATAGTCTTGCTACTCACTATTTTGTATAGTTTTCCTTAGGCACGTGCACTATCACATGTTTCCCTTTAAACAAGGTCTAGGACTATACCTTGTGAGATTTTGCCAAGATCAAAAGGCAATGGAAAGAACAAATAAGAGAGAACAAAATAGATGATAGAAATAAACTATATTCTATCAAGATGAAAATACTGATCAACTGGATCATCAATCGATACATACAATGAATATGAGCCTGCTTATCTAGGCAAGGCTATATGGATATGTGAGCACACAAACATGACATGTGGCTCAATAAGAAACAAGGGTAGGTAGGAGAAACAATATAATATTCCACATGAGGTGGATCACCCACTAAATGTGGAGTGTAACAACAAGATCACACCATAAAAGGTGGAAATTCTCCTACACACACTATCCCAATGTGGCACAAACACCCAAGTGTCTCATACCCAAACTACTATGAAATGCACGTACCTAAGTAAACTTAAGTAAGGTGTAATAATATCCAAGATGAATAATTATTTACACCAACACCCCCCCTTAAGTGCAACTTAGGGGAATGCACTTAAGTCTACAATGCAACTAAGCAATACAAGATGGGTCCTGGCTACTAATCCATGTTAGGTACCCATGTACAAATGCAAATGCATGAAAACCAATGCAAGGAAATCTCTCACAAAGCGGGGAAAGAGAGAAAAACCCAATGGGAAAAAACCCTCCCCCAAAAGAGAGGTGAAAACTAGATACAAAGAACTCTCATAGAAGTATGTGAAGGACAAAACCCCATGTGAGGAAAAAGTCCCCCCCATATGAGAGAAGAAGAAGAGAGACTAGGAAGCCCCCCCTCAATTTGGAATCTGCACCAATGATAGAAGCTTGAAGATGAATGAAGAAACTGCTCCATGAACGTCGAACCACGTTCCTCCCCTTAGGAAGAAACAAAACTAAAGGTGTATCCAAAAAATATCCCCAACCATGAAAGGAAGATGTAGGAAAAATACTCATGATGAAAGGAATCTCTGAAAACTGCTCAAGTGTCCCCATGTCGATGCTGAAGGCTACCCCCTCCAAAGGTGGTAAACTGCGCCACACTGCTGAAAAAGGCACTCCAAGATCTAGTGGAGATGAATGTAGAACAATATCCAAGGACTCATATGTCTCCTCAAAAGATAAAGAGACCTCCTCCAAGTGTTGTACAAAAGTATCCACAATCATGTCAACCTCTAAATATTGATCATGTAGAGAATGCACAAGAGGGTCAGAGTGATCCCTTGCAACAATTAAAGAAGGATCATCTTCATCAAAGAGAAGATGAATGTCATCAATGGTGTCTCCCAAATCTGTAATGTAGGAGTCCACAAACAAACCTGCAATGTCTGTCAAGTAGGCATCCCAATCAACTGAAGTTGGAAGACATGAAATATCCTATTGCACTGAATGATAAGAAGGCAAAACTGTCACACTAGCTGAATCATCAGGTGCAATAGGTGGTGTGATATCAATAGAAGGAGATGAAATGCAAAGGTCAAGAATGGGGTCACATGTGAGAATCCCCAAGTTCAAATGCCCAAAGTTCTCCTCATCAACATAGGTAGAATCAACCTCATCAATAGGACCAAAATATGGAAAAGAGTACAACTGAGATGAATGATCAACCACCCTAGTTGCAATGATAGCTCCACTCTCCAAGTCTCTAATGATAACTGAATCAGGTGTGAACTCCACAGTTTTCTTAGTTGCCCCATGTATGATTTGATAGATGGAAAGAAGATTATTTGTCAAGTGGGGTACACACAACACATCATTGAAGGAGTTATCCCCAATGGCAATAGATCCTTTCCCAATCACATCCATGTATGTATGATTGCCCATCAAAATCTGCGGCATGTGGCAAGGCTCAAATGTAGAAAACATAGACTGCAAAGATTCCATATGATGAGAAGCCCTTGAATCTAGAAGCCATCTCCCTGAATCATGACTTGTAGCAGCACAAAGAACTTGTCCCTTTCCTTTATCTGTCCCAAAAGAGTGATCCTTTCCTTTATCCTTGGAAGAAGAAGCTGATGTAGACATTCTAGAAGGTAGGTTGATTCTATTCTTCTCAAGAAGATTCTTCAACTCATCAATATCCTTCTTATAACAATGATGATCATCATGTCCTGACTTCTTGCAATATCCACAAAAAAGATTGTCCTTATATGATTTCCTCTTAGGTGAGAATGGTGAGTCACCTTGTTGTGGAGAGGAAGATTGTGCTCCACCTTGTTGTGGTTTAGACTTAGGTTGCTTTTGATTCCCTTTATTAGCCACCGAAGCTTGTGACTTTGAAGATTTGAGAATCCCCATTTTGGTCAACTTAGATTGCTCAAGTATCAACATCTCCGTGAATGAATCAAATGAGGGAGAAGTGTATGAGGAACCTTGAGCTAGCCTATGGGTGTGAAAGCTAGATACAAAGGCTACATACTCTAAAGGAAGTTTTTCCAACAAATTATAAACCAATTGAGCATCCTTTTTGTCAATTCCACAATCATTTAGCTTTGTTTTAAACTCAGTTGCTTTTGTGACATAATCTTGGATTGTATCAAAATCCTTGGGATCCAAAGTTGTGAGTTCACTATCAAGCTTGTAGCCCTTAATCTCATCAACTTGACCATACAATTTCTTAAAAATATCCCAAGCCTCTTTAATTGTAGTACACTTATCAATGTGTAAAATGAGGTCATCTGATACATACTTTCTAAGAGTTCCAAGTGCCATATCATTCTTAGTAAGCCATTCAATTTGAGCATTAGGATCAGCCTTATGATCAGGTGGTGTTGTAATAGTTTCATTTACATAATGAATGAGTCCTTTTTCCATTAGCTTACTCCATGCCTTAATTTTCCATGATGCATAATTATGAGGAGTTAAAAGTGGAAACTTAGGAGAACCCATAGCACCAAAATGAAAAAATATAAGATAGAGAGAGGCACAATCACACAAAACACCCCCCCAAAATACTCAATCAAGAAATCCCACCAAAATGGTGATTTTGGCACTTTATACTTAGTGCATATACAATGGACCACTTGCAAAACAAGGCAAAGTGGACTTCTGATTTCAATTTACAACTTCGCAAAATGAGATCTAAGAGACTTCAACAAATACTGCTAGTGATCTAAATTGAGATCCAAGCAAAATGCAAGTATCAAATATGCTAAAAATGGCCAAATGCTGAAAGTACAATTTCTACTTAAAATCACTGTAAACAGATGACAGATTATGAAAGTATATGAAAAAAAATGCACTTTCAAAAAAAATGGCACCTGAAAATGAGTTCATATGAGCCCAAACGAAGCCTCCAAAGTTGTAAAAATCAGGATTTCACGATATCCAAAAAACCTGTATCTAAAAATCAGAAAACTCCTGGACCACTATACAAATCACAAAATTATACCCCAAAACAAAAAAAATTGCTCGAAAAAATGAGTCCAGATGAGTGAGATATCGCTATTTGAAAAATGCCTGCAAAATTATAATTTCTAGAAAATTTCCACCGCAGCGTCAAACTTCAAATGCCTCTAGATTTGGCCTCCGAAGTCCGATTTGGATGAAACAAAAGACAAAACTGACTTTCTTGGTCCTCCTCAATCCTATGGTAACCTTAGATTTGACCCATCAAGCTTCAATAATAACTTGCAATAGAAAACTCCAAAATACACAACCCCAAATAGCATCAAATTTCTCTCAATTAGCAAACCAATGACACTCTAATGGCTCTGATACCATGTGAGATTTTGCCAAGATCAAGAGGCAATGGAAAGCACAAATAAGAGAGAACAAAATATATGATAGAAATAAACTGTATTCTATCAAGATGAAAATATTGATCAACTGGATCATTAATCGATACATACAATGAATATGAGCCTGCTTATATAGGCAAGGCTATATGGATATGTGAGCACACAAACATGACATGTGGCTCAATAAGAAACATGGGTAGGTAGGAAATAGGTGTGGGTAGGTAGGAGAAACAATATAATATTCCACATGAGGTGGATCACCCACTAAATGTAGAGTGTAACAACAAGATCACACCATAAAAGGTGGAAATTCTCCTACACACACTATCCCAATGTGGCACAAACACCCAAGTGTCTCATACCCAAACTACTATGAAATGCATGTACCTAAGTAAACTTAAGTAAGGTGTAATAATATCCAATATGAATAATTATTTACACCAACATACCGAACCCTACACTATTATCCATGACTACATACTGAGTTCTAGGTCTCTATCTTTATAATATCCTCCTTTGATAGTATTTTTAAACAACAATATGACTATCTGTATGACTATTTATGAATGCTTTATGTACTGTCTGCAAGACATTTTTGGCATTTACTATTATAATTCCTTGTGATAAGTCTTCTCATGCATTCTTATAGCTATTTCATCTTTATCTTCCTGATAATGAAGTACCTACTGCGCTTAATCCTTTGTAAGCTCATTGATATTAATGATGTTGATATTAATCCTTTGTAATCCGCAAAAGTCAATAGGATGGTAACACCGACAAGTAGAAGCATGTGATCAGGATAGCATACATCATTTAAGTCCATCAGCAAAACACACACTAGCGGCAATGGAGAAATCTTGTCTTGCCGATAGCCGATGAGGATATCGGTATGACTTATCCGGATGGACACTGGCAAAAAGTAAAATGCATCGGCAAAGGTTACGGCGATAAAGGATCATCGGTGTAGAAAAAAGTAGTTAGGATTTTTTTTTTTTTAATTCTTGGGGAAGGTTGGAATTCCGATGAACACCACAAGACAACTGATGATGTTTCCATACCTGCGATGACAAAAACATCACAGGATGCAGCCTTGTCCATCGTCATAATTGTCGAAATTCTGACATCTTCTTGAAGATGGTCGATCGACAGAACACACACTAGCGGCAATGGAGAAATCATGTCTTGCCAATAGCCAATGAGGCTATTGGTAAGACTTATCTCGATGGAAACTGGAAAAAGTAAAATGCATCAGAAAAGGTTATGACGTTAAAGGGTCTGTTGGGATCTGAGAACACTGAGAGGGGGGGTGAATCAGTGTTCTACCAGAATAAACAATTTTTAACTTTCTAAACCATGCATGTATGTACCGATAAACAAATAAGCATATAACAAGAAGCAAATAAACCATCCACATAAATGAACACCATAACAAACATAATTTATACGTGGAAAACCTCAATGAGGAAAAACCATGGTGGGATTTGTGACCCACAATATCAGTTCACTTTGCCAACCCCTAAGGCTTATGCCTCAGTTACCGGTGGAATTTCCTATCGGTGGAGGAATACCCTGTTCTATCGGTGGATTTTCTAATATAGATCCATCTCCACTTTGTTCTTCAGATTTTCTAACCCATCTCTTGGTGTAATCTTGTTGTATTTCATCTACCTTCTTCTTTCCTTTCTCATTGTCTTTATCATTATTAGCCGGTTGAGTCTTGCATCTGCAATACTTAGCAATATGACCTATTTTGTTGCATGCACAACATGTAACATTGTTCTTCTGAATTGCTTTGACATATCCGGTATTATTATTTCTTGACCTACAATGATTAGCAAAATGTCCAAACTTTCCACATGCATAACATGTAACATTCATTCTACAATCTTCTGATTTATGACCATATTTCTGGCAGTTTGTGCATTGACTGGGAAAAAAATTGTAGTTTTGATTTGCCTTATTTCTACATTGTTTAGCCATATGCCCAAATTTATTGCAAACAAAACATCTACCATTGAATTTATAAGCATTAGATTTCCTTATCGGTTTCCTCTATTCTGATGAGTTCTGCATATCAGTTGTTTGATCTTCATTAGCAGTACTAGAGCTTTCACCTTGTACAAATCCAAGTTCTCTAGAGTCATCAATCTATCTTTGTCTTTTCAATAAGTCATCTAGTTGTACAACACTGATCCTAAACTTCTCTTTATACTCACTTGCAGTAGTCAGATCATCTCTCAGAGTTGTTACTTGCCTTTCAAGTTCTTGTTCATTATTCCGGGAATGTGCCAAATCAATCCTCAACAGATTATTCTCATGATTCAATCTTCCACATTCATCAAACTTGTTCTTCAGAGATAAAAAAAGATTATCTTCCTTCTTCTTTCTATCCTCAATATCTTTTGATAACCTCATAGTCAGATCTTGCATTTCATTCTTCATGAGCATGTTTGCTTGACTTAGTTTCTAACATTGTTCCTTAAGAGAATTCTTCTCCTCATCATCCGGTTGTTGCGGAAGTTCTTTTCTCTTGGCTTGAGAAGATGATAACCTTTCTTGCAGGATAAGAATGAATTCATTTACATAATTCAATTCTTCTTGCAATTTCAAGTTCTTCATCCTTTCAGCATCATAATCCTTAAGAGCCATCTCAAGTTTCTTCTCCATAGCCATGTTCAAAGATTTTGGTTTCAAGATCTTCCTCAAGCTATTAAACTTGTTCCAAGGTACAAAGATTTGATACCAATTGTTGGGATTTGAGAACACTGAGAGGGGGGTGAATCATTGTTTTGTTAGAATAAACAGTTTTTAACTTTCTAAACCATGCATGTATGTACCAGTAAACAAATAAGCATATAAGAAGAAGAAAATAAACCATCCACATAAATGAACACCATAACATACATAATTTATATGTGGAAAACCTCAGTGAGGAAAAACCACGGTGGGATTTGTGACCCACAATATCAGTTCACTGGCCATATGAAACGATATTGCATATAATAGGGGTCTGCACTTGCAGGAAGGAACACTGCCTAGAGCATACTACTCATCACAAAAGAGCCTCACTGACTACAAGCTTTCTGCCAAAGTAAATTACTGAAAATGAACTCAAGAGTGCATCTGCTATGCCAGATAGAGTTCTGGTTCTGGTTCTTCTCTGTACCAGTTCACAAACTTGAACTATTATCGGTATTACTTCTCCTTCAAGAATGTTTTCCAAGAAATCTATAGATCATTGCATGATATAATGTTCGCATACAAAAATGATCTCCATCCATATATTTCGCATCTCATAGTTCTGCTATATTCTCCTATATCCACTCAACAACATATCATCATATCTTAAATTGACCTAGCAGGCTAACTTATATACCTATTACATGATATGCCTTATGTCGGCTTACAATGCATTAACAAAAGATATTCAATGTTGGCCTCGACAATAATTATAAAATGATTTACTAAATAAATCTTCCTTGATGTCGGCTTCCTTGAAGTGTTGATGTCGGTGTAGATCTGAATGCTTCCAATGCTGGTATCTACTGGTATATGCCTCCTAGTGCCGGTTTATGACTTCCATCATATCTTGTTGTCATCAATGACAACAAAATGAATCCAATGAGTGTCAATTGCCAACAGGGTCATCGACAAAGGTTACGGTGATAAAGGATGCAACGAGGTTGGAATTTTGACCTCTCCTCATCAAACAAACATGTCGCCTAGCGACAATGGAGAAATCTTGTCTTGTTGATAGTCGATGAGGCTATCGGTAAGACTTATCTTGATGTACACTGCCAAAGTAAAATGCATCGGCAAACATTAAGATGATAAATAAAGGGTCATCAGCAAAGGTTATGGTGATAAAGGATGCAACGAGGTTGGAATTTTGACGTCTCCTCGTCAAACAAACATACCACCTAGCGGCAATGGAGAAATCTTGTCTTGCTGATAGCCGATGAGGCTATCGATAAGACTTATCCCGATGGACACTGCCAAAGCAAAATGCATCAACAAAGGTTATGACGATAAATAAAGGGTCATTGGCAAAGGTTACGGCGATAAAGGATGCAATGAGGTTAAAATTTCGACGTCTCCTCGTCAAAAAAACATGTTGCGGGTGCATAGAAATTTCCGACGTGGTGTCATCTAAATTTTGATGTGAGTCTTGTTGTCAAAATCACTGACGAAAAAATAGCGACAAACAAATACGTCAGAATTTTGACGTTTAGTTGTCTGAGTTCCGACGAACGATTGTCGGAAAACTACTCCAAATGTACTAGTGCATGTTAGCCTGCATGTAACCGATTGATTATCGGATGTTCTATGATGAATGTATGATGATAACCAGTTGGTTATCGGAGGTTCTAAGATGATATTATGATCTGATTCTGTAATATTTCAATATTTTACTATTTCTTCCATTGTCTTACTCTTGTTGCATGACCTAGTCAATTCTCTTTGAGGACCCAATAGATCATGGTTGCACCAAGTGGTATCAGAGCTGGTTATGAACCTGTTGATGGAGGAAGAACCAGTGGAAAACCTTGAGGCACTCCTTTGGGTGGACAGATCATCAATTGGAGGTAGGTTGCAGGTTGGTCTAGTAGATCACTGAGGAGAGGCAACTGAAATCTATAATCAGATCGCCGAGTTGAGGCAGTTCATTAGAGCAAGGGAGGAGATGTCACCTAGAAGGATGAACCCCCAGAGGGTAGAGTAGATGATGGAGGATTTCAAGAATGAGATGAGGAATGAGATCCAGAACGCATTAGCTGGTTTGCAGAGGAATCCAAAGTTTGAGGATGAATATGAAGAAGCTAGAGAAGAGCTTGAGGTGTAAGAGGCTAAAGGACCGGAAGATGGAAGAGAAGAAATATTTCTGAGAGCAATGGCACAAGCAAGTAAAATGCATAAAGTTGAGGTTTCAAACTTTTCCGGGACGCTGAATCCGGAAGATCTGATTGATTGGATCGGAGAGTTGGAGGACTACTTCGAGTTTGAGGATATCAAGGACTCGCAGAGAGTCTGGTTGGCATAGACTAAGTTGAAAGAGTTGCAGAAAGACAAAGTGGAGAATGGTGAAATGAAGATCACCCAGTGGAGACAGATGGTAGCAAGATTGAAGACTAAGTTCATATCAGGAGACTATGAGTTGGAATTGTTCAAGAAGTTGTAGAACCTGAAGCAGAGAAACATGTGTGAAAGAGTATACCAAGGAATTCTACAATGTGATGATCAGATCTAGACATAGAGAGATGGATAGAGAAAAGGTGGTGAGGTACATAAATGGACTTGCATTTAACATTCAATATGAGATGAGTATGTTGAAGATTTCCATAATTGAGGAAGCTTACCAGTATGCTTTGAAGGCTGAGGAGAAGGTGAGAAGAAGACAACATAATAACCCTAGAGGGAAGGAGAGATGCAAAGGATGGATGAGTGGCAATACAAAGAAGTAGAATGTTGAAGAAGATTCAAAACCTAAGTGGAATAAAGAACCGGATCAGAAAACATAAAGGAAAGGGAGCGGTAGTATCAGCAGAGAATTTTTGGGTAGATGTTTCAAGTGTGGAGAAAACGGACATAGAGTTTATGAATGTAAGCAGGGAATGGCAAGAAGTTGTGTGGCAAATGAGGATCAAGAAGCTGAAGTTACCAGAATTGAATGTGCACCAGAGCAAGGAGAATCCCTTATGTTCAGAAGAGTCATGGCTCATGATGGAGCAGAGAAATGAAGATATTAGACCTACTCAGAGAAGGAGTCTTTTCTGGACTATGTGCAAATCAGGTGGCAAGTGTTGCAATGTTATTGTGGATAGTGGGAGTAGTGACAATTTGGTATCTGAGGATATGGTAGTGAAGATTGGATTGAAGAGGCTTAAGCACCCTTGTCCTTACAAGGTAAGTTGGTTACAAGATGATCAAAAGTTAGAAGTAAAGGAGCAGTGTTTGGTGAGTTTTAATATTGGACCTTTTAGGGATGAGGTCTTGTGTGATGTTGTATCTATGAGTACTTGTCATGTTTTTTGGGGAAGACCTTGGTAGTTTGATAGAGGAGCTATCTATGACTATAGAAGAAACCTAATCACTATTGAGAAGGATGGGAAAAAGTTCACATTGGATTGTTCGAAGGAGAAAGAGAATGAGGTGAAGAATCTAAGTCTTGAGAAAATTTGCAGTGCTGAGAAACTAGTTGCAGAGGTTATTTCGGAAGGTGGCATGAATTTTCAAAAGGATTTGATAGATAAGTTTGATAGATAGATGGAACCATATGGCAGTAAGGTTGTGATAGTGAACCAGATGAAGTCTTGTTGCAGAAACAAATAAGAGTTGTAGAAGAAAGAGAGCAATAAGTAGAGATAGTGTGCAGATCTGAAGCAAGGGAAGAGAAATAAAAAGATTCGGGAGTTAGAGAATCCGGTTGAGGTTTGCAGATAAGGAAGATGTTTGGATAAAAAATGAGCATTGAGTCTATATCCCGAGTCCTTTTCGATGTTCATGAGTTGCCTCTCATGGAACATCTCTTTCTACCTGGGGTGTCTGATGTAGGAACATCCCCGATCTTTGAGCAATCTTGCATCAACCAAAAATATTTCCTTTTGTTTAGTTCTTGTTCAGTTCAATGTGCAGTTTTGTGTGTTCCTATTGGTATATTCTAGTAGTTGCTTGCTTTTCATTGCAGATCATATTTTTGGTTTCCAGGCTGGTTCTTGTTCTTAATTCCATATTCTCAGATCATTTGGATTCTTTTCCGGCAAGATATTGCTTCCGGTTTGACTGTTTATGGGTTCTGGAGCAGTTTTGGGCTTACCGGTTGGAGATTTCTTCTTTTCCAGAGTAGTTTCTTGTTGTGTGGATCTATTTGGGGTCTTGCCTGATGTTCCTAAGTCCTTGGCTGACCTTCTTGTTGATCTGCACTTCTTGGTGGTTCTTTTCCAGAGAATTTCCTTTCATTCTTGGGGCCGACCTATTTACACATTTCATTTTCTAGTCTTGGTGAATGTAATCTTTTGTGACCAACCCGAATATGTTTTGGAGGGTATATATATGGTATTATGTGATCATCTGTAGGGCAGTCGATCAGTGTGAGATTCTAGATTCATGATTAGAGATTTAGAAGACTCTGAGAGTTCCAGATGGATTGTAATATGGCATGTTAGCCTGCATGTAATCGGTTGATTATTGGATTTTCTATGATGAATGTATGATGATAACCGGTTGGTTACCGGAGGTTCTAAGATGATATTATGATCTAATTATGTAATCTTTCAATGTTTTAATGTTGCTTCCGTTGTGTTACTCTTACTACATGACTTGGTCAGTTGTCTTTGAGGACCCACCGGATCATGGCTGCACCACTCATGATGTAGAGTACTCTTAGACCATTAAAATCGATAAGCAAGAACACTTGCAACCTTCTTCATTGGATGAGACCAATAAGGTAATTGACCTAATGTTTAAATCAATGAGAAAATGGATGTAAAACGTGGTTGTAGACCCATAAAAAATTTCATTAAAAAGTGTCCTTTTATCAAAATCTCAATTTTCTAATCATCATCAAGGTGGATCCATTCTTTAATAATCTTATTTTCCAATATAATATCCATATCATCCATTATTTTATATTATTCAAAATATTATTATATTTCATCATTATTCATTAAAATCAATATATATTCTATTATTCATCCATTTAATAACATATAATCCATTTTATTTATTTTAAATAAAACCATTTTCTCAAACCCCTCTCATATCCACATCATCCCTTATTTATAATATATCACCTCTATCTATTACACTTATCTATGCATGTGGGACCAACACCTCCGAGCTAATCTTTTATCTCACATTCACTCTAATATTGGATCCACCCCTGAGAACATCTATAAATACCTTGCTCCTTCTCATGTCTAAGCCTGGCAAATGTCTCTATCATTTGCATACTTGCATTTTTGAATCTTTCCTTTTGCATTCTATTTTTCTATTTGATCATTTTGTTCATCATCTCATTGATATGATGGATCGATATCTTTTGTATCCATCCATCATAGCTTATTTTATTAAAACATATTTAAGAGACTACGTTTTGCATGCATGTATGCCTTTCAAGTCTCTTAAAAATGTTGCAAGTCTACTTATAAAGGGAAAACATTTTCAGAAACCTACAACGCCCCTCTTTTTATCGCTGCATGTGCTTGGTGAAATGAATTCATTTGCCTTGTCTTTAAATTCAAAATCTAAAAATTATCCCCACGTATTCCATTCTTCTCTAAAATTGAAAGGTAATGATTCTGGAATAAACTTTTTTAGGATTTGGTTTTTTGTTCTTTCCTTAAAAAGTAGTTTTCGTTTTTATATGTGGTTTTTGTTTTTTATTAGTTTTTTTTAATTTGTTTTTATTTGTTTTTTTTTTAAATTAGTTCTTGGTTTAGATTGTTAATTTAGGTTAAGTTTAGATTTGTTTGGATTAATTTTTAGATTTCTATTTGTTAATTTAGATTAAGTTAAGATTTAGATTATTTTGTATTAATTTAGATTGATTTTATAGTTAGTGTTTTTGGTTTCAATAGCATTAGTTAGCATTTTTTTTGTTAAGTGTGTTAGCATTTTGATTTTAGTGAGTTTGTCTTGGTTAGTTTTTTATTGTTTTCATTAGTCTTGTTGTTATTATCTTGTTTGTTCGAGTCTTGTTAGTGCATTAGTAGTGTGAGTTTTTGTTATTAAGTTTATTTGTTGTCTTTTTTATTTTCAAGCTAATCTTGCATCCCTCTCATGTGTCGAAGATCATATCCTAAAACTATGGATGTTGTTTGATGTAGGACGTTTGATGAAGACTTGATTTTGGAACCGATTGTCTGTTAGTTTAGCGAACACTTCAATTGGTGCTTTAAAATAAACCAATGTCTTGAGCAATAGGCTCTTTTTGTTTTGCCTTTTAGAGGGTCTGCCTCCTAAGAAGCCCTTAAGGCTCGGTGAGAGGGAACGACCCAAGTGGCAATAGGCTAAAGTCAAGCCCTTCCAAGCCACTATAAACAAATGTGTTTGTGACGAAAGTTGCAAGCGATGAGTGTTATATGTTTCCATAATGGCATCATGTCTCCCTCAAAGCCTGTGTGGCATGTAAAAACTTGTAAAGGGGTCAGTGCAAGAAGTTGAGTTCACTTTTTGGCCAAAAAGTGGAAGTGCTTTCCCTGATTTTTGGATTTTGCCACGTTTGAGCTAAAAATTTGAAGCACTTAGAGATTGAATCTTGAAAAAAGTCAGTATACAAAATATAGCCCTTGGAGTCTATTTTCCAAATATGTAATTTATTTTAATACCCGATAATTGAAATTGACTTTCAAAAGGGATTTCTAAAAAACCACTTTTTAAAAATGCATGTTTCAGGACCATACCATGCACGTGTACGGCCCATTTTTTTCAAACCCTCTTGGGAAATGATTTGTGACATACTATAAAGATTGATGAGCATATTTTTTGTAATTTTTTTTAAAAAAAATTTAATTAATTTTTTATGGGCCCTAATTGTCATTTTAAAAACTTGTCGTGTATGACACACATAATTTGACCTAAACTTATCATTTTTTGAATTTTTTTTTTAAATTGAATTTTTTTGTGTAGATTGATGACATATAATTTATTTTTCAAAAAATGTAAAAACAGAAAAGTTATTAAATAAACAAGATAAATTGACATTTCAAGTTAATGGACTAGATTGAGTACAAATTAATTGAAAAATATAAAGAATAATCAAATCTTTAAAAAAATTACATATTTGGAATCTACACGGTGTAATCTAAAATGGGTTTTAATTTTGTTAAAAAATTGTATGATAATGGGCATCAAACATATGTCAGAAGTTAGTATTTCACCATGTCATTGATACAACCTTGTACTTGCAAGTCCAAGGCTAAGGGTTGGGCATTCCATGCCTTTCCTGAACCAATACCCGATGCAAATGACAGGCTCTATTTTCAAAATTTAAGAAAATGGTGCCACGTTTTGTTTTTTACTTAAATAACAGACCCTCATTATGTTTTTAAATAGGGCCCCATTCCCAGTGGCACGCTTTCCAATGCATGCACTTCCCCCTAAGTGGGACTTAACTTTGTGTACTTACCTAGAGTGTAACCTCTATAGGCTAGGAGGCCTCCTTTAATGAAGTGGAAAATGTTGTTGATTATGGCACTCATACTGTTGCCTTGACTACAACCCCTTGTGTTTAGATTTGCCAAAAAACCTTCTACTTGTTGACTCTGGCATTGTGATACGTGCATGCCGAAGAAACCCCTCATGTGCCATCCAATTTGAGATAGTAAATTTCTTGGGAAGTGATGACCTACGAAATTCGAAGCTTGGTATGCTTGAGAAGTGAGTGTCGTGGAGTAGAGCCAATGCTACCAAGCTTCTAACTATCCAACTGAATGTGGTATTCTATTGCAAATGGATTCAACAAGTATTGCCCTGACCAACCTTAGGATTTGCGCTTGAATGTGCTTTTATTTCATTTCAAAATCAAACAAACATTCTATTTGTCGTGTTTTCTGAGTGTGTGCAAAACTAACAAGAACATTTCACAATCAACACCACACATGAAACTGACACCTTGCAAAACAAAATTGTCATTGAAACATTGAACATGTGTTCTCAAAACAAGCATTATAAATCTCATGAGACATCATTTTCTAGTTCTAATCTTTTAGGTTCTTGCATAGTTGCATCATCACACATTTAGGATGTTGGCATATGTGCAGAGCATGATGACATGATGATAGTGTATGTTGTCATTGATGTCAATATGCTGAAGTATGAACCGGCATATTGTAGTAAGCTAAATGGCAATAGAACCGGTATGATGATGTAAACCAGTAAATGTGAAGAAGTGAAGTGGTATGTTTGTTCAAGGTGAACCGATATGTTGGAATGAGAACCAGTATATGGAAGTTTTGTATCGGGGTTTCATTTGGCATGACTATCAGTTGGTAGTCTCAGCTTCAGGGTTTCCGGTTGATGCATTCCAAGCTTGTGTGATTCAACCAATGACATCTTGTGATGAGTTAGCATTGTAATGAAGACCAAATAGTGTTGCCACGTCAGTCTTGTGCGCATGAAGGATTTCCTTGAGGATCTTGCATGGAGATTGATCCTATCTACCTCAGGAATGTGCGAAGTCTCTGTAAACGGTGGAGAGCCTGTGATGAGTTATCAGCTTCCTGAAGCAGCAAAGAATGAATGTTGGAGAACATCTTGAGATCTGTTCAAGACTATTGTATTTGATGCAGTGTGATTAACGGTCAGCATTGAACCGACTGAATTGTTAAACTTAAATGTTTAGGGTTTAGGGTTTATGCTACCGGCCTATATGTTTCCTATAAGGTTGTTGATGTTTTTCATTTTGAAGTTGTTGGCAAATATTATGTGTGTATCCAAGTGAAGAGATACTTGATTCTTGCCAGATTGGAGAAGTGTTTTGATACCTACAGAGTGTGATTGCAGAAGAAAAGGAGCTAAAGTGGATCTGCCTTGGCATTGTGTGCTATTATCAGATCAGTGTATTACCTGTTGACTTCTAACCATTTCAGCAGTTGGAAAATCCCTTAACCAGGTAGCTTTAACAGGCTTTTGTGTAAATCCTTTAACAGGGTGACTCAATTCAATGAGTTATTCAAATCCTCTTGCGAGGTAACCTTTAAAAGGGTTCTAACCTTTAACCGGGTATTTAGCCATCCCTTAACTGGGTGATCCCTAGCAGGATCCGTTCCTAGCAGAACCTATTGTAAAGTCTTTAACCGGACTAGGCTCCTAACAGAGCAGACTTCAAAAGAGTTCAAAGAATAGCTTGTGGGTATTCATCCCCATCGTGGTTTTTCCCATAGGGGTTTCCACGTGAAAAAATCAGTGTGCCATGTG
This sequence comes from Cryptomeria japonica, assembly GCF_030272615.1. Taxonomy (NCBI): domain Eukaryota; kingdom Viridiplantae; phylum Streptophyta; class Pinopsida; order Cupressales; family Cupressaceae; genus Cryptomeria; species Cryptomeria japonica. The sequence goes on along the minus strand of NC_081414.1, from coordinate 388,340,652 downwards.
TGATGCTTTTCATGTGATGCTTTGATATTTTTTGTTAAGTGGTAAAGTATGTTGAACTGGCAGTCATTATATTTCTAATGATATATTACCTATTTATGCATAAGGGTGAAGTGGAAATGAGATAGTAGATTGTGTAGAGATCTAAGTGTTTAATGGTTTATGCTATTCATGCTCTCACTGTGTGTAACCAGTAGTGCCCTGATTTAGACCAGTGTTATGGTTTACCAGTTAAGTGCAGTCTTTGCAGTCAAACTAGTTGAGGGAAAGTTTTTATCTACACTGATTCACTCACCCCCCCTCTCAGTATTGGTTTGGTACTTACTGTTCATCATTATTCATCATAGGACCTTGCATACCACCCTTAGATCATACACTTGCATACTTCCTTTAGGTCTTATCCTTGCATCATATCCTTAGGTTCCACCATTAAGTCAAACTTTTGCATAGAACCCTTAGGTCAAACATTTGCATACCACCATTAGGTTATACCCTTGCATCATTCCCTTGGATCATACCCATAATATTTTCTTAGCCTTACATCATTTTCTTAGGACACACCCTTGATCCTCACACACCTTCATTAGGGTATACCTAAAGTCTTGCATATACTTCCACCAACCCTTTAGGACATAACCCCACCTCTTGCATACTTTCGTCATTCCTTTAAGACAAAACATTAAATCTTGCATAAGTGTCTTAGCTAATTTCATCATTGGTCCTAGCATTTCATTTATTCATATCCTTAGTACTTGCATACCAAATCCAAAAAAACTAATAAAAAAAAGAAAAAGCATTGCTTGCACTTAGGATTTCTTGTCTTAGGTTTGACATCAACTTTTGATTATTAATCACCCTTATCACTTGAGGTGCATCTTCCTTTAGTTAGGGAACCTATCAATGTCTTTGAGTTGGTATTCCGCTTGGAGTTCATCATCTCCTATCATAGCATGCCCTCTCTTTGATCACTTATCCTTGTGTCTATCCATCATAGCACAAGTCAAACATCACATTGCAAATATTTTTAGATCTAGATTATCCTTATTCCTTGCATCAAACATCATTCATCCTCATATGTCATTTAGGGTTTGGTTTCACATCACTTTCCTATCATATAGATCTCATTTTGCATCAATCCTTTAGCACATTCCCATCCCAATCATATCACATAGATTATATTTTTGCATTGATCCTTATCATATCCCAATCTCACATATTTTGCACCTTAATATTTGCATTGATCCTTAGTTACATCCTACTCACTCATATCATACAGTTCCCCCTTTTCACTTTAGGGTTTGCATCATACCTTGAGTCTCATTCATTACCATATCTATAAACTTTAGGTCAAAGATCAGAACTATCATAAATCTCCATGGCTACCTTATCTCAACAAATTCAAGATCTCAAGAGAGAAATATATGACATTCAAGTCTATAAAAACCATCAATGACCCCTCTTGAGAGAAAAATTCATGATAGAAAGAGTGACAAACTTCAAGGAATGCTAAAATAACTATATAAGGTGGAACAACAAGTAATTTAAAATCAAAAGCCAAACCTCAAGAAAGATCACATAACTCTTTCACCAATACAACAAGTAATTTCTTCCAAGTATCCCCTAGATAGAAAGTTTACACCTTTGGGGCAATCTATTGAGTCATTTTTGAAAGAGATTCTTGAGCACAATCTTATCATATTTCCTAACAAGACCACATGGAGATGTGAATTTTTGAGTAATTATTGTGCATATCGTAGAAATAACAAACATAAGACTTTAAAGTGCATGGAATTAAAACTTAAAATTCAAGACCTCCTTGATAATGGTGTTATTGAAATTCAAGATCTTAATGATTCACCTAAGGAGAAAATAGATGTCATTACCAAGAATGATCAAAATTATGAACCCATGTCTAGTGATGGCCCATATGTAGCCTCCATCTCTTCCATGATGTCTCCATCTTGTAAGGCTTCTCAACAACAATCCATAACACATCCCTCAAACAATGAACCTAATGATGAAACTTCTCATGTTGACCCTCAAGGGCTATCAACGGTACAAATCTAGGATAATCTATTTTTTCATACAAATCCTTTATACAATTCAGATATCTTAGATCCTATTCCATCATGCACTCCAATTCCAATCATACCCACTCTAGAAGGCCCCATAAAAAATGCTTCCCCATCATGCAAAAACATGAGTACCTTCCAAGAATCCCCCATGCATATAAAAAATACTACCCCTTCCTTATAAGTGGCTCCATATCAAGAGGATAATCTGAAAAATAAAGAAACAAGTCCTATCATAGATCAAGATCAAGACACCAAAACTCTCCAATCCCATCCAATGGTTGAAAAATATCCTACCTCCCTATAATCCCACGATGATCCCCTTATACCTTTCCATTTCTTCCAAAATGATCCCCTTCCATCTCAAGAGAAAAGCATCATTCCAAATCCTATTCCTAATCCACTTCCTAAGAAATATCATGATGCCTCTTCCACCTTGTCAAATGATCCTATTCAAAATGAAGAGTCAAACACCCATCCTACTCTATCCAATGGTCCACTTCCATGTCAATATCAAATTATCCCTTTATTCCATTGTCATAATTCTCCATGTTTACCTCAAGAGTCCATCCATAGCCCATCATGCTTATAAATCCCTCACATGATCCTATCATTCCTTGCAAGCCACCTCAACCTCAAAATGGACTTGCCTCTAGAATCAAAAGTAAGAAGAAACCCTTTGTTAAAAAAATCTTCCAAAGCATGCATTATCAAAGAAAAGGGTTAGATGTCTAAGAAAAAGGTATATTAGAACTCCCTGATATAAAAGAAAATCTCAATGATTATAATGGATACATTTCTCACTCTCAATATTTTGGTATCCCTCATAAATCCTACATTTCTCCAATTAAATCCAAATGCACACCTTTTGGATCATCCAAATCTATTTTGGGTCCCTATCTACCAAAATTAAAGCCTTCAAACCTTTCATCTATCTTGGGTCCCTATATCCCTCCATCTCCTATCCATTTTACCCCTAGCTTTCAATCTACTAACCTTATCATAAGTCAAGATCAACAAAGGCACACATCCTTGAGAACCTTCCAAAAACCTACTCGTTGCCCATTTTCATCACGACTCAAATAGGTAGAGCTGAATTGCATTCATTCATATTGAAAAGGTACACAAATGTTCTATTGAACATCATTGATCTAAGTTTGATTACATATATTATTTTTAGTTTTTGTGTAAATACATAAAACAAAGGATTATTCTACATTTGCATAAATTTGGTATTTGTATTCATAATGTAGAGTCCCACATAAGTTGTGGGATTAGCCTCATTTGATTCATGATGCATGAAACAAGTAAAGAATACATTTGATAAATGTAAATGGTATAGCTAACTGTAATGAAAAAGACAGAAGGGAAGTGTTCCATCATTGCCTACGTGATGATATCTGAATTTTTGTCTTCCTTTAGGTATGGTTGAACGTCTCAAAGAGGGCAGCTCCAGGTTCTCCTAGTTCTACAAAAATGAATAAAAGAGAAAAGGTTAGAGAAAACTCCAAGCAATGATGAAACAAATGCAATCTGCACTTCTACATCACAATTAAATATATCACATACAGTCATCAGAGGCATCCATTAAGTGTTTAGTCATCAAGATCAGAATGAAAATAAGGAGTTCAAGTTCTTTGAAGCTTTTAGCTTCATTAGGTTTTTGCTAATATGTTTGTTCACTGTGCAGGCATAAGAAAAGTCTTGATGCTAATTTATGAATTATGCATGTGGGATAAAATGGGCTCTCACAAGGTTTGAGCTCAGCGTGCAAGTAATATAGAGACAAGGAGATACAATATAAGAATATCACTGTCCAAAATGTGATAGAAAGTGCAATATAAGAATATCACTGTCCAAAATGTGAAAGGAGGAATAGAAATGTAGCAGTAAACAACTACAAACGGATATGATGCAATGATTTTCAATACACATGTCACTGTCAAAATGTGATAGGAAAACACAAAAAATGCACAGCTACAGGAGAATATAAGTTACTTTGATAACAAGTACAAGACTGAGCATTCAATGTCAGTGTGTGCAACATTGAAGAAGTGATAGCCCATGCCTAAATACCACTAATGTTGTCATGTGAGTGGTAACAACAATACAACATATCACTATCAAAAATGTGACAAAAAGTGTAATAAAAGAATATCATTGTCCAAAATGTGACAGGAAGGACAAAAGTGCAGCATATACAACATTCAAATATGCATACATTGAGAACAGTAAAGCTAAAACAACACTGTACATCTGCAAATATATATGTTACAGTGAGCTTCAGGCATCTATGGCAGAATAAAGCTTTTCTATTTGCATTTTTTTTCCAGATTAATGTCAAAATATGATGAGACAATGACAAGGTGCAAGTTAGATGTTGTATTTTTTGTGTGTGAGAAATACAATCATTAAAAATGAAAGGTGACTATAGTTGTGTAAGAATTCCATAGAATGATCATAGCCGATATACATTTTGGAGTTTTTCAAACCCAATATTTTGTAATTACAACTTTTGGCCATGAGGTTCGGCCTTAGGGTTCCTGAGAAAAACAAAATAAAACCAGGAACTTTTATTTTCCTTCATGGGTTTTCGCTCATGTATCTCACAAAGAAGCAATAGAAAGGGAATCAAGTTGTAACCCTTATCGGGTTTTTATACAATGAAATGCCAAAAATTCAGTGCTTCAACCATGAAGTGGCCTCTAAATGTGTTGATCAGAAGTAAGAAAAATATAATACCACTTTGAGATAAAAAAAAAACCCCAAATGCTTTTTAGGGTTCGAAGGAGAAACAAACAGAGAAGGATCAGTTCTTTCATAAGAAACCCAAAAATCAAGAAAATACAGATCTATATGCATATCGTGCCATTTGCACACTCATTTTCTCAGAAAAGCACAAAGGAAACCGAAAGTTATTGCATGAACAACAAAACATAGCACTAAAAGATGCAATGTATAGGGTACTTGTCAAAGAGGAGCCAGTAACTGTTATTAACTCTTGCAAACTCCAGCCTCGCAACCTGTTCGAGCCCAGACAGCCAATGGAACCACTACTTCTCCAAGCATGGCGGCCAGGCTTCTCGTGAAGCTTCTTGAAAGGAAGTGTTTGAATGGATGATTTTAGGGTTTGAAAACCCTTTACTTCACTTAAGTTTTTTTTAAGAGAATAAACTTTTGCATATATGATGACTCAGTCGTGGGGTGACTCTAAAACCCTTACATCTTTAAGACTTAAAACTTTGTAAAAGATGCTTTTTTACCCTACATATGCGAATTATTAATTAATATATTAATATTGGCAAATAAAACAACAAATCATGTGCCAATATTAGTATAGTAATTAATAATTATTATTATTAATTATTTTCACACACATATATAGGAATATTTGTAATATCTATATCCTTATGTGTGTGTGTGTGTGTGAAGATAATTAACATTAGCATCCTAATAAGCACTTTGAGTTCGGTCTTTAGCATGTAGACACAAAATAAAAAAATTGTAAAATAAATATCTAAGTTGGATAAATTATGAATCCACTTAGTGTTTATTATGAATGTGTCTTAGATATTTACTTTAAAAATCTTCCTAGTATGCATACATGCTAAAATATCAAACTCATCATGAGGAGAAGTCATCATGTAGTTTGGGGTCAGATTTGAGCTTGAGTGCAGATTTACATGAATTTTTCTCATGATTTTGAGGTGATAAGACTTGAGTTTGAGTGCCACATGGGTCAACCTTTAGTTGACTAAGAGTTTAATCTGAGTTACCCACATTTTTGCATGATTTGAAGCCTATTTTGGTGGCTTTTTGTTTCTCCTCGAGGATCAATCTTTAGAGAGGATATTTTTAGTGGGGGTTCATCTTCAATTGATTTGGAGTCATCTTTCCTTTGCCTTTTGGAAGGTTTTTTGTATAAAGTGAAAAAGTTTTATCTTTTTTTCAGTAGTTCTTGATTATTCTCTTGTTGGTTTTTGCAGAGAATACATTCTTGTAGCTCCTGTTGCAGTTTTATGATAGAATTTTGAATAAAATCATCAACTTATGCCTTATATCTTTTGAGTTCATTTTTTATTCATGATTGAGAGTTAGTTTATTGTGTTATTGTCTAAATAACCTTTAAGGTTTCTGTCTTATTTGTAAATCACAGGTTGTGCATTGTGATTATTTGATTCATTTGGTTGATTGTGAAAGTCTTCTTTCCTTTCAATTTCCTGAGTTGAAATCCTTTGCACAAAATATTTATGTGTTGTGAACCAGAAGTTCATTTGTGCAGATTGATGTTTTAGGAGTGTATTTCTGTAATTTTGAGATATCATATTGGTGCATCACCTTAGTTTAGCATTTGCAAAAATCATTTTAGTTTCTATCCTTTTTCTTGATAAAGAATTTAGAGTTATTCATAGGGAGCCAGCCCTTCATCTGGAGGTTAATTCTCACTATAGGCAACCCACAGGCCTGAGAATTATCCCATGTGTCACCAAATTGCTTGAGCTTTCAGCTTGCACATTACGAATGTAATTTGAGTGATAACACTACCCACATGAACTCTACATATCATTCATATCCATCCATGAATCCTAATGCCATTGGAACACTACTGTATTTGGCACCAATTTTCAATGCATGTTTGTTGAAATTTCGATGAACTATTGTTGGATTATCGATGAAATACCCAACAAAATTTACTCACTTGTCTAACGTTCCTATTTTTCATTGAACTCTTGACAAAGTGGTGTCCCACGATGTCACAAAAAAAATGTGAGCGATTTTCATCAGAATATCGACGAAAATTTCGTTAGTCTTGTGACAAACAATCAACACAAAATATTGGTAATTACGACAAAAAATCGTCGCACATACAATAACTTCATTAGATATTTAAGTGGTTTGTTGCAATTGTAACGATGTGGAGCATGCCAGTTCAACAAAAATATTGTCGCACATACAACAACATCATCAGATGTTGATTTTGTAAGAGTCAAAAAATAAAGGATGTTAAATGGCGAATCTTTCACTGTTTCGCGTAGTCTAAAGACAAAAGTGAGGATTGTGAAATAGCAAACTCGATGCTATTTCGCAAAGGGCATCAACTACCACTTTGGAATTGGCAAAAATTTCACCATTTCAGAAGGAGGAATAAAGTGGGTTTGTGAAATTGCATCATAAACTTTAATGGGACAGTGCACACATTATCGATCAATATTTTTATCCCAAGCAATACAATACAAATTATTGATCAATATTTTATTTCCAAGAAATATGATAATGAATGAATTATAACCAATAAGAAGGGTCTAACAATACGTATATTCATGTGTATACTCTGTGTATGCTTTGCCTCTTCATATATCCATGTGTATGCTTTGTATTTTCAAGTGTATACTTTGTGTTTGTCTCTATATTTTTAGTTATTCTAGATAATGAGAATAACAAGAGTGAACCAAAGGGGATATGAAGGTCATAGACGTGTCATGCTTCTCACCTTTGTTTGAGAAAATTAAAATCAACATTGCTTGAGGACAAGAAAATTTGGGAAGGGCGGACTGTAATGTCCCTACTTTGAAATATAATTTAATAATTTAATAATAAATAATAATAATAAAATCAAGGATTAGAAACTGTAAACTTATTTCTTGGATTAGAAGAATAAAGGTATTTTCTTTGCATAAATTTACAGGATTTGGCATGAGGCTTATTGTACATGTGCTAAATCAATTTTGTACCTAGAGATAAATATATTACTGAGATGTTTTGAATACCCAATCCACTTTTAGACTTATCTAAAATTATGTTTGTTAATGAGATTAGACGGATTTTTTTCTTTTATCTAGATTTACTTTCCAAATTAAATTTATGATAACTCTCTAATTTTGAGACTACTGATTTAGGAGCTTTCAAAACAACCATGTAACAATTGGAAATGGTGTCAAGAGCTGATTTTATCTTTTGTATTCTAGATGCCATTGATAACCATTTGCCTTTCCAATTAGAGATCCTACTTTTTAAGGTTTGAATGAATTTCTGATAGTCTGAAGGTTTGTTTTGAACCATGAAGAAAGGAATGCCAAAGTGCTTTCAAGGTAAATCTATCATTGGAAGCGTAGGACCCTAGTAATATTAGCTTTTACAAGACAATTAGAGTTAAGGATGTATACCTTGGATTTGGATGAATTTATCTTTTGACCAAAATCTAATGAGTATCTTGCCAGCAAGGACTTAAGAGTTGAATAGGGAGAACTGTTATAAGGCACCCTACATAAATATATTTTCACCACTATCTCATTGTATGAATCTTTCTTCGATAACTAATTTGACTATACTTGTTTATATGATAAACCCTTAATATAATTATTGGTATCTTCTTATTCTATTTGCAGCTGCAAATCAATAGAGGTTAAAGGTCTTTGCTTCCAAAATCCGATCAACATCTAAAATCAGAACCTTATTTCATCATTTACCTTAGGGGACATTACAAATTTGTAAAATCGGAACCTTAAGGCACCCTACAAGATAGCGTTGAATAGGGAGAACCGCTATAAGGCACCCTACATAAATATATTTTCAACACTATCTCATTGTATGAATCTTACTTTAATAACTAATTTGACTATACGTGTTTATGCTCTGTAGTACATCGTTGGGTACTTTCTCTTGTAACAAAATGCTGAAGTTGGAAGGAATGCAAAGCGTGGTTGAACAATCTAATGACAAAATTTGACATCAAAAAAAAAATGTAAGAACCATAAAATTTTTGAGCAAACTCTATGAAAGAGAGAGTTGTATGTCTGAGCCCATACAAGTTAGGCAATCTTGTGAACGAGAGGTATTCCTATGGACTCCATGAGAGCTTATACAAATTTTCTGCCCCAAAAATCCTTACCCACTCAATGTAAAAAAAATTGTACTTTAGTATGTGCATAAGTTGGCTCCTCGAGGCATTTATACAAGTGGTCATGGAAGTTATGCAGTTGGTTTGACTTCTTATGTATCAAAGGATCTTGAAACTAGTAAAATAGTTCTAGAAAGTGGAGCACTGGTATTGAGTGATAGGGGTATTTGTTGCATAGACGAGTTTGAAAAGATGTCAAATAATGCTTGTAGCATGTTACACGAGGTTATGGAATAGAAAACAGTGTCAATTGCAAAGGTTGGGATCATAGCATTTCTTAATGCAAGGACATCAGTTTTAGCTTATGTCAATCCTAGAGATTCACGCTACAACCCTAGACTTTCAGTTATTGATAATATCCAAATTCCTCCAAAATTGCTTCCTACGTTTGATCTAATATACCTAGTGCTTGATAAAGTTGATGAACAAACAGATCGATGCCTTGCAAGGCATCTTGTTGCATTGCATTATGATGATCCTGAGGACCAAACACTAGGTGCATTGGACCTCCCAACCCTCACTTCATATATCACTTATGCAAGACAACATATACATCCTAAAATATCTGATGAGGATGCAAATGATCTAATCCGTGGTTATGTTGAAATGTGTAGGAAGGGCAACTTCCCTAACAATAGAAAAAGGGTTATCACAACAACACCTCGTCAAATTGGAAGGTTGATAAGAATTAGTGAAGGACTAGCCCGCATTCAATTCTCTGAGTGGGTCGAAAGGTGTGATGTGGTAGAAGCATTTCGCCTACTTGAAGTTGCACTTCAACAATCTACCATCGATCATTCAACTAGGACCATTGACATGGATCTCATCACTACGGGAGTTTCTGTTAAAGAATAAGATGAGCCAATCTTGTTTCTGTTAGGTCCCAGAGACAACTAAGAGGGGGGGGTGAATCAGTTGTCAAATAAATTTAAACCAAAAAATACTTAATCAACTTTATGCTTAGTATCGGTGAAATAGTTTGTTATACCGGTGGACAGTTTTATCAGATAATTGCAATACTAGTAAAGATTAATGTATGAAACAAAAAGACAAAGTCAACCACAACACATAACACCAATATTTGTACGTGGAAACCTTGTAAGGGGAAAAACCACAGTGGGAAACCTTACCCACAATCAGATGATACTACTGCAGATAGTAAGTGTATACAAATGGGGTCTACACATGCAGAAAGGCCAAGCGCCTAGAGCTCATTTCTCAAACACAAAATGGGAGTCACACTAACTACAATTGGATGGTTAAATCCAATAAGAATGTACTGCTCAAAATAGCATCGTCATATGTTGGATTCAGTACTGGTGTAGTTCTGATTGTCTTCACAAAAACCCTACTTCAACTTCAAATGATATCTGTGTGTATAGCTCTGCTTATTTTTGCATATACCTTCACACAATCCTTTTTCGCATTCCACATTCAATCTTACAAATAAGATCTTACATTTATACCATACCCTAAGACCAACTTTAGTAGGTTGGCTCTAAAGGATAATACAATAAAATAATTTTACAAATCAATTGATACCTGATGCAATAACTAATTCACCATGTCGACTTAATGCATTTACAACAATAATAAGTCATCTTCATAGCGTGTCATGCTGATCTGGAAAAGATAAACGTGTCGGAGTATAACCTGGACCTACTTGCTGGTAACAACAAATATGCAAATACGAATATGCCAATTAACAAAACTCCAAGACAAGGTGTTCACACGATGTCTTCAACATAACCAAGTGTTTTCCATGCCCTTCCAAGTGTCGGTGATCATTATATCCTGCCAGTGTACTAGATACCCGTGACTGTGCATAAGTCACTTGCTTGTCGGTGAATGTTGTTGATTCTTCAAAGTGCCAGAGTTGATAAGTGTTTAGTAGGTGTTGACATCAATGACAAAACCATACCAAAATACCAACAATCTCCCCCTTTTGCATTGATGGCAACACAAGATGGAAAAACCATCAAAGTGCCAAAACAGAAATGCCAAATACCAAAAACCAACAATCTCCCAAAAAGAGATCATAACCAGAAATCAAAATACAAATACAGAGAGTAATAATCTCTCCCAAATAACAATCTCTCCCCCTGGGAGCAACATGTGTTTTCCTTGTGTTTTTCCATACCAATCTCTCCTCCTTTGAGATCAAATGCCAAAGTTATTACCAAGCCAAGTTCATATACAAAATACCAATCAATTTAGTATACCAACTACTCCCCTTGAGAAGTAGCTTCCTCATCAAAGCCGAAGTAAAATATTTCTCTATTAATTCTGTCGGTTGATGACCAACATCAACTTCCTAAGATTCTACCGGTGGGGGTATGACTCCAAGCTGGTCTCTGAGATATTCAAAAGTCTTCTTAGGCAGAGGTTTAGTGAAGATATCTGCAATCTGCTCTTTAGTATTCACATAAACTAGTTTTATCTCTTTTGCTTCAACATTTTCCATTAGAAAATTCAGTTTGATAGAAACATGTTTGGTTTTAGAATGTAATACCAGATTCTTAGATATATCAATTGCTGCAGTGTTATCACAATAGATAGTAATAGGTTCCTTGCATTTTACCTTTATGTCTTTCAACATTTTCTTAAGCCATAATACCTATGTACAGTTAGTTGTTGCTACAACATATTCTAATTCTGTTGTTGATAAAGATGTACAACTTTGTTTCTTACTCAGCCAAGAAACTAGTCTGCTTCCAAGAAAAATGCTCCGCCAATGGTGCTTTTTCTATCATCCACATCTCCTGCCCAATTTGCATCTGTGTATGCACATAATTCAAAGTTTTCATCTCTAGGATACCATAATCCAAGATTTATAGTTCTTTGTAAGTACCGGAAAATCAATTTTACTGCTGATTCATGATTTTCTCTAGGATTACTCTGAAAACTTGAAACAATACATACTGCATTCATAATATCAGGTCTAGTTTGTGTCAAATAAAATAAACCTCCTATCATAGATTTGTATCTAGTTGGATTAACAGGTGTAGATTCATCCCTTAGTGATAGTTTGTCATTTGTAGTCATAGGTGTGCTTACCAGTTTATAGTTCTCCATTCCAAATTTCTTTAGTAACTCTTTTAAGTACTTGGATTGACTCAAGAATATACCTTTGTCAATTTGTGAAATCTACAATCCTAAAAAGAATTTTATTTCTCCAATCATAGACATTTCAAATTCTTGTTGCATTTTAATAGAAAAGTCTTTACACAATCCATCTTCTCCTCCAAAAATTATATCATCAATAAAAACTTCTATAACTAAGATGTCATCATTAGTCACTTTATAGTATAAGTTGTTGTCAGCATTACCTTTAGAAAAACCAATTTTCAAAAGATACTTATCCAATCTTGCATACCAAGCTCTTGGAGCTTGCTTTAATCCATACAAAGCTTTTCTTAACCTGCAAACCATATCTTTGTTATCTATCAAATAAAATCCATCAGGTTGTTCAATGTAAACTTCTTCTCCAAGATCTCCATTCAAAAATGCACATTTAATATCCATTTGATATACTTTGTAGTTCTTGTGTGCTGCAAAAGCCAAAAATAATTTGACTACCTCAATTCTAGCTACCGGTGCAAAGGTTTCATTGTAATCAATTCCTTCTTTCTGAGAATAACCCTTACACACTAGTCTTGCTTTATTTCTGATAACCTTACCATCTTCATTAAGTTTGTTTATAAATATCCATTTGGTTCCAATTATATTTTTATCTTTAGGCCGGGGAACTAATGTCCAAGTGTTATTCTTCTCAATTTGTTCTAATTCTTCTTCCATAGCTTTAGTCCAATATTTATCTTCACATGCCTCATTAACAGATGATGGTTCAATTTGAGAAATAAGACATACCTCTTCATTTGCCAATCTTCCTCTTGTCATAACTCCTTTGTACTTGTTTCCAATTATCTGATCTTCAAAATGATTCAGTCTTACATACCGGGATATCTTTGTTTGTTGTTGTTCCTCAGTTACTATGGAATTTTCAGATGATACCGGTGTAACTGGATCTTCATTCTGTACCGGTGGATTCAGTGTAGGTTCATTTGTCAAGATTTTTGTTGCCGGTTCAGAGTCTATATACCTTGAAGTTCCTCTGAATTGTTCATCAATCTTTACATTTGTACTCTTAACAATTTTCTGCAATCTTTTGTTAAAACATCTATATGCCTTGCTCTTAGATGAATAACCAAGAAATATTCCTTCATCACTTCTAGGATCAAATTTTCCAATATACTCATCTCTTTTGATATAACATTTGCTTCCAAATATTCTGAAATATTTAAGAGTAGGAGTAATACAAAACCATAGTTCATGAGGGGTCTTACCGGTTTCACCTTTGATGTGAACTTTGTTGAATGTATAGACCATTGTACTTACTGCCTCTCTCCAATATGCATGTGGTAGGTTTGCTTCTGATAACATACTTCTAGTTGCATCTAGGATAGTTCTATTTTTCCTTTCAACAACTCCATTCTGCTATGGTGTCTGAGGTGCTGATAATTGTCTTCTGATTCCATTCACTTCACAAAATGTATTAAATTCCTTAGATGTAAATTCTCCTCCTTGATCTGATCTTAAACATTTGATTTTCTTACCGGTTTCATTTTCTACCATTGCTTTGAATAGTTTGAACTTTCCAAGTGCTTCTGATTTTTCTCTGAGAAAAGTAACCCAACACATTCTAGAATAGTCATCAATGATTAACATGAAATGTCTATCACCTTGTAAGCTTTTAGTTCTAGCTAGACCACATAAATCAATGTGAATTAAATCAAGAACATTATTGGATTTTTCTGGAATACTTTTGAAACTAGCTCTAACTTGTTTTCCAAATTGACATTCCTTACATACTGTATTGTTAGGTTTGACAATTTTAGGTAAATCTCTAACTACCTTAGTAGTATTGACTTTTACTATGCAATCAAAGTTTACATGACAAAGTCTTTTATGCCATAGCCAACTTTCATCAATATGTGCAATCAAGCATGTCTTTTCACTATTATTCAAATGAAATATATTACCTCTAGTCTGATTACCGGTTGCAAATTCCAAACCAGTTCTATTCATGATTTTGCATTTTCCATTTTTGAATTGTAACTGAAATCCTTTCTCAACTAATTGACCAACACTCAAAAGATTATGCTTTAAACCTTCAACATAGTAAACATTGTTATTATTATGCTTACCATCAAGAGATATTGTACCCTTACCTTTGATCAAACAAGCTTTATCATCTCCAATTCTTACTAAGCCTCCATTGTATTCTTGAAAGTTCAAGAATTTACTTTTATCTCCTATCATATGATGCGAGCATCTTGAATCAATGATCCACTCATCCTTTACTTCAACTTTAGCTGCCAAGGCATGTTCTACCAGTTGAGCAGTAGGTGTCGATTGATCTTCTGTTATAGAAACAAAAACCCATCCATTGTCTATCGGATCCTCATCAAAATCATCAGTCACACCTTCATCAGCAATGTAACAAGATTTGTCTTTATTCTTCTTAAATCTGTATCTTTGATATTCAAGGTTAGGCTTGTATGTTCTTCTAGCTTCTTCTCTTAGTCTAGCATGTCTATCAGGGCATCTTGAAGCCATATGACCAATCTTATTGCAGTTGAAACATTTAAAGGGTGCTTTACCTTCATACTTACAACTGGACCTTTAGGCATTTTCCTTGCAAATAGTGCTTCAAGTTCTTTAAGTTCTTCATTTTCTTTCCCGCTTTCTTCAAGTTCTCTTGCATAAAAGGCTTTCCAATCAGATTTGTCAAATGATGATGCAAATGTGTTGATGCTTTAAAAACTAAATCTATCTTTATAGTAGCAACAGGACCAAATTCCTCAATTTCAAAAGCTGAAAGTTTTCCAATCAATGTATCCCTAGTTACTGATGTATTAGGCATTGTTCTTAACTCATTTGTAGCAGTAACCTTCATTTTATATGCCGGTGGAAATCCTCTTAAAAATTTTGAAACAATTTCATCTTCACTTAAAGTTCCTCCACAATATTTAATACCCAAAACAATTTCATTACTCTTTCCATAAAAGCAGAAATCCTTTCATCTTCTTCCATTTTTAGATGTTTATACCTAACCCGGAAGCTTTCAAGTTTTGCAATCTTGACTGTGGAATCTCCTTCATTTAGTGTTTCCAAATGATCCCAAATAGCTTTAGCAGTAGACTATCTGATAGTCCCATGATTTGTTGATCTGTTAATGTGCTCAAAAGTGCTTCTCTTGCTTTGCAATCATTTTCTTCATCTTTTCCCAATGTAGGTGGATTAGGCTGACCAGGAGTAGGAGCAGTATAACCATTCTTTGTAACATCCCAGATGTCCTTTCCAATCCAGTTTAGATATGTATCCATTCTGATCTTCCATATGCCATAGTTGGTTCCATCAAGCTTAGGACTATCCTTCCTGAAATAGTTAGTAGACATTTGATCTCCTCAAGCTGTTAAACTTCTGCAAAAAGAGGACTAGGCTCTGATACCAATTGTTAGGTCCCGAAGACAACTAAGAGGGGGGGGTGAATCAGTTGGCAAATAAATTTAAACCAAAAACAACTTAATCAACTTTCTGCTTACTATCGGTGAAACAGTCTGTTATACCGGTGGACAATTTTATCAAATAATTGCAATATCGATAAAGATTAATGCATGAAACAAAAAGACAAAGTCAACCACAACACATAACACCAATATTTGTATGTGGAAACCCTGTAAGGGGAAAAAACACAATGGAAAACCTTACCCACAATTAGATGATATTACTACAGATAGTAAGTGTATACAAATGGGGTCTACACATGTAGAAAGGTTAAGCGCCTAGAGCTCACTGCTCAAACATAAAATGGGAGTCACACTGACTACAATTGGATGGTTAAATCCAATAAGAATGTACTCCTCAAAATAGCATCTTCATATGCTGGATTCAATACCGGTGTAGTTCTGATTGTCTTCACAAAAACCCTCCTTCAACTTCAAATGATGTCTGCGTGTATAGCTCTGCTTATTTTTGCATATACCTTCACACAATCCTTTTTCAAATTCCACATTCGATCTTACAAATAAGATCTTTCATTTATACCATACCATAAGACCAATTTTAGTAGGTCGGCTCTAAAGGATAATACAATAAAATCGTTATACAAATCAATTGATACCCAATGCAATAACCTATTCACCATGTTGACTTAATGTATTTACAACAATAATAAGTCATCTTCATAGCATGGCATGCTGATCTGGAAAAGATAAACCTATCGGTGTATAATCTGGACCTATTTGTCGGTAACAACAAATATGCAAATATGAATATGCCAATTAACAAAACTCCAACACAAGGTGTTCACACGATGTCTTCAACATAACCAAGTGTTTTCCATGCCCTTCCAAGTGTCGAGGATCATTATATCCTGCCAGTGTACTAGATATCGGTGACTGTGCATAAGTCACTTGCTTGCCGGTGAATGTTGTTGATTCTTCAAAGTGCCAGAGTTGATAAGTGTTTAGTAGGTGTTGACATCAATGACAAAACCATACCAAAATACCAACAGTTTCATCAGTTAGGATTCTTATCATGGAAAAGATGTAGGCAGGGGGACCATCAACACATATAACAAAGTTACTGAAGGAAATGCACAAACAGGGATCCAAGGAAGTCAACCTCAATGATATTCGTAATGCAATTGGAAACCTTGTGAGTGAGGGGTTTGTTACAATCCACGGAGACAATGTTAAGAGAACCTGAAGGAATTTTAAGGATGGTACATCACCCATATGATAATTAGTAACAGTGTATTTCATAAAACTAATGTCTTAGTTTTGTGACAAACTGTTTAATATGCTCTGTAGTACATCATTGGACACTTTCTCTTGTAACAAAATGATGAAGTTGGAAGGAATGCAAATCAACCATGTACAATCTGATGACAAAAATTGACATAAAAAAAAATAAAAATGTAAGAACCATTAAATTTTTGGGAAAACTCTATGAAAGAGAGAGTTGTATGCTCGAGCCCATACAAGTTAGGCAATCTCATGAAGGAGATGTATGCCTATGGACTCCATGAGAGCTGATACAAATTTTATGCCCCAAAAATCCTTATCCACTCAATGTAAAAAAAACAAAGTACCATTTCAACCATGTGTAGTAAATTGAAAGGATTTGATAGTAGATTTGACGATTAATGGGAGTTGACCAAACTATAGAATGCAACACTTGTTGGCAATCGACATTCAATTGATTGGTTTCAATATGTTGTCATTGATGGCAACATGTCTCAGCTTCAAATTTTGGTTTGGTTGTTTACCGGTAGACACTTCACTGACATACACGCCAACAGGTATCTTCACCAGTAGGAGGAATTCTTTGGGTACCAGTATTGCAGGCTGACATGGTTCACATTCAGGTTATTGGTATTGAAGGCTGACATCATTTTGGCAGATTCGGCATAGACAATTGATTTGTAAACTTATGTATATATGTTATTGAGTCGACATGTATATTAATTTTGTAATTATCCTTGTAAGCCGACATGTATATTCATTTTGTAATTATCCTTGTAAGCCGACATAAGGCATGAAGGATTGTAACGGTATATAGGTCAGTTGATAAGATCATTTTGAAATATGTTAGAGTATGGAAGGATAGGAGAATGTGATAATGTTTTGTAATGCAAAGTTTATGTAAGAGGTTATTCCGGTAAGGGTTTAGGGTTTCAGACCAGAACAAATAGAGCTTAACCGGAACTGTATTCAGGCATAGAAGATGCTATCTTTGTAATTCACTCATTTCTTTTAATTGTAGTCTAGATTTGTATGTAATCAGTGAGGCTCCTTTTGTGATTGAGCAGTGTGCTCTAGGTTGTAAGCCTTCCTGCATGTGCAAGCCCCTATATTTTGTAATATCTCTTCATATGGCCAGTGGATTGATATTGTGGGTCACAAATCCCACTATGGTTTTTCCTCTTTGAGGTTTTCCACGTATAATTCTCTATGTTATGGTATTCATTTATGTGATTGGCTTATTGGTTGTTTTACTTATTTCAATCTTATATGTACTGGTATACTAGTTGGTGAATGCATGTTTTAATAAGGTTAAAATTGATCATTTTGGTAGAACATTGATTCATCCCTCCCTCTCAATGTTCTTGGATTCCAACAATTGGTATCAGAGCCTTGTGCCTCAGAGGAAGTTTAAGAGCTTGAGGAAGATCCTGAATCTGGAATCCATGGATATGAGTTTGGAGAAGCAACTTGAGGTAGCACTTGAAGATCATGATGTTGAAAGGATGAAGAACTTGAAGTTACAAGATGAATCGAATTCTGCTCAGGAGTTAATTCTGATCCTACAAGAGAGGCTGTCATCTATTCAAGCTAGGAGGAAGGAACTTTTGTAGAATAAGGATAATGAAGAGAAGGATGCCCTTAATGAGAAATACCAGAAGCTAAGTCAGGAGAACATAGTCATGAGGAATGAAATGCAAGCCTTAACTATGAGGATGTCAAAGGAGATTGAGGACCAGAAGAAGAAGAAGAAAGAAAATCTTGATGTATCTCTAAAAGACAAATTTGAGGAATGTGGTAGGTTGGTTCATGAGAATGAGATGTTGAGAACAGATTTAGTACAATCCCTGAGTAATGAAAAAGAACTTGAGAGACAAATGATAATTTTGAGAGATGATCCGACTGTTGCAAGTGAGTATAAAGAAAAATTCAAGGTTAGTTCAGCACAACTTGATGAGTTATTGAAAAATCAAAAATAGAATGGAGATTCTAGTGGACTTGAATTTGAACAAGGTCAGAGCTCCAGTACTGCAAATGAAGATCAAAATCAGAAAGCACCAATAAGGCAGTTTAATGCTTATAAATTTAATGGTAGATGCTTTGTTTGTAATAAATTTGGTCACATGGCTAGGCAATGTAGAAATATAGCAAATCAGAACTATAATTTTGTTCCTAGTCAATGTTCTAAATGCAATAACTATGGTCACAAGACAAAATATTACAGAATGAATGTTAAATGTTATGCTTGTGGAAAATTTGGACATATGGCTAATTAGTGCAGGTCAAGCAATTCAAAAGAACAATGTTACATGTTATGCATGCAATGAGGTTGGACACATAGCTAAGTTTTGTAGAAGCATAAATCCACTGGTTAACAATTAAGGATCAAATGAGAAAGGAAAAGAGAAGGTTAATGAAATTTAACAAAGATCATATGAAGAAATGGGTCAGGAAGTCAGAAGATCAATCAACAGATGGAAATGCTCTTGTTACTCAACTGACAGAGGAGGTTGCTCCTACACCGGTAGGAAGCTCATTTGGTAACTAAGGCAAGAAAAATTCATGACAATACTACTTATGCCCCGGGAAGAGGTTCTCGAAGATGTTCCAGACATTGGAGATGCTTATTCGGCATGGAGATGTTAGACCGAGATCCGATATCTTTCACCGGAAGTCATTCATATCAATGACAGATTAGGATTTTTCTTAGAGTTTAAAAGGTTGAATTCACTTCATTTCTGATCACTTTGCATTCAGAGCGATTCAAAACGATTCAGTGCGAGTCTAAGGCAATTCAATGCAATCGATGTCTTCTTGAGCGATTTCACCAGCAATCGGAAGAGTTCTTAGGGTTTTCACTAGCAACTATTTCACAGGTATTTATCTTTCATCATGGAAGCGGGATCATCCTTTGTACCTACTTTTATTAAAAATCCTACTGTTGTTGAGGTCAAGGACCATCCTAGGCCGATTTTCAAATGATGTCCACATATAGCCACCTTGGATGATGCGGTTGGTGCTTTTTCCCATGTCTCGAAAGGAGTTGTATATGTTGAAGATGTCAGAGCTTACATTCACTATCATATTGAGGATTTGGGAACTAGTGATATTAAGAGCATGTATATGAGTGAACTAATGAGAGATTCTGGAAAGATTAAGCCCAAGTATCAGCATATTGAGGATCTAGGGTTTACCAACATTTTGGATATTCTCGAATTTGAAGATGATATTGTTATATATGTTTTGAGTAGTGTGCATAGAGAATTCATTTGGTTGGATAGGCCATATAATATCTCGAAGGAGGCCATCAGAGCAATCATCGGTTTGCCGCAGATTGGGCAACATCCAAAGAAGAAGGTTTCTAAATCAGGTCAATAAAATCACCAATGCAACACCTGACAAGTGACCAATGAGGGTTAACACTATCACCAACAAAGATATCAGATTCAGAAGCATGATTATTGGTTACAAGGTAACTTAGTCAAATCATCTGAATTCTGTTTCTAGCTTCTACATTTATGCAGCACATTAAATGATGAGGGAAAATGAGAAGTTAGATCTCTGTAGATGGATGTTAGATTAATTGTTAATCAACCTAGGTAAGATCAAAGGAGAGAAGAAGGTAATATTTTGATATGGAAATCTTATTGTCTGTTTGATGCTATTTTTTATTAATGAAACTCTTGGTTTTGGGAAGAGACAATGGGCATTTGATATCCCGGTAGGAAGGCAAGTGAAACAATCTATTACGAGTTTGGGTAGTCAACTAGATGACAAAGTTTGGGGTTACTTTAAGGCATTCTAGAAGGATATGAATTCTAGGGTGAGGGTTCCAAACCAAATTGTTGAGAAATACTCAACCGAGATATGCTTCATGGTTAAGAAAGATAAAAATTTGATGGAAGTTGTCAAGCCCTGGAAGATATGGATTGAAGAGATGGGTTATGAAGTTGATGCATAGATTATAGATGCTTATGCACAGTTGCTAATTGATGCACCTATTGATGAAGTTGAGAAAACCTTTGGTACTGCTAAGCAGAAAAAGCAAGAGGTTGAAACAGAGTTTAACCGAAAGAAGAGGGAGAAGCAGCAGGTCAAGGCAAGCAAATTTGTGGAACTGGCATCTCAGGACATCAAGGCATTAAGTGATGTTGTTCCAGAAAAAGGAAGATAAAAGAACCATAAATTTTTATTGAATCTATTCCATTAGAATCTGGATCTAATGATGACACACTCTTAGCATTCAAGAGGGTATTGAGGAAGAAAAATGAAGAGACTAAGGTGGAAGCAAAGATGCAACCGGTTAGGAAGGTTACAATCAGGGTACTGACACAAAAGCGATATCCAAACGAAACACCTTCTGCCCCATCCAGTACTAAAAGAAGAAAGAAGATGGATGATCTTACACTTGTATCTGGTAATGTAACTATTATTCCACCCAAGACTAGTGCAAAATTGGTAGATGAAATAAATAAGGATGGTATGTTGAAGAATGTACAATTATATTATGAGCATTTAGATAATGATGAATAGAGAGAAGTTGAAGAAGAGGTTTTATTGTATTTGGATATATATAAGAAAGAATTGCTATAAATTGAAAATCAAATACCAACATAGTTATATGACAATTTAGATGCTAGAATATTATCAGCAATCGAGGAGCATAAGCATATAAAGATTCAAGAAATGTTATCTACTTGTGCAACTATTACTCCAGAGGAGTTGGAAAAGACTTTTGAGGTTGTAGACAGGAAGATCTTTCACAACAAGCACATGATAGTAAGTCTTATGTTAGGTAGGGTTAATGAGATAGTCACTAAGACCCACAAGGCATGGGTTCAATTCTTTGCATCAAACCCTTTTTTTAATACTTCACCAAAATCTAAAACAGATACTACAGACATCCTGGATGAAGGGAAAGGTAAAGGTATAATGGGTACCACATTACAATTTTGAAGAATATTAAGATATTGGATATAGAGCCCCTAGTAGAAACTAATGTACAAGACACAAATGTAGAGATACCAACTGAATCAAAGAGTGTACAGGTTACTAATGTTGAGGACAATATTTATCTGGATCTAAATGTACAGGCCGAGACCATAATTCATAAGGAGGAACCGACAGTAACTAATACTGCACCAAGTGGCGAAGCTATTGGTGCAAGAGAGGAAGCTATAAAAGTTAAACCATTAGAGGACAAGAAAGGGGAATCCGATAGGGAACCGGTAGTGAGCCCATCATTGTTGTCAATCAACACCTCGTAGGTTGAACAAAAAGCATTACCAGGATGAGTTCTACTAAGCTCATGATGATGGCTTCACAGAAGATGATGAAGGAAGGATCTATGGACAAAGGAGTTATTGATCAGTCGATCACAGTATTGCATAGACTTGTCCCAAAGTGCAAATTTGACAAAGAAGCAAGCCCATCCAACAAACTTTTAATAATCACAGAGCACATTTAAAAGGAATTTCAATATTTACAACAGATATCAAACCGACAGGCACTGGAGAGGTTTACATAGGCTAAGAGAGCAACATTTGATCAGATAATTGAGTCAGAGAAGAAGGAGATTAATGATAAGCTAAAGTTGATTGATAATGCATTAAGGCAGTGTAATAATATTTACAAAGTATGTTGTAACATGGGTTTACTTATAGCTGAGACAGATAAAAGGATTAAGGATATTCAGGAGGAGATTGTAGGTATAGTCAATTGTTTTGATGGATCACATTCTTTAACTACATTTATTGGTGGTCAGATTTTGGTATTGGAAGCTCAAGTTTCAGCTCTCGAGAAAGATAAAGATAAAATTATAAGGAGAGCCAAAGGTTTTAGAGGATTGGTGAGTCCCTGGTTGGATTCATTAAGTGTACATAAGAAGGAGTGTATTGATATGGTTGGTAAGCCTACACCGATAGAACTTAAGTATAAAGAGTCATATGCCCATATGATTAATGGACTTGTATCTATTTCCAACACACTCAAATAAAGTTGGGATACCTATCTAGAGCTTTTGGAGAAAGCCTATCCAGAAATTTTCAAATATATTTAGCTTTGGTAAGGTATTTTGGGACATTCTTTGTACAAACTTTCATTCTTCATCCCGGATTTTGGTATTTGTTTTGGCATTGTTGTCAAAGGGGGAGTATAGGTGAAAAATATATCCTTTTCATCAGGAGATATGGAGGTATGGATTATTTTGTATTGATCATAATCATAGATGGATATTCGGCTCAGGGGGAGTAGTCTCAAGATGAAACCAATAGATGGAAACCATTATCATTTTTCACATGAGTGTTTCCATCAATGCCAAAGGGGGATATTGTTAGCAATTGACACTCAGCTGATTGGTTTTAATATGTTATCATTGATGGCAATATGTCCCAACTTCATGTTTTGGTTTGGTTGTTTACCGGTAGACACTTCACTGGCATAGGCATCGGTAGGAGGAATTCTTTGGGTATCGACATTACAAGCCAACATGGTTCACATTCAAGTTATTGGTATTGAAGGCCGATATCATTTTGGGATATCTGGCATCAGTAATTGATTTTGATATTTATGTATATATGTTATTGAGCCGACTTGTATATTCATTTTGTAATTATCTTTGTAAGCTGACATAAGGCATGAAGGATTGTAAGGGTATATAGGTCAGTTGATTAGATCATTTTGAAATATGTTAGAGTATGGAAGGATAGGATAATGTGATACTATTTTGTAATGCAAATTTTATGTAAGAGGTTATTCTGGTAAGGGTTTAGGGTTTCTGACCGGAACAGATAGAGCTTAACGGGAACTGTATTCAGGCATAGAAGATGCTATCTTTGCAATTCACTCATTTCTTTGGATTGTAGCCTGGATTTGTATGTAGTCAGTGAGGCTCCTTTTGTGATTGAGTAGTGTGCTCTAGGGTGTAAGCCTTCCTGCATGTGCAGACCCCTATATTTTGTAATATCTCTTCATATGGCCAGTGGATTGATATTGTGGGTCACAAATCCCACCATGGTTTTTCCTCTTTGAGGTTTTCCACGTATAATTCTCTGTGTTATGGTATTCATTTGTGTGATTGGCTTTTTGGTTGCTTTACTTCTTTCAATATTATATTTATCGGTATACTGGTTGGTGAATGCATGTTTTAATAAGGTTAAAATTGATCATTCTCTAGAACACTGATTCACCCCCCCTCTTAGTGTTCTTGGATTCCAACAACACTTACAATGTATTTTTTGGCACTTGCACTTGTTGATCCTCTCTCTCCCTCCATTTTTCAATTTTTGGCTAGCTAGATGCTTTGTGGGCGACTTGGTATTTCATTTGATCCTTATAGTCATTATGCCAATGGGGATTCTATTGGGATTTCTTATAGAACTGGATTATGCCTTCTATATCGTATCCCCAACTCTCCACTCCTATTTGTGCGAGATTCAAATAAAAACAATCCAAATAGACTAAAATTTCATTTTTAAACTTTCAAAATAAAATTTTATATTTCAAATTTAAAATACAATTTGGAACCAATTATTTTCGTTTGTTTTAATTATTATGTAAACTTGAAGCACAAAATGTCTACAAAACACTTTATTTAAACACCTTCTAGAAGTTATGAAGGCTTAAAAACAATACTCTAATAATAATGCAAGTTTGGGTCCATTGTCACTGAAAACTATGGTATGTGGGAATTTAATAAGGTTAGCTTCAACTGATTTTTGAAATACTACTTTGATAAGCTCCCCCAAGGAAGTGTACATATGTTTTGGATGATTTTGGATTATTGAATATCCTTGTGGTATAACAACATGTGTTAGTTGTTGGACATTTTGAAACATTAGGATATTTTTATTTAGGTACATGTTTGGGCTCTAAATGAATTTGGATTTAGTTACCCCAACATTTGATAACATTTTCTTTTAGCCCAATTGTGTTTTTTCATTGGTTTAGTTATTATGTTATCTTTGTCTTTATTATAGTTCTCAACCAAAATGTTGGCAACAAGGGATTTCTAGATGGTGACCCCCTTATCTATAATATCATCAAAAGTGGGAACACAATGGAATTGTAGATGAAAATTCATTCTATAATTAATATTTATGATGAAAATATAGAGAATTTTGTTTTTGCTTGGGCCAATGAAACTACCTAGAAAGGAATCCATGATTTAAGGAAGGAAGAATAAAATCCCCATTTTGTTCTTTTGGATTTTTATGCCCTTCCCATTTTTGGCTTGGAGATGTGTTGATCTCATTAACACATTATTGTAAGGTACTAAATATATCATTGATCTTCATCTTCATCCAACTAATTGTCGATATCATCTGATCTAGATTCAACATTGTAAGGATTGGTCATATTATCATCATCATCATTGATATCAATTGGAATATCGTAGGAAAATGGACGATAATTATTGTTCGTGTCGGGGACCATTTTTTTTTTTAAAAGTGAAAATCTCACATTAAATTGAAAGGTACCTGACAAAACAATAAGTTAATTCACTTTCATCAAAAAATTTTGTCCGATTTTGACCTCAAATGAGTTAGTGGAAGCAACTTGGATGCCAAGCATAAAATTCTAATATTAAAAAATCCACATGATTCAAAGGATCAACATGTCCCATCTAATCGACATGCAAAAACAAAGAAAAATTTGATCCAAAAAGAAAAAGAAATGTCCAAAAGGCCACAAAGGCCCACAAAGAAAGAAGAAAAGTCAAAATTTGTATGGCTTCCTAAGTCTTACATCAAGGCAATGCGTTCTAAAGTATCACAAAAAAAAATAAAAATCAAGAACCATGTGGGTTCCCAAGTCGCTCGTACAGGACTTGCACAGTACTAAAAAAAAATCAAAATTGGTATTCAATTTTGCTACCCCAGCTTCTCCCACATCTACTATCCTAAAACCTTTGTTGCCTCCTTCATCCATTTTAGCTACTTGTGTCCTAAAATCCACATCAATCTTTCCATCAAAATTAAAAACTCCAAAATCCACTATTTCTTCCTCATTCCATTGCCCTTCAAGGTGTGTGCCAATGTTGACCTTGTCAATATTTCCATCCACTCCTATGAAAATCTTCCAACATCCCATCCATTATCCAACACTTATGTTCTATCCTTCCATCCCTCTTATCCAATCCTTTGCATAAATCCTTATAACCTTTCCATCTTATCATCCATTTCATCTCCCTTTACCATCATCCTATCGACATCTATGAGCACACCTTAAATAGCCATGGATCATTATAGAACATCTTTCAAGGGTACTATCCAAAGAAAAACTTGATTCCTAAGTCATATCTCCTATCATGTATCAATTATCTTCCAAAAGTTCAAAAAAGTCAAAATGAGAAAAAAAAAATTGAAAAAAGTGAAAAAAAAAGAAAAAAAGAAAAAAGAAATAATTAAAGAGAAATAAATTCATCCATGTGTGAAAACCACTTCAGTGGTGCCTTGGGCAAGTACCATGATGAAAACCTGGCAAACAGGCATCATGCGTAATTCATTATCCTTTTGCATTTTACATTGGGGGCAAGTTCAATCCGTGCGCATCTATCTATTATCCCTCATCCTCCATTATCCTCCATCCTTCATTATCCCTCATTTACTCTATATCCATACATATCCCTTTTCCACCTTTGATCTTGACAAGGTTAAGGATCTTTATAGACTTTGTGTGTCCTATAGATTGCACTTGATCCACACCCTTCAATTCCTATCCATTATTTTATCCATTTCTTGATTCCATCCTTCATTACCACTTTTGATTTTTCTTATCCTATCTTCATCCTATCCAAATCTATCCCTTGATCTTGATCAAAACTAAGTACAAAATGTAAAACATGTTTTAAAACAACCTCTTGGCATGGCCATTTCTTTGGACCACATGACTTTCATTACATTATATCATTGCCTTGTATTGCTATATCTTGTCCCTTTGCTTGGATTAACATGTTATCCTATTAAGAGGTAGCTCTTGAAAATCGTATAAGCTTCCTCCATCATTCACTCAAAATCCCTTTTGCCTTGCTAGACACTAGGAGCATACATTTAAAAAAATCATAAAAATCATAAAATATCCTTAAAAAAATCATTAAAATCATTAAATGTCCTGGAAAAGTCCTAAAAATCATAAAATGTCCCAAAAAATCATTAAAATCATAAAATGTCTTGAAAAAAATCATAAAAATATAAAATATCCTGAAAAAGTCCTAAAAATCATAACTATCCTGAAAAATCCTAAAAATCCTAAAATGTCTTGAAAAAATCATAAAAAATCATGAAATGACTTGAAAAAAATCCTAAAAATCCTAAAATGGCCTAAAAAAAATTCTGAAAATAGTAAAATGTCTTGAAAAAACCCTAAAAATCATAATTTTTTTAATCAAAATCCAAAAACATTTAATAAACATTGCGAAGACACAGACACTTCGGATAAACATCCAGCTTTGGAACTTGAATGAAATCATGACGTGACAAGATTACGATTGAGCAGACATAACAACACATTATCAACTTATCAAAACCAAACACATTAACTATGAACGGAAATCACTTGGACATAAAACATAATGTCTGTTTGTTTGATTATGTCTTTTGATTGTTTCTAATTTTATTTTTGGTGACATGTCTTTTAGCTTTTTTGGGTTGTCTTTGACTAAAGATTTTATTTCGAGGATGTCTTTGACTAGAAAGGCGATGATGGGGCATGTTCACTTGTTTGTTGCTTGTGGATTGTTCCTTAGTAATATGATGACTCGTCTTAGGACATGATTGTCTTTAAGATCATTGAGGACGTATGGGTCTCATGTGAACTAGGGCATCCTTGACTATCTAGTGTGTTTTCCTACATGCAATTAGTATGTTGATTCATTTAGGTCTAATCCATATCCAGATGAGTTTATCCTTCTACCATAATAAGCTTGATGATGACTTTAGCACTTAAAAAGAACAATAATTCTTATCACCTTTATATCCTCTTTCTCATCACTCTTTCTTTGTTCTCATCACTTTTCTCTTTTCATCCCCCCTTTCATCTCTCTTTTTCATCATTTCTTTTATCTTCTTCACTCTTCTCTTTACAGTGAGATCAATCAAATGTTTTATCCAATTGATGCATGTCTCTGAATCTTTAACTGCTTTATAAAATCAACCAACTTGCTCCTTGTAATCGCAATGCCCCTAGATTAATCAATCAATCATTGGATCACTTTATCTTGCGTTAGCATCAATCCCTATCAACTCAATCAGTAATCAACTAATCAACATGGCTATATTGTTCATTTCCATCAATTGTTCAACTACGCCTCATCAACTGTGTATTTCCATCAAATGTACATCTCAATTTAATCACTCGCGCAATATCAATAATCCAATCTTTTCCCATAAGCTGTCAAGAGATAGATCTTCTCATCAGTCTGTTCAATCAATCTCTCGAGGGGGCATAACTAATCAATCATCATCCTTACCAAGATATCTCTGGGGCATGTATCAATTGATCTTTTTCTTTGAAACAACACGATAGGTAGCATTGTCTCAAAGAGGGGTAAAATGTAGACACATAAAAATTTCCATAAAAAAGTGTCCTCTTATCAAAATCTCAAATTTTTAATCATCATCAAGGTGGATCCATTCTTTAATAATCCTATTTTCTAATATAATATCCATATCACCCATTATTTTATAATATTCATAATATTATTATATTTCATCATTATTCATTAAAATTAATATATATTCTATTATAGATCCATTTATAACATATAATCCATTTTATTTATTTTAAATAAAACCATTTTCTCAAACCCCTCTCATATCCACATCATCCCTTATTTATAATATTTCACCTCTATCTATTACACTCACCTATGCATGTGGGACCAACACCTCCAAGCTAATCTTTTATCCCACATTCACTCTAATATTGGATCCACCCCTGAGAACATCTATAAATACCTTGCTCCTCCTCATGTCTAAGCCTGGCAAATATGTCTATCATTTGCATACTTGCATTTTTGAATCTTTCCTTTTGCATTCTATTTTTCTATTTGATCATTTTGTTCATCTCATAATTTGATTGAATTTGATATCCTTTGTATCCATCCATCATACCTTCTTGTGAACATGCTTCTGAGAGCACCCATATCTCGAACACAAGAGCTTGATTGGTAGGAGAACAATGGAGTGAACTTCTGTTGCATGCATGTGTGTTTTAGCTTAGATGTTTGCATTTGCATGTGTGTGTTATTTTGCAGGTACTCTATTGATAAGTTGTTGAATCATCTAGATCTCGTGCCATAAGATCTCAGATTCAATTTTCTACATCTACAATGGTTAATTCATACACATATTATACCTAGCATTATGCAATTTATACCATTTGATATTTATCTTAAAGTGATTTTTCTTGTCTTCTTGCCATCTTGGGATATTGTCATGATAGGTAAGGCTAATTTTGAGCATGTTTCTTTGGTAATTAAGATGATATTTTTTCAATGATGTTCACACTTCATAAGACATGTTCATAACTAATTTTGTTAGCATTAATGATATTAAACATGTTTGTTTCTTATTTAGGATTAATGTTGATCCTAACAAGGATTAGATACATGATGTGTTATCTCTTCAACTTGGTTTTGATATTTTTACTAACAATAGTTCAATACTAATTAGTGTTTTTTATCTTGAAATCTTTGTAATTAATCAAGATGGTGTTGTGTGCTATGAGTTGAGACCTCAAAAGTAAAAATATTATTGCATAAGCATCATCATGAAGCTATAAATTCACTACATTAGGTTATATATTTCCGTTCTTCTTTACACTTTAATAATTTTCAATTTGAATATTATGATCAGGATAATAAAAAATACTTATAGATTAATCTTAATCAAGGAAAAGACCCACAACTCTTAATTTTATAATATTTATATTGAGAAAATAAAGCTATTACACTTAAAGTTTACATCTATGAATATAAATAAAACTTTTCTATTATCTAGTAAGTCAATAATCCTACACATATTAAGGAAAATTGTCAAGAGGGAGCTAATATACTCAATTTTCTAGTTTTCTTTCACTTGGCATCATTTGGATTTTGGGTTGGTTTTGATTCTTTTTATTTTCCTTTCATGTTCTATTTCCTTGGGCTCCCACTTTCACATCATGTGCATGATTTAGTTTTCTTAGGTGAATAGTGACATTGCTATTGTTGAGATGATTGTAGTCAATTCTTTATGAAAAATCAATCATTTTCTTAAAATTTTAAGTTTACATTATTTATTCCAACTTGTGTGTTTGTTTAACTAATTAGAGTTAAGATGATTTCTAGTACTTCAAGATTATATTTTCTTGAGACCTCATATAATTTCACCTATTAAATACTTCCTAAATTTGTTTGTTAGAATGAGTTGTAATTGATTATTGGATGAAACATCTAAATACTTTAACTTATACATCGCCACTAGTGCTTAAACCATGAGTGGTTTGGTTTTTATGGCTTGACCTTAACCCTACATCCTAATATACATGTTTATTGCTTTCAAGTTGAGAAATATTTCTTAAGGTAAAATTTAAAAAATTGAAGAAAATAAAAAAGAGAAGAAAAAGAAAAAAAAATGATGATATGTTAAAAAATTTCATTGCCATGTAGTTAAGAGAAAGTGTTAGTTTAATACTTCACTTAAGAATGTTTGTCAATTAAGTGTTATTTAAAATCCCTTAGTCAAAATAGTCATTTAATGTTAAATTGAGCTTTCATGGGAATTTGTTTATGGTCTAAATCAATTTTGAAGTCTCAATTTGAAAAGTCAAAATATATTGTAATCTACATTTTGTTTTTCTTAGTGGGTTTTTTTTAGGTTTCTAGCGATATATGAACAATTTATTGAGTGAAAAAAAATTCTTAAGACCCAAGCTTCTAAAATCCTAGTGTGCTTGAAAATTAATGAATTTCTGCCACATTAATTAAAAAAATTAAACTCTAAATGTTCATTATTAATTATTATTGAATTTTTTTAGGATTTCATTTTAAATTATTTCTATTTCATAATGGTTTTATTTTATATTTTTTTTGTAAAAACCCATTCTTTGTCATTTAGGGTCTTTTATGTGTGTTGCTATTGTATTCTTCTATTTGAACATTGACTAACTTTTTCATAATCCTCTTGATTGTTGTAGTTTTATTAACTATTTGCTTCTATTAAGCAATATTAAATCCCACATATTTATTATCCTTTAATTTACATTCATGGTCGCATAAATGTAGCTTTAAGAACCAAATAGAATTTCATGTGTCAATTTCCTATTGCATCACAAGGGTCCTTCATATCATGACTGTCCTAAGAATTTGAGCTAATTTATCATACAATGTTTCCTTGAGTGTGGATTCATACAATGTTGTGTTTTCCCCACATTGATTTGATGGCTTATGATTTTTATACTAATTCTTATGTGTACAATTCATGAATTAAGTACAAAAGAATTGTCAATTTGTAGCAAATAGTGGCAACCTATTGCATCACATAGTTCCTTTACATCATAGTTTTTAATGTGAGCCCCAATCTCATTCTCATGGTGGGAAATAGATTTAAATTTCTTGTAGATGTGTATATTTAGATTCCACCTTGAGAATATCTTATATTGCAGTGGACAAATGATAAATTATTATCACATTGTGCTGATTCTTCACACAATAATTTTAATTTTAATTCTTTTGTTAAAACTACAAGAGAAAAATCTAGTCATGTCTCCCTAAGTGTGGAGTCAAACTTACTAATTCATGGAACGTTATGTTATTTTTGAGATGAGTTGAGAGGCTATGATTGCTTCATCAATTTTTATTATAAATATTTATTATTATTGAGATGATTTTACAAGCTATGATTAGTTCATCAATGCTTATTATAAACATCTTATCAACATGTGATAGCTAGGGGCATTTTAGTGCATCACACAACTCCTTTACATCTTGGTTTTGAATATATACCAATTTCAAGTATGTGATGCACAATGGATTTTATCTCTCTCAAGGAAATATTGGTATGGTTTCTAGGTGGTGACATCCTATTACATTGAGTGACTCCTTCGCGTCATAGTTATGAGTATAAACCCATCTCTTACTCCTATTATGTGTGATGGATTTATATTTTCTACATATATATTGATTGAGTTCTATTTTGGCATTGTTATGTGTTGGAAAATAAATGGAAAAATATTATTACATCATGGAGTCTCTTTAGATTTCAATTTTGATTGCATGTCCTACTTCCAAATGTGTGATGCACAATGGAAGATAAAAGTAAAATATTAGTACATATGGTGGTGTAGTTAATGGACACGAAGAAATTATATGGTATTATTAGTCAATATATTAATCACGCCAACAAATGGAATGCTCATATTAGTTGAAGTGTATAACATATCTCGTCGGCATGAAGTGTAAAATAAAATATAAATTTGATGGGTCATGACATTAGTTTTTTTTTAAGTCCAAAATAAGGAACCAAAGGAATATTTAGTTTGCCACACAAATATCGCACAACTAAAGTACCATTAAAAATTTATTAAGGTCATTCAACTATCCAATTGTATTTTTCTACCCAAAAGCAACAGTTCATCGTAAAGGTGTGGATTCACATGCAATAGTTGAAGAGAGAAACAACCCATACAATCATTAATATAACATGGTTTTCATGACCTCTATTCCAAAAAATCTTATGGAATTTTCTTGGTGATTGGTTCAAGAGGTCAAAGAGGCTAGAAACATCTTATCTAAACATGCACTAAAATATGTTGACAACTTTTAGATATGGTGAAAACATCATGAAATAGAAAGATTCCTTGATGTACCTATAAATGAAACTAATATGACAAAAAGGAGCATGAGCACAAATTACAAGAGCTAAAATTACATAAAATTATCTTATGCTACGAATACATCCACATTTAGAACATAGAAAATCAAAATTAAAGAAACATAGCCTAGTGGTTGAGCAATAATGGAATGCATGATGTTGTACCTAGTTTACAATATAATACATAACTAGTATAGCCTTCCATGAGGCCCTAATAGTTTTTCCAAATCTAAGATTCAATATTATGACTGAAAATAGAGAAAATTAAAAAAAAAGATGATTAGGAATGAACATTGACAAAGATATCATCACCTATAGCTTTGAGAAATGATGAGCTATAGTTGGTGTTGGTGAAGAATCAAATGTTTTCAATTTGACATACTTGTTTTCCTTGCACATAGAAAAAGGAGAAAAATTCTAAAAATTTAAATCAATTAAATTTATAAATAAATACAAAGTATCTAGAAAAATAGGGAAATTTCTTTGCCTCGTTGAAAAGGGATATGCAGCTAAAGGTTGTGGCTTATCAAAACATTAATTTTCAAAATATTAATATAATAAAAGAATATATTTTAAAATCATACTAATGAAATATTAAATGCATGTAAATTTGTGTCATTCATGCTGAATTAATTCTAATCATGAATTTTTGTAAAAAAAAATATGTCATCTAGTATAAAAGATAACATGTAAATTTGTGTCATTCATGCTGCATTAATTCTAATCATGAATTTTTGTAAAAAAATTATGTCATCTAATGCATTGTTCTTTGAAAAGGAGAAGAGAAATTGTT
This sequence comes from Cryptomeria japonica, assembly GCF_030272615.1. NCBI lineage: Eukaryota > Viridiplantae > Streptophyta > Pinopsida > Cupressales > Cupressaceae > Cryptomeria > Cryptomeria japonica. Next base: position 388,307,230 of record NC_081414.1, on the reverse strand, counting down.
GGTTTTCAAGGAGCTACAATAAAAAAAGATTTTATAAATTTTCATGGTTTCTCTTCTTTAGTGAAATCTATGTTGTGAGTATTTTAGTTCCTCCATAGTGAAGCACTTATTGGATTCACACTATAATGTGTTCTAATGAGTTCTCAACTATTAAAATAATTAAATAAATTTTAATTTATTCATGCATGTATCATTCCAACATAACTTCAAAGTTTATGTTTTTATCATTCCCATTTCTTTTGATCTTTTATTAAAACTAATAACTATTTAGAATTAGAAAAAATAGTAGCATAAAGAATTCTCAAAGACATTCATATTTTATAAGATTCAAGATTAGGGAAACCAAATTTAAGGGTTTAGAACATCACTAGTGGCTTTATCATTAAAATATAACCCTTACACGTAGATTATAGAATATAGAACTATGTATATCCCTTTTCAGAACAACAAAATAATGACCTAAGTAACTAGAAAGTTATGACTTGACAACCAAAGCCTTGGGGAAATCATCTTGAATTTAGAGACTTGATTCCTTTCTACAAAGATGTGAATTTGTTTGAAATGCATGTGTTGCAAGTACACTCGTAACACTATCAATGCATTTTATTTATTAAGTTACACAAAAAGGTCTATCCATGCCACGTTAACTTGGTCAAGTTGGAAATATATTAATTAATGTCTATGTTATCAAACCTTATTTACAAACAACTCAACCATTTGTGGCATTATTGACTTTTTTATCAAACTAGATTCAACAAGTGTATTCATGGCTACAAGATATGAGCAAAACTAAGAGTGATGTTATAAAGCTCCACTTATTTTCTCTTGAGTTTAATTCAAGTATCTGGTAGTTTGTGTGTAATTTGTAAGTTTTTTACGTTCTTGATTTAGATAATTCCTAGTCAAACATATCTAATTAGGATATTAGGTCCTATATCATTTGACTTTTCCTAAACCGAGCAACCCTACTTCCATTTTAGGAGCTACTAAGTAGACCAAATTTACTTATCTTGGCATCAATGGTAGTAGTTTAAGAGGGTCCATTCTTGATAATCTTAACAGTCTTGCAAAGTTGGAAACTTTAGTACTCTCTTCCAATAATTCCATTGGAAGTATTCCTAAATTGAAAATAATCTTCAAATTGTCAAACTTTGCAATTAATATGAACATATTGAAGAGAACTATATCTATTGAGCTACCATATATCATAAGCAATTACTTTCATTTTAAGTTTCTAAATAGACTTGTTTAGCATCATAGTATGGATGTGGGTGGTAGTGGCATCTTTTTATAGAACCATAATCTCTAAAGGATTATATCATGTTGAACTAAAAAACATATATATGTAGGAATGAGATCTCTTATATTACAAAAATCCAAGTATAATTCTTCAAGCTACATTGAAGATATCTATTTGAGATCAATATGGAAAGCCAATTTATTGTTGGAAAGTTGAGCACAATGAGCCTCCTAACATAAGAAATGGAGATTAATATAGTCTTTTAAATTGTTGTGAGAAAAATTTAATTCTAGAAATTTGTCTTAGACATACAAGAAAAGTGGGAATGCTATTGTTGAGCTGATTTTGTCTAAATCAAACAATTTCAAAGGAGAAATCATACCCAACTCAAATAGACAAATTGTTGCTTAGTAGATTATGAAAGAAACTAAGATAAATTAAAGATGAAAGACCAACATAAACTATAATTTGTCTATTTAATAAATTAGCTTGAAAATTAAGACATTAAAGTTCACATAAAGATTTCCAATACAAAGTCACTAGAATTTGACAAAGCAAATCTGGTAATCTAAAACTATGATTTTATGAAAATATTTTACTTATATTGAAAGCATGGTGGGTAAAATTATTGCCACTGAAAAAAAGGTTCAAGAGATGGAAGAAAATAAGGAGGTGAAAGGGATGGAAACTGCTATGAACAACCTGGGTAGCAGAATTGATAAGATAGAACTCACTATTAAGAGGATTGCAGAACAAAACTTTTAGATCCTCAAAGCTTCGGTGGATAACATGAACATCTTGATCAATAGATTTGAGAACAACACAGAGAAGGATGTTGACAAGGAACAGTCGGACAAAAAAGGTCATGAGAAGAGGACCAGAGCCAATACAAGGATCAAGGGCGACATCAAAGGTTGTTAGCTGGAGGAGTTAAAGACTTTGGCGGACAACATGAAGTAGATGGTTGTCCATGCTGAGGATATCATGAAAAGTATATCGCTGTCACTATCTCCATCTCTGTCTCGGTAGTGGTTTCGATTTCTGTCTTTTTGTTGTCGTTTTACTTTCTAAATGTTGTCCTTTACTGACTTTTTATGTAATGTTATGTAATGTGGGTTGTGATCCCTTTTTGTTCGATTGGCATCTGTTTTAGTTTTTGAAGTGATCAGACGCGAATTTTTCTAGTTCTTTTGATATCTCCTGCTTTGTAAAAAGTTTGGGTTCCTTTCAAAAACCTACTTTTACTTAATCAAAACTTAAGCTCTTTTAGATGTGTAGACACTTAAAAATAATTATTTTAATTATTTTTAATTCCTCGCATAATTAATTAATTAATTATGTTAATTCAAATTCCTCTCAATATTAATTAAATATAATTAATATTGTCACTATAGCATGTGATTGATTTATTTCCCTTTCTTTATTCTTCTAAAAAAATCAAATCCTCACAAATCTTTGTCTTAGCTAATTAATTTCAATTAATTAGTTAACCTACATGATTCCTACAAATCATCTTCTTAATTCATCATTAACCTAATAAATTCTTCTAGAAACTCCCTAAACTCACTTAACATTATTCTTATAATTTTTTATTCCCTCCACTCATTCTCTCTCCTAGTCAAATTCTCCTACAAATATTAATCCCACCTAACATTTCTTCTAATCCCTCTCTTAATGAGTCGTTAATGGTTAATCATCATGATTAGCCACAAAGTCAACTCTTTGTCTTTTTCATCTAGCCACTAGCTTTAAATGCTCTTTCCCTAGGTGAATGTAAGATTTTCAAAATCACACATTCCTCTACGAATCCCCTCTCCCAAGGAATTTTTAATTCCTTTTTATTCCTCCAATCCCCATGATATCCTTTTTTGGAGAATTTTTAATTCCTCCAATGCATCTTGTGGAGTGTGGAGATACGAAATGCCTTTAAGGCATATTTCTTGGTCTCCACACCCTCTCTTGGACCTTGTGTGAGCTCACAAGTAAATCTTAGCCCTTCATCTTGAATTCATCCTAGCCATTCATTTTCCTCTCCTCTTCCTATAAAATAGGGCTCCATCCCTTCATTCTAGACATCTTGAAATCTAGTAAGTTTATGCTGCCCTTTTGAGCCCAGGAAATCATCTTGGCAACTTGATCATCTCATCCTTATCATTTTTCAAATCCATTCCATTTGTGCACAACATTGGAGAGCCATCCACATCTAGCAATCAAAGGGGCACATCAAGTGGAGTATTATCAAGGGGTGTCTTCACTTCATCAAGCTCAATCCGAAGTAGAAGGTAAAATAGCAAGGTGAAATGTTCTTTTAATGATATTTTAGCATTCTGCATTTTTATTTCGTTATGTTTTGATCATTTGACCTTCAAATCTGTTTTCCCCTCTTCATCTCTCCTCCAAAATCCCCATTTTTCGCTTGCCTATCCCTTGGAAAGTGGCAAAAACCTAGTCAAACCCCATTTACCCATCAAAGCTTTCTTCAAATCCACATTTGTCATTAGTAAAAAAGTTTTTATTCATGTTTTTCTATTCATTCCCAAAAAATCAAAAAAATTAATATTTTTGTCATTTTTTTTTTTTTTGCACGACGCTTGTTGAAGACTCTATTTTTCCAAACTACTAATCAAGTTGTTTTGCAGGACGCTTTTTGAAGACTCCATTTTTCAAACTACCAATCAAGTGGTTTTGCAAATTGCCTAGCTGATTCAACCAAATATTGTGCATTTATTTAAATTAGGCACCTAGATATTAATTAAAATGGAATGAACCATTGTCTTATGTGTCTTTAAGAAAAGCGTAAAGGTAGGAAAGTATTCTCTCGTCTTACTAGATGATCAGAAATCCAGACCCTCCAACCTTTTCTTGTTTGATTGTGTGTTTACCTCTAGCGGGCCTGCCCTCCCAACTTGCTCTTTGAGGAGGTAAGAGGGGAACGACCCAAGTGAGTACACCCGGACCTAGGGTTCCCAAGTCACTATAATAAATAGGCCACTAACTACGAAAGGGTTAATGGTTGGGGCTATATGAGAGTTCACTCTCACATTGGGTGCTTAGTAGGATCTTAGAGATCTCAATCTCGCTTGCGTGACTACTAAGTTCTTGGTGCTTTGTTGGGCTATAGGCCTCAATTGCGCTTGCGCAACTTCGAAGGGTAGCTCCTAACGGGAAGACTTACTAAACACCTTATTCATAGTGGCCAAAAACCTTATAGTCATTGGTGCAGGAGGTCAGACCTCTGAAGCGACCCATATTCTTATGGCCCTTAGTAGAGACACAAAGTTCACCATGAGGAGTTTTCATGGGAATTGATGCTTGGCTGCCCCAAGAAGTGAGTGTCGTGGAGGGGAGCCAGTGGGGTCAAGCATCTAAGTGTCCGCTCTGGGTAAGCGTAGAAGGGAAACCAATTGGGATTCAATGACTATTGTCCTTGCCAGCCTTAAGAATGTTGTATATGAGCATGAGTGTCTTTGATATAATATGCACACTGTGTTTGCTTTGTTTGATACATACTTGCCAAGAGTAGACTAAAAACACATCACTATCCCCAAACACTTTGCAAAAACATTTGTCAAGACACAAACAATTGTCCAAGTCATTACCCACACAAAGTCCAAAATTGCATCAAAACTCTGTCCATCCCATTTTTCATAAGCCTAAGAGAGAAGCTAAGAGTCTGTCATCTCCATCAACATTCAAGTTTGTCCTTTGAAACACCAAATATTGTCCAAATCAGGGTGGTCGTATCCCTTCATACAACTTGCCATTCAAATCGATCCTTCATGTTCATACCAAAGACAACCTAGTCATCAAGTTTCTTCTAAACCATCACTACCATACCTTCTTCATCAATCATCCTCAAATTTCTTAAATCGTTTCATCCTCAATTTTCTTAAATCCTTTCATCACAAATTTCTTAAATCCTTTCATCACAAATTTCTTAAATCTTTTCATCCTCAAATTTCTCAAATCCTTTCATCACAAATTTCTTAAATCCTTTCATCACAAATTTCTTAAGTCCTTTCATCACATTTTTTCTAAGTCTTTTCATCACAAATATTGTGTATGGTCGCAACTCGATCCCAAAAGAAAAAGATGGCTGAACAACAATATGGCATGTCGGACATTGATGTCCTATATGAAGATCTCACGCAAGATCATACACAAAGTGGGCAACCTAGCGATCAAGGTCAAAGTCAAAATCTTGACATGGTTAACCAAGATGAACTTTGTCCGGAAGTGCAAACTTTCCTAGCGGATTCTTATAACCAAGAGATGATGGAAAAGTTTATTAAAAACAATCCTACTACACTTCTGAAAACTCTCCTTAAACATGGAGCTCAACTTCCGCTTGAATTTAATAGATCCGCTCTCACCCAACAACCACAAGGAGACCTCGCTCCCACACAAAGTGTTGCACCTACTATTCAAACTCAATCAATTGCAGCCCCATCAATCATCCAGGCTCAATCAATGCCACCCACGGTATCTCCCACCGTGGTCTCCATCCCACTTTCTTCCTCCTTACCATCCATACCACTATCAAATCCAATCACATCCATTCTCCAACAAACTTCTATACCACCTCCTTCTATTCAACCACAAATTTCTATTCCACAAACTTCCCTTCCTCCCAACAATGTCGCAAATTTTATCCGGGCCGTATTCAATCCCGTCACAACAATTGGCGGACCGCAACCAACTGTCACTCGAACCCCAGCGACATTGGTCATCACATCTCACATTCCCACCTCCTCATCATATCAATATATTGGTGGTGGTGCACCTTCTTTGGTTCATCCAATTCTTGGGGCAAGTACAATTCATCAATATCAAAGTCCACAACAAGACCTCATCAAGTAAATTCAAGAAATGAAGAATATCATCAAGGACATGAAACAAAGGACTAATAAAAGAAAACTTACTCATTTGAAGAGTTTTTCCCTTGTCCTTACGACCCGTCTATATCAGTTGCACCATATCCCCCAGGATTTGAGATCCCTAAATTCACCAAGTATGAAGGCAAAGGAGACCCCCGCGATCATGTTCAAAAATTCCACATCTTATGCCAAGAACTCTCCTATAGTGACCTTTATCTTCGCAGACTCTTTCCCAAGAGTCTCATAGGAGATGCCTTGGCATGGTTCTCATCTTTACCACGAGGTTCCATTGTCTCTTTTCCAGACTTGGCAGAAAAATTTGTGGCCCACTATGCATACAACATGTGTAATGATGTTTCTATGATGGACTTATGTAATACAAAACAAAGACCTAGAGAAACCTTCGCCAATTTCCTACAAAGATGGTGACATCTTATCAAGAAATTCCAGTGGGACATGCCAGAACAACATCAAATTGAGCTATTCCAAAAGAACTTGGTGCCTGAACTTTCAAGACCTTTAATATCTCAATGTATCAAATCCTTCCAAAAATTGACAGATAAGGGCCTCACCCTCGAACGTGTCTTGTTGGAGGAAGGAACCTTGAAACATTACTAGAAATCAACACAAATTTCTTCCTCTTATTATAATGACAAGCCAAAATTCTGGTCCAAAAACAAAAATGTGGTCAATGATGGTATAATTGATGCAAAGCGGGTCCAAACCGTGGCCACTCCCCCAAAATCCACCACCAACAATCATTAATTCAACAACCAAAATCAATCACATAAACCTCACAACAATGTCTCAATCCAGGGACGACCACCCCGATCGAATAACAGGACTCCAAGAGATTTCAATCCTCTAGCTAAGCCTATTGAAGTGGTGTTTCAAAAACTTGTTCAAGCAGGTATAGTGGTTTTTCCAATCACTCGCCCATTTGACCCCAATCAACCTAAACCAAGATGGTATAATGAGAATGAGTATTGTGAATACCATCGTATCAAGGGACATGATACACAAAAGTGTATGAAACTGAAGATCTACATACAAGATCTCATTGATAGAGGGGAGATTAAGATAGTAAATACAAAACTTGGTAATAACAATGATAAACTCAAAATGTACCAGGAACCCTTCTCAAAGCATGATAAAGGAAAAGGCTCATCATCTAACGCAATGGGTTATGACTACGCTATCACGTAACCGGTTTTGATTTTTTAGTAGGTCGCATTGAACTTGCAGACAATAATGTCAATGTCATAACCATCCAAGGAGTTAATCCTCCTTCTTCCCAAAGCAGACCAAATCCTGCTCGGATAGTCATTCAAGGTGCCATGCCTTCCACCTCCCATTTCCAAAATGACTACAATGCAACTACACGCCGAGGAAGAGTCACCATCCAAGGAGTTCCTCCCCCACCAAACGCCCCACCCATGTCTTCCACCCGCCGATATGACCTCCTTGATCAACTTGGGAAGACACCCACGCAGATCTCCATTTTGGAACTTCTCAAGACCTCCCCAGTCCATAAAGAAATTTTGGAACAAGCCCTTCTCCAATCACGCGTTCCAGATAACATCAACGCCACCCAATTCCAAGCCCTCATTGGAAACCTTGCTTCCCAGCAACACATTGTATTTAACTCCAAAGATGCTCCCGCAGATGAAGACCATAACAAACCTTTGCACATCGAAGCTCTTATCCACAAGCACAAGGTCAAACGTATCTTGATAGATGGTGGGTCCGGGCTCAATCCGTGTACATACAAATCAATAAAACAATTGGGACGTTCTGAGGATCTGATAGACACATTAGGAAGGATCACAATAAAGGCATATGATGATGCAGAAAAAATTTCAAAGGGCGTGGTCACCTTACCTCTTCAAGTGGGCCCCATTACAATTGAAACCTCTTGCCAAGTACTAGATCTTGATCTCCCCTACAACATTCTCCTCAGGAGGCCATGGATTCATTCCTTGCAGGCCGTACCCTCCACCTATCACCAATGCATCAAATTCCCCTATAACGGAAGAGAGATCACTATCAAAGGTGATCCCCAACCTTTTCAATATTGCAAACTATTAGAGGGGAAGCATCTGTATCATTGCCCACTAAATAGACCCTCGCCAACGCCTCCATCTGACACATCAAATGTTGCCTCCACATCATCCCAACCAGATAATCAAATCAAGATCTTGGACAATAGCTGTGGAGAATACAAATTGGAGGACGTCTTATTAATAGGCAACCTCTCTCTCTCTCCTAAGTCATTTGGCAAACCAAAAGAGATAAAAAAGGACCCAAAACCAGTCATGCAATGTCAAAACACCACCTTCTAGCAATGGGGCCCACTTGATAATGAGAGGCTCGAAGCATATATCTCTTCATGGCTGTACCAGGAAGAAGATGAAGATACAACAAGAATATCCAAAGAAATGTACCCAAAAGCATCTGCCATAGTTGAAAAAATGGGTTACAAAGGACAAGGCTTGGGACCAGAGGAGAAAGGAAGAAAAACACCCATAAATCCTATCTCCTATAGATACAACAGAGGTTTGGGGTACACCCTGGTGCCTAAGATTACTATCATTGGTGCCCCTTCTAGTCCTTCTTTGGATATCGAAAGTGCTGACGAAGAGGAATTCCATGAAATGCCTTATGAATATGAGAAAGATATCTTCTTGGATGCTTACATCAATACCATCACCCCCGTAACCCCTCCCACTTCACATGAGCTACATCTTGTCCATCCTGAACTCATTGACTAGGGCCAATGAGACAAACCCACTTTAGATATCCGTGTTGATGATAATGCTCTCATTGCTCTCCTAACAGTGCAAAATATGGAAGATTGTAGCAGAATCGAGGGTAGTCAACTACACAAAAAGGGATACTTTGGTAGTCAAGTCAATGCCCTTAGCCACAAAAAAGATAATAAAAGAAAAAGATATGATTCCCTAGGTGAAAACCTCCCTGAGGTGCCTTTGGATGAACAAGAAACAAAAACAAAGGGTATATTTGAAATTGAAAACCTGGAAAAGGCACTTGATGATGAGGGATTTGACCTCCCTACCATTGGTTACCTTCCATAGGACAAATCAAATTTGTTGATAGAAGAAACAGACAGCATCAACATGGGCATCAAAGTCATTCCGAAAAATGTGCTCATTGCCAAATCCCTCACAGAAATTGAGAAACAAGATTTCATCAACTTCCTTACAGAGGTAAAAATCAATTTTGCATGGTTCTATTCCGATATGCCAGGGTTGGATCCTACCTTGGTAGTTCACAATCTCACCGTCCGCCTAGATGCAAAACCTGTAAAACAAAAATTGCGCAAAATGCACCCACATATTGCACTCCTAGTCAAGGCAGAACTCCAAAAGTTGTTAGACGCAGAATTTATCAAACCAATAGATTATGCTGAATGGGTCTCCAACATTGTACCTGTTGGCAAACCTGCTGGGGGCATCTACATCTGCACAGATTTCCAAGATCTAAATATAGCTTGTCCTAAAGATGATTTCCTGCTCCCCAATATAGACATGATTGTGGACCTTACAGCAGGACATGAAATGTTATCGCTAATGGATGGGTTTTCTGGATACAACCAAATCAGGATAGCAGATGAGGATCAACATAAACTGCATTCACAACACCATGGGGTACCTTCTGTTACTGGGTCATGCCTTTTGGCCTTAAAAATGCTGGAGCTACGTATCAACGGGCAATGACAACAATTTTTTATGACCTCTTGCACAAAATTATGGAGGAATACATGGATGATCTGCTAGGAAAATCCAAGACAAGACAAGAACACATCCTCATTCTAAAATAGATCTTCGAAAGATTGGAAAAATGCAAGTTGCACCTAAATCCCAAAAAGTGTGTGTTTGGCGTCACATTGGGAAAACTACTGGGATTCATTATTTCCCGCAGAGGCATCGAGGTTGATCCCGCAAAGGTAAAAGCTATTATGGAAATGCCTCCGCCAAAAACAATCAGACAACTGCGCAGTCTCTAGGGAAAACTCCAGTCTGTCAGGCGTTTCATTTCACAGCTAGTAGACAAGTGCCATCCATTTGCACACCTGTTGTGTAAAGACACAAAATTTAAATGGGATTGCCTATGTCAAAAGGCCTTTGAGAAATTAAAAGAATATCTAGCATCACCTCCTGTATTGATGCCTCCTGCTCCTAGAAAACCCCTTATTTTGTATATGTGTGCTACTGCAATGGCATTGGGGGCATTATTGGTGCAAACAGATGATCAAGGGAAGGAACACGCCATTTACTACATCAGTTGGACATTGGTAGGATATGAACTCAATTACACCCCCATTGAAAGAGCATGTTTGGCATTAGTGTTTAGCACACAGAAACTACGACACTATATGCTAAATAATAAGACAAAATTAATTGCTAAAATTGATCCACTTAAATATCTCTTGTCCAAAGCTACTCTCACTGGCAGAATCGTCAAATGGGTCATGCTCTTAAGCGAGTTTGACATTGAATATGTGGATAGAAAGGCAATAAAGGGACAAGTCATTGCAGATCAGTTGGCTGAAGCTCCACTTCTAGGCGACCATCCTCTTCTCACAGAATTACTAGATGAGTTCATTATGACTGTTACCACATCCTCCACATGGAAATTGTATTTTGATGGCTCCTACACTCAAAATGGATCGGGGATAGGAATATTATTGGTCACACCTCAAGGAGATGACATCCCCAAATCATACAAGATAGCCTTTGCATGTACCAATAACATAGCAGAATATGAGGCCCTCATCACAGGTTTACGCTTGGCTATCCACTAGAAAATAAAGGAATTACAAGTCTATGGTGATTCCCAACTCATCATAAAACAAGTCAATGATGAATACCAGACAAAAGATGATAAACTTCTTCCCTACCGTACCATGGTTGAAGATCTTAAGCAACATTTCACGGAAATCAAGTTTGACCAAATCCCACGAACAAACAACAGGGCTGTAGATGCAATGGCCACCATTGGCTCCCTCCTTCAAATGTTAGCACACAGTCAGAAATGTGAGTTCTTGGTCAAGCAATTGTTTATACCAGCATACGGCCTACCAAAGTCTGAAATGGTGTGTGTTCTCGTTGGTCCCGAGTCCCTTTGGTACCAAGAAACCTTCGCTTTCCTCAAAGATAGCACCATTCCCCCACACCTCACCAAAACCCAACAACAAACCTTCATCCACCGATGTGCCCATTACACCATCCTTGCAGACACCTTGTTCAGAAGGCATTTTGATGGTTCCCTCCTAAGGTGTTTAGATAAACAAGAAGCAGAATGGGCATTACGCGAAGTACACGAGGGCATCTGTGGGGCACACTCAAGTGGACTCACATTGGCTAAAAAACTTTTGAGAACAGGATACTATTGGCCTAAAATGGAAGAAGATGCATACAATTATGTGAAGAAATGCGTCCCTTGCTAGCAGCATGGCGACAAGATTCATGCACCGTCACAAGAATTGCAGCCATTCATTACACCATGGCCCTTCTCGCAGTGGGGGCTCGATATCATTGGGAAAATCCACCCTTCATCTTCCAACGGGCATAAATTCATTATCACCGCCACCAAATACTTCACCAAGTGGGTAGAGGCTATCCCTCTTACTTTCACCACCGGCAAGCAAATATCCAAATTCATCCTGAACTACCTAATCTGTCGATATGGCATCCCAAAAGTTATCATCACAGATAATGGTAAACAATTTAAGAACTAGGATGTCAAAGAATTTTACCAAAAATTCAACATCCAACATCGGTTCTCCACTCCATATTACCCCCAAGGGAATGGCCAAGCTGAGGCTTCTAATAAAACCCTAATAAAAATCCTCAAAAAGACAGTCAATGAAGCGGGCCATGATTGGCACCTCCAAATCCATCCTGCATTGTGGGCCTACCACACCTCCATCCACACCCCCACGGGCGCCACTCCTTATTCCCTAGTATTTGGTTCCAAAGCCATCCTTCCCCTTGAGATCTAGATCCCCTCTCTAAGGGTATCGCTACAAAACATCCTACCAGAGGAAGAATATAGAATTGCCCACTTACAAGAGCTAGAATTATTAGACGAAAGGCACCTCAAGGCCTTGAATCATCTCCGGGTATATCGAAACCATCTGCGCATGAGTTATCATAAAAAATTCATAACCCGAGAATTCCAAGTCGGTGATCTTGTCCTCATAGAAAATTAGAAAAATCTATAAGAAAGAGAAAAGAAAGGCAAGTTTGAGCCTAATTGGCTTGGACCATATGTAATCACAGTGAAATATGGATCAGGAGCTTATCAGTTGGCTACTCCTGAAGGCGATCCTTTGGATGATCCAATGAATATCATGCACCTCAAAAGATTTTATGCTTAGTCCTCAGAAAGTCTTAAATTGTCAAAAAAAAAAAAAAAAATCAAGAAATTTTTTTTTTTTAAAATGAGAAAAAGATCCTGAAAAAATCATCACTTTGGTGAAAACCTGGCAAACAGGCACCTTATGACACAAAAAAAATTAAAAAATCAGAAAAAGAAAGAAAAAAAAAAAACAATTCGTCCATTAGTGAAAACCACTTGGTGGTGCTATGGACAAGTACCTTGGTGAAAACCTGTGTGTAGGCGCCAAGGTAAATAACCGGATCCACTGTCTATCATGTTGATACTACAAATCATCTGCCATCCAGCCCACCCATGCAAAACATTCCTTCTTTTCCGCCTCCCAATAAAGCATGCGTATGATGATGAAGTCTTTGCCTGAGTCATGAACAAGGAATGTCCCATTGAAATTGAGATTTTATGCCTCTGTGTGTAAGCTTCAAGAAGTCTTGAGAAACAATCCCAAGTCCATCCTAGTTCTACTCTTGGCAAGAGGTATCATGTGGTCGCAAGGAAGAGGCTTGTTAGATTTTGTTTGATCTTTTCATATAGGCTTGCATCTTTTGCCCTACGACTTTTACTATTTACGACTGCCTAGGTTCTTCCATATCCAAGTATGTTATGATAGGCGCATACTGGGGCATATTTCATAGTATGGAATGTTTTGGATGCTTCTTGTATAAACCGACGACCTGGTACTAGTGTTTACCAACACTTACTTCTCGTGTACAAGAGGTATCGGTGTGTTTGAGGGTTTCCTTGCACGAACCCACAATTTTGTATTAGTGTTTCTTAACACTTGCATTGTTGTGTGCAAGAAATTCCCACTTGTCTACAGAGTCAGTCCATGCCCTGCGTTTCTCATGGCATCTTGGTTTCTATAATCAATGGTGCAAGTCACTCAAGGCAACATCAAACTAGGTTGGCTCTCCACATTTGTTGTGCACAAAATCTCACCATCATTCCATCAAATCCTAAACTCAATAATCCCATGGAGTTCTCAATGTCCCCCATTTTCCTCCACGGTCTCGCATCTTGTATTCTTCTTTCCAAATGCCTCATGACTACTTCATATTTGTTCCTCATCTATCCCTTCCACCTTAATTTTTCTTCCTCTATTTTTTTTTTCCTCACATAATCAATTATGATTCTGATTCATGTCTTATACAGGATGTATCCTTCCTGAAACCAGACATTGTGATATGATCATGTCTTATATAGGATGAATCCTTCCTGAAACCAGACGTTGTGATCAATCATGTCTTATATAGGATGTATCCTTCCTGAAACCAGATGCTCTGATCATGTCTTATACAGGATGAATCCTTCCTGAAACCGGACATTGTGATCTGATCATGTCTTATACAGGATGAATCCTTCCTGAAACCAGACATTGTGATCAGTCATGGCTTATACAGGATGTATCCTTCCTGAAACCAGACACTCTGATCATGTCTTATACAGGATGAATCCTTCTTGAAACCAGACGTTGTGATCAGTCATGTCTTATACAGGATGTATCCTTTCTGAAACCAGACACGCCGATCATGTCTTATACAGGATGAATCCTTCCTGAAACCAGATATTGTGATCAATCATGTCTTATACAAGATGAATCCTTCCTAAAACAAGACACTTTGATCATCTTTGTCTTATACAGGATGAATTCTTCTTGAAACCAGATTGAATCTAGATCTTATCAATTGAATCAAATCAAATCTATTGGGATATCAATTTCACAAAAACTCCAAAGTTCAAATACCTCAATTGATCTCCCAAGGGGGCATCACCATACCATAATCTATCAATCAAGAGCGGGGGCATCCTATCAAACCAATATCAGCATCAAAACAAGATTATTCTTTGAATCAATGTGTCATCACACCTCACTTCAAAGAGGGGCAAAATGTAGACACTTAAAAATAATTATTTTAATTATTTTTAATTCCTCACATAATTAATTAAGTAATTATGTTAATTCAAATTACTCTCAATATTAATTAAATATAATTAATATTGTCACTATAACATGTGATTGGTTTGTTTCCCTTTCTTTATTCTTCTAAAAAAATCAAATCCTCACAAATCTTCCTCTTAGCTAATTAATTTCAATTAATTAGTTAACCTACATGATTCCTACAAATCATCTTCTTAATTCATCATTAACCTAATAAATTCTTCTAGAAACTCCCTAAACTCACTTAACATTATTCTTCTAATTTTTTATTCCCTCCACTCATTCTCTCTCCTATTCAAATTATCCTACAAATATTAATCCCACCTAACATTTCCTCTAATCCCTCTCCTAATGAGTCGTTAATGGTTAATCATCATGATTAGCCACAAAGTCAACTCTTTGTCTTTTTCATCCAACCACTAGCTTTAAATGCTCTTTTCCTAGGTGAATGTAAGATTTTCAAAATCACACATTCCTCTAGGCATCCCCTCTCCCAAGGAGTTTTTAATTCCTTTTTATCCTCCAATCCCCATGATATCCTTTTTTGGAGAATTTTTAATTCCTCCAATGCATCTTGTGGAGTGTGGAGATACGAAATGCCTTTAAGGCATATTTCTTGGTCTCCACACCCTCTCTTGGACCTTGTGTGAGCTCACAAGTAAATCTTATCCCTTCATCTCGAATTCATCCTAGCCATTCATTTTATTCTCCTCTTCCTATAAAATAGGGCTCCATCCCTTCATTCTAGACATCTTGAAATCTAGTAAGTTTATGCTGCCCTTTTGAGCCCAGGAAATCATCTTGGCAACTTGATCATCTCATCCTTATCATTTTTCAAATCCATTCCATTTGTGCACAACATTGGAGAGCCATCCACATCCAGCAATCAAAGGAGCACATCAAGTGGAGAATTATCAAGGGGCACCTTCACTTCATCAAGCTCAATCCGAAGGAGAAGGTAAAATAGCAAGGTGAAATTGTCTTTTAATGATATTTTAGCATTTTGCATGTTTATTTCGTTATGTTTTGATCATTTGACCTTCAAATCTGTTTTCCCCTCTTCAAGATGAGGAAAAAGGAAAAAGGGGATGGACCTATTAGATGGCAGTGATGAAGACAAATGGAGACAAAAGTAGTCATCTTTCCTAGCCATGATGGAACTAAAAGAAAGGTGAGTTTTTCTAAAGCACTTGGGATGTGCCCAAGTAGTGTACTTCCAATTGCTCGCCGTTATATTCAGGTCGACCCCTTGAATTGACAAATACCTTAACCCATGCAGATTCTTTGTCCACTTCAGTCTGGAACTATACAAAACCAAAAAATATCATATTCAGAGTCCAAGAGATGCCAAGCCTTCTTTTCACCTAAATTTGTGAAAGCCCTAAGACTTTACCATTGCAACTCGACCTTCTACAAACTCAAGGATCCCAAACAATCATGATAAGATGATGGAGAATTTAATGTTTTCTTCACTGACTGGAAACTTCATAAAAGCAATGGCGCAGCGGTAGAACGTAAACAAACTTTATCTTGTAGATGTTAAGCTTAATCACATTTAGAAGTGTATTCATGTCGTGTGCCAATATGAGAGCTTTAGATTAGGATATGAACATCCATCCAAGCAAGATTTTGTCAGATATTACAGTTGAAAATGCCTTGATATAAATTTGTATAAAACACAAATCCATGAATAGCTGCACGTACAGTTTAATAGAACGTCTGAAAGCGATGTCATCTCATAATCATTGAATCTCTACAAAATGGATTTTCTGAAAAATATTCAGAAACTTCTTGAAAAAATGCAATCGGTGGCAATAAAACTGCGTCATGATTACTATTCAGGAATTAGTCTAAAATTTAGATGAAATTGAATGGTTCAAAATGAGTTTATTGAAGATTAGATTTTGCTGGTAGATGTTACTGGTAGACAATGAAATTTAGATGAAATTGAATGGTTCAAAATGAGTTTACTAAAGATCAGATTTTGGTGGTAGATGTTGCTGGTAGGCAATGTTTAGGGTGGATGTAGATAAGTGATGCTGGACATTTAGTTCAGACTTATCCTCACACAACAACCATGCAATTGTCCAGACTTAACCATACAATTTCTGCCATACAATCCACCATGCTTAGAAAGCATTTCACCTACTTTATTAAACTAGAGTCATAGTTTGATCACTTTACTTTTTAGTTCTAGCATGAATAAAGCATGTTCATTCACATGCGTACAATTTTAGATTGGTCTATTTTTAGTGTGCAATCTGTAATTTATTTTTTATTAGCTAATAGTTAACTGGTCTTAGCTGTATGATCAATAGAATTAGCTGCGGCTTTGATTTTTTTATTTTTATTTTTAAAAGTCAATAACACAAGTTTTATAACCCTATTTTGGAGCTAGTTTAGCTATGCCCCTAGGATTTGTTTTAGTTAAAAGAGTTTAAATATTTATCTATAGCCAAAAGACTTTGTATTTTCTATAGGCTGCAATAAAATAGGGTATTATTTTTTCAGTGATTTCTTTATTTCTGTAATTGTTTTAGTGAATTCAATGTGATTTCTTTATTTCTGTAATTTGTTGGGTAATGTTATTTGATTCTAAAATAAGTTATTTATGTTATTGTTGTTATTTGTTTTCTCTATCATGAATATTTGTGTTTATTAGTTGGTTAAAGAAATTGGGCTTTAGATTGGAATCTACAATTGGTATCAGAGCAAGTAATTTTGTTTTGGTTTGAAGTTTTGTTGTTGGAACTTCGCCAAAGTTTATCATGTCTTATTCTAACCACATGCCTATTCCAGAATTTGATGAAAACGAGTAATGATTATTGGCGCTTTAAAATGATCACCTTTTTTTTATAGGAAAAGATATGTGGGAGATTGTTGAGTTAGGTTACCATGAGCCATCTGATTGGGATGCCCTCTTTGTCAATGATAGAATAGTCAAGAAGTAGGTGAGGAAGAAAAATGCTCAAGCTTTGTTTCACATTCAAACAGCTCATGATAAGAGTTCATTTCTAAGAATTTCAACTGCAACGACAACCAAAGATGCCTAGAAGACTCTACAAGAACTTTACCAAGGCAGTGCTCAAGTAAAATTTGTCAAGCTATAGACATAGAAGTGAGAATTCGAGAATTTGAGGATGCAAGAGGTTGAAAGCATAAGTGACTATTGTGTCAGAGTCAAAAAGGTAGTTAATATAATGGCTGCACTTGGGGAAATTGTGAGCAATGAATTCTTATTAAAAAAGGTGTTGATATTTTTTACATCGAGATGGAATCATTTTTCCATAATCATAAAAGAAAACAAGGATTTGACAACCCTTTAGTTCAATCAATTGATTGGATCTTTGATGTCTCATAAAGAAAGATTGAGGTATTTGTTTGGAGAAAATGTTGAGAAAGCTTTTTCCTCCAAATTGCAAATCACAAAGAATGAAGATGTCAATAGTAGAAATAAAAACAATCAAGGCCAAGGTAAAAATCAAAATCAAAATTCTTCAAGAAGAAATAGAAGTAGAGGTGGCTCAAGAGGAAGAGGTGGTTCTAGAGGAAGAGGTAGAGGCAAATTTGATAAGAGAAATGTTCAATGTTACCATTATAATAGGTATGGCCACTTTGAAAGAGATTGCAAATTAAAAGAAGGTAAAAGTGTTAATTATGCTCAAGAAGGTAGTGAGATGAGAAGTTGTTTTCAACAAAGGATGAAGGTTTCAAATACAAATCCAACTTAGTGATGACAAATCATTAGAGGTTGTTGCAAAAGGAGCTATGAAGATTCACACAAAAGAAGGTATGGAGATTATTCAAGATATTTATTATACTCCACTGTTGAAGCATAATTTGTTAAGTGTTGAGAAATTATGTGAGAAGAACTATAGTCTTTGAGAATTAAAAAATGTACTATCTGTGATATGAATCAAGGAAATATAATGGTCACAGATGTGCCTATTACAAAGAACAAGATGTTTCCTTTGAAGTTTGGTGAACATAACAACAACCTTGCCAATATGGTATATGAGGATACAAGTTGGTTATGACATCTCAGGTATGGGCATTTAAATTTTCACAGTTTGAATTTTTTTACCTCACATGCATTAGTTTTTGGTTTGCCCAAGGTTGAAGAGAACAAAGAGGTTTGTGAAGGATGTGCTAAAGGAAAGCATGCAAGGGAAAAAAATTCAAAGGGAAATGCATGGAGGTGTTGGAATCAAGGAATACTGAGAGGGGGGGATGAATCAGTGTTCTCCAATTTTTTAATTTACTAACTTGTTCTTATACCTAATTAATATATTGAACCAAAAGAAAGATGCAGAAACACAAAACAATCAACCACAACACCATAACATACAAATTTTATACATAGAAAACCCAACCAAGGGAAAAACCACGGTGGGGATGAGACCCACAAAATGAGTATACTCAAATATAATGTTTACAATGGAATGCACATGCATTTAGGTACACTGCCTAGAGCTCACTACTCAAAACAAAGAAGGGTTACAACCCTAGGAAAGCTCACTACCTTACAAATGATTTACAAATGATCACAGGAGAAATTGAACTATTGAAAACATCTACAAATTTTTGGGTATAGTTTCTATTAAGCACAATATCCACTGATTTTACACTCTGCCTTATACTACTTTGTTCCAATGTTCTACAATATTTTGGAGCATAAATATTCAACTTGCACACATGCAACTATGCACAATCGATCATGAACACCTCTCACATACACACTGATATCCAAAATGGTCATAACAATTGGCCTTATATATCCGCAACAAGAAATTAGGTTAGTTACATGTCGGCTTCAAGAACACTTTACAAATAGAGAAAAGTGTACACATTGTCGGTTGAATCCAAACCAAAATACTAACACGGACCAAAATAATTGTCCACAGGCTACCAAAACCATAAAACAAAACATTTGGACCACAAAAATAATCACCAAAATCGATCCACACAAGACTGTTGTACTACATTGATAGACTGAGAAACGATATACCAGATCTTCTAAATTGCACCACAATTATCATCGAAGGCTAAAATCATGGAATAAGGCTATCCAAACATGCATCAACCTTCAACCAAATCCACAACACATGATATTATCCTGAAATGAAATACTACCCAAAATACTGAACTTTTTCGGATACTTTGTTCTAGTTTGCCAGACTTGAACCAATCTGTATTCTTACTTCTGGTAGGATCAAATCACATACTGCAAATGGGATATCTGGCTTCAATTGCCATCAATGACAATATTGGATGACTTGTGTAGTGTCTCTTGCCAACAATCTGCCCCTTGGCATTAATGGCAATACTTAGTGAAAAATGACTAAGTGTCAGACCAATTATAAACATACTCTGCAACACTTCAAAAACTCAAAACTCCAAAACTCCCAAAGAGTCCCCCTGAGATAATTATAACATTTTTCACTGCCCTATACTCCCCCTTTGACATCAATGGAAAAGATAGGGTTTCACATACCAAAAGCCATACAAAATTATTACATATGTATAGACAGACTCTATCAACTTACAAAAACTTAAATATATCTACAAAAATATTTTTCAATGAGCTCAAATTGTTGTCCCAACTCTTTTTGAAACTTAAATATGCCTGCATCTCTACTGCCTAAAGGTCTAATGGGTCATTTGTGGCTATGGCATCTTGGCCTTCTTTCAAGGCACTGAGCATTGTCTCCATCTTTGAACCAATTAGACCTCAAATCTCACCAATTCTCACCACTTTGTCCTTGTCATGCATTAATTTTTGTATCTTATCAAGTAGAGCATTTATTTGACCTTTTTTACTAGAGTTACTGAAACAGTCAAAGGATCGAAGGCTTGAGAAATTCCTTCCAATTGTTTCTCATGCTCTTTAATATTATTCTCAAGACCCTCAGTAAAACTAGACAATGACAAATTATAGGACTTGTAGATACTGCCACCTTCAGATAATGCATCTTGAATGCTTTTGACACATGTATCTAGTAGAACTCTATCATTGGCAATCATCCCTTTCAGCTTATTGAACCTATTTACATCAAATTCATTTTGAACCTTGACTATAACAGACTTCTAAAAGGACTCAAAATGAGTGCTTATCAAGTTGATAAGGCTCTTCAATTGGCCAAATGGGGAATCAAATTTTTCCTTGACATACGAAGGCATGACCTTTTCTAACACACCCGATGCTAGAGTGAGAAATTCATTATCTTCAATGCGAGACTTTAGCAGATCTTCCCTCACCTTGGCTTGAGCAAATGAAGCTAATTGTAGCTTATGAATGGGAGATAGAGAGGCAAAGTTGATAGGACCTTGGACAAAATCCAGATCAAACACTTCTTGCTTATCCTTTCCCAAAAGATCCTTCACTGCCCCTACAGTGTCTCTTGCTTCTAAACCAGTATCTATCTTGACCTCAACTTCCTTTACTTCTGCTACCTTCTCTACATCAGCCTTAGAGGTCTCAATCTCCATAGGTATTTCATCTTTAGACTAATTTGGAGGATTTTGATTATCCTCAACTGCATCTATTGTCACCGAATCATCACTTCCTTTGTTCAATTCTCCTATTAGACATCTTAGATAATCGGTGGACAACTAAGAGGGGGGGTGAATCAGCTGTCAATAGATTATAAAACTTTAAGCATTAAAACCTTATTACTGGAAAACATTAACCAAATATTAGAATAGCAGAAATGACATTAAGCACAAATATAAGCCACATAACATTTACCAACCATCCATAAAAGATAACACCAAGATTTGTACGTGGAAAACCTGGTAAAGGGAAAAACCATGGTGGGAAGCCTACCCACAATCAGATAATACTTCTGCAGTAAGTATGTGATTACAAAAAGAGGGGCCTACACATGTAGGAAGGCCAACAACCTAGAGTGCACTGTTCATCACAAAAGGAGCCTCGTTGACTACAAAAATAAATCTAGACTACAATTCGGAAAGAAGAGTGAACTAGAAGAATAACATCTCCTATGCTTGAGTACAGTTCCAGTTAAGCTCAATATTAGAGGTCTTAAACCTCTTTCACCAACCTAGTTCGATCACCTATGATCGACCAAAACCTCTGCATATGATTACAACCTTATTCACACACAGATAATTGCATAACCCATAACCATAACCTTGATCTACAAAGAGATCTTGCATCCCTTTTATACAAACCCGGGACCTAAACAATTAGGTCATCCTAATAAAATACAATACATTAAATTAATAACATAAAACCACAATCCAATGATCAACCAAGTCAGCCTAAGACCAAAACAACATAATCCAATCATTAAACCCAACCGATAACGCATCGGGATCATCCACCAACACATTACATAAACTGGTCCATAACCTAGCAGAATAAGATAGCATTAGGTCTGGTCCTAAATGCAACACCACCAATCAACAGGAACATGAACAAGATAACCAACAACATCCTGAAAGCCATCTAGAAGTCTCACCAACACCACTTATCAAGTGCATCAAAAGATCTCCAACAAATCTCTGTCGGTAAAACCCTTACCGATGACCAAAAGGCTTACTAGAACAAATGATAGTTCTCAAGTCATCAAATCCTTAACCAACTGATCATGATACACATCTAAATAGCATGAATGACAGATCCAAACTGATTCCACAAACCAAAGCATACCGAAGCATACTGGATCAATATCATAATCCAATTGCTCTATCGGAACCTACCGAAAACTAGTAAACAACCAAAACAATTGGTGTTGCCATCAATGACAAAACATCAATGCAACCCATAATCAGTTCCTCCAATTTTCCAGCATCTCCTTCTTCTAGAATAGAAAGGACATCCACTTTAACTTGATCAGCTTTGGATTGCATTCCTGGTACTTCTGGAGCATGTGTCTTAACATTATCACCATGATTTGTTTCTGGAACAACTTCAAATTGTTTTTTGAGCAAAATTGATCTCAAGATCTTCTCTGTATCTTTGATCACTTCTTCTGATTTTCCAATAATAAGTTTATTGATTCTTTTTTT
The DNA here is from genome assembly GCF_030272615.1 of Cryptomeria japonica. Lineage (NCBI taxonomy): Eukaryota > Viridiplantae > Streptophyta > Pinopsida > Cupressales > Cupressaceae > Cryptomeria > Cryptomeria japonica. The sequence goes on along the minus strand of NC_081414.1, from coordinate 388,284,720 downwards.
GCTCCTAAAGTCCTTCTTGGCTTCCTTGAGGATTCTATTTATTTCATCTACAACTATCACTAGACATATATTGACCAAGACAAACTCCCTTAGTCTATCATCTTCTTCTTTTGCACTATCTCTCCCCATTTCTAAAACATCATAAAGACTTTTGGGAATTTTTGATAAAATATCTATAAGAGCCCTATTTAATTTGTTCGTATTTTATAGTGGCCCTTCTTTTAAGGTTCTTTGACTAGCTTCATCAAATTTCTCATAGAATTTAGAGAGTGGTTTAAGATTACCTTGTAGAGTGACAACTTTTTCCACTTCTCCTACTGACATACTGGATCTATTAGAATCAGTTTTCATCTTCTTGCTTGCTTTCTCACCATCGGAGGGCTTGTCCTTAGACACTTTAGAAACTTTGGTGCCCTTTGACTTTATCTCCTTCATAGCCTCATCAGACTCAGTCTCTTCATCATCCTTGACAGTAACATATACATTTGTTCTCTTATCCTTCTGTCTCTTCTCTCATTTCCTAGATGATTTGGCTTCTAATTTTACAAAACTGGTTGGCTTTTGGGAACCAAAGGAGGGTGCAAACCTCTTGGATTGCCTAGGTTTTGCAGAGGAAGCTTCTTAATTAGCCTTCTTAGCCTTGACTAGCTCCTTTGCATCTGGCATATTCCTTTTCCTTGCCTCCCTAACTACTTCAGTAGTGATACCAATGCTCTCTGCATATGCCACTACCTCCTTCCTCACCTCCCTTATCATTTTCGGCAAGTCTTGAATTGCTTATGAAATTACAAGTCCTTTTCAACAAATGTATATAACCTTTCTTCAAAGGTATCTACTGATTTACTTAACAAATGTTGAGCATACACATCCAATATTTTCTCATCAAATTCATACCCCATGGGCATGATCCACATAGTCCTAGGCTCAACTGCCTCCATTAGGTATTGGTCAATTCTACCGTGAAGCATATTCTATCTTTGTATTTCTCCACTATAGACTTAGGGATCCTTTCCCTAGCCTGCATCATGCTCTAGAAATTTTTTAAGTATCCCCAAAGTGCAGTTCTCCAAGCTTTGTTATCTCCAATGTTGTACACGAGATCTCTAATCTGGACTGCCACCGGTCTATCACTAACCCATTGAATGTTATCAATACCTGGGACTTCATTCATGAAATAGAAGAATATGCATAAGATCAAGGTACCAAATTTGAAATTATTTTCCTTGTCCTTAATGCTAGTCAGATTTTCCATCAACTAATTCCAAAGCAATTCACATAGGTCATAATCCTTGTTTTCCTTAATCATCTAATATGCAACATATATGGTTGTACTAAATACCAAATTTTCTCTGTTGGAGTGGTACACTTTGTATTCGACAATCATGGAAGCAAACTTCACATCCAGTTCAACAATATCATATATTGTCATAGCTCTTTTATCAACTTGGAATCGGTTGCATCTATGACCATCTGATTTTTCATAGACCGGAGCGTGGGCAAACCACTGGATGAGCTCAAACCTGTCACAATTTTGATTACTTCCTTTGTGATTTTGAACGGCTAGTTCAACCACATGAATTCATCATGAATTCAACTCAAGACATACTGGACCCACTCATTCTCATCAAATACTGGAAACCTAACAACCTACGCAAATTGCTTTTCCCTCAATGCATTGTATTTGGGCTTAATCTTGAAGTCCTCTCCTAATACGTGATTGTTGTACAAATTCAACAACTGGGAACCTCCTAATTCTTCAATATTTGCATGAATATATGTACTGATGTGTTCCACATGAAGAAAACCATACATAACTGATGAAAATGCATTCAGTAGTGCTCTTCCAAAACGTTCAATCTTGTTGGCTTTAGTGATTCAGATTGGGTCGAAAGTCTATATCTGGAAAAAAGAATTCTTTTTGTTCTAGTTTGATTACTTGGAGCTCAAAAAAGAAAAGCATTGTTGCCCTCTCATCCACAAAAACAGAATATGTTGCAATCACCTCAATAGGTACAAAATCTCTCTGACTTAGAAAAGTTTTAAAAGAAATTGAAGAGAAGCAGATTCAACCTATAGTGATTTATCGTGACAATGTGAGTGCCATCAAATTGGTAAAGCATTTGGTTTATCACAGCAGGACAAATTATTTTGATATGAAGCATCATTTCATGAAGGATTTGGTGCAAAAGAAGGAAGTTGAATTGAAATGCGTCAGCACTCAACATCTTCACCAAGGCAGTTGCAAAAGTTCAATTCATGGTACTTCGAGATCAGATTGTGAGCCCTCTCAGCATTAGAGAGGGGTATGTAAATAACCGATATCGGACATTTAGTTCAGACTTATCCTTGATAGAACAACCATGCAATCCACCACACTTAAAAAGCAGCTTCACTTGATTTTTTAAATTGCAGTCATAGTTTGATCAATTTACTTTTTAGTTTTAGCATAAATAAAGCATGTTCATTCACATGCATACATTTTTAGTGTGCAATCTGTAGTTTATTTTTATTAGCTTTAGTTAATTGGTCTTAGTTTTTTTTCCAGCGAATAAGGCATGTTGTGCATGCTCTTTTCAGAGGCTACCATTTGTTTTAGTTAGAAGAGTTGAAATCTTTATATATAGTCAAAAGACTTTGTATTTTCTACAAATTGCATTAAAACAGTGAATTTAATGTGATTTTGTTATTTCTGCAATTTGTTTGGTGCTATCAATTGATTCTAAAATAATTTATCTATGTTTTAACGGCCAAATGATTAAAGAGCTAACGTCTTTGTTTTAACTGCGACTTCCAAGGCCATGCAATGCATTACCAATCCCACCTGTTTGCTAACAATGAAGTAAAACCATAAAAAAAGGGAAACTATGGGGAAAACTGTCGCAGTCAACTTAAATCAATTTAACATCTAAATCTTGTCCTCCTCCCCCATTTCCGAATTTTTATTTTTTATTTCTAAAAAAGGAGTATTTCAATATATCGAATGTGGCAGCAAAAGTACATGGTAGTACTAAATAATTTGTTTAGTGAAATGGATCTATTCAATTTTCTTGAAAATTTTAGAGAAGTAAATTTAAAGAACTTTTAAATAAGAAGTGAAATTTTGGCTATCTATGTGTGTATACAGTATGAAGGAAATATGTTTTCATGAAAAATGATTTATATTAAACAAAAGTCATAAATTAAAATGTTTAGTTGCTATGAATAAAATAAATGTTAATATTTTAATATTATAAATATAATTGAATAAGTAACAAGTTAAAGATGGGTATTTCAAAGGTGTTTTGTTTGAATTCCTGTGGTTTAGTATTTTTTTTATTTGAATAAAAAAATAGAATTATACCCTTAAAGAATATTACAATAGCTGAATGAGAAAGTATATATCATACTCAAACATTTAATATATATTGTTGTTCAAGTTAAAATATGAACAAAATATCACCAGCTTTATTTGAGAAAATCAATAATGTATCCTTCACATTTTACAAGTAAACTAAGGGCGTGTGCACAAAGATGATGGTCAGAAAAGTGGACACCATCCAAAAAAAACTTGGAAAAACAGGCAGCACGTACGCGGTTTTAAAATTTCAAATTCCCGCGTACGCGCTTAGGTTTGTTCTTCCCGAGCTAGAAAAGGTAGCGCGTACGCGCTAAGCTTAGAAAACTGAGCGCATACGTGGTACGCCTAGGAAAATTAGCACGTACACGCTGCGTATAGGAAAATGAGTGCGTATGCGCTAATAATCCTAGTAAAACTGTGTACGTGGTGCCTGATGAAAAAAGTTTTTAAAAAAAACTGGGTCCTCATTTACCCGAAAAGCGCATTTTTTACTTTCTTTTTTTCCCATTTTTTAAGCTAAACCACGAATGGGGTGCGAAATTTGTCCTCAGGCTATGGATCAAGGTTAGTTTTTGTTTTTTTTTGTCTTTCTTTCTGGTTTATGCAATTTGTTTTACATTTTGAATTTAATTTCATTAATTTTGATTAGGTTTTTTCATTTTTTGTTTCAAAAACCAGATTCTTCTAATCCAGAACAAGAACAACCAAATGCACCTCCTGAAAACCCACAAGAACAACCAAATGCGCCTCTTGAAAACACACAAGAACAACCCCCAATTCCTCCTTTTGACCGCACAGTCGAAACACAAGAAGGATTAATTAATCAGTTAGGGCAAAATACATCCAAAATCAATAGACTGATTGTAAAATTGAAAACTTTTGAACTTGACCATCATCAATCCCTCACCACTAGCCTAGAAACATTAGCTAGTGGTGCCATAGCTATTTCCACTGAAATTGCCAAATGGGGAAGCTTTAGGGATAGGTGTCGCCAATTCTATGCCAATGGGCTATCATATGATTGAGTTAAAAACAAAAATATTTCTAAACAACAAATATGTGCCCTTTTTGTTGACCCCAAAACTGGTCAGTCATTACCTCCTAATGCACAGAGGTTTCCCATACATTGGTGTACCAATGTGCAGATGAAGAATCTTTTTTGGCAAAGGTGGTGGATGGTCTTTGACGATCCACCTTGTAATAATTATGAGGTGCCATTATATTTTTTGAAAAAAATATATTGTGAGTTTGTGCTCAATGTGCGCCCAAATTATTTTGACATGAGAGAGTTTCATGGTAGAGGTGGTGGCTCTACCCAAGATAGACCTAGAGCCCATAGGCGATTAGCCGCGGAGAGTCACCACCCCCTAGCACCCAAACCCAAGGTGCATCAGGCTGTCCCATTAGAGCTGAAAGAGTCGATGGAGATACAGACTCTTCAGGTGGCCATAGCATTGACTGGTGCCATCATCCAGCATGGGACATCATTAACACACCCTATTGTATTGGATGATGATCCGTTAGAGGGTGACAGAGAGCCCATCGAGCATATGTGTGTCAGTTGCTTGGGGATATGCTCGGGGATAGATGATGCAGCCGGTGCAGATGGATACTCATATCATCTATGCATGATTTGCGGTTGTAGAAGTCAGGCTCACACGGTTGAGGATGTTGTGCTGACAGATGAGTTGATGGACATGGTGTTTGCCCATGAGCCACAGACACAGGTTTGTTGATTTGAATTCATAACATTTTATTTATCAGTCACTTTAATTTTGTAATTACATAAATGAATTTTTATTTATACATCGATTTAAATTGAGACAAATAATATGCATTTTAGGATGCAGCAGCGGTATCCCATACACCTCCCCCAGTTACCACAGCTACAACTTCGATGCCTGAGGTATAAATTTTGTAACATGTTAAAATAGAATAGTACACTTTGAATTCAAAAAAATACAAGATATACTAACTATCTTTAATGCTTGGTCCAATTTCTGGTTTGTAGGTGTTGACAGGGGATTAAATGTCCCAGATTGATGACATCACGCTGTCGGCGATCGATTTTGGCCTATAAGGCTATACGGTATCATATTTTGTACAACTCTTTTTATGTATTGTTTTTATGGAATATGCAAGTCATTTCATTTTAGATTTTTAAAATTATGTTTAATTTATTATCTGTACTAATATCTCATGTTAATTTTATGTTTTTAGGGCACCCCCTCCGCGTCTAGGGCTCATCCAAAGAAAAAGAATATCTCGAAGATGCCAAAACGTGTGAAGAAGGTAATCGAACACATTTTTAGTTGTACAATTGTTTGAAAATGTTGAAATCAAGTATTAGTTGGGGTTTGTAGATTGATTAGTGTTTTTTGTCTATTTTACATGTACAGCGGCCATTGAGCTTTGTGGATATACTGAATGCACCTGATTCGCCCGCGAATCAAGAGAGGGCGGAGGTATGTATCTCTACTTTATTTTCTTGATTTCATGATTATATGCACGCGTACATGTGAACTTGTGATATATTATAATCTTATTTTTTTTCATACAGCAAATATCCATACCTATTTCATCAATGGCAAACCCTCCTCCTTGCACTAGAGAAGCATATTAGGATCTAGTACACTTTTGTTTGATATGTAAAATTAATTGTTTTCAACCTTCAATACTTATCATTATATTAATTGCATTTAATCTTTGTACATTTTTTGTATAAGTAATAGTGACTGTTTCTACATCGATGGTGAGCCATCCTCAGTCCATTGGAGAAGCATCTAAGGCACAGGTACATCATTGTTCTCTATATTATAGCTTTTAAGTGTTTTTGATATATTTATGTTAGTACATTGTATTAATTGTACATTTAATCTACAATAGACTCCTTTGTAGTACGACCATAACGTGGATCCATTTAAGTATGTCTTCAAGAAAACTCCTAAGAGTGACAAGGAGAGGAGAGCGAAGACATTAGTTCTTGGATTAGCCAATGAGGTAATCTACATTTCAATTGCAAAGGAATTAAAGTTAAATGCATAGTTATGATGTCAATTGTGAACTATTTTCTACAAAAGAATTCTAACTTGGCTTTTGAATTGTGGTTTTGCAGCCATCTACAGAGTCGCGTACTGTGTCGAAGAGGCTTGATTTTGATGATCCACCAGAAGTTTAGGATCATATAGTGTTAGTTTTGGTCATAGAATGACCAATACATGTAGATATATTCTACATTTTTATTGTATATCGATTTGGACATGACATATGCCACATTTTTGTAATACTTGTATTGACTTGGCAGACATGCCTTTTTCTATATATATAAATATCGATATTCGATCCAATAAATGTGTAATGAGTTCATTATTTTGTATTCATTGTATTTTGTGGTTGTCCTTTTATAAATTTAAATGAATATTTGTATATGTAATCAACAATATGAATATAAACAACAAAAATATATGATATAAAGCATTGCAATCATGGAATATGATTTGATAAAATTTCTAAAATGTTGAATTAACCATACAAAAATCCTTGTATTCAGTTCATTATTGTGTATTCATTGTATTTGATAGCTACCCTTTTATAAATTTAAATGAATATTTGCATATGTAATTAACAATATGAATATAAACAACAAAAATCAACAATATGAATTTAAACAACAATGTGTTTGGTGCGAGAGCACCCTCATGCTCACAATGGTCAAATTTTATTCCTCGTGTGCACAAACCGATGTCACGAGCGCGTTCGGGTGGGCTGTTTACACTAGGCATGCCCCTATCGTGCATCCCAAAGCACCAGAACATCGAGAGTCATACCCTATTGGTGAGATCTCTCAAGTGTCCTGAGTCCAAAAAATTATCAAAATTTGACGGACTATTTCATCCAATCCATGACTCATACAGTTGATCTATTTGATCTCATGGGGTCATGTGAGGCTCTTCTACAATGGCTTATCTTGGTTTTCGATGACTCGAAGCCATTTTCAATTAGTAGCATTTTTTCTCCTACTCAAAAAACCGTCAGTTGCTTGCAAGGAAAAGTTGCAAGATTGGCTAGAATTGATTCCGTTCCTCATGTGCACAAACCGACATCATGAGCGCATCCAAGTGGGCATGTTTACACTAGGCATGCCCCTTTCATGCATCCCAAAGCACCAGAACATTGAGAGTCATACCCTACTGGTGAGATCTCTCAAGTGCCCTGAGTCCAAAAAATTGTCAAAATTTGACGGATTGTTTCTTCCAATCCATGACACATAAAGTCAATCTATTTGATCTCGTGGGGTCGCGTGAGGCTCCTCTACAATGGCCTATCTCGGTTTTTGACGGCTCGAAGCCATTTTCAATTAGTAGCATTTTTTCGCCTGCTCAAAAAATCGTCAGTTGCTTGCAAGGAAAAGTTGCAAGATTGGCTAGAATTGATTATGTTCCTCGTGTGCACAAATTGACATTGTGAGTGTGTCTGAGTGGGCATGTTTATGCTAGGCATGCCCTTGTCATGCATCCCAAAGCACCAAAACGTCAAGAGTCATACCCTACCGGTGAGATCTCTCAAGTGCCCTGAGTCCAAAAAATTGTCAAAATTTGATGGACTATTTCTTCCAATCCACGACACATACGGTTGATCTATTTAATCCTGTGGGGTCACATGAGGCTCCTCTACAATGGCCTATCTTGATTTTTGACGACTCGAAGCCATTTTCAATTAGTAGCATTTTTTTGCCTGCTAAAAAAACTGTCAGTTGCTTGCAAGGAAAAGTTGCAAGATTGGCTAGAATTTATTATGTTCCTCGTGTGCACAAACCGACATCGCGAGTGCGTTTGGGTGGGCATGTTTACGCTAGGCATGCCCCTGTCATGCATCCCAAAGCACCAGAACATCTAGAGTCATACCCTACCGACGCAATGTAGAAGTTGCTTGACAACTTTTTTGACAATTTTTTTGACAACAATGACAATTTTTGCTCAAATTGTATCTAGTCTCAATCTATCACCCCTATGACCCAATAATGACTCAAATAATTATCCATGATTATACAAGAATCAAGAATGCTCATGATTGACCAGGGACACATCACATATACTCAAAACATAGTCACAAAACATTGACACACAAAATAGTCACAAAACATTGTCACATATTATTCAAATCAGCTCTTGGCTATTTCATTATACAAAAAATTGTCTTACAAATAATCTCATGGGATTTTATACAAAATTTGGCATTACAATATATGCGATTCAACTCATCGCCATTTTAATATACAAATCATCTCATGGGCTTTTATACAAAATTTGGCATTACAATATGTGTAATTCAGCTCATCGCCATTTTAATATACAAAATTTGGCATGTACATATGTACAAATCAGCTCATTGCCACTTAAATATACAAATTTATGCTCCTAAACATGTAAAAATCAGCTCATGGGCATTTATATATACAAAAAATGAATATAGAACAATTCGTCGATGATTTATACAAAATTCTCAAAATCATTCTACTCTGAACCGTAGAATCAATCAAGTGAGCCTTCAAGATCAGCTCTAACCTGTATTGTGTCAAGTATTGCCTCGTGGTCAAATTCATGAACTTTCCATAAAATCTTGTTATGAGGTCTACCACGATACTTCATCAAATGAATATTTGTTGCAACAACAAGGTTAGAGAAATGAAGAATATGTTTGTGTGTTTCAAAGTCCTCGAACAACCAAACATCAGAATTCTTGATAAGGTATCTCCGAAGCCATGTTCCTATCACAACAACAGACCCTATTGGGTACTCAATACCCTCTCCGTCAATGATTGTGGTTGTCAATTTTCTTTTAGGCTCAACACAACGACACAAATAGTAATTTGTTCCTTCTTCATTGTTCTCTTCTGCAACAACTGCATACACATGACCTGCATTTTATAAAGTGTTAATTAATACCAAAAATAAAGTATGATGTACAACAAAATGAACCAAAAAGAATACTTGTAAAAAAATTAACTCAAAAAATCACCTGAATCCACTAGGTTGGATACATGGTCAAAATCCACTGTTGTCTCCATCTGGCTCAATTGTAGTGCTTTGGGAATTTGATATGAATCAATGGGAACCAACGGTCTACAAGACCATTTGTCAACCCACTCATCCGATTCACATTCTTCCCACAAACAATACATGCATGAAGAGCAAAAACATACCATCTGTCTCGTATAAATTACCAGTGAACTTGAATTTGAACTCATAAATGAGTGCATGTCACTCGATTCTACAACTGTACAACAATCTAGATAGTTTTCAATGTTAGATTCAGTAATAAACTAGAAATATCTACGAACCAATGACGTACCTGGATTACCTGGACCCATCGTAGACTTACACCATCGCATAATTGTTTCTGCATCTACCAACTCAGCACCACCTTCATACTTCAATTCTTCCCTGGCTAGGGCTCTTTTCACACATGCTCCTGCACCATCGTGCTCTCCCTTACCATGTCCATCCTTAGTGAAATTCCAAAAATGTTGTACACCGCTTGTCACATGCATCCTTGTCAGCCAATAAAACATCCTTGCATTCTTGAATTCTGCGGTGCAATTATCTGACCATATTAAGTGTCGGTTGTATCGTATGTTCCTTTCCCTTAAACTATCATAGAAAACTTTAAAGCATCCTTGTACAAACTCTGATGAATGAGTATGATCATCACTTATGTAGAAGTGATACTCTCTTACAACATTTCTATCCTCCTCTATGCTATCATCTGCATGCATGAATGCTATGTGTACAAAAATAGAAACTTGTGTAGAGTGATAATAAGTGGATTGCACTTCATTTTGAGGTTGTAGAGTATAATTTTCAGTGAAATCAACGATAGAGACAATGGTGCCAAGAGGAAATGTGTCCTTACACAACTTTAATTGCTCATCTAACCATCGAGCTCTATGTGTATGCATTATGTACTCATAAACTAGTTTCTCTTGAAACATTTTCATAAATTGAGCTACACATATATCATTTTTCACTAGCTCACATCTCTTCAAATCTTTTCCATCTTTAACTCCATATGTGGCTGTCTTGTATTTTCCAAAAGAAACTAGTTTCGTACCAATTTCATGTGTGCTCTCCAAATGTATGCATCATGGTAAACGTTGCAAACCACCACATATAGCACAAGAACCTTCCAAACAAGGCATCTTATAATAAATGCAACTATCATGTCTATTACATAACACACTTGAAATAAATTCTCTTGCCGACTTACGAGGTGCTTGTATATTACATTCCTACAAAACATCGTTAGTGTGCAAAGTAGAACAAATATGATGAAAAATATTATAATGCATGGAAAATTCAATATGCATCCTACAACAACACGTAGTGGGTACATGATTAATCTTAATATAAAAAGGTTTTTCCATTTCAAAAAATCTTTGAGAAATTTTTATTTGAGGAAAATTTTGAAGGAATCTTTCATAAAATTTAGTTTGAGTCATATCCAAATAGTGTTTCGCATGTGGCTCACAATTTTTAGACCCAATTCACCTTCTAACAACATCTCTTTGGTTGGGTGATACTCTTGTGTTGTCATGCCAAAAAATTTCAATTAATGTTTTTAGTGCATCTACAACAACCTTGTCTTTGCGTGGTAGTCTACCCGAGAATGCCCAAAGAGAATTATTGTTAGGTTTCTCTATTTGTTCTCATGTCTTTAATGCTTTACTTAATGTTGTTCTACTAACATTCAATGACTTACTTGTTTTGCTTATCAAATGAACTTTTTTAATTTTCTTGCTCATTATGGTTGATGTAATGACACGTTGAGTAGCATTAGAATCTTTACTACATGATTTTGAACCAATAGATTGATATGCATCAAATAGATTTTTGACAGTAGTTCTTTGACTGTTACTTTTAGATGATCTTAGGCCTAGAATTTTCATTGTCTCTCTAAAATTCAAATTTTTAATCATTTGAACAATTAATTGACATCTTGCGGTTTGATTTAAGTTTTTAAAATTGTTTTGCCATATTCTTTTAACCATTCTCCTACAAGTTCGTTCATTCATTTTATTGGGCATTGACTTCAATATATTCTCATCAATGTAAATTAGATACTTTGGTTTCCTACCAAATGATTCTAGGAGGTGTTAACATCGGTGCATTATGTACATTCAATTCATCAAGTAGAGAAGGTGTAATATGTTCATCATTTAATTGATTATTCAATGCGGTATCTTCTTCAATTGCATTAGGTTCAAACAGTAAATTATCAAATGTTTTCTTCTTCAATTGCATTTGGTTCAAATGGTAAATTATCAAATGTTTCTTCTTCAATTGCATTAGGTGCATTATATTCATTTGGTAAATCAAATTGAGATGTTGAGGTTGACATACCTTCTTCTCCCATTGTTCTTATGTCACACAATTTCTTCATACACTACCTTTGTCTTTCCTTTTGAGCCTCTCGTTGTT